>NC_090287.1:19586139-20232139 GCF_037392515.1 Haliotis asinina | reverse complement strand
ATAATGCTACAGGATATTCTTGGAATATTCAGAGTTATCTTTCCTTGGTAACAGTGGTAGTATTAGGCTATTTCATCCCCCTGTCCGGTTACGATTATACAGGGCCTTGTCGTAAACATGGCCATGAAAGGGGCACGAGACGCCATCCCTCTTGCCGGAATGACAGGAGTAGTCACGAATGGTGTCGTTGGTGCGTGTTAGAGTGTTGTTTTCAAGTGAAATTCAGTGGTCATGCAATAAACTTCCAGAACAAAAGTGGAAGGTGCGCATCCCTACACCCCTCCTTTCCATCCACCCATGCACAATGACACTTAACACACTGGCACAGTCGTTGCCCATTTTAGTCTCTTCTCACAGGATACATGAATGCTGAAAACAGGGAATCCCGACGAGTTTTCGCACCTGTTGTCTGAGATGTAAGGAATACGTGTGACGAGCAAGTCGGTGTCCTTTTCGATCGTACAAGCTGGTACAGATGCCTGTGTCACACCCGCCACCACTCGGTGAGATTTCTCGTCGATATTTACGGAATATACGGTATTTTAAGGCCTAAGTGTACTTCTTAACCCATATCAGTATGAAGTTCATAATTGAAACCACATCCGTCAGTCCAGATCTGAAATTCCGAGTCTGAAGCCATGATCCGTGAAGGGAATTAAAATCATTAACTACTAAAAAGCGATCTCTACATCTTACAGACTAAGCTAAAAATGCAGCAGAGTGGGTTCAGGTGATCCTGTCACAGTCAGGCTGGTAAGGCTCATCATTAGACCAGGGCCCTTGTCCCATCAACACGCAACCCAGACAGCGAATGGGACTTCTCCAAGGAACGCTACCTAGTGGAACCCACCAAACATTTTCCGGAAAATATATAGACTCCCCAACACTGCAGGTTCCTGCATTACCCAGATTGTCAGAAGGGCTGTGCATCCCGTCCCGGCGGAGAGCCCGGGCACTCTCCTGATCCGAACCAAGAGATCAGGAAGTACCAAACCATGGGCACCGAAAACATTGGGGAGTCTCGGGAGACACTTGAAAGGCGAGGTCCCCATAATTTGCATACTTTTCCTGAATCTTGCCGATCACGTTGCTGTAACATTATATAATTTTCAGTCCCTTTTGACAGCAAAGTGATTGGCAAGATTCAGGAAAAGTATGCAAATTATGCGGACCTCGCCTTTCAAATGTCTCCCCAGACTCCCCAATGTTTTTGGTGCCCATATATATATATAATAAATCCATTGGCTTTATCAAAAAGGACAAGAGATCACGTTTGTTACCTGATGCTGTGTCTGGGCCAATTCCATAAAAGTTCAAAGCTATTATTTCCAATGACGCCCTGGATATGTTCAGGATCATACCATGTACGGAGACAAAGCCACAGGCATGGCGGAGACGATAGTAGAAACAACGAGCCACCATATGTCATCCGATAAATAAATATGTGATAACACAATAAAATTATAGCATGAAGAACCTCCACATTTATCAAACTTCGACCTCCAGAAGTGACTGGCATAAATCAATGATTAAGAAAGGAACGAGGGTTATGAGCTCTGTTATCAGACCCGATGCCTTTTGGTCAGCTGGTCCAGACTATGGATATCTTGTTTCGTCCAATTAACTACTCCAAAGATATAGGACAGGACAGGCACAGCAAATGCACTGGCAGCTTTGACCTTGTTTCGAGCATTTAGAGAAGAGCTCCAGATTTTCCAGCTAAAGATACCTAAACTGACTCTGACGGGCGTCAGATAGGTGGCCATTAAACACCAAATTAAACACACCAAAACCCGAACTGACTCACCTGAAAATAACCATATTCAAGTTCGTCAAAGTCGTTGGTGAGGCCGTCGTATCCCAAGTAGGCCAGTGCAAATGTAAGAAATCCCCTTGAGGCGAGAAGGGCCGCCCGGAACTCAAACAGACCCCCTGTACCTCCAAACATGTCAAGGACCGCGGGGAATGGTCCATCGCCTTAAGCAGCAAGTATTGTTGATGTTAGGGTTATACATGGAAACGTACGTATGCATGTAAATATGTGATTACAAAACATCTGTTAATAAGTACTACAATCGATTCATATTTAGTCGCACTTAAGAATCCTTGATTTGGGTGTATACTATGCCATTATAATTGTTCGAGTGAATAGGTAGACACAGGTATCTTACGGGACTTTTGTTTCTCCACTCATTTTTGATAAAACTGTCAAGGTGAGGCGAAATGGAACTCATGAAGTTCTTTGAGAGGCATTTTAGGGGTTGTTAAGATGTATCAGTCGTGTGTTTGCGCGCTGAAGTTATGAAGGAAAACCAGGCTCTATGGCTAGTCAACTTCTCGATTGCAATAAGTGCGACGTTTCGGCGTAGGTACTAACACCGTTTTGAGGCAAGTGGTAACGGTGCTAGTACATACGTCGAAATATGGTACTTATTGCAATAAGGAAATTGCTAATCCTTAGAACTTGGTTTTCCTTTAGAACGCCTGCACACCGACACACAAAACATGCGTATATATTACATAGGACTCCAAGCCGACCAATCCTTGTTTTATCATGGAGGTAAGCTAACAGGGTGTCACACCTTTTTAATATCTTTTACATTTAAGAAAGACATGAAATATACAAAATTTGTCTCACTGCGCTTTCATTGCCAACCCGGTAATGAAACAGATTCTACATACAATATTTTCAAAATGTTTTCCTTTTAAAACACAAGAGACTAGTAAGAATTGTTACTTTAATTAAATGCATGTTTACGAACAGAACAAGACAAAACCCATAACACTAGCCAGCAAACAGCCGTATATTCATATTGCACATTTACCTGAAGGAATAAACAGAGTTCCTCGTATTCGCCCAGTTTTGATGGGGAACCTTTGCACTCCATTTTTTAAGTACCTCCGAGTAATGTGTGTTGCAGCTATTTCTCCTGCCTTGATACTGGCTGACTGGATGGATTCAAGGTCCAAATGATTTGAAAACACCGATATTCTGACGTCGTATGGAATTGTGACGTCTTTAATCAGTAGGCGCGTTGTCCTCCTATGTTTCAGCGACGGCACCATGGACCAGAAAAGTCCCATAGGTTCAACACCTGAAACAATGTTGTTAGTTATTATCAACAAATTGTCCCTGTGATTCTTTAGTGAACTGTCAGTTCCTGTTTATTAGGTTTGGTTCTTTATACTCAAAGTTCAAAGTCTTGTAAAGATTCCACTATAGTTCTGGATGTTTCAAAGTGACGTATACTCACCCATAAACGACCCGCCTTGACTTGTATGGACAGTTGTATTCACCTGACCTGTTTCATCAGCTGTATAGTGTGCGCAGGACACAAACTCCTTTCCGGCCCCACTAAGAACAGCAGAAAGAGTCATCTTCTGATGCCGCTGAAGGCCTGATACTCTGATTGTCACAGGTTCATCTATCATGGCATCGGCCGGTTCTACAGTCAGAGTAGGGGGTGAGGCATTCAACGCTAACGATCTTGAAATGACTTGAAGACGACGTATAGAACTGCAACCTATCAGGCTGCAACCACCTGCCATGTTTAGCATGATGTGTGCTTGTAGAGATGGTAGTTGTTTTCTTGCTTTTTCTGAAAACGATAAAACTCTGCAATCAAAATTTCAGTTCATTTAATGTGTTCAGATACATTTGATTAATACTCACATCATCTAAAATATTGACTTATTGAATATTAACTTCTTACCAAGATAGATCGTAAACCCAAATGAAACGACGCAAATTAGACGGACCGCTGAACCTGCGTATGAATGCATATATCTCGCTGATCCTATTGTTTGTAAACAAAGATGTGGTCAGTGAGTGAGAGAGTTAGTTCTAGGCCGTACCCAGCAATATTTCAGCAATACGGCAGCGGTCTGTAAATACCCCATGTTGTTTTTCTAATTACTGCTTGATATTGACACCACATTGGTGTCAACTGGAATGAAAAAAATGTTCATTACAATGCATCACAGATATAAGAGAATATAAGAGAAGTAGACAGCAAGTAGTTTCGCAATTCGTTTTAGTTCTCAATTCCTATTTTATATGTTCAGATTTAAACATCTGCCGATGTATGTGCAAAATCAATACGGAATACAATCCAAGTAAACTAGGTTAGTTGCGAGATTAGCGAATAATAAAATTACCAAGGAACTTACACTTCGTTTCATACAGTTCCGTGTTTTATATACACCCATCGTCTGGTCTATTTCCGCTTACACCCCACAACATTTTTTGTGAGTGACAGATAATTACACTAATAACTGACACCCCCATTCTATACATAAGAGATTGCGGGACATGTTATTTTTTTTTAAGTTTCCCTACGTTGCGAGCCAGCTTCACTCGGACTGGGAATATCCTGTCGGTGTCACGATCGCTGGGAGAACCATGCCTGTATGAAACGTTCACATTTGTCACTTTGTGAACTTGTACAAACAATATTTGACTTACGTAGATTCCCCGTGGAAACTGAGTCGTCAGATACTTAGAATTAAACTGATCCAACCATCGGATATCGATGAAACGTTACACGTTCATACATGTACTGCATTGCTGTGGCGCACCGGTTAAACTACGGTAACCCGTTTATGCCACAACGCCCACACACAGGCAAGCGAAACTACAGGTTCCACTACACTATATCAATATCACATGCTGCCCGAGCGAAGACCGGACAGAGGCCTGTGACAGCTGTGATTGGATGAAATAGTGTAAGATGTGTATGTGTTTTAAAAGCACATCCACCCTGTTATTAAAACTGGCTACAATTTTAAGTATTTAGTGCTGTCATTTTTATCACCATGGGTTATGCTTATGTGTGTACATATATTTTGAAGTAGGTGACATTCGGTGCGGAGCTGGGGGTTGATGTGTCCCGCTTCCTGTGCTTGGCAAATGTGCCGGACAAGTTGGCCACAACATGTGTTTTATTGTAGCTGAGAGGCCAGACTGTGCCCATGTGTACATGGAATGGCTATTGATAGCCTGGATATTTATTTTTAAAATATAAGGTTACTATAGAAGTCAATGGGAAAACATTTGGTGTTGTGTAACCTGTACGGGGATGGCCTAAAAGTCGGGCCAAGAAAAGTCGGGCCGGGCCACCGGGTACTACTAAAACTGGATTGCAGAATATTAAAACGAAATCTGCGCATTTGGGTAGCTAGAATTCCAAGTATGGTTTGGTTGAAAATGTATGGTTCATTATCCAATAATATATTTGGCCCGGCCCGGCCCGACTTTTAAGCGACCCCAACTATACGCGGCGAGGCTGGGGACGCAAACAGAACGACCAACACGGCGGCGTATCACTGCTGTGCCTCAGTGCACAAATGATTCTCGATACGACGCAGACAAGTCTTTATCGTTTCACAAGTTCCCCACATACAGTAAGCTACGGAAAGAGTGGGTCATAAAGATCAAAAGTGACTTAGGCCCACAATTTCGGGTAAGTAGATATAACTGAAATTTAGCTATCATAAAGTTCAGCTAAATCTACACTGCAGTTTTCGTGCTTTGTAGACAAAATCAATGATAAATCAGCTGGACATGTCACTGATATATTTGTCATTGGTTTCAATAACGAAAACGTCGGTTAGTAATCCAAAGCGATATAATAACATAACAATTGTGTTTTTCAGCTTAGTCATGCGACACGAGTGTGTTCATCTCACTTTGAATCAAGTGCATTCAAAAGGACCTTGAATGGGAAGAGAGTGGTTAAGCGGGAGGGTTTACCCACTTTGTTTCCTTGGACACAAACACCATCTGTGCGAATCGGTCATCAAAAGAGAGCTCGTATGTGAGTCCATTTTGATACTATATTATTTACATCGATATTTTAAAGATCAATTTTTAGTGTTCCTTATTATTTAAGCACTTGGGTTGGGTGGGGGTGTTATAAGCAGGGGTTGGGAAAGGCAGCGGCTGTGGACCACTTTGGACATTAGAATGACCCATTAAAAGTTTGAAGTTTACTATTGATACAAGGGAAGTGACCAATTCTAAAATCAGAAACTGTCTGATAATCCTGCTAATGGCCCATTGACGAAGTTCTGTATCTCAATCCCCGTATAAGCAATCTTGGGATGAGCTAGTTAATCCTTGACAAGCGACCTCACCATGGTCTATCATCTCTCTAAGGATGGCAACACTCGCGTAGGTCCACATTTCTAACGACATACGACTAAGATTGTTTTTCAAACTCCCAATGTCTAAGGTAACACCATCACCTATATCAGCAGGTTTCCTTCTGTCATCCATCATGTCAAGACTATCGACCCAGACATAGTCGGTTATCTTCAGGGCTTTCTTACCTGGGGCCGTACCCAGTCCGTTCCCGCTTGACCTCGCCGTGCTAGAAAGCCCGCCATCTTGAAACGACATCCCGCTTGACGGGAGAGATTGAGATTGTTCAAGATGGAGCATATCTCGCCTGAGACGATCACGTTTCCTCATCAGCTCCATCCGTTACAGCTTCTTTCCAGCACTACACACTCGGCTTCTATGTCCGTAGTTTGCTCAACCAACGTGTCCTGGACGTCGGACTTCAAGGGCGTGTTGACATTGGAACTCGACTCTGACCTAATTGTCGACATCTTCTGGGTTGTTGGTTTTAATGCATCCACCTTTTCGCCCATCCGGGCACCAGCAGCCATACGTTTGGGCCTAACGTCACCCTTCTGCTCCATAGTGGCAACTATCTCTTGGTTAAATATGTTTACTTACAGGTTTTGTGTCCTCAGGTTTGAAAACCAGCCGCCATGCTTGCGAGCATGTGAGAAAAAAGCAAGGCAGCTAACTCTATCTGCAGCATGGTGGAAGGGAGTGAACTCTAATACACAATTACATGTAAAATAACACGACATTCCTGCAAATGGCCAATTGACGAAGTTCTCTATTTCAGTCCCTGTATAAGGAATCTTGGGATGAACTAGTTAATCAACTAGCTAAATGCCTGCTATACACCCTTGACATTATTGTTAATATCATTGGTATTTACAAACTATTGTACAATTATAGATTGATAGTTGGATGTCTGTATGTTTTATAATACAACATGTCTTACATGTGTGATTTCAAACCACTTCCAAAATTACATTACAATATCATCCCAAAGTGACATATATCATAGTTTTTTACTGATGTAAATAATATAAATGGCTTTATATTCACAACTGACTGCTTTCTTTCTTTATGTTTTTATTCAAAATAATCAGGTATGTTGAACTGCTTTATTTTGAACAGATTGTAACTAATTTTATAATTTTCATATCACAATGCATCTCATACACTATTTTTAATTTAAGATAGCATGTTTTGCAGCAGTACAAATCTTAAGTATTACTTTATCATTTTTATTGTGAAGTCATATAGGACCACATGTGAAAAGGTACGTACTTTTATGAACAAATTTCTGATGTTTCTCTTAATTTTTCACTCCTATTTTCAGAGAGAAAACCAGCATACCCAATGAAATCTTGAATGGAGCACTGGATCAAGTACATGTGTGTCACGAGAGCACAATACCAAGAGAGATATGGTGCCACTTGTGTGTCCTGATCATGATTATCATGTCACATAGCACATCAGCTGGAAGCTGCAAGACAAGAAGTCAGTAATCTACGTCAACAGCTTGAGGCAACGAAGAACAAATTGTTTTTCTTAGATCATTTTTGTTGTGACTCCCAGACTATACGTTTCTATACTGGGTTTAAGGACTATGATACCTTGAAGTCTGTGTTTTCAGCTTTGCAACCAACAGCAGTTGTTATGGTCAGATGGAATCAAATGCAGAGACATTTGTCTTCGAGCACTGCCAACATCAAGGTAAATGCTTTCAGAGAAGAAGCCTTACCTCTCATTGACCAGTTCCTCATGTTCCTGTGCTGTTCAAATTCAATGTGTCCCAAGCATCTGTGAGCCGTATGTTGATAACATGGGCAAACTATTTATATTTCATGTTGGGTAGCCTGCAGATATGGCCATCACGTACACAGATCGATAATAATATGCCACAGGAATTCAAAAAGAATTACTGAAGTACAAGAGTTATCACTGACTGTACAGAGTTGCAAGTACAGACACTCAGTTCAAGAGTTCACAACTCTAACATTTATTCGTACTATAAGAGCCACACAACCTTTAAGGGACTTATAGGCATCAGCCCCTGTGGCTATGTCTCATTTGTAAGTTCCCTATACATTGGATGCACTTCTGATAAAGACATTACAGCAAAATGTGGTTTACTGCACTTGCTTGAACCAGGGGATCAAGTTATGGCTGACAAAGGCTTCATCATACAGGACCTATAAATGGACAAACATGCCAGTCTTGTCATTCCCTCCTTTTTGGAAAGGTAAGGACAATTTAGTGAGGATGAAGTAAAGTTAACTCAAGATATTGCACGATTGAGAATTCATGTGGAAAGGGCCATCAGGCGAATTAAAGAGTTTCAGGTCTTTGACGGAGTTATCCCTCTCAACAGTGCGTCTTCAGTCAACCAGATATGGACTGTATGTGCTATTCTCAGAAACTTCCGTGGCCCTCTACTTTAAATATACGCAAGGCGTCAATCACTGATAACAGCACATGTGTCACTGATGAAGTAATGAAGAGATATACACTACAGGAAATGAACTTTCTCACTTTAAAATTGAACTTTTCAGTTTTCCATTCCTTAAAAATAATGTGTCTTGACTTCATTGGTAGAGAATCAGACTTGGTGGTTCCAGGTGGGGGTGATCTCACAATCACTTCTGTTACATAAAGACATCATAAAGTAGGATTTAAGGACTCTCAGTTTATTCTGATCATTACAGGTATGTAATATCATAATGAACATTTCATTAAAATTAATGTACCATGATACACTGTCATAATTGTTACCTGTATAACATTTGGACACTGTGGTATAAACATAGATTAATATCATTTGAAATGCAGTATTTGTCATAGTTATGAAGATCGCGATTCTATGGTGTCATGGACATGTTTTCGGAAGTTAACTTGAGTATGGAATATTCAGCAATACATCAACTGTGATTGTTCAAGAACTATAGAAAAAAACCCAAGTTAAAGCAGGTCAGTTATTCAATCAGCACACAGCCATTAACTGGCAAACAATAAAGTATGTACTTTCTCTACAACAGCAAATTACAAGCTTAGATTATCAGAACTTAAGGCCCAGCAGCGGAAACAATGACGCAAGCTTTTATTTTTACAGAGTACTTGAGGTAATTTGTAAACACTGTTGTAATGTACACAATATACTGTCATTACTGTTTAGTGATGTCAGAATGTACATTGTCATGAACTAAGTAATTTTGATGATGAATGTCAGCTGAGATAACAAAACATGACACTTTGCAATGGTTTCTATACAAGTAGCATAAGCTTGACAAAAGTACTTGTTTTACGGAGGAGGACATATTTACCTGAATATTGCATTTTCCTTTTTCAGTCTGTAAGTTTATCAACAAAAACAACTGCAAATTTGCATATATTTTTTTCTTTAGTAAATTTGGCAGTGTTTCAATGAAGTGGGATTTAAGTAAAATGTGTCTCAAAATGTAAGAAAGTAATTCAGTTTCAGAGAAACTAATCATTCCCAGCACATAGCTGGAAAGTATTACTGATAGAAAAAGAATCCAAAGAACATTTCATTTGATACCATTTGTCATCATCAAAGTAAATTCGCTCCTTGTGAAAATCAAGTTCGCACTTCCCAGGAAAATCACACCACTTCATGCCTGTTATGGCCATTTGCCCCATTATATTACTTGACAATAACATCTATGAGTAGATTTTAGTTTGAAGGTGCCATCTCTATTTTCTTTCAGAAAATCACACATTGCAAAGCTATCTTTAATAGAATATTTGATCTCTAAGAGTCCATAGCATGGATCGCTGTTAGGATCAAACACCTTGCGGTCAGGCGAGGTACAAAGGTGACAAGCACTAGGATTTACTTTACTCATACTTTATTTTAGTTGTATGAATGTGTTTGGAACACAATAGTCTACTTGCAAGTTTTTCATGATCATGATTTGAATACAAAAGTGTAAACATTGAAAATATCGCCCTTAGTTATTTTGTATTATTTTTGTATCTTATGGCATTGCAAGGTTTCTGGGGGGGGGGGGGGGGGGGAGAGAGAGAGAAACGGAGAAATAAAGAAGTCTTGAGTCGTGATTTGAATGTACTTCAAAGGAGAGGGCCTGTGAAGGAGTTGGTTTTAACTCAACTGGGAGAGAGTTTCACAAAGACGCGGCTGCATATGAAGGTTTTGGAGCCAAATGATTTTAGATTATAGCTTGGGCCAGCAAGTAACAGTTGTTGTGATGAGCGCAGAGTTCTTCCTGGAGAGTAATGTATCAGGAGGTGCTGAAGGTAGGTAGGTCCTGAGTTGTAGAAAGACTGATAGGTGACGCAGAGAATCTTGAAATCAATCCTTTCAAGATGCCAAACAAAAAGCTGTTGCAGAAATCCAAGCGGGATAAAATCAATGCCCGCACTATGGTGGCAGTGGCATCTTTTGTTAGAACTTCGCAGATGCTGCCAATGTTCTTCAGATGGTAGTGGCATGTCTTTACTAGATTATTTTTCTGCTTGTCCATACTGAGATCTGAATCCAAAAGAACGCCAAGGATGACACATTGCTATTGTCTTGAGACTGTGAAGATGACCATTGTTTCTGATTTTTCATCGTTAAGTTTAAGCTTGTAAGCAGACATCCAGGATCTTGTGTTGACGAGGTATGCTTCGAGGTTGGACTTGCACTCTACCTGACTTTGTTCGGAGGACTTGAAACTGTCAAACAGTTGGCTGTCGTCCGCATAGAAATGATGGGGCACATGATGGGTATACTTCTCGGAGACGGTTTCTGATCGTCTTATCGGACATTCTTCGGGCTCCAAACTGTTCTTGTGCTGTGTCTTAGGCAGGTGTGGTAACTCTAGGTCTTCCTGATCTGTCATTTGTCGCATATGTTTGAGGAATTCGATCCCACAATCGAGTTATTGTGCTGGGATGAACGTTGAACATCCTTTCCACCTCACTCTTTGATTCGCCAGCTTGCAATAGTCCAGTTGCCTGATTTCGATCGCCAGCGTTGAGGCGTCCTATTTTCGTGTACAGTACTTGCAAAGATCGTGGATGAAGTTGTGAGATTCATTTGGGTCTTTTTTAGTCACATGATGTATTCATGTTTTGCACGTGAGAAACAATCATTGTGCCTGATATTCGTGCAGTATGACATCCACGCACATCATGACAATCCTCATTGATAAAAGGTTTTCGTCGCGTTTGGGCAAGCGTGATCTTCTAAAACATTCCAGAAACAATGTGCAACCCTAAACAAATGCTTGAGTTCACATATGTGTACAAAACTGTTAGTATCATATGTATAATTCTGACATTATGAACTGATTGTTTATGAAAACCAGAGTAAGCTGACATGAGAAATGAAGACAGAAAACAAAAGTGGAGTTGACAGGACAAAGTCTGGATGGTGACGACGGGAAGCCGCATCGAAGCATGGGAGGACTAGTGAAAAGCATTTGCAGACACAAGTTGGTCCGCCGAGGCATGGCAGCCCAATCACAGGCCCTCAGGTCATTGCGAGGATTACAGACTTTATTTTTAAAATATAAATAGTTTGAGATGACCCCCGACTTGAAACGCTTTACAGTACAGAGTGAGGCAAAGTTAGTGACGTATGCGGAATGGTCGGGAATTAAGTGTCGGGCGGAATGAAAACAATGGAGAGGGTAGAAATAGGAACGAAAAGGTAGCGCAACCCATAATACAATTTAGGTAAATATTGCTAAATGTCAGTAAAAAACAAACTCATTTAATTTGAAAAGGAACACCAGGGAGACCAGAGATGATAAAATCTAGACTTGCTTCATTTAGAACTTTAGCATTACAGAGAGCGCTAGACAGTAGGGAAAATATTGTGGTTCAGGGACTGTGAGATAGACTTTGCTCAATGTATTCATATTGTAAACATTATTGCATTACAATCCCTTATGTGAGCTGGATCGGGTGGTTTTGCTCGCTGACTTGGCTGATGCATGCCATAGCATACCAACTGCCTAGATCGATGCTGCTGATGTTGATCACTGGTTTGTCTGGTCCCGACTCGATTATTTACAGACCAACGCTATATAGCTGGAATATTGCTGAACATCAAACTAACCGGGGTTGTGAAGAAATAATTACGTATGACCTCGTGTAGTCAGTGACCTTATTATGGTGGTCGTTCTATTTTGTCTGGCTAATGAATACCTACCCCCAAACATACTGGGGTGGTGGTGGTCTGCTGGATTATTGAATATTGCAAAAGAACTCGTTGGGATAGAAATTTGACTGAAGTCACCTTTTTCATATTTGAACATATATGAACTAGGAATGGGCGTATATTGCAATTCGAACTTCACAATAAGATGTCTTGCGGTAGGCTTTCGCCTGTTACAATGGGCAGTCTCCGGGACCAAGATCTGTAATCACTGATGTAGTCCAAACTAATGATGAAATTTGTATTTACCTTTTATTCTCATACATTAATAGATTGGTGAATGTTAATTGGTCATAAAACTGCATTTGCTTGACTTTAAACCCGTTTGAATAACAAGTAACCTGGTAACGGCACTCGTTGTAGGACTAAATAAACCAAAGTAAAATGGCGGACGCCACTGCAGACGCCTTTTCTCGAGTTCCAAACTTTAGAGTGAGGTCTTCAATTCGAGAAAAATGCTAAACTGATCATTTGTACAATCACACATGAGTCCTGACAGAGGCCAGTGGCAATGTTTCATAAGATAGGAAACAGTTATTTCATTACGTTAAATCTAGTGTTACATTTTCACAATATACGGCAATACATATTGCAATACGCGGACACAACACAGTATATCGAAATACGAAAACTGACAATAGCCAGCCCTAAAAAATTATCAACTCTGTACGTATTCAGAAAGCGCTGGTCGACAGCTGTGTTTGGCTTGGTGAGTCAGAAATCATGCATGACCTTCACCTAGTTCTGACTACTAGCTGTTACGCTATGAGTCATTTACACACACACGCGCGCGCGCACACACACACACATACACACGCGCGCGCGCACAGAGACAGACATATATATATATATATATATATATATATATATATATATATATATATATATACATATGTCAGGGTAGAGATTGCGTTCGGAGTCTGTACGAATAGAGGTTTGGAATCGGAGTCTCTACTGGTGGAGACTCAGATTATATAAAATAACCTATACAATCACAATCCCTTCCTGTAGAAACCCAAATCTGTCAGGGTAGAGACTGCAGTTCTACACTTATGAAAGCCAGTGAATATTTAGAAAACCAAACTGTGTACTGTCAACTCGGTTGTTTTCATTGTATATAAATGATCTATCATACGCACTGGGAACAGTACAAAACGGTTTAAGTCTTCCATCTGGTAATGCGCCAGGTGTCTTATTAGCAGATGACACAACTGTTGTAAGTGGATCCATAGATTGCCTACAGTGTGCATTAAATGTGTGCTTTGAGTACTCTTGTAAATGACATCTTTAATATAATGCCGACAGTGCGTGTTTGGTAATACCCACAAACATACATGTCCACCATTTCACATTTGGGAGAAAACTGTAACACAAAAAGATCTTGTGATGTATGCTGGCCTGAACACAACCACTTCATCCTCAATCTTTGTGCGTGTTCTTGTGATAAACTCAGTAGTCAACACAAAACGAGCTGTTCTTTGGTGGTCTAAAGCCCATATCTGCCTGTGGAGTCTGGAACAGAGTTATGTTGCCATGTGCACCCTTTGCTTGTGAACTGTAATGTAAAGTGACATCTAAAGAGTATGAAATACTCAAAGAGAAGGATCGTTCTTCTGTAAAAACATCCAGGGACGCTCTAAATGTTCTTCGACAGTTGTGGCACGAGACTTTTTAAACTTACTGTTAGTTCAAGCATACATAGAAAAAAGGTCGTCTTATGGTCCTTGGAAAACTATGCAGAGTAATTTAAAATTTGCAGTCAAGAATGTATTTAACTATAAACTTAGTCAATTCCTACTTGGCACATGCTATGAAAGAGAAGCTAGAAGTACAAAATGACCTATCTACCATATGCTCCTACTAACATATAAATACGACCTGACAAATTATTTAAATGCACACATTGTGTCCACCAGATTTCCAAGTAAATCACAACTGAATGTCCATGTTACAAAAAGTATCCATGATGCTGAAAATATGTACATATGTAAAGAGTTATCGTCAA
The DNA here is from genome assembly GCF_037392515.1 of Haliotis asinina. Taxonomy (NCBI): domain Eukaryota; kingdom Metazoa; phylum Mollusca; class Gastropoda; order Lepetellida; family Haliotidae; genus Haliotis; species Haliotis asinina. The sequence goes on along the minus strand of NC_090287.1, from coordinate 20,217,820 downwards.
GGGAGAATCAACACAGATACTATTCAGTGAGAGACCACAAGTAGCATATACATAGCCAATCTGAGACCACTTTCAAGAAAGACCGCCTGGAAGCTTTATTTTACAAATAAAGCTTTTGTCAGGCTCTTTGATCTTGCCACCACTTGGTGACCACTTTTGAATCCACAATTTATCTCCCTGGTTACTTAGGTGATAACACTGTACTGTATTGTACAGTTTCTAATTCCTCATGGACGTATCGTGTATGTGGTTGTCTTTCAAATAGTACAAGTTAGGTTCCCCGTCTTTGATATCTACTCGATCAATGTTGTGCGTTTTCATAGACCATATAGGGTCAGTAGCACGTTTATGTGTGTCTCCCTTGTATTCACTCGGTTGATATAAATAGCTAACGAGCACGCAATCTGGTTTTTCTCTCTATTTTTGCACTGTGCCAATGCTTCTGATACAGTGGATTTCATGCGAATGGTTTCAACTGGTCTCTTACCCAGTAGTCTCGTTATTTCATGATTCATGGCATCAATCACCAGTGGCAGTCATTGCAAACACGTTAGAAACTTTTCAGCCGCGTCTGGACCTCTATACAATACGGGATGTGCCGTTTTCCTGTCACATTGTCACCATGTACACGAATCTGTGGTCCTACATTTTGTGTGCATATGTAGTACCCCAATCGTCAACATTTTTTATCAAGGCATTGAAGTTGGCGTAGATGACTTAAGGCACAGGAATTTGATTCTTGTGGTTGTTGAATTTTAGGATATTGTCACTCTCTTTAGGCATGATGGCTCATCTGCCCTACACCTTGGCAATCCCCCTAGTGTAATTCTAATAAATCAGCTCGCGTGAAGCTGTGCAGGCATCATATGCAAAAGTTTTTTTCCCATCGTGTTTAGACTGGTCTTGCAGCCTGCTGAGTTGTTTTATCCACAACTAGTATAAGCCATATATTCACTAATAACGTGAATCTAGACCCCTTTTTTTACAAACTCCGAAAGAACAGGCACTGCCCGTCTGCTTTCACATAAAATGGCTTTTTCGTTTCTAAAAAATCATTTTTAACTTCTATGGCTTAAACACTGTTGGTCCCACTATTCCTTCTACAACTCTATGTGTTTCAATCTATATAGTGGGGCATGTGACGCAAAGCCCCACAGGGAAATCCCCCGCAGAAAGATTAAAAAAGTAGTAAAAGAGGGTCCAGTCTTTGAAGGGCATTTAGAAGTGAAATGCATAAGAATGAAGATTTTATGGATATCAACTTCTTTATATGAGAACACAACATATAAATGTATTACCATTGGCTTCTATCATTGTTATCATAACTGTCGGGTTCCAATCAGCGCTTGTTTATACTGGCTTCCAGCTTTCGTTAATTCATTCCACTTGTTACTTTGTTATTGTTTTACCTGTACATATAAATATAGCTCTGTACCCCATTCTCAATGTTGATATCCATAAAATCTTCATTCTTAAAAGAGGGTCCGTTTTGTAGCCACAGTCCTCCAAGGGATCTTAGAAAAATAAGTTTGTGCTTTTCTCCCAAGGAGGACTGTGTCGATGCCTTCTCTCACCATGAGAGCGCCCAGCTCAGAAAGGCCCTTTTCTGAGACCCAACTGATATGACCGTGATACCTTGCCTGGAAATGACAAGGAAGTCAACTTGAGGCCCGGCGGGATAGGAACTCACAATGCACAGCTGTGCCACTGTTCACGATAAGCCTGCACCTTAACCGATTGAGCTACTCAGGACCGATTGCAATAATCTCGGTTTAACGGGTCTATCCTGTGTTATTAACACTGTGATGACGTGATAGCTCTATGGCAACGTTGGTAGATGATCAATAAAGTTCACACCGGCTGAACACAATGACATAACCAGGTACGGTGGTAGACGATTGATAACGTCTCGCCGGTTGAGCACAATGACATAACCAGGTACGGTGGTAGACGATTGATAACGTCTCGCCGGTTGAGCACAATGACATAACCAGGTACGGTGGTAGACGATTGATAACGTCTCGCCGGTTGAGCACAATGACATAACCAGGTACGGTGGTAGACGATTGATAACGTCTCGCCGGTTGAGCACAATGACATAACCAGGTACGGTGGTAGACGATTGATAACGTCTCGCCGGTTGAACACAATGACATAACCAGGTACGGTGGTAGACGATTGATAACGTCTCGCCGGTTGAGCACAATGACATAGTCAGGTTGAAAGTACATTAGTGTAAATGTTGAGAAGAAAACAATCTACGCCATTGGAAAGACTATGTGTTTCAATCTCTATAGTGGGGTGTGTGGGGCAAAGCCCCATGCATGGCCACCTGTTCCCAGGGTTGTCATCTGATGTCAGACACAAGGGGAAACCCCCACATCTATGAGTAATTTGTCTAGAATTTCTTTCCCCTCACTTTGTTCTACAATCGTGGTTTGTAACTTCACTCGGAGTGAATTAAACATCATCCCAATATACAAAGAACTCACATCGACTACACCCGAACATTTCGTTCCTTTGCTCAGAAGTCTATGAATGTTATTCTGATCTGGTTCTTTATCATTTTCCATTAATGGGTGATATCCAACTATTCTATTCTTTATGATGACCAATTTACTCTTGTCATAAAATCTCACATAATCAGCAAGTTGAGAGGAATCGGGGAGCTCTTGCATTTTCACCCTGACGATTGGATTTTCTAACACAGATCCACTTTTCAGAGTAGTTTGAATTTGTGTAAACAGAGGCAGATTATAAATTTCGATTCCATTTCGTGGTGAGCACTTTGTTGCAATTTCTTCATCAACTGCTCGTGCTGGAAATGACACAGCTTTAAATCATGGGGTTTCGTGGTTATCTTGTGTAAATTTCATGATTGAAATTAACAGCCCATAAGGGTGGTTCGCTTTAGTCATAATTCTATTAGCTTGAACTTCATCTGTGAAACTGAGCTTCAGCAGTCTCTTATTAAAATATATTTTCACATAACTCGCTTCCATCGTTGTTATTGCATTTTCATACCAATCGAACCTTATTACATCCGGAAAAGTCTTATTCTCAATCGTGTTTCACAAGCGGTAATAAAATCATTTACGTGGGTCGTCATGGTATACCCATAAAATAATTACAGTTTAAATATACTGTAGGGATGTGGGGCAACCCCCCTATCAATCTAAGACAATGATTTCAGCGAAACAGTTTAATGTGTATCTTCTATTATGCCGTTGGTTTTCATAATAAATGCCTCTTGAGTTTGCTGTATTCCTTGTTTCATATATTTTTTTTGTGTGCGTCTTTGCTTTTAGAAGAAGATTTTTTATGAACCTTTGATCTGATTTCCTCCTTCATTTTGTGGTATTTTTCTAGTTCACCTAGGCTCAAACGAAACTCCTCTTCTGAGTTTTTATTGTCATTGAGTGCACGTGGCTTCATCAAAATCTGTGGGCATTCATCGTCGCCATGTCTGGGCTGGTGTTTGTTGCTGCTAAGGAATTTTTAACCAAATAAGGCACAAACTGATCGCGACACCTCCAACGGCTAGCGCTGTTGTAAAATCGATATGTTGCTGGTATGTTTCTCAACAAACAGATGCATATCATAATCTGTGAATAATTCTAACTCTGCACCTGTTTTCTTCATTAAGGCATCCCACCATAGCCCACGGCTCGAATAATACCATGCGGGGTCCAACCCATATTGCTTTGCAAACGTTTTCCTGAAGATCTCAAAAACGTCAGCCAACAATAGCACGTCCATTTTCAAATATAAATTGTGGTAATCACCCAGATTCTTACAGCCTAGTTTTCCCTATACATTTTCTGCGTGTTTGTAATCATCTTGTGAGACAGACGCGTCAGTCAACTTGCTATAGAATCAGTCAATAGGAGGTAACTCTGTCTCATTAAACTTAGATGGTCATCCACATATTCATACGGGTAAATACCCTTACGTGGCAGCAAATCTCTAGTTTTCTCCTCTGTGAAACAATTAGTTATATCCAAATTGTCTGGGTTATTAGCATTGACCAAACGGTCTAGAGACGACACCAGAAACTGAACACTATCTATGAATCTCAACCTGTTTAATGAAAAGGATATAATCTTTCCATGTCATTTGGGATACAGGATATGTTTCCCTCCACCTTTGAAATAGCTTGCATAATCAAGTGTAAATCATACCCTCGTATTGTATATTGAAAGACCACCGGGACATGAAGAAGTGTAGGGTTTATTCTCAACTTTAAATTACATTCATTATGAGCTGCACCTCTGTATTTTCCTGTCATGTGACATTGGTCTCACACTGAATGACCATTCAGACATTTACAGCAAACATGGCAATGTGTGCTTTTGATGTAGGATTTCCGATCTGCTCGGGTCAAACACAATGGGGTTTTATTACACAATTTTTTCATACTCTCTTCCTCTTCATGTTGTAAGCACTTTAGAAATTTCTCAGATGCGTCTCGTCCTCTATAAATAGCGGGAGGGTTAGTTTGACCATCGCAACGAACAACCACATACCCAAACCCACAGGCCTCATGTTCATGAGTTTTCTGAGTAAAACTATTGTTAGGAGATGGAGCCTCTGTATCGATTGGTTTAATGATAGCCTCGAAGTCAGCATAGATAATGTAAGGTACTGACATTTGATTTTCATGGTTGATAAATTTCAAGATTTTGTTGTTTTCTGTTGGCATATCTATTCCAATACACCTTGGCAATCATCCCTGTGTGCATCCAGCAGATCAGCTCTAGAAAACCTGTGAAGGCATCTTTCACAAAAGTGTTTCTTTCCCCCATATTTCGATTGATTGTACAACAGTTGGCTGAAATTCTTGATTCATGTGTAGTGATATTTTTCACCTTGTATCACAAATAAATTGATTGTTTTACAACCATCCTCATACATTAAAGGACTTCTCCTGTGCACTATTATGTTTTTACCATCATGTCCGAATACATTTATAGCTAAGTCTGGATTCTGTTTTTCAACTTTTGACTACTGAGATATAGGAATGGGTTCATCTATACCTTCCCAATTTATCCCATCATCATCCAGATAACTGGAACGTCTGTCAGAACGTTTTTCAGGTGGAAATTTAGCAGATCTTATCGCTACCCTCTCACAATCATCACCACGATTTTTAATGTTAACCATAGCGTGTTTCTTCTTAAAATACCCAGGCAGGGGTAAGTACATTCCACCTCTCAAAGGTTTATAGTTTGCTATATCCAGGTAGACCATGTTCACCTCATCAACCACCCAACCAGACCCCCTATTAGTGTAACGTTCTAGTGTTTCTCGATTTTTTTCAAATGATCTGTCAATAGAAGAGTTGATACTATCTGGTTGTGTTGTCCTGCTTACCTCTGAAGTAAACATTTGTATATTCAGTATCTCCATCCACCTGCTGTTTCTCTAGTGTCATCTTTAATGTCAGTTGACATTTAATACCTCTTAAATCATTCAGTTCTTTGTTCAGTTTATGAAATACCAATTGTTTTATATCTTCAAAGTTTATATCTCTTTGAACTTCCATCTTCCAACCCCGCAAATATTTTCCAAAAGCATGCTCAGTAGCCATGAATTGTAGTTCTATAGGAGTCTGTTCCTTTAGTAATTCAAAAAGCTCAGACTTCCTCATATGTGAATACCCTCGCATACCACACTGGCGTGCTTCCTTCATTAATTCTTTCAATGTAGGAGGTTTTTGATTTTTTACCCCTAATATATCTGGTAACTCAGGTTTCCCCATACGAGAATACTGTCGCATCCCACACTGGTTCGCTATCTTTTTCAACTCACGCACTGTAGTCATGTTACAGTGGGGTGTCAGCCGGTGCAAACTTTATCGTGCTGGAGGATCATCCCTCCACTATAGAGATTGAAACACATAGTGGGACTTTGATGTCAGTGATGTCTACGTTTTTATCAAGATGCATGCGCCAACTTCTCAGATACTTACCTACAGCCTCAGTGCTGATTCTATGCTGATGAAATAGTTCGACTAGCTCTGGTTTCCTCATATGTAAATAACCTGGTAACCCCAGCTCTTTAGCCTCCTGTTTGAGTTGTTTCACAGTTTAGTTGTTTTACCATAGGGTTGTTAAGCCATTCAATTAGTGCGGCTTTCTTCATACTAGAATAACCTGTAAAGCCTAGCTCTTTTGCTCAGAGTTTCAGGGGGTTTTATGCCGAGTCTGGTCTCCTCTTTTGAGAGTAACCAGCTACACCTAGTGTTTTTGCAATCTGTCTGAGCTCTCAGACAGTAGACATTGCACATGCATATATATATACATCAATCTCTAATTGGATATTCAATTGTTAAAAAAAAAATCCATTATTCGTATTTTACTCAGCTATGTTTAGAAAGACCCCTTTGATACGGTCACATCAAGTACAAGTGGGTGCTGACTACCCAACTGTTTTAGTAAGCCTTGAAACAAGGCGAGGAAATCCTCATTTGTCTTGGGTTGAGATGCGATTTTCCACCCATGTGTTATCGGGAAACAAAACTGAGGCCCATCACCAATCAGCGACATTTGCGATATTAACTGAAATTTGAAGATATCTCTCATGTTGTCCAATACCTCCTCAAGTTTGCTGATAACCATTTGTTTGGTGTCATGTAATAGTATTTCGTACGCATCCAGACGCCAGCTGCTCAGACAACCTTTTGGAGGTATAGTTCGGACGAACTTCAGAACTGTATTCAGAGTAACCATATCAATTCTGGGGTCTTATTTTATCTAGACAGCCAACTATACATATATGTAAATCACTGTTTCCAGCAAAAAAATCCTCTTTGAACGCATCTTTATTTACAACAGCTGTTATTTCATTGACACCTTGCCCAGAACCTTCAGATTTTGTTTATAATCGGAACCTCAGCATTAACAAAAGATATATTTTGGGCCCACAGCACTTCCATTATTATAAACAGGTGAAAACAAATCTCTAATAGTGTGCACAGCCAGTGTGTATAAAAAGTTACACCTGTATTTTGATGAGACGCCAACATTCTTTTCTGTAGCCATTTCTTTTTACGAAGATAAACTGATTTTTCTAACAATGTTTGCTCCGTAAGCTTTGCACAGACAATAGTGGCCTGTCACTCCGATGCCACACACAGAGCACATGCAATTCGGGAGGCCGCTCCTACTGTGAAAACAGCAGAAGCCCTCAGCCATGCTTCCCTTGTCACAGATCTCTGTTTTCCCCATAAGTACGAATTCGCAGTGGTATGGAGCAGTATAGTTTTGTGAGAAGTTAGTTTAACACAGTCCCCGCTAGGCCCAGTGCTATGAAGACCAACTTTCTATTTTTCTATTCCTCGGAAAGCGTGTAGTACTGAGCATGTGTTACGAGTTGGTACGAGTTTCTTACCGGTTAGCATGTAGTATTGTTTAACTTCAACGTCAACTTCATGGAACGTTTGAACGGCATGGTTCTTATGCTGGAGTTCGTTGTTAATATAATCAAGCCTCTGCATACTCAGCTTGAGTGTTTTGCAGTTTTGTGTCATTTTCGTTCTCTATCTCAGCCACGTTCAACTCCCGTAGTTTAGAGAAGAGGAAATTCTTACCAGAAAATGCCAGTCGAGCCATGCTGGGCACTATGACGTCATTCTCACCAAGGTTGGGGAATCGAACCAGCAGCGTTTGATTCTGGTCTATCTTGTCTGGATTGTTGGAGATGGTCACCGAATGATATTAAGCATCCTTTTGAGGAAAGAATAAAAAACTTGGAAGATGAGAGACAGAGTCGGTTGGAATCCTCAAACCAGGAACATCTTTGATCACAGATCAACCGCGTGAGGGAAACCATTGATCGAGTCCTGAATGAAGACATCAAATTGGTGAGAGAGCAAGGGAATCACCATCGCCAGCGTTCTGACGGCATTTGGCTTCATCATATCAACCATTGTCAATTCTCTGGAGTGTGGGTACCCACCATGCCCCCAAGTAGGGATGTTTCCTCGTTGACATCGGGGTTTATGCCCAACTTTTGGCTGGCAGTGGCAATGACTATTTCGTTGTTGTAACCCACCACCCCTTTGTGTATTCTCATTTGCATGTCGCACGGGGCCATGTACAATCCAATGCCGAACAGCAGTCGACTTTCGACCTTGTTTCAACGAGTTCTGTTATGTCCCACATTTGACACAAACTGTTTCTGCACGTCGTAAGTGGCTTCCTTACCTATGATAGTGGAGCACGTCTGCATCTATGCGCCCAACACGTCCCACACGTACACGTATAGAGTGAATAGAGTGAATCCTTTCAGTGTATCCGGCATAAACATTTTCCAATCATCACCTGGCCCTTGTTTGAACCTCCAAACGTGGTAATCCTTGCTGTTGTCAAAAGCCATGTAGCGGTCGTCCCACTCTTTTGTCTTTAAATAATGATATGACTTGTAACCCCACTTACAGCCATGTCGTAGCTGGCATTTGTGAGAGGCTTGTTGTGAATGATTGGAATGACTAATCCATGGTTTGCCCTGGCTAATGCCAGTCTGTCTTCAGATCCATACTGAATTCGTTGCAAACTCGTTTGTATGCCCGTCTATTGTACGGGTTGTTGATTGCATTCCACACCTTATGCTGAGGTATTGGTGCACTTATTTCTTTGAGAATACGTCTGATATGATAGTACACGTGAAACGTAAACACAGATTTAGTCAGTTCATCACGTCTAGTGTCTGTCAACATCAAGTCACATCCAGTCATCACGCACCACACTGCAAAATTGAACTGATTCTGCCAAAATTGCATTGGGTTGCTAAATCACGTGTGTACCGTTTCCACGTTCATGACCGAAAACCTGTAATGTCCAAACACATCCATAAATTGGGCTCTGAACTACAAACCATCAACCACAATTTTCATGTGTGTAAAGTCGGAGGCTCTTATGTTGTCGTTTTTTAGGTAATGCATTTTAAGGTACATATTATGTAAATATATTTCCAATATGTACGTGATGCCTACAGGAATAAAGAGCGGTGAGTCTGCTCAGCTGATGCATGCAATCGATAACACATTGGGTGAACTCAAAGTTGCACTCTGCGATATCACATACATCCAATGATGGACCAACAACAACAACAAGCTGTTTGTAAGTGGACCCCCAACCAGATAGCCGACTGCTGCTACAGTGTGTGTTCGCTAAGCGATGATGTCTTGAAACCACTGTGGGCCGAACTCAAGATAAATGACTGAAACGCCACAGTGGTGTTAACCAACAACGGAATAAACCGCTTCAGGCTGAGTCGACTGTTGGCAAGGTTGCTCGAGTTTTCGCCAGATGAGGGAAACCCACAAGTACTATCACTGGTTATCCAACCTAGTGCAGTACAAAGACCTGTGCATTAAACTCGGACAACATTCAAGGGGGTTACCCTTCCACGATACTGTGTGCCATGCCTTTGAACCGAGTCGTTTTGACTGTGGCAGTACAAGAGGTTTGCTCATGGCACAGTCCCTGAGATTGTAATATTGATTTTTGACATAAAACATAATCCAGTGAATATAGGATAACTCAGCATAAGACTGCAGATAAAGTGACCAGCTCACAAGGCCCCTGAAAATGCATCAGTGTGAGGATTTTCTCAGGGACACACGCGGTTTTGACGACCTCGGAGTAGAGGGTAAATTGTATGCCTTGCAGTTTGAAAACAACATTTACAAACGCATTATAACTGGTGGTGGTGGTAGAAACCTAAGTGATGTAGTCGATACCCAGGAGTGACTCTCAACAATAGGTTTGACTTGATCTGCATCGGTGATGATAGATGGTTGATATACTGGTCATTTGGGGCAAACGGCTCGACTTAGAAGATGTTGCGATCAATGCGACGGCCATCACCAAAAATAAGCCATATTCCGTCGTCTTCGCTGATGGCGACAAGTGGGTACTGTTGCCCGCTCAAGTTGACTGGTTTCTCCACATTAGTCTCAGTTCCCTTTCACTGAGAGCAAAGATACTACCTAAACAAAGTCATGAACAACGGAACCCTGCTTGTGGATTATGTACCAGTGCATAAGCGTGGTCTCAGCCCAATCTCGAGCATGGCGGCACACATGCTATCGAGTAAACCTGGTAAGGACGATGTGACATTGCAGTTGGTGTCTGCAATGCACACGTGATAAAAATTCTTGAAGATTTACCAACGAATTCCACGCTGGTCATCCAAGTATATTTAACGGAGCCATGGCAGGATGAAGTTGAAGTCGTGAAGTTAATCAAACTCTGGTGGCCCAAACGACATCAGTTTAACATTTGCACTGTTTACGTGCAGGTGATGCCAACTCCCATACCACTCTGCAGGGGTCACCTGCTGATATCTTGATATTACTCACCAAGATCTTCCTAACAACAACAAACACCTCATGGGGATGAAGTGCAACCCCAAGAGGTTATCAAACAAACAACTGGAAACTATTTTGTAATAATGTCTAACAATGACTAGTCATCGTCCCAACGTTACGCTTAACGACCTAGGGGATGTGGAGGGGTTTGATCAACCTGAGGAAGACAACTTGTATGTCCTACATTATTAAGATGGGTTGTTTAAGCAGGGACGCTTAACAGACTATAAAGAACCTAATTGGTTGATCAACATATCCCTCACCTTACCTTACCTCTCTTTTGATGAAAATCGTGTCACTGAAATTATTAACAGTTGCATATTAGCCGGGTCTTTCATTCTAGATAAGAGTTTAGGAATTTACCTATATCAATCACGTTATACCTTGTTATTAGAAAATTCAGAGTTAAGGTTTGTGATAATTGAGCCCCGAGTGGACACTATAATTATGGCAAAGACCTTAATCATAGAATTAATTACAGGCCATGATAGTGATGGGTACCAACAACTTTTGCCCGGGGTGATGATAAGCAAGTCCAACATAAAATATGTATAAAAACAGTACTGTATCATCATACAACTGTTAGGCCGCCAACCATTGGTAGAAGTAAACCCCCAGTCGCTTGATGTGAACATAGATTTACCCATTAGACTCTCACATTTTTCTCTAAGCTCTATAGATCTTAGAAGTCTCAAATACACTAATCAAAAATTAAGTGAAACACAATTAAAATATCTCTTGTAACATAAATTATTCACATTTGTTGATGAACTGATTTTTCCTGTACTGTTTGATTTGGGGAAGATAAATTGCGGATTCAAAAGTGGTCTGTAAGTGGCGGCGTGACCTGACAAAGGCTTTATCTGTGAAATAAAGCTTTCAGGTGGGCTTTCTTGAAAGTGGTCCAGAATCACCATTCTGTATACTACTCCATAACATACATAGAGTATGGCAAATGTCCATCCTGACACCTGACCCCTTTCACTGTATTGCAGTTTTTATGTACTGCGAACTGACTAAACGAGAGAGATTTGATTCTTGACATAGTAGATGTACATACATGTTTTCCAGCCTTTGGACCATTGACCTGATACTATGTTTACACGGCGGACTTTCAACGGAATATTGTATAGCCCTAGTAAATAATTGTATGGCTCGATTGTATGATCAATGCATGTGCCGCAGGTGTGTTAAAACAGGACCACGGGGTGGTGTTCAATTATTTTAATAGACGTCACCTGTGAAAAGATGTGCCATAAACCTGTAATTAGTGAAATTAGAAGACGTAGTTGCGAGCTGCCACTGCCAGCATGGTATGCCATCCATTAGTGATAAATTACAACTATTGCGACATTTACATAAAGTTTACTTGTTGTTACAATAAAAAAAATTAAAATTATAAAAGTTTACTTATTACTAAACCATTATTAGATATAAGTAATTACGAAAAAATAATGGTTTCTAACCTATCAATAAATGTAAATATTTAAATACACCACGACAAGAACTTGTTTTAAAATAAACCATTCAAACAAACATTACATACCTGTAATTAGAGAAATTACAAGACGTAGTTGCGAGCTGCCACTACCAGCATGGTGTGTGCCGGGCACATGGCAAATTCAACAATATTCCCGCGATATGGGGGTGGTCTGTAAACAATCGAGTCTGGGCCAGACAATCCAGAGATCAACAACATTAGCATCGATCTCTGTAACTGGGAACCGATGACATGTGTCATGTGAGCCTGACCACGCGATCCCGTTAGTTGAATTCAGTCCAAATAAACGTATGACTGTGTTTGATGTTTGCCCTATATATATATTTGCCCTATATATATGTGTGTGTGTGTGAGTGTGTGTGTGTATGTGTGTATGCACGCACACACACATATCCATACATGCATGCATACACACATATATACATGTGTGTGTGTGTGTGTGTATGTTTGTATCTTCTCCTACATGTTTCATTCGTGTATCATCTCCCTGAAGACTGAAGATACACGATTGAAACATGTGGGAGAAGATCCATGTTGTGTTATTATTTCAGAAACTACTTCTTATGTATCCCATCACTTTATACACACGCACACGCACACATGTATATATATAATGTGTGACAATAACATTTTAGAAGATGAATGATTTTTTTGTCTGTGATTCATATGTAGTTTTACCATCATTAACGTCTCATGCAATGTAATGATGACAGTGCTCTGTCCACTGTATGAGGTGTGACATCATGATCAGATCAACAGTATGTAAATTATGTATAATATGTATATTGCCTTGTCAGAACTAAATAAATGAACAAAAGTAATGTACAAGGTCAGGTGATCTACTTCAGTAATAAACTCATTCATTCATACAATCTAACATAAATTTTCTATGGCGACCCCACAATGTGGAACCTTCCTTCTCATAATAGCGACTGGGCCTGAGCTTTGGGTTGGTGATGGGTTTCCTTCGAAAACACTTTCCATTGCGACAAATAGGTACACAACAATCATTTATTCACCAAAGTTCTACATAATGTATTGATGCACAGACTGTACACGATGCAAAAGGATCATAAAAGCAACACGTGTTACATAAGTAACGACGGAACTATTTCATTTCAGAAACTTAAGCAGTGACTTTTCGTTTCGTGGTAATTTGTGTCTTAGGAAAGTGTATCCAAGAAGGATCGGTGATCCTTTTGTTAGAGCTGGGAGAAATGACCATTTTGTGTACTATTTGACAGAGCTTCTCAAAGATATCCACATATATTGCACTGTTCAGAGAAGTGTCAACAACAGACACAGAAGCATTTGATAATGCATTTGTGTTGTTGCCTGGATGACTTTTCGATCGTTCGTTGCAATCTTGCGTCAATGTCATGGGAGAATTGTGTTTTCCACTCTTATACCTCCCGTCATTGTGCTGAAGACCACATCTTTTCTTATCGCATATTTCTTTCTCAGGGTCCTTGTCCTGCTCTTCGCATGATTGATTCCTGCTATGCTCGGGCGCTGACATCCTACGCAACATCCGTGCCCAAGCAATGAAGGGCCCTTTCCAGCTTTGGTTCCAAGAATCAATTGTTTCTGGTGACATTGTTTTTTGTTTAGTCGTTTTGGAGAATAGACGATTCGTGTCTTCGTTAAGTTTCACCACTCTGACACACATGTCCTGTGTCTTGTGGACGATTTGACTGTGGAATTTCATTACTTTGTCCAAACAGCTGCATTCATCGAGAGATCGTCTGCAAGGATGATGAACTTGACTTTCTTGCTGTGACCCTGTTATAAACCCCTTTTCGCCCAAAGGCGAATTCAATGTGGCATTTATCTTCATCTGATTTACAGCAATGTCGGTCTCTCTTTGCTTATGGCGAAATGACATCCCTGGTGGCATTGGCATCTGTTTCTTCTTAGAAATAGTTTCGCATGGTTCACACGAGTTGGACGTCATCAAATCAGTACACCAACCGGCTTTCCTTTGCTTGAAGCCTCCGCCAGTAGAGATGGTGTTTGGACGTTGGAAGGAAACGTCGGAAGCATCGTGAAACTTACTCCCGTAACTGCTGACTTCATGTGAGAAGGACGCATTACCATTGGTCTTCTTGTGACTTTCCAAGACTTTCTCCGGAAGAGATGCCAAAGGAATATCTGGATTTTCAGTTTTCCCTGAATAAGGAACTGATGCCCTTAAATTCTCACCATCTATTACTATTATTTGCAAAGGCAACATTGCATCTCCCTTTTCCTTCTTTATATTGTTTATAATGGCGCGGCCTATATGGACATTGGAGGTGCTGGTTAGAATGATGAGGGCATCGTCATCTTCTGATGTCAACCTACTGGTGGACATCTCCTCTGGATGGACAGCCGTACATGTCATTTTCACCTCCATTTTGGAGCCAGAAGCCATCAAGATGCTCATCAGTTTTGGACGGTAGACATCTCTGTAAGGGTGATACATATACAATATACACATGAACAAACGTGCATTTTAGGATGTTACTCATGATATATCTACAGGGTAATGAAGTGAAATCAGTAAGTATACTGGACAGGAGAAGAAACGCAGTTTTATCTTTTTGTGAAGTTTGTAAATAGGAGACATACACAGGAACGCTAACTTTTATGAGATTTCAATTTTTTTTTCGAAAAGTGCTGTTCTTGTTCTTTACAATATCCTTGAAATGAAACGGTCGTCGTGGTTTATTACCATGTTCCTTGATGAAAGATTTCAGTTCTTTACATCATATTTAGTTCTACAATTATTTCGTCATTATCTATGCATACGTGAAGATCCGGGTTAGAAATGCGTTTGTGCCTCCGATGTTGTGAGACTATTAGTCAAAGAACTAATATTGCGTTACAATTCTTCATGCAAACAGTATTCCTTATGTGATGTGCAAGTGACGACAAACGCGATTGGGTTGTCATACTCGGTGATTTGGTTGACACGTCACACTGTATCCAAATTACTAGACAAATGCTTAGTGTCTGAGTATATACAATTTTCATAGTAACAAGCTATCCCATATAAATTGAAAAGGAGTCCAAGGGAGACCAGATATTCAGAATCTGTGAAAATCTAGACTTGCTTCATTTAAAGCTTCAAATAGAATTGCAGAGAGGACTTGACAGTAGGGAAAACAATGTGATCCAGGGACTGTGAGACCAGTGCTAATGATAGTAATCACTTGGTCCCGTCTTATAAATTACAGACCGCCGGCATATAACCAGAGCGGTTAAACAACAAACATTAGTATTACAATAGTATCAGTTGAATGCCATTTATTGCTGAGTGCGGCGTAAAACTAAAGTCACTGTAATGTCATCAACTGGAGTGATTTGGACTTAGCCCTTGTACCTAATACATGTAGTAAGAGTCAGTCACAGAACCTGACCTTTAGTCAGTGCTTACCTGAATATATTTTTGATGTCGGAGAAAATGGAAGAGTTCAGGTCTTCTTCGAGCAAACTGATAAAAGCAACTGTGAAATCGCGAAGCTCTGCCCGTGTGTTTCGGAAAGCCATCGTACGTGTTCGACTATGCTGGATTCTTTCTTCCCCAAGCCGAGTTCTTTGCTGCGCTCACAACTGCATTCCACAGCATACGCCGTGGATAGAGCCTCTCGCATGCCTTATATATGCTCTGGCAATCCCTTGTAGAAGCTCACAGCTTCTCGGGACATTGAACTGTGTGGGCTGTGTCTAATTTGAGACAACACAAATAATCTCTTGTGTATTTTTCACATACGTCCTGGCCATATAAGGTATAACAGCAAATGCCCATTTTTGATTATATTTAGATATATACTCTAATATCTACATGTGTTTTGCTCTTGTAAATAGAAGTGATAAAAACCCTTTCTACACACACACACACACAAAAAAAGAAATCCCAGCTGAAAGTAGAGTCGATTGTACAACTTTGACTATATATGAAGATGTTTCCAGGTATTACAGCACTACGACGTGGGTTGTAAACAATTGAGTCTAAAGTGGTGTTAACATAAGCTGACACAACTTGTTCACCTACCTTCATTCATGTACTGAATAAATCAAATTAAAAAGGACGGATGGGTCGTTGTGACGGACTAGTGCGGGTGTTATGATAAATCTCCCAACGAGAGTCATTGTAAATGTTACCAATCCGTTACGAGTAGAGTCAGTCGTACTTTTCTTATTCGGCTTTACTTCAGCGGCATTACAAGTGCACGACGCAGTCTGTAAATAAATAAGTCTGGACTAGACAATCCAGTGATCAACAACATGAGTATCGATCGATGACATGTGTCTATCCAGTGAACGAACCTGCCC
Organism: Haliotis asinina; assembly: GCF_037392515.1. NCBI lineage: Eukaryota > Metazoa > Mollusca > Gastropoda > Lepetellida > Haliotidae > Haliotis > Haliotis asinina. Next base: position 20,201,627 of record NC_090287.1, on the reverse strand, counting down.
ACTCGATCCGTTAGTGATCTCTTACGACAAGCATGGGTGACTGAAGATCAGTTTTATCCCGGACCTTCACGGTCGCATCTTTACCAAACAGTGATGAAACCAGGTGTTCACGAAAAACTGAGCGTAGCCTGTCCTGGTGGCAGCTGTCGTCATAAACGCATGCACAGGCTACTCAGTAGTTCACCTGCAAGGATTTGGGAACGTACGGTACAAGTCAAATTAGGGCATTGCATCCAACATCAATTTTGTTACTGACGCATCCAGTTTTGAAATGTGATCGACATGTCTACCATAACACCTTTTGGAAGTTTTTCTGTACTTTTTACAGACATGTTATCAAAGAAAACGTCCAGCATTTCATAGCTTTTTTCTCGTTAATGTCCAGATGACAGTTACAATCGCTTTAAAGGGGGGAAGCAATCCTTTTTCCTTTCAAAACTGTTACTTACTGTTTTATATGATGTAAAATGTGTGCTTGACATACAATACTCACTCTCCTGTAGATGTATTTGATAGTAAGAGACACTCAGATGAGATTGACGAAACATTTTTTTATATATATACTCTTAAAAAAAGTAGGGGAACCTGAACGTTGAAGTCTGGTAGAAAGAAAACCCACTGAGGAACGTTACAATGACATTCATCTTGTTTATGCAGCATCATTTCACGTTATCACCACACGCAAACACAATGCATGGGAAGCACGTGCACTACGTGGGAGCCTCCTACATGTGCGTGGGGTGTCATTATGAATCTTGATGTTCTTCAGACAGACCGATAAATCGCTATAGACCATTTTTCCGATAATTTTCTTGCATCTGTGCATGGTCAGGGTTTTCAGGGTTAAGTCACACACAACTGACTGAAAATTGTACACCTGAAATCTTCATGTCATACTCCAGTCATCCATCAGGGGGGAGGGGGGAACTGAATGAATAGCTTTGCTTTGAATGAAACCCATATGGTGATGCATTCTCACAAACATCCATGATTATTGTATCAACATTGATTCAATCCCATATATCTCCCAGTTTCGACAATCGTACATTGAAAGTACAATTCCCCTTCCTTCTTTTTTTTTAAAGTGTATTTTCTTTTCACTTCTCATTGCAGCTATAGGGGCAACTGACCTTTGTGTTAATCTCTTTGTAAATGAGCTTTTTACAATTCCGTAATATATACTTTTGCAAGACCTTAAAACCATACAGTGTTTCTTCACTAAAGTTGGCACTGGTGTTTTGGTTTCTTTGTGATTCTTAGAAAGCATATGTTCTGAGATTCCACGGCAAGAACTAGTCTGGAACCTACGCTTATGTGCTTGTTCATCATAACTGGCACATAAATAGGCCTAATGGGGAAGTGGCGCATTCTGATAGTTATTTCAAAAAGTATATCTTTCGAGTTTTCATGCCAGTTTTCGTGGACGTAATTTGGACCTTGTGGCAATATTCATTAGTTCCATAGCCGTGATTCTTCTTTGCTTTGTCCGAATTATAGATTTTTGTGTCTTTTGAGTTTATGTGGTATTCTAGAGATGTCCATGTTTAGTTAGACTTCATTTGCAAACGAAGATGACCAACTATGCAGACCCGTATTCGATTCCACATATGTGTGAAGCCCACTTCTGGTGTTCCCCGTCGTGATATTGCTGGAACCTTGCTCACTCGCTCACTCGCTCACTCGCTCACTCACTGATGATGAGGTATATAAATAATAAGATATATCGAGTGTTAGGATGTAGGAACAGCGCAATATCTCACAAAAGTTACCATATAAAACAAACAGGGTTCCGCAAGGCGGTCTTAGCGCTACTATTTGTAACCCAGTTTTATAGTATGGGAGTATAGGACTTAAGGACGCTTTGTGGAAGTCTAGTCACATGTGGCGTCACGATCGGAAAGGTCACGCGAGTTCCATAGGAATATGCAGTAGGGGAGAAGCTCAGATAACAGAACTGTTTTCCCGATTAAACCATAAATAAACATATTTTTGAATTAAACATTTGGCTTCGTGTTTCTGAGAAGTTTATCTTTAAAAAGGCCAATTATTGCAATTCTCTAGTATTTTCCTTTAACTAAGTGCGTTTACTACTGTGGGGAATGTTGATGACTTTGTTATGTTGTGTAACATCTTTTGTCGTCTGTACAACGTAGACGGAAATCGAACTGCTGACCATCCTCTCCCTGATCGAACGCTCTCTCCACAGGGAAACGTGAGTTTTCCTGCATAAAATCTAGCATGGTGTGGCTCTTTCTCTTGGTGTGGATGTTTACGAGACAAAGTTTTGATATATCTTAAAGGCAGGACGGTCGAAAATATCGCATCTAGACTGTTTATAGAATCTCGCATTTATTTTAGAGCTGCTAACATGGAAAACTTTCATGCTATAAAAGTAAAGGTGTGGCTCCATATGTAAATATAGGTTCGTAAGCGTCATACGTGTTTCTTAATTAATGTTGGTTCTGTTACTTACTTGTAAACTACAATGTAGATGTTAATGGGTGTACATCTGATGTACTGTAACTAGGGTGACTAATCACTGTATGTAGCTTGTGCTCTAGTGAGCTGTGAAGCTTGTATGAATTCTATTGTGAGTTGATATAAAAGTAGTTTTTCAAAGGCTCCATCAAGAGTTTGATATTGTGAAGCAGAACTCATGTGAAAGGAGAATAACTTTGAAGATGTTAACATTTTCAGAATTAACTTGTGTGGTTACTTTTTATGGCTAAATTTGCTTTGAAAAGCTCACCTGGTTATATCATACCATGATACTTGACTAGCATGAGTAGTGCAGAGGCTGGTGTATCTGTTTGTGTGAACTTCACCATGTGATCATTGTGTTACATTGTTCCCCAGATGTCCAGGACCATGTTAACTGTGAGATCTATGAGGAAATGAGGACGGACTACAGTGAAATGACAGCTCTTTTGGCTTTGCAGGTCAGTTATAGACAGTAACAAAAACATGCATTCAGCCATTGCAAAAACTGATCAGATCAGTTTAATCTTTGAAGTGGTGTATTTCATGGTTATCATTACACTGGAGTGTGACTATTCTCATTATCGGCAAGAGTTGACTATTAAATGTCAGTGTGTTTATTTCCATAATCGTCTGGGATAGAATAGGTTTTCAGCAACCCATGCATGCTGTGAAAGGCGACTATGCTTGTCGTAAGAGGCGACTAACGAGATCAGGTCGTCAGGCTCGCTGACTTCATTGACACATGTCATTGGGTCCCAATTGTGCAGATCAATGCTAATGCTGTGGATCATTGGATTGTCTTGTCCAGACTTGATTATTTACAGACCGCCACCATATAGCTGGAATATTGCTGAGTGCAGCGTAAAACTAAACTCACTCACTCACTCTGTAACGTATATATGTGACCATAGGCCCAAATACATGATGCAATAATATCAGTGATAATAAACAACCATTTTCGTATCTTTCAAGCAACATGAAGGAATGTCATCAATTTTGTAAGCACAGAGTGTGAAGTTGTTACCATAAGTTTTTGGAGCATTTGTACTGATGGGTCCTGATCACATTACATAGTAGAATAGCTTTCCTGACAGTGTCAAGTGAAGGGCATGTCAAAGTAAAATGATAGAGATCTTCGATTTCATATCGCTCACCCTGTGGACAGATATGTTTCTCATGGGGTGTATTTGATATCCTGCCTCTGTCAATCAATAGAATTGTATGTCCAACTCTTGCAAACTGGTGCTCAGTTGTTCATAAAAAGAGTCTGATAGGTGTTTTTCAGCATCAAGAGTTGTTTTGCATGCAGAGTATATCTCATCTGGAACTACTGACGTTACTTAGCCACTGATTACATGTACATACGGGAAACTGAAACTCACAATACTCACATATATTTCCAATCTTGCTTTTCGTTTTGCACCAGGAGTTAGTGAAGCTGAACAGTCCTAGTTGTGCATTGTATTTTGAAGTATCGAGCTGTTCTTGTGTTACAGTGTGAGTACAGCAAGTACCTGACGCTGTCCCAGTATCGGTGTCGGACGTCCAGGGAGGATGTACTTGTCTCCTACCTTACAGACTTCTTCACATCGCAAGTATCAATAAAGGTGAGGTTTAACTGTGAACTGTGTCTGTGTGTATGGATGCTAATGGCATAGATATCACCCATCTACCGTCAACTTAGCTGTGTATTTTTATTCCATATTGTGAGATTTCTGATCGTCATCATTTGCATGTGAAAAATGCATTGAGTACACTTGAATAGAATTACAGTTTCGGGTGAACTGGATTGGATGGGAACACTTGGCTTTACATACCTTTTAGGTTCATTTGAAAACAAAAAGTTAGAAGGATGGCAAATGCGTATCAGTATTCATCACAAAGGTTTCACTTGACATTTAATGCAGCAGTTAGCCATTAAGTTATGTGTGTTGTTCATAGACTGACCAGTCTGCTGTATATATCACTGGTCCATCTCCACGGTCAGCTGGCGATCAAGGCTTCAGGCACAGGGGACATACAGACGGCAGTCAAACACTGCAGGTAAGATGAGTACCAGCAGGGGAGAAAGTGTTTCCATGGCCTCATTCGCAAAAGCAGTTATTGTTATGTTGGTTGTTTACTCCTACACTTTGTCATTTCTTGCAGTCTTCATAGTGCTGAGACATGTTGTGGAGTGCCGCCCTCCAGGACTAGTTTGCCATCAGTATACACAAGCAAGAGTTGTCATGATGGTTACCATGCATCAAAATCGATAAACATTGCTTTCAGCTTCATACATCAGCACTGACACACAAATAATTGTTTAGGATGTTAAAGGTCACATGCAACATAAAACACGACTTTGCAGATTCTGATTCCTTTCGGTATGCACTTACTGAAACAAATCATCAAAAATGCCAATTCAACCTATAAAGTTGAAAAACGCGTTGAAAAAAAAAGCCCGCGAAATCGGAGTTCAAACGATTCACTAAATTTTCCCCAAGCGCTGGGGGAAAAGGGGTTTCAACAGCTGTGCTGCGCCCATAACGAATGGGCAGTGAATAGGTTCGCGGAGCTTGAAACAGTATGCATCCCCGGAGTTTGAGGTCGTATGCAGTAATCTAACCTTGGTTGCGTACACAAACAAGTAGATAATCTACTCGTTACATAAAAATAATGTTGATTGTGGTAAGCAGCCTCTATCACAGAGAAAGCTCTCTGTCTGGTTTATTGATAACTATATGTCTGCCTGCCTGTCTGCTGAAGACAATATGCAATACACAGCTTTAGTCTTTGACCACATGCAATTTGAGCTTAACACCTATATATTTGGCTATACGCCATGAACAAAATAAATTGATTTATACCTCATGCACCCAAGTTCTGTCTCTACCATATTATGTAATTAGGCAGGTGTGATACTTGTACATATGACATGATTTTATGTCTGTGGGTTGCCAAGAAACTACAACCATTTTTCTCGGATGACTGGATCATTTTCCAGGACGCCCTGGACATGTTCAGGGTCGTACCATGGATGGACCTCGGGGTCAAAGCCACAGGCATGGCGGAGACGATAGTAAAAGCAGCGAGCCATGCCTACAGGTCTTTTAAGATATACTGTTTGTGCCAATGAAGGTCATCCACTAGCAAGGTGTTGGACAGGCTCTGTAAATTCAAAGACGAATTTTCATGTTCACATTTTGATCAAGAATCACATTTTGACGATTGCGAGTGGGAAGTGACTGGTCATGAGCATTTATTATTATTGTTATTATGTGCACAACAAGTATAACGTTCAAAACTATGTTCAGCAATATAGTTACCAATTTAGGCATCACAGTCATCACGTGATACAGGATTTAATAAGTCTTTGAAATATGTATACCATGTTTCTGGTAAAATATTATTTTTCTTCTGGAATTAAGAATCATTTCGCTACATTATCAAAATTCGTAGCATTGGTGTGATGCCATTTTGTCCTATTCAAGGACACGGCCTACTAACCACGGATGCAGCTAACCATAACAAGTGTTGTTTTAACGGGGAGGATTTGGGGAGGATTCCCTTTATACGTGTAAGAGGTCTGTCTGTTCGCCGGCTTAAAACGTATTGAGTGCCCTTAGACATTTTGCTTTAAGATAATTAAATCTGTGGTACAAATGTTAAATGAAAATAAAAATGATTCCCAAGGATTTTGCCTCATAAACAGCTTTGACGGGGTAGCACGTAAAAGTAGTCAGGACTTTATGCGATATATATTTTCTACAGAAGTGCATACAATTCGTTTTCGATACAAAAAAGTTAAATCCGTTTTCCAGTCAAAATCTCTAAATTGTCTGGAGGCACATTTGCGACTGTCTCTCTGTGGTATTCCTATTTTCACATTACCAAACGATAGTAAAATGATCCAAGGAAAGTGACCTATTTATTGAATCACTTAAGGAGGTAGGATACAAAATATCAAAATGTGCAGAAATTGCTAGGTTTGGTATCATGTTGTATACAAATGTGTCCCAAATCTAATTACGTAGCGAAAATAGCAAGTCACCACGGCAAGTCACAAGTAGCGCCCACTCGTGGCTTCGTCTGTAAAAAGTAATATGTCAATAAATGTTATATAGTTCTCTTAAAAGAAAATTGTTCACTTTTATAATTCCATTTGTGTGTTTTATGAAGATATTTCAGTCCGGAATTGAAATAAAGCAAAATCAGTTTTCAAGAGCGTATGTAGGATTTGACACATTAATTAACTCCTAAAATAACAGGAATTCAATAAAAATATTGATTTATCATTGCAAAAAAGTGGTTTTTTTAATAATAACAAGATTCTGTTATAAAATGAATTTTTATACGGTAAAATCACAGATTAATATTTAAAACTAAAAACAATTACATAACATCACATTATCTCCAATTAAAACTGCATACCCAAATTATATTTGATAAGTTGAGATAACTCTTGTCCAGGTTTACCTCAGGATAACTGCTTGTGTGTCCAGAATATCATGAAGTATTATAAGAAGCAAGATAAAGGGAAATAACTGCGTAGCATAAAAGTAACAGACACGCGCTCCTACTATCACATCCCGTCGCACACAGTATGCGCACAACCTGTATCCAACCTCTTTAAAACCTTTGAAAGACTATTTGTGCTAAATAAAGTGACAGACGAAATGCTGCCTTGTGGCACACCCTGACCCTGACTGTAATGAACAAACACTGGGACTTGAAATTGCCTGTCTGTTTCAAACTATGCCATAAAGTGAGGTCAACAACCTCTTAATCCAAAACCATGTAAATCAGGTGTCGTAGGCGTTCTCCATGGCAAAGAAAACTTGATACTACACGCTCTTGAGGTACAATAGCATTTTAACAAGCTATTCTAATCCTACTCAATTATCAATAATGCTTTGTTTTCCAGAAACATTGTATTTCTGGATTATTAAGACACCGGGTTCCTAAATAACATGCTGCAACGTGGAGTCCGCTTCTTCAGTTATAATGAACACCAGAGATTAGTTATTTAGGGAAACTGATAATATAAGAAACAACATTTTCGGAAGACATGTTTAATTTGTGAAGGCTGAAAACACCCTGTTTAACTGTTAACTGAAGGGGCATTGAAGTGCCCAGAAAAGTAGTGTAAATAATACAGAAGTTGACATCCACAACATTTTGTCCTATATTACTAGAATGTGTAGTTTACTGAGGAAGTGTAATCCCAGTTATAAAACAATTACCTATTACAGAACATCCTATTGAACGTACAATGTTCCACACGTAGCCAAATGTTTATACATGTAATTATGTTTCTTTGTGGTTAGAATTGTGGGCGTTTTTATTTGCTGTTAACAATTAACCAAAACGTCCTCCTGTGTTTTGCAGGAAGTTATAGCTTGTTATCAAAGATAGTGACCGCTTGCATTGTCGTGTTGTTTTAACGATTGGTCAAGTTGTCTTAGCCGAAAGCCAACCAAAGTCTTTAAATACAAGCCCTGCCCCAACAAATGTCTACATGATCAGTTGTCACTTAAACTGGGCTTTGCCCCTTTCCTAATCAATTAACGTTCTCACTTCTCCAAACTACACTGGTGACGTGTTGAGTGGTCACCGGATACAGGCTCATGTAAATAGGTAGGGGAATCAAGCTGGTGACAAATTCATTCATCAACACCGTTCAGAATAGACGCTGAAACTGTGTACAAGTATGGTGGATGCAACAATGTGCAGCCTCTTAACAGATTCTGACGCCAACCTCGCGGCACTGACAGATATAGCAGTGAGTTCCCTTGTGAACACTCATATACCTCTACTTGGGCACCTTTGTGGAGATCTCCCCGACAAAGTGGTCTGGAAGATGGTGGTGAGTGACCTAGCTATTAAAGTCTATGTATGCTAGTTTTATTGAAGCACAACCAGCTAATAGTATTTCGAACAGCTAATGACCTTTTATGTGTAAATTCAATTTCATTTTATTAATAAAAATTCACATTTACAAAATCGTCTGTACCTGGCTTTGTTTAAGCTCATGTGCACAATATCTAAACCTATATTTTCAGTATCTGAGCTGCCACCAGGTGAGAGCACAAGACAGGTGTACGATGCTGAGTGTTGTCACTGACTACATAGTCCACAGTCCTGTCCGTCTGGAGACTTCAAAATCAGGAACCAATCCTTCAGATATCATCCGCGTTTTGGCCCAATGTTGGCAAAACACCCTTCCTTCTGGAAAGAGAGGTAATTGTCGTTTTGCAATCACGCGTTTTATGATATTTTCATAAGGCTTCGTAATTTCATAGGGTTCTTTCACTATAGGTTTGAATATTCGTGTTTTCTTTTTAGATTTAGATGTTCGGTCTTTGCACAAGCTCACAGTTACCCTGGCCAGATGCGTGTCACAGCTGAGGAGATACCACCTCCACGATCCCTTCATAGTAGTACTAAAGCAAGCCATGCAACTGAAAAAGCAGGCCCGTGTCGACCTTAGCACGATGAGTTTTCCAACTATACACGAGCCCAACTTTCCGCGGATTGCTGAAATCTCCCACAACAAGATGAGAAGGTTCCGATCTTACGCAAACCTTGCTCCCACGGCTGCGTCTTTGCTAACGTCTCCCTCACCAGCTCATCAAAAACCTCCCTCACAAGTGCGGCCAGTTTATCAACCTTCACTGATCCAACAGAAGGTCTCAACGCCGCTTCGCCTGCTACATACCGTACGGCCACAGCCTCCACGATCCATACCTGTTCCACAGAAGCCATGTGTATCAGGCAATGTGAACAGACCAGTGAGAACCAACCCATCAAGCAGCATGTCCTCGTCTTCGCCAGTTATACGAATCACTCATGTTATGGCTCGCAAGGTCCCACTGGCACCAGCCCAACGAAACACCCATGCAGCAGTTCTCAAGCTCGTGCCTGCACCACACACTCGGTCTGCTTCAACTCGCAAGAATCCCTCTACCCTAGCTCAACAAAACCCATCATCACAAGTTCGAAATATGTCCTCACAGAACCCACGTGTACAAGCCCCACCATTTCCCGGATACACTCCTGTAATGGTCCCTACGTCGTCCCCTACATCTGTGCAAGCTCCGCAGATTCCACCATTTCGCACGTATGCTTCAACCATATCTCCACCGAGGCCGTTTTCAACGGCTCGACAGATCCCATCTACACACACACAACCGATCTCATCTACCCCAGTTCGAGTGTATTCTTCAACACTCGCACGGCAGAACCCGGTTGCAACAGCTACAAAGCAATCTTCCTCTCCGCCGCATCGACAGTCTACAACAAGTAACAGATACCTCTCTTCATGGCACAGCGCACCTAGTCCAGTTCGACGGGATACGTCAGTGATACGTGCAACAACCGGGTGTACTCTTCAGCAGCGACAACGACCTTACACACCAACACACCATCAACCAACTTCATCAACCAAAACCCAACCGGCGACTGTCCCTCAGTCAATTCCGTCTGATTCTTCGCCAGCAACTCAAACAAGGAATCTTGGTACATTACCTCAGTCTGCTAACAGACTCACCAGCAAACAACGGTTCTTAATACATGCTGAATTGAAAAGACTTCATCTCGTCTCTACAAGCCCTGCTATGCCACTGCACACATCAAGGATGTCTCTCACTCCCAGCAAGCGATCCAGCGCATCAGTAGCAGCTTCGGAAGTTTCTGCCCATCATCCCGCAAAGGAGATACTGGTAGAAGTCCGACAGTCTGTCTACAAACAGAAACAAGGCAGCACTCTCCACCCAGCAGACAGAGCCGTGACCAAGGAGCTGTTTTTCAACTAGAATCCGTTATGTAAACATTGTGTTCAACTCACACATTTCTTACCACTGAATAGGTTAACTGTTGGACGCACTGGACGTAGTTTGTGTCAGTAATGTTCCATCTGAGACGTATAAATGACAGATAAACCTTTTTAAATACCTTTTTCAACGTGGAAGCGCAGAATAAATATACTAGTCTTTAATCGTGGTTTGTTTGTGTTTATTACGCAGCCTGAAAGCATGCAGCTGGGATCACAGCTCAAGACTCTTATCAAGACTGGCTCTGACAACACCCAGAGTTACATTCCTAGGACTCTATTAGGAGCTACAACATTACACGGCACGCTTATTCTCTTAGTTCTATTCATTATGAATATACCCCGGACTGTGTCATTTTACTACATCCAACTCTTCCTAGAAAATTGCGGCATTGTTTCAAATGGTATTTCGTCCGACAAATGATGATACGTGCAAAGAAAATTGACACGAAGCAGAGGCGACCCGATTGACATGATGGGGGCGTCAAAGGAAAAGGGGGACAACCCGCGTGGAACTATCGCTGTTGCCTTCAATAGTGGGTTCTGAGCCTTTGTCACTTTATTAGGACAAACAAGGATGCACAATATGTACATATAATGTACATAATTCTAAGAATAAGCATGAGAGGCCGTAGCAGATATTGTTAGGTTCAGGATATAGGACACACTGCGTTAATTAACGAAATTGAAATATTCTTCGAGCTAAGATTATGTAGAGAGATTTAGTAGTTTCATTTAAAACATTTTCATCAAACTGTGCAACCCTGTATACGTCAGACAGCACTTCATATGCATCACATGCTAATTTGAGGCTCATGTAAATCTATGTACATGGGGCATTTCATTAACACGAGTTCATTCACGACAGTATCCACGCTACTGATGGTACTGATTCTATACTGTAGCTGAGTGAAAGAGTCGGCCCACAGACGCCTAACTGTCTACGGTTTGTTCCCACTTTGCCGGACAGCTGATGTGATGATATTTTATTTATGAAAGCAAATCAATTTTTGGAATTGTACCAAATTTATATATACCAAACTGAATTTGCTGAAATAAAAAAAAAATCAAAATGTAGTGTGTTAAATCGTTTGTTAGATCGAAACAGACTATAAGTTAATCCCCTATTGTTATAAGGATTATCGCGCATCAGTGATTTTTTATTCCGAACAAAAGCGTCCGGCAAAGTGGGAACCACCCCCCCCCCCCACCCCCCACCCCACACATTGCATGCATTCACGGACGCACACTTCTATCAACACAACACAAAACCTCAACACAAGACAAGATCGTCTCAGAGTGTGAAACTGAGTGACAGTAACGGAGATTCGGCCTTGTCGATTTGAATGTCCGGATCACCATGCTCGTTTTAAACAGTTCGAGTCTAACCTGATCTTGTCCCAATCACGTCTCCAAATGCATCGTTGTGAATATCTGACCATCAACACACGTTTTGCCTCGTGATCTGCTAACTACTCATCGGTGATTAACTGTAAACTAGTATTTTAGGATTCTTCTATTTCTGTTACTCCCATTTATGTTCTAAGTCCCTTGAGAGGCGGCGGGGTAGCCAAATGGTTAAAGCGTTCGTGATGGGTTCGATTCCCCACATGGGTACCAGGTGTGAACCCTTTTTTCCAGTGTTCCCTGTAGTGATATTGCTGGAATATTGCTCAATCACTCACTAAATCCCTTGATTTATTGCAAAGCGGCAATAGCATCCGTTCCATCACGAAGTAATTGTAGTTCTCAATAATAGGTTTCAATTTTATTGTATCTTTTCTTATGTTTCAGAGAATAATAAAAGACGAGAAAACTTAGGGATGTGACCGTTCCCATGTGTGTCTTGTTTTGGACCATTGGGACCTCCCTGGATGCTTAAGTTTAAAGCGCAGTGAAATTTCATGGGGTCATTCTGTAATATAATACTCTCTCTGACTGCGTAAGATATAATACACTTTTAAATCATGCAAGATTTTGGCCTGATTGACATGTTCATCATATCAACAATTATTTAACTAGCACATTTTCTGTAGACTGTAGTTTGGATCGTGTTGCAGGGATATCTTGATACAAGGATTAACTAAGGAAGGAGTCAAATTAGACTCGAGGGTTTACAAACCGCCTCTTAATCAACTTCATCCCGACATTTTGTATTTGATCGCAGCGTTTGTATATCGTAGACTGTCAGCCGCCCTGTTGTACACTCTTAAGACACATTCGCTTACCCACTAGTCCGCTCTAACAACACCATATCTACCGTTGTATCGTTCATTCTCTTTCATGTCTTCCTGTGTTCCCTTCCTCTTCCCTATCCTGCCCATCCTCAACACACTCCCCGCCTGACTTTCTACTGTATCTTACACCACCCCCGCCGCACCCATGACCTGTCGCCAGGTGTGATACACCTCACTCGGAGTATACGAAACGAACATATACCATATTCTTGATATCTACTAAAATAGAAAAAAAGTGAAAATAAGGTTAGGTCCTCATCGTATTGTTTATCTTGTCAGTACCACCGAGCACATTAAGATGAAATTGAATAATCGAGGAAATGTCATTGTGTTTGATGAATTTCATCCGTACGCTTCTTTCCTTCTTTCCCTCCGATTCTGCCTGAGCACATGAAGCGGGCGTCATTGATTTCAAACAATTCTGGCTTACACTAGGAACATCCGTGATGTCAACCGGATGTAGGCTGCGACACAATGAGTGATTCAGATGTGTTGTATCTACAGATGTAATGTGTAGTGTCATGAAACTGAAGTGCTCTTAGGAAACTATTCTCGCCTCACAACAAAAGTATATTCCACTTGTTTTGATAAATATTGTTGCCTGAAACTTGTAGTGTTTTTGCACACACACAAAATCAAGGCAGATGATCACTTGTAAAACATTTGCTACATGTCAAAATATGAATTTGCAACGGATGTGGTTTTTTTCACATTGATCCGTCAAAGATGCATATTTTCTCCACAGGTTACCAAAGAAGCGACAACACCAGTTTCACATTCTTTAGAAATCATGAAAGGATTCCAGAGATTTACTTAGGCCTTTAATATAACATCGTGGTGTAAACATTAGTCTACCCTGAGACACTACTTAGATAACCAAAAAAATCAACTTTAGAATATTGTCAAACATCACGAGGGGAAGACACAATAATAACAAAAATACATGTGCTGAGTGAAAATCGACGAAACCATATGTTCATTATTTAACAGTTTTTGGTCGCATTTGCGTGGACACATTAACAAAACCCTCACTTTATCAAAAAGTGATATAGAAGACATTTTGAAAGAAATCCAGACATATGGGATAAAGGTTTCTCAACGGTCTATGCAAAACCTGAAACTACAATAGACAGTCACGTGATTATGTTCTCCTTCGTTGTATGCGATCTGGTGCCATGACGTCAGCTCGCAAATACTTTCCCTACAACCAATATATGTAGGTGACGTACTCTACTGCAATCAGGTATATTTTAAGACAAACAGAGAGCAGGTTCAACACTTGCAAGAAACATATAACCGAGGGTTTGAATCCCAGAGTCGCCATGTTTATGTTCCTGGAACATCCGGGTTAGAATAAATCTTCAGCAACTCATACTGGTCTTAAGAGGCGACTAATGGGATCGACTGAACTCGCTGAATGGGTTTAGCAATATGTCATCGTTGCCTAGGTCGATGCTCATGCTGTTGATCACTGTATTGTCTGATTATTTACAGACCGCCGTCATATATCTGTAATAATGCTGTGTGGCGTTAAACAACAAATAAACAAAAGAATACGCCTTGACACAGATGAAGAGTCTCGCTGACTTTGGTATCACATCAGGTATTCACAGATCGATGCTCATGATGTTACTCACTGGTTTGTGTAGTCCAGGCTCAGTTATTTACAGACTGACGTCATATAACTAATTTTTTTGGAATACTGTTGTAGACGACTTTAAACGACAAATAAATCAAGATTCAATGTTTGTGAGCATCATAGCCCGTCGTCAAGGACAACGCCAATGTGTCCCGAGATCTGGACAACGTTGTCCGGACAACACTCCCTCACACAGCTGACCCGCAGTGATGTAACTAAGCAACAAATAAACTAAACATATGACTTGACACAGCTGAAAGTAGAAGCTGACTTGGGTATCACATCAGGTATTCACAGATCGATGCTCATTATGTTACTCACTGGTTTGTGTAGTCCAGGCTCATTTATTTACCGACCGGCGTCATATAACTACTGCTGTAGACGACTTTAAACGACAACAAATTAAGAACACCATAACCCATCGTCAAGGGCAACCCCAATGTGTCCAGAGATATGGACACCCCCGGACATTCCTCCCTCACACAACTGACCAGCAAAGATAAAACTACAATTTTCAGAGCGGATGTACACCAAAACTGTCTAAGTAATTCCGTGTGTACACCTTAACGGATATATGACATGTGCTATACAAACCCACACATCATAACTTCCCTCCTAAAATTTGAACCAGTAACCGCTGTTTGTGATTTCTGTAAACGCGAGACCTAATGATCTGATAATAATCAGATCCAGATCCGCTGCAAACATTTCGACAGGGCCACATTACTCATAGGCATGTATGGTGGGCGACGTCGCGCTTTTTACGCAAATTATAGGACACCATAGGTATGTATTTAAAGTGTTATGAGAATTGGTCCCAGACAATAACACCGTAGAATTGTGTTGTTGTGATATTAGATAAATATATACATCTGGTGTCACCATCCACGTGTCAAATGGCAATTCCATATTTGAGCTTTTGGGGACCAACTTGGTCCAAATTGCAGTTTTGGGGGAATCAATTTTCTAAAACTTGCAGTTTTAAATAATAACCATGGTAACCTTCATCCCAAAACTTTATTCCAAGAAACATGGATCATGTAGCGAACTTCCTCGTCGTTATAAAGCGGAACAGGCGGGACACACTCTACTCAAATAGCAAAGCAATGTGTATCTGCAGCAAACATTATGTTACTGTTAAATCAGTAATCCCTTTTATTGCATAATCCTGGCTACAGTTTTTGCACGTAAATATTTATTTGTCTTTAAGAGCTTAGGTGGCAATTATAAACACGACTGAGTCGACGGTTATGGGACCTACATAAATGCTTATCCTAGCTTCAACAAACCCCAAATGATGAATGCTCACGAACCTAAGTTTACTTTGAGATATGTGTATTTTCGACAAGAGATCACAGACTCCAGGAAAACGACAGCAACAGTAACATTGAAATCGTTTTTTTTCACAGCATACTAAACCTTTCATGTTTGCAATCTGACAATTAAGAGAGAGAATAATTAGAGTTTACAGAAATCGTAAGGTCGTGATTGCAGTGAAAATGTTGTTCTATATAGGACAACGCCAATCTCTCAATGTCTAAGAACTGTAAGTGGTCTCACACACGCCAAATCCTAATGAACAACCCGAGTGACACGCGTCACTAGTGTTTTGATGACTAGTTAATCAATTCACACCAAATGCCCTGTGATAGATTAAGAAATCACATAGTCGTGCGGTAAACGGTATTGACGTGACACATACACATGCACGTTGCACAGATCTCTCCGTCCGGATAACTGGATCATTTTTCAATGGAAATGTATGGGAATGGTTTGAAAATTCGCCGTCCGGGTCTGGAAGCGCGGGGTCCGGTTAAGCGAGTACAATTAATGAACGTAAGTTTCGTTTCACACAAAAATCGTCCGGAAGGCGGGGTTTCCGGATATGTGGGGTCCGGGTAAACGGGGTTCGACTGTATATGGAACTCGAGAATATAAAGTATACATGTTTTCTTGTTCCGTGTTAAAGTACGAGTTTGAATAGGCCTATCCTTGTTACATTTGCTTACTGTTTACTGGAGGTGTCCCAATACACTTCCGTGTTGAATTCAAGCCACAATGCGCACTTATATTAACAACAGTGAAATTAACATCCTGGTGGATGAAGTAATAACGCTTGTGTGTAGAAGGTCGACAGACAGTACAGCTAACATGCACATACAAACATGTATAGTCCTCTCCTGTATCTGTGTCGTCACGGGGGAAACATGTGAGTGTTTTGTCTACAATTTATACAATTAAGAAATAACATAAAAGTAACTCTATCTGTCTGTCTGTCTGTCTCTCTCGCTCTCTCTCTCTCTCTCTCTCTCTCTCTCTGTTTTTGCAAAGTCGTATTATCGTAATATCATGTTACATTTAACAGAAACAAAGCATATATAATTTATCACACATCGACCATTTGACTTGCGGTCCTTCGAACATGGCGTCTTGTTCTAGAGATAGTTGTCCAAATTTTCCTAGTAGTCACCATTAACCAAGCTTGGTCAGGCTGCATACTGTTTGTAAACATTTAATAAGTTTTCTTTCCATTGTGATTACGTTTTAGTGTTAAGAATCTAAAAACATTGAAACACATCCGACGTCAGCTGTGGAAAATTATACTACAAGCACAGCAATCCGTGAAACGATAAATATGGCGTAATTTAACTACCTAAGATTTTAGGATCACTGCAATAATTTACTCTTAACGGATGATAATACAGTCAGTGATATGTACTAAATAACACCAGTCTTTGCAGCGTATAAGAGAAGTGATATCTGAAAAAAATTCTCAGCAGTGCCAGATGCAAGAAGATATAGACAATGTTTATACCATATATCATACTTTTAAATCCCTTCACCAGGCCAGAACAGAAAAGACTGCGCGCATTATATTATTACGTCACAAGATCAATGAATCGTCATTATAGCCCTAACTGAATCCCGTTTCTTACAAACTGGTGTATGTACCATATACGCAAGAGGATACAGAGTAATATATTCTAATTACACATTTCAGTACCGAACAGATTTGAGGGAGCCAAACTTAAGCGCCTCTCTCAGAGTGAGACCCAATCTGCAGCTAACTGCGAACGTGTAACTCCAATATATAGTCTGGTTCATAATTATTGAGAATTTGTCTTCTTACTTTGAGCTATCCTAACACCTCAACTGATTCACTGATACTTAAAACTAAGTAATGGTATAAGGGAGGTAACTCATCTTGGCCTACTGAGTATAGTACAATTAGAGCTACCTCCCCTGAATTTGTAGCAGACGTCATTTTCCTCAGCACTGTCAACAATGTCTGCTGAAGATAAAAGAAGGTTGATTTTTGAGTTGTGTAATCAAGGAATTGATGATGTAAATACACTGGCAGAGAGAACAGGAACTCCTCTTTCTACTGTGTATAGGATTAGGAAGAATTTTAAAGAGGGAAAGGATTTTGGGCATCAGAAAGGAGCAGGGAGACCCAGAAAATTGGACTTCTCAGATCGCGTCCGGCTGGGAATTTTAGCGTCTAAAAAGCAAAGGGCAAGCATCTCCAACATCAGGTATGAAATGATAGAAAGGGGATCAACAGTTGTATCAAAATCTACAGTTAGAAGAAATTTGATTGATCTTGGATGGGAGAAAAAGACTGGAATTCTTTCTCCTCTCATGAAACAAGAACATAAAGACAGGCGTGTTGAGTGGTGTTTGGCACATGAAAACTTTGACTGGGAAAATGTGATTTTTACTGATGAAAGCTCAATATGGGTATATCCCAATAATGTGAAAATATTGACAAAGTCTGCGTCAGCACCGTTGTATCGACGACCTAAATACAGCCCAAAGTTTCATGTATGGGGAGGGATATCCTTATTAGGAACGACCCCGCTGTGTGTGTTTGAGGGAAACCTGAAGTCAACGCTACACTAACATGTTAGATAATTTTCTGCTTCCAAGTGCACATGTGTTTTATGGAAATGACTGGATTTTGCAGCAAGATAATGATCCTAAACACACCGCAAAACATGCCAAGCAGTGGTTTCAGGAGAAAAATGTGACTGCATTACCATTTCCTGCATATAGTCCTGACTTAAATCCCATTGAGAACATTTGGGGGATGATGAAGGAATGTGTGAATCAAAAGGGGTTGACAAAAATTGAAGACATGAAGAGAGAAGTGGTCCGATACTGGGACAGCATAACTCACGAGACACTAGCCTCTCTGATAGGCAGTATGCCTACCCGTCTTAGACTGTGCCGTGAAGCTCAAGGAGACTTGATAAAATATTAAATTGTTACCTACACAACATGAAAAGGTCAGTTCACTTTCACAATACATTCAATTTTATCTGATTTGTTCTCGTTTAATAATATGAAATGCTTTAGCTATTCTCAATAATTTTGAACCATACTGTATGTATGTATGTATGTATGTATGTATGTATGTATGTATGTATGTATGTATGTATGTATATATGTATGTATGTATGTATGTATGTATATTCATTAAAATAATACACAACCAACAATATTTTGAATTCTCTTTTCTCCATATCTAACACATTCTCTCCATCACATTTCATGTTATATCTATATAACACCACGGATGCTTATGTAGCGGCCATAAAATGCCTACGTCCCGTGCTGGGATTCGAAACACGGACCTTCTGATCCGAAGTCGGACGCCTTGTCCACATGACCAAATAGGTTAACCCCTTTAGTAAGCTAATAAGGTAAAGACCATTTGTGGGATGACGCCACGCCCTGGTACACTTATATGGTATTTTACAGCTTTCTGGATCGACACTGAGCACAGCGCTCGCTATGAACCTCATCCGTCTGAGACCCAAACTTCATGGTGGGAAGCGGCATATCACCAGTGTGCCAAATCTGACGGCCATCTTTTTGTTCCTCACGGGAAGGTGGACAAAGATCGAGTGAAAACTTTACTAATTGAGCACGAAGTGTACTGGGTTGGTGGATTCCAATACCCGTACCTGAAATGGACAGGTGAGCTAGTTAAGTGTATTTTCATACTTCCTGGGAACCAAATACAAACATAAATACACAAGGTGTGTATGGTGTCCATGTACACAAGCTCTTTGACCTATCAACGGCTCTTCGTATGAAAAATACTGGAGTAAATGTAGTCATTGGCGACGTTCAGTGTCACAAACATGACGTTGGCCGGTGCCTATGACTATGTTTCACTTCTCCCCCTGATACTGTTACGTCATACGCATTATGACGACACAAATACTACGCATTATGACGACACATATGTTATATTAGGGATTACAGTTTTTCGGTGAAGTACAGATTCTGGTATTTTTATTGGGTTCAGTCTCATTCGGGATTCAAAATCACACTTTCGAAGTCAGACACCGGGACAAAGCCAGCCTTCTAACTCACTCAGCCTCCGCGCTTTGGGATTGCACCTTCCTACATCTGAGTCTAAAACTAAGAACGTGCTGAAATCTGTACAGTCATATAGTTGTAATATTGCTGAGTGGGGCGGTTAGTAAACTCAACCACACACTTGATAGTTGTAGAAACATGCGCCGTTGTGTGTCGCCCGTGACTGTGATTGTGTACATGACCTAGTTTGGACCAGCACATATGTTTGCACTCCATCTTTTACGTATCTAATGCCTGTGCATCTGAAAACATCCACACTTTCCTATATTTATGTCCTGTTTCAACCCCTCTTGCAATATTTACAATGTGTGTGTGTGAGAGAGAGAGAGAGAGAGAGAGAAAGAGTGGTGTGTGTTTGTGTGTGAGTGTGAGAGAGAGTTGTGTGTGTGAGAGAGAGAGTGGTGAGCATGTGAGTATCTCTTTGTCTTTGCATCCTTTCCGCTTCTTCAAAAATTCTTTGCCTTATATGAAAATAGTTTTAGGTATAAATATATTTATATTTTCAGAAGACGACACAAGGTACCACACGAGAGTCGGTCATATGTACGCTGATGTCGTGACCCCTGTCACAGTTCAGTACAACTCTGCATCAAACTGTGCTCGCAGATGTGGAAACAATCATCAACTATATGGACTTCAGGTAAACAGAAGACAACTTTTAATAATCGTGAAATCTTGTGAGTAACGTGTTTGGTGTCACACGTATGCGTGTATGAGTCACTCTAAAACAGCGATGTAAAAAGTTGCAATATTAGATGTGGAAACAAGCATCGACTATATGGACTTCTGCTAAGCGACACAGCATATCTATACTGGACAAAAATAGTTAAGGGTATTTGTAAATTTTGAACTATGATTAATGGTGTATTTATTCATTGACATACTGATAAAATATCAGTCATAAAAATACCAATATCCCTAACTTATTTTGTCCAGTATATAATCTTACGACAACACTTCTTCAGTGGGAGCCAACATGTACATCTGACATATACACCACTGAGAGTAGATTCAATAAATTGCCTCTACTTCCG
Source organism: Haliotis asinina (assembly GCF_037392515.1). Lineage (NCBI taxonomy): Eukaryota > Metazoa > Mollusca > Gastropoda > Lepetellida > Haliotidae > Haliotis > Haliotis asinina. The sequence goes on along the minus strand of NC_090287.1, from coordinate 20,181,032 downwards.
TGTCATTTGTACGTGGATAACCTCACTGGCTGCTGTATCGCCATTGCAGCTAGATACATTATTTGTCCAGTGGATGATCAGGGCAGTGTAGAGAGCAAACGCACTCTGCGAGAAACGTCCCATGATTGTCTTCACTCACTAACATGTCTACAAAAACAATACCAATGAAATATCAAGGCACAAGTAGCAGCATGTTTTACTTCATACTGTGAACTTTCTTTGAGCAATTTGCTTTGATCACCAGACATTATAGTGGTCTAACCTAAATGTCATTGTAAATGTCATTGTAAATGTCATAGACAACGCTGGTATCACGTGACAAACTCAAACCCAATATATTCTGATTAAGACTAACAATAGAGAAATAGTTGATGTTAAGCAAAGTTTGCAAACCCCTCAAATATCAACACCATGTCCTAGTGTCTATATTCGTAGTTGTATTGCATACTCGGAGATTTCATGTCTTATCACACAGACATTATATTGTCGTGTTGGTAGATTAAATAATCATGATCTGTACATCGTTTAATTGCGATCTGATCTTATTTCTTCAGAGGACATCTTGTTACTGTCTTGGATATAACCCCGAGAGGAACGGAATTATTGCTGGATATGCAGCAGAGAGCAGGTGTAGCGGTTATTCCTACCACTGGTGTGGTAGTGATTTGGTTATGAGTGTTTACAAGAAAGGTAAGACTACGCCTGTTACATCATTCTATAATCATTTTGGCCAGTTATCAAAGAAAGATACCAACGTATATCACGCGTCCTTAGTTTCTACGATAATGCCTCAATAACTGAAGTATTTCATTCCATCTGATCCACATTCTGGTCGTTACTTGAATCCAGTTGATCACAAGGGTACACACAAGGACAAGAAGTATATTAGTTTCAGAATATTTTAATAAGAAGTATCATAATCTGCCTACACTGTCAACGCAGAATGCGTGAATGCTCCTCAAAGTGATGATACCTGTATTGATTTCGAGATAATATCTCCTAATAATCTTCATTCTCTTAAGACTCTTAAAAAGAGGATTGGGTGGCCCAAAGCTGTGTCTTGGTCGTTATGTTTGCGTACATAGACGATGAGGAACAATTCTGAAGCCATTACAATATAATCGATTTCTCTTATATATTTGGGGGTAATTAACGAGCCTATAAAGCTTGATGAATGTTGATAACTACAACCATAAACATATTTTCATTCATTAAGCTAGTAAAAATATTACAACGGGTAAATCGACATTTAACCAATATTTAGATCGATGTTTAAGATATGTAAACGCCCTTAGTAGAGGCTAAGTGACTCGGATCAAATATAACAAATATGAAAACAGTTTCAGGTTTCTATAACAGTTACTACACGAGAGTCGGTTACATGTACGCTGGTTCTGTGACCCCTGTCACGTTACCGTACAATTCTGCATTAAGTTGCCATCTGAGTTGTGGAAACAGCCATGGACTGTTTGGACTTAAGGTAAGTACGTATACAGACAGCTGAAAACGTTTGATAATCATATGAAATCTCCAAATCCTTTGTCCGATTAAGTCTGCATCACGAGCATGAATGTTTTGCCATAATTTAACCACAACTCTGCTTCCATTGGTGTCTGCATTTGTACCTGACATGTACGTCATCAACTGTTAAACAATTTACAGTTCTTTACCATATGTATACGAATCAGATCACAGGCTATATATAGCCACAACAATTCGAGATATTATTTTTGCCTTTATTCACTGACATGGAAAATATAACAATAAAATATCAGAACTTAAGTAGCAACATGTATCTCCTCTTACCGGTCATTTTTGTTTACATGTATATACAGTTTAAAATATGTAGGGGAACCTGAAATTTCAGTTTGAATAGGAAGTATAAGCATTAACAGACGTCGCAAAGACAGAAGTCTTATGAACGCAATACCATATATTTCTTATCACCACCCTTAGACACAACCAGAGACCAGATAATAGCTCTGACACAACGCATGGGGTGCATGTGCACAGAGCACTTGCTCCATACACGTGCATGGGATGTCATTTTGAACATTAAATTTGACAATCAACTTGCATCACACCGTTGTTAGTGTTTGTTTCTAACCGTGTTTGTTTTTGGTTTGAAAATGAAACTCGTACTCCAGCAAATTTCATCTTTCAAGAACCATTACTGCACAAACAACTAGGGTAGTAAGTGCAAGTGATGATGCATTCTCAAAACCTTCGATTAGCTATAGTGTTTATAAATGATGACGCTTTATCGAACAAATGGAAATAAGCATAAAATGTTAAGCATTTATGCGTTCCAAATTCTGTTCCTCTCTTACACACAATCTAGCTCACACACCGCTTGCCTTTGGGAGTTCTGCATGTGTATATGACCTTACCGTACGTAGGAATAGTTGTCGAAAATAATAATATCGTTCACCCATCTTGGCCCGGCCCGACTATAGGGCAAACCCTTGACCAAGGATATGAGATATTTCGACATAATAAATCAATGCCTTCTTGTAGCTATTACTACCAAGAAATATCCAGACTCATGTCAAACCTCTTTACCTTTTCCTACAATACCATCTAGGATGATAGCCAATACGACATTTCAGTGGACAAACCCAGTATTCAAACGGTCATTTCATTGACGAACAAAGGAATATTATGGAAATCTCAGTTCTGATTTGGCAAATTATTTTGTTAATGATAGTTCACTTCATATTCTAAAATTACGTCCTCTTGTTCTGGTACTAATACGTCATTCCCATTGTAAACAGAATAGCAAATGGTACATGCCTTCCATCATGCCATCTACGCACATGAAACAGTGTAACAAATGTTTCTACACACAACGGATATATGTGTAAGCAAAGCATTCAAATTTCTGCTGTAATGGCTCCACAAGTTTGGCGAAGTTTTGACATTGTCACATAATGTGTGGAGACCAATCCGTATTCAGTTAAACTTTGGGATATCGTATCGTGCAGAAGCGTAGCAATCGTTATAAAAATAAAACAAAACAAAAACGGGCTTACACATGATTGTTGGTTAAAATGATAGGGAAGCCCTCAATATTATCTAAATGAAAAGCTTTCCAGCCTAAGGAGCTTACACGAAAAAATTGTCTTGTTATGCGCCTATTGTGCTACCTCAACATTAAACACCCATGTTGACGGTCCAAACAGAGTTGTGTGTGTATGTTTATATATATATATGATCTGACATATCTTTACCCAAGGGGACATCCTGTTACTGTCTTGGCCTTTATGTAAAAGCTTATACCATCACCGAAGGAGGCAAGACAGAGATCCGATGTCCAGGTGATTACGACGAGCGGTGTGGTGATGATTGGGTTATGACCGTGTACCAGGAAGGTAAGTCTAGACTGTAAAATACTTTTCATTTGCCTACCTTATTATTGTCATGATGTAATGTAATCCTCAAATGCATATACCTGTTATCAGATTATATTTATTCAAGAAGCAATATCTCAGGAGTACACAAGAGAGTAAATAAATCTTTGAAGGGAGAGTAATTAATACGATACATAGAACATTATCATGATGACACATCAAGACACCCTTACTTGAATCTGTATCACTTCATTACATTTAAGTTTAGTGTTGTTGTCATTTTAAGTAAAGCCGCTTTGTAAATTTGTCAGTTCCCTAAATTTTGTCAATGGTACACATGAACACACGGAAGTAACAGAATCTATAGTGATTCAGCATCGGGAAAGCTCGACGGTGTTCCCTGTTCCCTATAACAACTGACTTAAATCTGAGAGTTTTTCTTTCTCTTCATTCGCCGAAGCGGAATGTTTAAACTTTGGGTTTTGACTGAGTGAAAGTGTCATTGTTTTGAGTTTATTACAGATTCTACATCTGTACCCCTGTCACTGAATGGAAAGTGCGGTTATGTAGAAAGGTATTTGGCTAGCAATGGATATGAGTACGTATCATATCGCCTTGATGATAACTGTCGCAACAAAAGACCATACATATGCGCAGCAGATACAGGTGAGACAATTCATATACAGAATATACAACCGAAGGAACCTTATCGCTTGTGACTTTGTTAACATAATTTGTTCCATTTTTTAATATAACACCACAAACCTATACCTTGTAGCTTCCTCCATACGGCACATGTTGTCAAACTCCAGTTTGAGAGTGTGGACATTCCAACAACTCGCCAACAACACAAATTTCAGAGTTGTCAGACTGTTCTTGAAAAATGGGATCGGTCTCTATTCTTACCAGCTTTTCCATCAAACTTTCAGTGTTGTCAGTCTGGAGTTTGACGTCTGAAGTGCTTTCAAACTCGTGTTGTTCAACGAAATTGTCATGTGATCGCACGGACAGAGATGTGTTGTGAAAATTTTAAACAGGTCTTTCCCTCCCTCCCTCACTCTGTATATATTATAATAACTTTAAACAGAATATGGAAATGTTAATGTCAAATGTTACCTGCCCGACCCTCATCTCCCACTCCGATGAATTGTCAAAACAATAAATGGGTCAAGTGGCTGTGGGTAAGGTTTGACTTTTTGTTGGGAATGACGTTATATCGTGACATCTGTACCTTTTAGGATGCTATGGGTCCACGTGTGTAAAGACAACGCTAAGGACATGGGGACATGCTTATAGGGAGTGCAAATTGGCTAAACCTACCAAGTCAGACATCTGGAATATTCAAAGAGATAAGGACTATTGGATTGGTTTGGAAAGATCCGCAGAAGGGAAATGGATTAACGGTAAAGTATGATGAGGAATATGTACTAATAATTCTTATGATTGGGTGATTCTTTCTGAATCTGTCGATATGAGTTAAATCAAACTTTGTGTTAAATAACGATGAATATTATCTATAAAATAATCTTGATTTTTCAATTTAATTAATAAACGTAGTTAGTATATTTACTCAAATGGAGAAATATATGAAAATATGTGATTTAAATATGTCGATAATAGGGAAAACATATGAAAGAATCAGTGTATTATACAATTTATAGCGACGGTGTCCTGCATAGAAAAAAGAAGGAATTTCTTTTTCTCTGTGTAAATCAATTCGTTCCAAAACTGAATGAAAATTTCTAAAATCATGTGATATTTTAACAGGGAAACCAACTGAAAGCAACAGTTATCACCTAGACCGGGGCTGTCTTGGTATGCACAGAAATGGTTCATCCTTGCTATTGAACTGGTATGATTGTAGCCTTTTGCGTCCAGCTCTTTGCAACACAGGTAAACACACTTCAACTATCTTGTGGAATCTCGCCAAAGAAAGAAAACAACACGCCACGATTTAAACTCCAATGTCTTTACGTTTACAGTGAAACGCGAAACAACACCTTTGATATTTGATTCTACGTCAACGGTACGTCCATCGACATACGTGTCAGGAGCATCGACACAAGTGGTACGGGCATCGACAGATGGTTCTTCGGCTATGACATTTCCGGAGTCGACTGCTGAACCAGAACTCTCAACTGCCACCGACTTCTCACAATCCTCCGAACGAACCACCTTTCACCACATGAAAGGTTTTGTTAATAAAGGAACAGACAGGGGAGAAGATCATCCATCTGGGTTTACAGGTGCAGCCGTTTATTAATGCATATTTATCAGTCAAGGGTGAGGGTTTAAGTTACGGTTTTATGACAAGTTTTAAAGAGTATATAATAAGTTCGTACGATGCATCAGCAGAAACTCTATTCTGGTTAATGCTGAGTGTGCCTTGTATCTCTCGACCATCTCTAGCACAGTTACTGGACACAATTACACTAGCTGTGAGAATAAACTAGTGAATGAGTGAGTCTCAAAAGTCGTGCTCAGCGCAGTTCTAAATGAAACATGAGCTATAGTCTAAGTTGGGATAAACCTTCGGCTTTTATACGGTGAACGGAATGTAAGGAATTCTCAAAGATATTTGAGAGAGTGTTAAGTCATCGTTTATGTCAACACACACCTGTATTACCTTCATGCCCTTCTACCTGCCTCGGCCCATTCATGCATACAAGACAAATGTGTGCTGCCTGCTAAGTATTCTACCATTCGTTTCAGTGATATACATAGCGGGCGCAGCGAGTGTCCTTGCGGTGGGGACTGTTATCACCCTTGTCCTTGTATTCTTGAAAAGGTGTGTACACAAAGACAGCCAGGTTCAGTTCGGGTAAATGTTTGAGCAAGAGGGTTGTTGTATAATCGCTATCACAGTAGTCTTTTGATCACAGTCAGTATTCAATAGGAAATTATCACTAACAATGTGTCAATGAATTAGCAGCACCATATTCTACAATGATTGAAACATACATTCATTGTGATTACTATATTCGATTTAATCGTGACAGTGTATCCTACACACGTGTATACATGATACTGGATGGATTTATAACGTATTCGTACACGATCCTTTCTTTAGACAAAGACGCTACTGTTTCAAGATGGAAGATGAGAGAGAAGACGGTGTCCATTATGACAGTGGTGTAGAAAACCTATCTTATTCACTTGCTGGTCCAGGGTCACAAAGTGCCACAAATGAATATGCAATTCCATGTCCTGCACGAACTGAAAAGAAAGCCCACATGTCAACAAAGTCAAATATTCCTAATGAAAATCTAGTAACCAACAGTTTCATACAAGAAGAAAGTGTTTACAACGTCACGGAAGAAACATCGCCTGTAAAACCAACTGGACACATAAGTCAAGGGGAAAACACAACGTCCAATCCTTTAGACGAAGGAGCATGTTTTGAGGACGAGGGTCAATACAACGTCCTACACGGGCAAGTGTCTGCAAGGGGAACTAACTCTGGAATGTATGCTCACCTTGGCCAAGGTGAAGGTGATGTGGTGTATGATACGACAAGGCATCTGCAAAATACAGAACAACTCAGCGATACATACAACCATACTGGCGAAAGCAAGGACCCTGACGCTGATAATGAAAGTCAGTATGATGTATTACGCAGATCCCAGTCATCAGCTGATGGCAGTACAGGAATATATGATCACACAACAACCAGTGCAGACCAACGGAACAAGGTCTCAGCCGTACAAAGACCCATTCGGCAAGCGGTGGATGACATATACAGTCACGTTGACAGAGCCAGCAAAAGACCAAAGCAAGATAAACTCGATACCGCAATGGAAGTCAAGGAACACAAACGTCATGACGCAAAGAACACCGGTAAAGAGGACATTGACTGTGACAGCGTGAGTGTTTCGGGTGGTAACAGTACAGAACACGTGTACGGTAACACAGAAGAGATAATCGGTCCCAGGAATAGAGCCCCATGTGTCGAAGATGAAGCTGACTATTATAACATTGACTCAGTCCGAGAGTCCAAGCTGGGCGGTACGTCAAAGGGAGACGAGAACAATGTATACAGTCTTGCACACGGATTTTCTGACAAATAAAATTGTGAGTCAGTGAGGATGGTTTTACGCCGCGTTTAGCAATATTCCAGCAATATCACGGAAGGGGGAAACAAGAATTGGGCTTCACAAAAAATTTACCCACGTGGGGCATCGAACCCGACCCTTAGGTGACGAGCGGACGTTTTATCCATATTTAGGTAAAAGTGTGTTTATTAGTTTAAGAAACCTCTTGTTAATGAAACATAATTACTGTCTTTATACTTGACACAATGTATCCCTGGAAAGCCACCGCCGTCGTGGTATGGTGGTTAGACCAAACGCTTGGAGAGCGAAGGTCGTGGTTTCGATCCCCAGTCGCGTCACACCAAAGGATGTTAAAATATAGTCATTGTTGTTCCTGCCTGGTGCTCATTAATAATGGGAACCAGAAGGACTGGTCGACTTTGACTCTGGAAATGTATTTAAATGCACACAAAGGTTTGTTTGACAAGGAAGAACCTTCTTTGAAGCTTTGCTTCCTTATTATACAGATCTATTTAACAAGGTGTTAGGTAAGGATGTATGCTCTCGCTGCTACTGTTTTAGATGGACATGTATAAGGTGGAAACTGTTATGAAGGTGACGGCACACATCGTATCTTCATTGATTGTGACATTGATGGAGAGAAAGGATCACAGGAAATTTCAAGCGTTCCTTTATTATTTTCCAGTTTTCATCACCACAACAATATGCAAAGCTGCTGATGACAAGCTATCACATCACAAAACATATATCCTTACCCAATATGAAAGATATTGCAATACGTATTTGAAAAGGGTATTGTGATATACCGGTAATACCGTGCAATCCTAGTGTATAGGGTACCCCGTAAGGGTGGGGAAATCACATTAACTAGTGGCTGCAAGAGTTGTATGATCCACAGGGAGTTGATATTGATGTGACGTTTGAGTGTGACATAAAAAATAAAAGCGCCTTTGAGCGCTGAGTTGGATATACAAATACATGTATTACTTATGTTTACCCCTTGAGCATGTCCGTTTAAATGTTGTGTATAGTCCAATATTACTATGTTTGAATTAACCATATTTCTGATTCTGAAGGCGTATCATAGTTAAAAGTATTAAAAACGTAGTGTTGATGTAATGGTCAACATGTTCCATTCCTTTGAACTTCGTTTCAGAACTGCACATTTCTGTTAAGATACGGAACATGTTCTCAGGGAAGATTTTACACTTGTCATGTGTTAATGTGATGGTGAACGGAACATGTTCTCAAGGAGGATTTTACACTTGTCATGTGTTAATGTGATGGTGAATTCTTCAGAGAGAGCTGGGTATACAAATACATTATAAAATCATCAATATTTTGCTGAAGAGCTTGGCTGAGTAGCAAGTACAATGAGGTTATTAAGATTACTTTGTTTTCTCCCATATACTTGGTTGCATGTTAAACATTTTGACTTGATTTCATGGGAGACCATATAAAAGGCTATTATCATGGTCTCTGATTTTAGGTCAGTTTATTTAACATTTTCTTATTTTCTTGTATTTTCCTATGCATTGATAGATGTTCTCCCTTTTACAGTTATATATGTTCAGTTTATGTTCAATTGTTATGAATTGAATGCGGGGATTAAGTAAGTTATCGTGCATTTTAGCTGGGATTTTTTGTTTGATCCAGCATCCATCATCTGTGCATTTTGTACAGACAACACTTGTATATATGCAATAGGGCTGCTGTTTACCCTTCCTCAGTGCACTAAAGTTTTTGTTACGGACACCATGTGTACATTCATCTTTAAATGATTCTTGTTCTTTTACATCGAATAAAGAGTTTTATTGTTTTATGTTTAGAATCACATTTATCGTTGTAAAACAACTGAATAGCACGGTCGCAAGACTGATAAGATCACGACAACAGAGTTTGAGGCAACAGTGGATGATTTGACAAAATCTAGTCATGAAATCTTAATCAAATTAATGGTGGGTTTCTGTTGGACATAGTACAGTTTTAAATTGATTCAGGAAGTAGCGTTAACAGCTTCAAGACAAGGAATATCCTATATGACATTAGTAATCAAAAAGTTGTAAGAAAAAAGACATGTAAATTATTTAACGCTCTACGATTTAAACGGTATGTTAAATTTCTCTGAAAATTGATCATTGGAATAATTGCCTTTATCATGTCACGAAGGTGTACTTCAACTTCTTTAATAGTTTCACCAGTAATACTACCTTGCCAAGTTTTAGCCCAGTCTAAACTTTTTGACAAATCATTATAGTTGCCTCTGTTGTAATATCGTAATTTATCATAACATATATCGATGTATCGTCCGCAAAAAGGTGGATGTTGCTGACTATACCATCAAAAATATCTTTAATATAGATAAATAACAGTAAAGGTCCTAAAACGTGACCTTGGGGAACGCCAGCTTCTACAGATTTAATATCTGAACTGTCGTCATGTATCTTCAAACTGTATACCTCTTGTAGCGTTGATATCATTTGTTGATAGGATCACTAGGCAGGGAACACTATTCTATTTCTATTCTATTTAAGCCGTGGGTGTTGTCTTTATTAATCGTAGGAAGATAACCGTAAGATTTGCCAGGGAAATGTTAATTTGCAGGCAACCCAGGCCCTCGCTCCACTGTCGCTGTGTAAATGTACTGTCGCGGTATAAATCTAATGTCGCAGTGTAAAACAGCGCCCACCATGATTAAAAAATACCTTTCAGGTAATCATAAGGAAAGAGATTGGGGGACATAAACCATCAAATTCTATACCAACATTGACTGATGTGAGGAAATCAATGATATTTAGCGTTATATTTGTGAAAACCACAAAAGGTGTTCTAGAAACATGATGTGATGTTTCATGTTTCGTTTGGTGTAAGTTATCCCAGGAGCAACAAGATGGCGAACCATGAGAATATAATTGAAAAGAGTGAAATTGTCTCATTTTACTCAGATCGACCTGAAGAAATACAACTGAAATGTCGGAGACAACCAAACAGGTAATTATTCAGAATTAATCAACATATTTTACATATTAAAATCATTTGATTTTGCTAACAAGAAAAACGAGGATCGAACTGTGAAGTGCTTCCTATTTACTCGTACATCTTCAGCCTTCATGAAACCTCTGAAGATCCTGGTTAGAATTGAACACATACAAGTATTTGGGCACTGTCCTTGATTCAAGATTATCCTGGAATGATAACGTTGATTATGTTTACAAGAAAGGTCACCGGCGGTTGTACTTCCTTCGTCTTTTAAACACTTTTAGAATTGATTGCTCACTCATGGTTCTTTTCTACAAAACCTTTATACAAAGTATTTTAATTTTCAATCTTCTTTGTTGGTTTGGTAACCTGTCTGTTCAAAACAAAGCTAAACTCAACAAAATTGTTGACACAGCACGCAAAATCATTGGTTCAGAATCAGTAACTCCTATCGGCCAAATTTACGAGCAGCAAATTGTTAAAAAAGTGCAGAAAATTGTAAATGACAGCTCTCACATTCTCTATTATGATTTTGAATTTCTCCCGTCAGGACGCCGTCTGCGCATGGCGGCAGCCAGAACAAACAGGTTCCGTCATTCTTTTGTACCAGCTGGTATTCGCTATTTTAACAACAGTTAATATTTTTTATAACTTTTTTACCATCTCATCCCATGAGGCTTCTTTTTTACAAACTGTTTTCACCTTTTATCGCAGCATGTTAGTCCTATCTTACTGCAACATCTTAGTGCTCTTTATATGGTATTTATCTATATGTGCATGATTTTAGCGTTCTTGTAAAGTGCGTTGTGATTCAGTGTTTTGTTTACGATGTAACCAAAATTTCCCTCGGGATAATAAAGTATTATCTTATCTTATCTTATCTATCCTCAATAACGCATGCTTGTCGTAAGAATCTACTCCCGGGATCGGATGGTCAGAGTGGCTGAATTGGTTGACACTTGTCATCGCATTCCAGATCGATAGATTGATGCTCATAATGTTGATCACTGGATTGCCTGGTCCAGACTCGATTATTTACAGGCCACCGCCATGTCGATGGAATATTGCTGAGTGCAGCGTCAACCAACAAGCCAACCAAACCAATCATGCCTGTGCTTCTCGAGTGAAACTTAATGCCTACAGGAAACAGTTTGAGAGACAAAGGAAGAGAGCCATGTATTCAAATGACTGATCTTCCTGTGTACCATGATGGACGATACAAGCACGTTTGTCTGAAGCGGTCACAGTAGCATTCTGACTGGAGCATCCCTCACATCAAAGCGATGTATTTAAACTGGACCAATTTCACGCTGAAAACAGTATCATTTCTATTAGTGAGCTGGTATGTGTACGCAGAGAGCAACTGTAAGTATGTGGCACTTCCCATGTGTCTTGTTCTATCATTAATGTGCATATCATCCACAATAGGTCAGTAATGCATGGTGTTTCCGTCATCAGAATGCAGGCCATCAACATATCACTATTCACTAAAAATTATTTTAAAATATTATTTAATGTATCGGCAGAACCTTAGTTTTAAATATAATGTCTCCTTGCAATACAATGATTAGTATGTTGTGTGTGAGTGAGTATGGTTTTACGTTGCTTGTAGCAATATTCCAGAAATATTCCAGCAATATTCGACGGGGGACACCAGACATGGGCTTCACTCATTGTACCCATCCATGTGTAGGATATTATGAGAAAAAGTAAGTTTATTTGTGATCAAATAAAGTAATGTACACTGTCATAATCTTTTAAAACCATTTTTGAGGATGCACTGAGTATGTCAGGATTACTGAAATTATCATCGATTATATGTCATATCAGTGTATAGCTTTAGTCAGTTGTATAGCAACTACTCCCCAAGAACATATTCGTTCTTTTCAGCATCCGTTACAGGATATAGCAGAAAATGTTCACTGAGGTGTCGTACTCAACTAACTCCCAAGCATACTGCATGAATCTGCGTACAGTAAACTTATCACAGGATATCCTGTTTGTGTCCTGTTCTGTTGTCTGGTAGGCTGACTCACGCTTTCAACAACTGAGTTGGACGATGACATAAAGATAGCATTCACTATTATCATTATACAACTATCATTATCTAAACTGATTCTTGTTATCAATGGTAATAAAGCCTGGTCGTTTTGTCTGAATACCAGCAAGATATTATTGATCTGAAGGAATGGTTGACACATGACATCGTATTGCGCAGATAGATGCTTATGCTGTTGATCACTGGATTGTTTGGTCCAGACGTCATTATTTACAGCCCGCCGCCATATATCTGGAATACTGCTGAGTGCTTGTAAAACTAAACTAACTCACTACATGTATATGCATGCTAACTGAAAGGCCCGAGTCTGATTATAAGAACATATTTTAAACGATATATCATCATTACACATAACAGAATTTGCGTTAGCGAAATTTTACTGATCTAACATTCACTAAATGGGATCTCTCCTTTCATAACTATCTGACCTATCGTTAACAGCGACAGATGACCTCTACATCAGGGATGATGTTTTCACTTGGACGGACGCTCGCAGCGCCTGCAGCGGGGATCTCTACGTCCCCGGTGATGACAGCGTTCCCGGCAGCGTGTCGGACAAGATGTTGTTAAACACCTACTACTGGATCGGTGCCATACAGTATTCAACATGGAGATGGACAGGTACGTGTCTTAGTTGTTTGACATGCTGTTGTTGATTGCGGTCTATCAGTACTCGGGAGGTTGGGTAGCCTAGTGGTTTAAGACCCGGGTTCGATTCTCCCATTTATGGAGTTCCTCACCCTGAAATTGCCGAAATATTGCTATACGCGGCATAAAACTAAACTCAGTCACATAGGTACACATTCAGTAGCATCCCAATCGCGCAGATCGATGTCCATGCTGTTGATCACTGGATTGTCTGGTCCAGACTCAATACTGCTGAGTGCGGAGTAAAACGAAACCCACTACATTCAGTAACATGGATTGTCACATCGTTTTTCAATATCCATGATGACTTCAGTATTTGAATAATAAGTACACACATTACACGTTTAGATTAACATATATTTGAATTTATTAATACGATCGAAAAGTAGACCATGTGTCCAAAAGGGTTTCCGTGGTTATCACAATATTCTGATACCATGATTGTTCATGCTTATTATGGTCAAAGGCTGGACAGGTACAGTGGAAGCTGTCTAAACCAGTAGTCATAGGGGCTGAAAAAATAGTCCGGTTTAGACAGCGTGCTGGATTTGTTGAGCTGGTGATAAATGTACAAGCCACTGGTGGAACTGAGACTTTGTCCTGGTGTTGACAACTTGTCGGATTGGACAGCTTCCACTGTATATACTCCGACTTAATTACTAAGGAAGGCATTGTAAATATATTCTGTATTTACTAAATTAGTGAATCTAGTTTCTAGATTCATTTTATGATAATTAACAATAACTCATACTGATCTCTCCTACAGAAGACAACACGCCTCTATACAGCTATATCGGCATGCGGACACTCCCCATCGGTGGACTACCTTCAACAATCAGTGCCTGGAACTCGGTCCACCGGTGTCACATTCATTGTGGGGAGGATTGTTCGGTGCTTGGGCTCAGGGTATGTGTACACGGTTCGTCTTCCTTTCACCTGTTGTTTAGTATGGCATCGTCGTTTGTAGAGCAAGCTAATCAAAAGCATATTAGTTAACACTGAACATAGGAAACCATGCAACCTATGGACGGCAACTGCAACTGATAATCATTTTGTTGAGCAGTTCATACGGAGATCCTTTGTGTCTTGCATTTTTGGACGGTTCGCCTAAAGTCCGGATTAAGTACTGAGAATATTGATGTGGGCTGTATGTATTTGCGGGCCTGTATGTGTCGTTTGATGCAGTACTGGAAACAATGCCTAACAAACTGTGTTACAGATGAACGAGTGCTACTGTCTATGTACAGATGAAGATGTAAGCTTACCTGCTGTATCCACAGAGGTCAGATGTCCCGGAAACTGGGATGAAAAGTGTGGAAACAATTCCGGGTTGTCCGTCTATAAGCTAGGTACAGTACAACCCGTTAATCCGGACTGTAACATTCCGAGTATCAGACCATTGTCTGTATAAAGAAAACATTCGGGGATGAAGGAATCATGTCATTCGTAACTACTCGTCTCTTTCCGTGACCTACAAGAAGACTGGTACCCCTCTCTTATTACTCGCCCGTTGAAGATACTTAGGAGATAAACACCATGTGTTGGCCATTTTCCAGGTGTTATTGAGTATTTGAAGCACAGGAATGCATTTGGAACCGACGGCGTCAGCCGGAGGTTTCTAATGAAATATTCCCGTGATTCAAATACTCAATAACACCCGGAAAATGACCAACACATGATGTTTATCGACATTGTAAACACAAAAGTAAACCAAAGGGGTTTTACTGTCTGCACTCGTTTACATCGAATACGGACACAGCAGTGAAGTGTCATCAGCTGGCCGTTTCAGCTGGTTCTCATGGTAGCATCTGGAGTTGCTCATTTGTGACGTCATTCTAACTTTACGTCAGAATATGATTTGAATGACGTCACCACTGTTGATGACACAACAAAACAAGTGTTTACGTGTCAATACGCGGTGAATAGTCTTTCAGTTTCCGGGAATCTAATACCATTTAATCATGTTTTTCAACCAATCAGATTACAGAACACAGTAACTTTTGGTTTACAATGCAGTGTAATATCTTCACTTCAACATTACACTAGTGTAATACCGCTTGACCTATGACGTCAAAATGGTTCAAAGTTGTGACGTCACAATGCTAATGTTGATGTCACGATTTTACTAGACTGACTTGAAAGCTGAGAGTCCTCACACTGTAGGGAATTTCGCGGCAGTTTCTGTCAATTTATGTTGGCGAGTAATAAACAGAATACTAAACTCGCTTCAGTGAAATACCATTTTCATTAAACTCGTTAAAGATTTAGTATCAAACTCGCTTTCGCTCGTTTGATACCAAATCATTAACTAGTTTAATAAAAATGGTATTACACGGAAGGTAGTTTAGTATCCTCTATATACGTCATTTTTGCCAAGAATCGTGGCAAACCAATCAAATCGCGGTTAGTAAAACGCATTTCAAAACATGAAAATGGCGGAACAGTTGAACTTTGAAACTTCGCTAATTTATACCAAGCACAATTTAAACATAAACTTTGAGCTAAAAGATGAACAACTTTCAACACTAAAACATATTTGCAAAAGGAATAACCGAATTGCTGTTTTGCCCACGGGATGTAGGATACTCTTGGACGCCTGTTGTGAAATTCAGAGTTATCTTTCCTTGATAATGATACTAGACTGTTTTCATCGCCATGCCCGTTTGCGCATGTAGTCGCACGGAGCAGGTCAGTAGGAATTATGAGTTTGGGGCTGTTTTTTGTTTGTTTGTTTGTTTGTTTGTTTCTGTGGGTTATTTTAACTTATTTAAAATTTTACTACCGTTGCGTTTGTAATCCTACTTCTAGGTCAGTGAGCTTTCTGTCAAATGCTCACTTACCTGGGCGGGAAGAGCGAGTTCATATTACTGAAAGCCACATCAGTACTCGGTGGATAAACTTTAACCTGGTAATATTGCCACTGTATATGTTCATGCTATCTCGATAATCTCCGGGGTGTAAATATATACTAGGATGTGCTCTTTTGATCGCACTAGGGTCCTAGTTCGTGGAACATTTCAACAAAGTATACTGATTATTATTTTCTTCTATTAGCTATTGTGCACGTGTGCTTTCCTCCCAGGAATAATAAATATTAGCGTAGTTATAATATGTAGTAGTAGTAGTAGTAGTCGTCGTAGTAGTCGTAGTAGCTGTTGTTGTTGCTGCTGCTGCTGTTGTTGTAGTACTATATTTGTTCTGTTACAAAAATTGTTAAAAATATCATGTTATGATAACGATTTTCACAGAGGGTATCAAGTTCAGACCAACTGAAGGAGGACAGTGTGTATATGCCGAAAGATCGAAGGGAGTAGCATCATTTACTCAAGTTAATCAGACTTTATGCGACAAGAAAAGAAGATACGCTTGTTCTACAAACAGTATGTGTTATTTTTTTTATTGATCTATACTTTATCTACCATATTTTTCAAATCTCACATTTGTTCCATATCAAGATGATATTGTGAAAGTAGCAATACCAAGCTAGCAATTCCATAGGTATCCTAAGGTAAACGTTTGGAAGATATAACCTTACAGACAAGGCAGTCTGAAGGAGATTACAAACAATGGTTTCTGGACGGAATACAATAAAGAGGCAAGCCGATACGACTGTCATGATACTGGATACGATATCGTTGCAATAGCCTCTGGCTGTTGAGTAAGTCACCGAGTAAGACCCAAAGTAAGTCAATGACGCGTTCATAAAGAGAATAACAATTGTGTATTTTCTACTCAAGATATTTTAGTACTAAATTAAGTTTCAATATCTAAGATGCTTGTGTTAGCAAGTCTGCCTCCTCCAGAATATGTATTTTGGAAAAGAAAGAAGTGAAGCTACCGGAGGAGGTGACAGTGTCAGATGTTATCCTTGAACCTGCTATCAATATACTGCCTTCGGGCAATGACCACTTTCAATTACAGCTAATTTTACAGCTAATCCTGATGAAGTGAAAACACATCTGCCAGTAACAGAAACACGCTATGTGTTTCAGGTACATCGTGGATGTACGGAAGGTGTTCAGGGAACATACATATCTGTACTGTCAGTAACAAAAATACGCTATGTGTTTCAGGTACATCGTGGATGTACGGAAGGTGTTCAGGGAACATACATATCTGTACTGTCAGTAACAAAAAGACGCTATGTGTTTCAGGTACATCGTGGATGTACGGAAGGTGTTCAGGGAACATCTGTGTCACACAGAGGCAATATCAGAAGAAATGGGCAGAAGCAAATGCTACATGTTCCTTGGTGAAAGTTACCCCCTCCAACAAAGACATCTTCACCCAGTCCATGCACACTGGGGACGGAGTGACATACTGGATTGGTCTGTCAACACAAGTTTCAAGTAAATGGATTAATGGTGAGAATAGTATGAGATTAACTTGAAAGAACAAATAAAAATATTTGTACGCTTCGGTGCTTCAACCGTTACGCGTGATTTCTTACTTAAGAAACCAGAATGGTTTAAAGATGCGTCTTTTACAGTCATAGTTTGTATTGCTTCAAGAACATTACGCATAAAATGTCTAAAGCACTTGAGCACGGCGACAGTCAGTCGACCAGATCACACATTACATTCGGTACTTGCATCACACAAATACTCACCCGTGAAGATCCAGCAACCTAGGTTTGTTTTACGAGGCGACTGACGAGATCAGATGGTCAGGCTGGTTGCTCAAGTTATCATATTCAAATGGGGACTCATGTTCTCAATCAATAGATTGTCCAGATTCAATTTTTTACAAACGCCAAAAAGCTGTAACATGTGAGTGCGGCTTTAAAGAACAAACAAACACTGGTGTCCTGGGGACTTTTCCTGAACCAAGTGAGTGACTGAGTCAGTCTAGATTTACACTGCAATAAGGAATGTTCGAGTTATATGGCTGCGGTCTGTAAATAATCAAGTCTCAACCAGGCAATCCAGTGACCGACGGCATGAACACCGAACTACGCAACTGGGATACGACGTAATGTGTCAGTCAAGCCAGCCTGATCACCCGATCCCGTTAGTCGGCACCTACGGGGTTACCGGCGAATAATTTTAACTCGGATCTTCACTGTATCCTGATCCGAAAGTCACGAAGAAATGTGTTTATCCATTTCAACATATATCACCAGAGGATGCCGAAATGGTACATACTCAGACATACATAAAAAATAATAAACACAGGAAAGAACAAGGTGGTATGTTTTCTGGAGTCTACACCCGTTTAAAACAGCTTTAAAACTCATTTTAAATTAGGACTCTTAGGCCCATGCGGTTAATTTCTTTGGACGCCTATTTTTAGCGTTGTTTTGGCTGTGTTGGTCAGTAGATCCTTGATATTGAGTAAGCAGATCCTTGATATAGTGCAACAGACATCGAAGATGATGATGTTTATACTGGATTCTTTTGCTAAGACAGTATCATTCTTTTCAGGGACGATGTTTGCAAGGTACGGGACTGCCTTTCCAGACAGCGCCGGACCCAAGTGTCTGGCCATGATAACGGACAGAGGACAGAACATAGACCGACTCTGGGTTCCTTGTGAAATGAGACACAGATCAATATGTGAAACAGGTATGTTGTTTATCGTGACAGAGTTCAGTGGAATGCTTACATACATCTAAACAAAGTCAGGGTTCAATACAATATTCATATTAATGTATTCATGTATACCATTTGAGGTTTCAGTGGAGCATTAACAGGAAAACAAGTTTTGGACTTAGTGGAGTATTTAGATACATGTATCGAATGTTAGGGTTCCATAGAATGTTAGATATATGTGAAAATTTTTAGGGTTCAGTAGAATATTTAGTGGGTAGGTGGATCGAACTTGTGATCTTTGTATATTAAGCATAGTGAGTGAACGATTAGTCAAAGGACACACGGTTAATCTACATTATCAATGCATTTAAAAGTCAGTTGGGATTTCTGTTCAAGTATGTGAATGCAAGTAAGAGTTTTGTTTTATAAGTTAAGTTCTGAGAGTTATCGCCCTTGGATGAGGGTGTGGATGAAACGTGTAAGTAGCGTGTAATTAGATGACAACTCTCAGTGTTCACTGACAGCGTTAGTTATAAACATGTTTGTGTCACGAAACAGCACCATCTTCTTCCATACCACCAACAACATCATCTTCAACGCCAACAACTGAAACAGAAACAACATCAGTGCTGTCGACAGAGATGTCAGAGATGTTTACAAGTGAACAAAGCTTCGTGAATGTAACTGACACGACTGACGGCACCGAGAACAGTACACTGGCGCCCCCTGGTGATCGTGGTGAGGATACTGTAGCAGCTATTCCATATTGTGGTACATGTATATACCAAGAATTATCGAGAAGACCAATCCATATTTAGAGAAGGCCATCTGATAACTGACATAATCGTTTGTATTTACAATTAAAGGAAATAGTCTTAAAGATATGGCACAGTGATGGTACTGCATTTTGAAGAAAAACATCTATTCTTACTGCTGCTTATACAACACTATTAAACTTAGGTTTCACTTGTCAAAAATGTCAATTATGTGATCATGTAACATTCATTTCTGATTTTCACTTTTTAAAAGAAGGTAACCTTGTAGGGGAAACAAAATGCATGTTTTCGAAAAAAAGCATACATCGTGTTTAAAGTAAAAGGTAATTTGAATAATAGTTTTGTTTTTAAACTAAAAGTACAAAACCAAATTATCATAGTTTCTTTTTCTTAAAGATTTCTAAAAGAGACAACCTATTTTTAAAAAAATATACTGGGTGACGTTCAATATTTTATTCTCAGTATATATGTTACAGTTAGTGTGTAAAATGAGGCAGTTTGTGCTGACTCAGCAGCAGTGAACTAGGTGGCTAAAGGCCCACAATGGGTAGAAGTCTGCTCGAAGACAATTTTTTGGCATCAGTAGTGATCCAGACTTTGGTTGATTATATTGCTTTTGATCACCTTACCAGGCTTCCTTTAGAGTGAGTGAGTTTAGTTTTACGCCGCTTGTAGCAATATTCCAGCAGTATCACGGCACGGGGCACCAGGAATGGCGGCTTCCTTCAGAAGAGCTATGACAGTCAGCTGTAATCACAATGGATGAGGATTATATAATTATATGACTGAATTAACCTATTGTTTCACTTCATACTCCTTTAACACCATTGAAACTGACTTTCAGTCAATGTGCCAAATAAATTAACTGATTTTTCAAGCAACTTACACATTGACTGTAACATATGTAGTTTAAACAACGCCCAAGTAATTCATTGTCGGTTCGAGTGTTTTCCATGTACCCGTGCACCAAAACCTGAGCAGGAGCTGCGAGCTAATGCTATAACTACTGAGGTCTCCCAAACGTAGTGAGTGAGTGAGTGAGTGAAATGGCTTTCGAACTCTTATTATCGGGTTCTGGCGTGTCCAAGGGACGTAATTCTGCACATATTATACAGGCGTCTTGCTGACGATGTTTGAATAGAAAACGTAAGGTTTTTAAGACCCATTCAAATGCATGGAAACTTGTTTTCCAATGTACGACTTAAAATGTACGCAGATCATGTACTAAACTCAGTGCAGAACAGCTGCTGACAAGACGAAATGTCATGTTGTATCTAACAATTCAGTTAAAAATAGCAGAGCACCTTTTCATAAGACGAAACGTCATATTGTATCTAACTATTCAGTTACAAATAGCAGAGTACAATTAATAGGCAATACCAGAAAGTTAGAAATATATAATTGGTAAGCTCTATATATCAATAATTTCTTTCACAGTTTTACCAAAAGCGTGATATAAGTCTATGACATTATTACCCCCGCAGCGCTTTTAGGGCGAAGCGGAGGATATAGTATTGGGCTCCGTACGTACGTACGTACGTGCGTACATACGAACTGGAATATCTTGGAACCGTTGACTAGATTCTTTTCCTATTTGGTATCTAGGTTTATCAGAGTGTAGAAAAGGCCCAAGTCAGGTTTGGTCACCGTGACCTTCATTCAAGGTAACAAGGGGACTTAAGCGTTTACCCTTGTCAAGGAGATATCCCCTTCACTCACTGGATACTCGTCGTCGTATTCAGCACCAAGCTGTATCCTGGGAAGGGTCCAGTCGTTTGTGGTGTCCTTCACATAATTTTCAATGTCACGGTGGCACTTTGAAGATTTCAGCATATTAACCGCATGTTGAGATTGTCAGCAGGATATCGCAAGAACGGTTCACTGAATTTCCCTGATAGACTTTCAAGATTTCACATGAATGTTTTTCAATAAGCAATTTCTTTATTAAAACTTTTGCACATTTCATACCCTAAGACATTCACGTCAAGGTCAAAGTGTGCGTTGAAAATATTTACTACAAACCGAGATATCAAGAGAGGTTGACTGGTCATGTTTATGATGACATTTAACTAAATCTTAAATTACGATCTTCACTTTTATTACTTCTTGATAAGTTTGATTTGATAATTTGCGGCAGGTGATTGTGTCACCCCAGTGACAATGCTGGTGTTAAGTTTTTTTACCTCACCTTTCACGATATTTTGTTTTATAACTTTATCGATAGGTGATGCATAAATACATAGGCTAGGTGATGCATAAATACATAGGCTAGGTGGTGCATAAATACATAGGCTAGGTGATGTATAAATACATAGGCTAGGTGATGCATAAATTCATAGGCTAGCTGATGTATAAATACATAGGCTAGGTGATGTATAAATAAATAGGCTAGGTGATGCATAAATACATGGGCTAGGTGATGCATAAATACATGGGCTAGGTGATGCATAAATACATGGGCTAGGTGTTGTATAAATACATAGGCTAGGTGATGCATAAATACATAGCCTAGGTGATGTATAAATACATAGGCTAGGTGATGCATAAATACATAGGCTAGGTGTTGTATAAATACATAGGCTAGGTGATGCATAATTACATAGGCTAGGTGATGTATACATACATAGGCTAGGTGATGCATAAATACATAGGCTAGGTGATGCATAATTACATAGGCTAGGTGTTGTATAAATACATAGGCTAGGTGATGCATAAATACATAGGCTAGGTGATGCATAAATACATAGGCTAGGTGATGCATAAATACATAGTCTAGGTGATGCATAAATACATAGGCTAGGTGATGCATAAATACATAGGCTAGGTGATGCATAAATACATAGGCTAGGTGATGTGTAAATACATAGGCTAGGTGATGCATAAATACATAGGCTACTGATGACATAGTCGGACTCAGCTTTTAGAAGCGATATCTTATGATTATGGAAATGTTTTGTCCTATATTCACATGAACATTGTTTTCCAGGGCTATCCATTGGGCTAGCTGTCGGGTGCATCATGCTGCTGCTGCTGCTGCTGCTGCTGCTGCTGATTGTAGTCACAGTATTCATGTCAAGGTTAACAGTCCTTCACTTTCATCCAACATTAAATATTCTACAAACAGCTGCATAGGAAGTCTGCCTGTCTGTCCGCATGCACTAGGCTGTTGTGTTTGGGCGTTTGAATCAAACATGGTGCTGGTGTGTTTCAGCACCCATGTTTTTCGCTGTTTTTGAAAATGTTTCACTTCACTCGAACTCAGCGGATATTGTATCAGTTCCTTCACATCATGTTCCAGCATGTCGTTTAAAGTGTCCATTCAAACATTCAGCGCACAATATATTGTATTTACCATGGAATGAATGACCGAACCTCGTTACGTTTACATGTGACTACAAATTTTAGGGTGTTCTCATACTTTTAGTTTGTAGTGTAGATGTGCGATTTACGAACTTGCATTGAACTCGATTCCAAATTATTTATTAACCTAGTTAGTTGGCATGTGGATGTTAGGCAATCCATGTTACATTTCGGTTACTTTTGTACCTGACACAGGTCACAATATCCACGTGCCCTGATACGAAATACGTGTGAATGTCTGCTCCAGTATAATATAAGGAAATTTGTCCAATCTAAGTAAACTTATTTAGCCCCAGTGTTATTCGCTACACTCCTCTTACTAGGTTTTGTTAGACTCAGTGTAGGAGTGTCACGAATAGCACTGGGGCTAGGTTTACTTAGACTTCCAATCGTCATATATATATTATGGTACATAGATTTACAACGCCATGCTCTCATATGTCATTGTTGTTGTAGACATAAAAAATGGTGTTTCGCAAAGAGAGGCAAGTTTGAACCACTCGACAGCACAGCCGTGGAGAATGGAACCTATGGCTTTCATCTTTCAACGGACACGGCTACCACTGATGTTGTTGCATCCCAACAGCACCGTCCAACAGCCTATCCACCAACTTCAGCTACATCCCAACAGCATCGTCCAACAGCCTATCCACCATCATCAGGCACAACCTATCATCACCTAACAACCTCACCACCACCATGTTGTGCAGGAAGAACCAATACTCCCATCTATGACAATCCCGCTATCACCAATAGACCCTTGAATGCCAGTGATGAGCATCGCATACCCACAAACGGCCATTACACCCGATCCTATCATCATCTAACAACCTCACCGCCACCACCATGTGGCACTGGAAAAACCATCAATCCCGTTTATGACAATGCAGCCATCACTAATACGCCCCTCACTACCAAGGATGGATCATCTATGCCTTACAACAGTGGACGCAAAGAACCTTCCGCGCATGCGTATGACTATCTAGCGTCTGATCAACATTACAAGACTCCCCTAGACGGCGGAATTGTTGTAACTGATGTATCGGGGATTAACGACACGGGGGCAACTCACGTCGACGACTACAACCACATATCTTATGAATCTGACCGGCTGAGATACAAGGGAGACTATAACACTGTCGTCACCAGGGACTTCGCTGATTCGGATGTCGGAGAGACTGGTGACGTATACATGCAACCGATTGCTGAAACTGACGCTCACGTCAAAGGATGACAGTAATTCGTGCAACAGCGCAACTATCATGCTTAGGGTTTATACACAATGCAAGGGAGGTAATTCACTGTGCACAGTTCCCATGCCGGTGCAGATCGGAGAAGTGATATTGTATCACTAGTTGTCAGGGGGTTGTATCGTCACTTCCACCGTCATTACCATGTTCCGTGTCCTTACAGTGATATAGAAATTCTCTTCCCGCAGAGGTTATTCCTGTCATATCTTCCTACGAAGATGTGACAGAGTAACCTTTGAGGGAAGAGAAAGTGACACAGTGGAACATTAGTAATGCAGCGTAAAAACACCTCACTCATAGGGAGAACCAAACACTCGTACAAAATCTTTGAAACAACAGTTACAGTCTTAAGTGTCTTAGGTGAACTCATGTCCATAACAAAATACAGAAACAATATTCTACAGAAACAGTTACTGTGTTTAATTTATACTGCACCTAAAATATATGTTTCTCTTTCTCTTGCGACGATGCATTTTGATGGCAAACATTTGCTTTTGAATCCATATCTTCATATTCGAGAAACCATTTAAACTTTATTAACGATTGCATTCACGTTTGAGGTGTATATTTAATTATATTTACCGAGTCTAAGTCAAACTAGTGGTTGATAACACGATACCCGTGTGGCAATGAGTCATACATTCTGACCATCGGATCTTCATCCCCAACAGATCTTATGACAATCATGACGTTCTTGCATGACACACTGGTGACGTCATCGCGATTCTTGTAGCAATATATCTACTACTTTATGTGACGGTGTAATTTTATAATGATGTACTGTTAATCGGCTTCCTTCAAATATACTAGCTTTTTTACTGAATACTATATAGCTACTTTATAGACTTGGTGCTAATTGTTATTATCTTAAAACAGCCTCAGTGGTTCCTGAATAAAACTATTACTTTACACAGCTGTGACTGTTTTTCCGCATATGTATGTAAGTTCAAATAACAGAAAATATTCAGATGTTTAGAGAATTAGTAATGAGTTCAGCTATACGAACTATTTGTTCCCAATAAACTCACATCTCCTTTCTCGAAATATTTCATATAATACACTTGTTGTCATGGATCACCCCGAGTGACCAGTATTTGGGTCTGTTCATTCAATACATACTCCTGAAATGGTACGTCCCTTAAGCTGTTGCCCTTGTCATGCCGCGCGCTCGCGAAATCGCACATTTTGTTTAATCAAAACTAATGCCTGTGGTAAAATAATCTGCATCCCGACTCGTCGGTACCCCGAATAGCACCTCTGAATGAGCTCTTAGATCAGCCAGCGCAGTGAACGCGTTTGTGATAAGCAAGCTGGGCAAGTAATCTGGACGAATACACTTGGTTGCTACAGGTAGATTGGTGATTAAACACGTGCAATATATGCTGACCGTGGCATGAAATCAATACCGCTACTGTTTCACACGTATCTCGCCTATCGAATTAGTTTAGCAAAACACCATCACGACACGAGGAAATTGAACTTTTAAATATTTAGACGACAACCTGTTTCCCTCTTGTTTCAGATGGAATGTTCTAGAGGGCGTTCCCATATATGCAAATTAGGGTCATTTGTCAGGTCATGGCACATCTCATACTTGTAGAGTAGTAGGTGTTTACAAGGGAAAACGTGACGTAGGGTGACACCCAAACGCTACATTCTGTAAATGGCACTACGTGTGAGCTTGGCGAGGACAAGACGGGACACACAGAAATAAGTCGTTTGTGTACGCTTTGACTGGCACACCCAAGACACCCGCCAGAATTAGGATCACATATAAGTTTAGGAGTGGTAGCATAAAGTATTCTTAAACCACAATGTCACTCACCTGTGGAAAGGGCAAGGAAAATCCCAGAAATGTTATGCATATAATAAAAACGTGGTTGACAAACATAATATTTTGTATTAGATTCTTAAACCAATAGTGAACTTCTGGAGATGAAGATGATGTTTTGCAGGACAATGCAAGACTCGGGTAAATTATTTGTTGTTGGGAGTTCGAGCCTCGTCAGACACATGATGTCTACAAGGTCTGTACCTTCTCAGTTGGCGAGTCGTTTGAGGCCCACTTCCCATATGCTAGTCGCTTACCGCTTCAGAGGTACTAAAGCTGTACAAGGGTAGCTTTACAAGGGTAGCTTTACAAGAAGAAGAAAAAAGACAATTCCAGTTCTGATAGGTCACATCCTTCGTGGACATAGTATCCTCTGCATACAGTTTCCACCACGCATGCACTCTGATGCAACACATTATTTCGACAGACCCGAGAAGATCTGGGTTAGAACTGGTCTTCAGTAACCAATGCATATCGTATGAGGCGACTGACTGGATCGGGTGGTCAGGCTCGCTTGCTTGGTTGACTTAGTCATCGTATCCCAGTTGCGTAGATCGAAGCTCATGCTGTGAGTTTAGTTTTAAGCCTCTTTTAGCAATATTCCTGCAATATCACAGATGGGGGCACCAGAAATGGGCTTCACGCATTGTATTCATGTGGGTAGTCGAACCTGGGTATTCGGCGTGACGTGCGAACGCTTTGACCACTCGGCTACCCTACAATCCCTCGATCCGTGGACAAGAGACATCAGTGCCTGAATGGATACCGCTTCATTATAAGTGTGATGATGATCATCATCTGTTTGTTCTTGAATTAAGTGTTTCACTAAATCTACACTGGATAAGCGAGTTATCCCGCCACCAGACTCACATGTTTCGTGTTTAAACAACTCTTGATTTATACCTTTCATAATCGCTAAGCAAACATCTCTCGCTGGGAAACGTCACCTAAATCACCACTATTGTGAATATTACAGCAGATGAAGGTCAGTGCTCTGGTAAAAAGCAATAAGACGAACCTGAGGTTCGCATGCATGCTGAAAATAAAACATATGTAATTATATCACCATTAACATTTGCCAACAGATTTAAGAAAACACTATCAAGCAATCAACCTGTATATGATGAATACAAAGGCAAATGTCATAAACAAAATAAAAATTGGTCACTTACTATGGCAATAAATAAATAAATAAATAAATAAATAAATAAATAAATAAATAAATACATTTCCTTTATTACACATACCTGCGCACCACATAGTCACAACATTGTACAATCCAGTTTTGTAAATGGCCCTTTAAAGCTAACATTCCTGCGTCTCCATATCGCTACTGTGATATTTATAAATAGCTTCAATACCTCACGCCCTGTTCCGGTTGATATCGACCAGAGGCCTGATTTTTGTGAATGTGGTAATCTTTGAAAGAATGTGAGATATTGCCTACTTGAAATATTTGTTTCACTCTATCTTCTACTTGCTGCTACTTATCATATGATGTAATCTGGGAACAAAAGACATTATCTCGTTGCTCTTGGATGATGGTACCTGCGTTTGTCCTCTGTGTCTGTAGCAGTGTCGTACTTGCCGATCAACTGGGTAAGTACTGATCTTTTCATTCGATGGAATATGTTACAGCCAGCGTTCGAAATAATCGCCGGCCAAGCGGCCAGTTGTTGTATCGAGCCGGCAGTTTCAAATATCTGCAGGCCCTTGTGGCCTTCAGTAAATTATCTTGTTGGTTTTTCTCAACTTTAGTCTTTTCCATTTTTGTTTCTTCATTAACGTTCCGGAATCATCAATGATCCACCATACTGATATTAAAGCACTTTGCGCATTGGAACGTCAGCACCAGTCTTCAACAAATACAATACGTAATACTATATAACTCTGTGCAACAGGCCTCGCCATCTTTGCAGTGACTGTTTACTGATTTCATTCAGGGCCTGTAGATTTTAAATCCTGCAGGCAGCAGCAGGCTCTGGTGGGAAACTGGCGAATTAAAATGTTGCAAACAATGTATGTGTATTTCCGAAATGTCAGAATAACCATTGATGAAGATGATGATTAGAAAACAATGACTATATTCCTGTCACAGACGCTATGATTATGAAGCTGACCTCTCTATACATGAGCGTTAGATTGTATCCTGAAATATCATTTCAAAATTATCACTTGTTTGTCGTTGGACTACGCATCTGACAGAGCGTTTACAAGTACCTATTCTTTTACATTTTCTGTCTCTCAGTTCAAAGTCAAAGGAAAGCTATTCTGATCTATGACTTGTCATTATCAACAACATTTCTGGCTTCAGTTGATCGAATACATGCACACCGAAAAATACACATAATTTGAGGTGAATCAGATGCATTACACTTGTTTACCAATCAGGTTCCTCTCTTGGAAATAGATATGTCAAAAGCGTCATATACATATAGTTCTTTACGAAATATGAGTGATATCGTGCACGCGTGGCCATGGGTAGCATTGTACGTACAGCGATAGCTTCACTACAGAAGGCCTGGGTTTGAATCTCGCTTGGGCACAATGTGATGGGCATATGTACGGCATTCCACCGTTATCATGATGGAATATTTGTTTCTAAATGTGGCATAAAGAATAAATTATTAAAGTAAGCAAATACGAGTCTGTATTGTTTCCATGACATGTCTATATATTCTGTATTGGGCTGTTTGGTTGTTATGCAATTTTCAGCGTTTGGATTGGATCCACCAAGGGGCAATGGTAATGTAATATTTAAAAGCCTCACTACCAAGCAAAGCTGGTGGAGTGCCCAGCAGGAGTGCTCCCGTCTAGGAGGGAATCTTCTTGTACCACCATCACAGGACATACCGGAAGACGTCCTCAGACAGCTACAAGAGAATGTAGCCTATTGGCTTGGTGCACTAACATATCCAACCTGGATCTGGACAAGTATGTCGACCGATTATGCTGAAAACACAGAGTGTTCTGATCATGTTCATATTCTAAACACTCACTGGTTGTTAAAGAGCAAACTATTTTTACAAAATATGGTAACGGTGCTTCCTGAAAATGGACAGTGGTTTTGAACAGTGGTTATGAAGATTCTGAAACTTCTGCCGATAAATGATTTTGTTTCTTTGTTGTTGTTGCTAACACTGAACATTGATGGTAAAAACATTGAATCATAACACTCTGCGTTTTAATCAAACTGTAAAACCATATATGTGTAATTGTCATATTAACTTTGTTAAAATTTCACACATCGTTCAGAATTTTAGTATCTTGCTTTAGAGCAAGCAGGGTATTCCATTTCATGCATATAATACTGGCTTTTAAGTAAAATTCCAGATGATATACAGAATTTGAAAGGAGACCCATTTGTCTAGAGACTCTGCTTCAGTTGGGGACGGTGGGGTAGATTAGTGGTTAAAGCGTTCGCTCCTCACGCCGAAGAACCGGGTTCGATGCCCCACATGAGTACAACGTGTGACATTGGTGAAATATTGCTGCAAGCGACGTAAAACTAAACTCACTCACTTTGCTTCTGTACTTCTGATGTTACCAATACGACTTTTCAGAGGACCGCTCCCCACTGTACAGTTACATGGGGTACCAGCGACTGGCTTGGACCATTAATAAAAACAAACTTGATGGCAATTCAGCTGTTACGTGTCATCAGTACTGCGGAGACCATCATACAGTATTAGGGCTGAAGGTGAGTCACTCAATAAAACTGTACCTTCCAGACTGCGAGACTGGTGAAGTGTTGCATAATACAAATTGATATAACGAACAAAAAGAAAAGAAAAAAATCAACCAAGGGTTGTTAAGACATTTGTTAAGACCACCTGGGTCCATTTGGAACCGTTAATTGTTTAGACGAACATAATATGTATTTACACAGTGTTCGCGTTAACGCAGAAAACGGCATTTTTCACGAAAAAATAAAAATAAAAACACGCGAAAAAATATTTGTGGGCGTGTTCTGGACGCATAGATTCTGACACACATATTTTTAAAATAGTACCTTAAAACAGCAACATATGCGTTACTATATGGTTGTATAGATATATTGTATATCCCAGGCATAATATAAATATGTATTTCAGTACACTTGTAGTAAATAGTTCAGGTCATTCGTTGTCGTCCACTGAAGCAATTTCGAAAAGGTCTTCACCAAAAGTAAAGGTATACTGATCTACATGAGACACGTGAAGGTCCGGGGTAGAAAAGGCCTTCACCAAACCTTGCTTGCCATGAAAGGCGACTCTTCTTGTCGTATGAGGCGACTAAGGGGATCGGGTGGTCAGGCTCGCTGACTTGGTTGACACATGTCATCGGTTCCCAATTACGCAGATCGATGCTCATGTTGTTGATCACTGGATTGTCTGGTCCAGCCTCGATTATTTACAGACAGCAGGAATATTGCTGAGTGCGGTGTAAAACTAAATTCACTCACTGATGTGCAGAGTGCACGTTACTTTCATTTCATCCACGGACTTCTGTTCTGAACGCTGCATAATGTGCATTGTTAGCACAAAGACTATCTTATCTGGACGGCTTACAATAGAGGAGCTCCACAAACAACATGTGTGTCGGAAACCCTGTATTGACTATCACCTGTTATCATGTTTGTTTCGTGCGCCTGGCGTCGAGTAAAACAAATTTATGGCTCTGGTTGCTATATCAACAATAGCCTTCCAAACAAACTGTGCTACAGAGAAACCAGGACATAGATCACGTTTTTGCGTTGCGGTGGTAAATTCGCACGAGTTAATGGCACATTCGTCCTAAGTTATTGTATTACTAGTTTGTTATTGTATTACCACGTATGTTATTGTATTACTACGTATGTTATTGCATTACTACGTATTTTATTGGATTAGTGGTATGTTATTGTATTACTAACATGTTATTGTATTTCTAGTATGTTATTATATTTCTAGTATGTTATTATATTAGTAGTACGTTACTGTATTACTAGTTTGTTATTGTATTACCACGTATGTTATTGTATTACTACGTATGTTATTGCATTACTACGTATTTTATTGTATTACTAACATGTTATTGTATTACTAACATGTTATTGTATTTCTAGTATGTTATTATATTTCTAGTATGTTATTATATTAGTAGTACGTTATTGTATTACTAGTTTGTTATTGTATTACCACGTATGTTATTGTATTACTACGTATGTTATTGCATTACTACGTATTTTATTGTATTACTAACATGTTATTGTATTACTAACATGTTATTGTATTTCTAGTATGTTATTATATTTCTAGTATGTTATTATATTTCTAGTATGTTATTATATTAGTAGTACGTTACTGTATTACTAGTTTGTTAGGGGTGTGTGTACTTCATTTTCACCTGAGTTTCAATGGTCATTTAACAGAATGTCAGGTCACTGGGGACATCTCTGCTAAAAACATTCCATTTAGATCCATATACATACTTCATAACATTGCACATGTTCCAACAGTAGTCTGTCGTGCAGACCCAGAAGCAAATATATCCAAGAAAGCCCATTTGGCAAGTCTAGATTCCCATAGCTTCAGCTGAAAATGAAGAAAGTCTCAGGGCTCCATTTCATTATATTATTTTATGTTTTACTATGAACTTGTTTCTGTAAATTATGTTCATTTCAGAGACTGTTAGTCTAGTGCCAACAGATGCTTTTTAGCATGGTTAGTCTGCCTCGCAGACCTTTTACCACATAAGTTTTCCCCTCAACCCTTCTTCTTTCTGTGGCGCAAAAATAAAACATGAAGTGAGTCTGGACAAACCTAAGATTCACCTGGAAAGAGCTCATTTTCAATAAAAATGGAGTCAAATTAAAATTGTTTACATTCAGAGGCTAAGCGTTTCTCATAAGATGGATCATTATTGATATGATTACTTTATGAAACCTTCATTGTTTAGCATTTAAGAGGATGACTATGCTATTGTGTTCATATTAATATTTGCATTATCTCCCAAATTACCGTACAGATAATACAAGAATGACACGAATTTTGGCTTCGTCTCTCAAGGTATTTATCGCACCTCTATTGCGCAACACGAGAGACGTCCACCGATAATAGTTGTCTCCTTTACGAATTCTGAACAATTGCTGTGAGGTATCCTAGTGGACAAAGCGCTTGCTTATCACCCCGATGATCTGGGTTCCCACATAGGTATAATGTGTGAAGGCCATTTCCGGTGTCCCCAGCCGGATATGACTGAGATGTTATTGAAAGTGACGTAAAACCGCACTCACTCACACTTCTAAATACCACTTAATACTTACAACACAAATGCTGTCAAAACGTGTTATTTACCAGGAAATGGGAGATTCTTTGAAAATTCCAGTGACGTTGGATCTTGCAGGGAGACGACTGCTATTGTCTTGGTACCAGGGTGAACAGGAATGATCTGTCATCAAAGTCAGCATCTGAGGTGCGGTGTCTCGGAAACTATGATGAGCTCTGTGGGAACGACAACGGGATGTCTGTGTACAGAATGGGTAACATCATCATTCACGTTTACTACGACAGTAACTGGAAACAAATTATCTGTTCACATGCGATGTGGCATCCTTTGACAAGTTATGTTGCTTATCTGATGTACTTTGTTGCCAATGATTTGGAGTAATGGGATACAATCGGTCTTGATGTTTTTTAATCAAGAGCTCATAAGACTCTTGTCCGTTATTTGATGTCTAGGTTTTAACATGTAAGTATATTTAGTGGATGACGCTGCACTCGACAACATTCCAGCTATACGAAGCTTTGTAAATAATCGGGTATGGGCCGGACAATCCAGAGATCAATAGCCTGACCATCCATCTAGGCATTTGGGATACGATGACATATGTCAACCAAGACAGTGAGCCTGACCATTCAGTCCCGTAACTCACCTTTTACAACAAACATGGGTATCTAAAACATGGGTTAGTCGCCTCTTAAGATATAGCATGCATGGCCTTTCAAAACGTTCGATGGCGGACATGAGTTCATTTCACAACTTCACGAATAAGTGACTTGAGTGACTTCGTTCTTTCAACACTTGCTTTTACGTGTGTTTACGACTGTTTCTTGCATAGAGAACGTCACCTTCGTACCCCTCCCGACGAGTGAGTGTTGTTATGTTGGTGTGAGCAGAGATCCACCAACGTCTGGCAACACATTCCACGTCCAATATTTGGGCGTAACGTACTACCCGTACATCAAATCCGACAACGCATGTGACGTCAGGAAGAGAATGTCAGCCTGTGACAGGAACACTCTGACAACTTCAAAAAGTAAGACATCTTATCTAAGCATTACGTCAATACGTGTACGTGTCATATTGTAAGGAAAACGTATGAAGTAAACAATAGTGACACAAAAGGTTATGCACATTAGGATGTACAAATGTCCATATCTGATTGTTCCTGTGGTGATAAATAGTCGTTCGTATACGACTGAAACAGTCCTGAATCCAGCTAACACACCGTTTCCCTAAGACTGTAGATTGATAACGTCAGGACCCAACGTTATTATTTCGTCATTACAAAGTTGTGTCACAACGTAATACCAACGTTTAAATTTACGCTTTGCGCTCCTCACATCTCTATAACAACGTTTCTTATAACTTGGTATCACAGTGTTTTCTGTAAAACCTTTCACTTTGACATTCTTTCTTCACTATTCAGCTACAACTTCAGAGTACACACGACCAAACCAACATGCAAATTGACGAACACGCAAACTGATGAAGAGAATTTCTGCTGTGAATTTCTTATGTGCTGTTCACTACTTGAAAAGCTATTCAGCTATGAACGTCACACAGAACGTTAAAACAACTTACGTTAGTATCAAATAACCTAAACTTGCGGTGACGTAGAAATAACGTATTACAACGTTAGGCCAGAACGTTGTGACAAATGGGCGTCTACAGAATAACGTTGTAACAGCGATAGCATAACGTGAAATTGTTAGTTGGGAAACAGGTTTTATGTGTTAGTCTTTTATGTGTTATCGTGCATTCGCATTCAATATTGTAGCAGTGTAAATTTATAACTATCTGATATTGAAGACCACAATGCTCGCACCAACCTTTGGGCTTACTGTACTTCTCTTAAACAGCTTAGAAGAACGTTTAGTAACGTGTAAAGGTGCACGGCATTTGTCATATTGGCCATGTATCTGTTTACAGGATCGCATTGCAAAGGTACAGTATGCCTAATGGGTGAGCCCAGATCATGGGAGGAATCGAACACAGAATGCTCGTTGATCAAAGTGACACCTGGGAACGCTGAAAATCTTACACAAGTGATGGCGGCAGAACGTCAGAGTACATACTGGGTCGGCCTGTCGCGAGAGTCGGTGAGGAAATGGATCAATGGTAAATATGATTCAGAAAATATGTTTTCGAAAGGTCAAGAATTTATAGGTTCAGAAATGTACACGAGCAAAAGAAACGTCTGTAGAGCCCTTAAACCCCGACAGGTCTTAAGTCCCGACTGAACATGAATAATCATTAGTGGGCGGAGCTTATGTGACCAGGTCGTACGTCTTTCTTACGCACAACTTCTCAGTTGAACAGCATTCGGTTTACTTCTGCTCAGTCGTGTTAAGTTGATAAGCGTGCAATGAGAGTGTATTTCAACCTAACTACCATTTCAATACTACGGAAAATAAAGACATGTCCCAATGTTTGTTAAGAAATCGATCGTAATTATGTAAGGTACCGTTGATAATTTGCCGCTGGGGCGGGGTGATGATATTCTTTATGACACCAAAGTAAGTCTACCAAGTGACCCCCAGGCTTGGCATGGACAAAATCAATGAAAGCACTCTTTGTACATGTTTACCACTGTACATTCATGAAACTGTATCAGTTATGTATCGTTGTATGAAAGTTTGACATGGAAATTGAGTGTTGTTGTTGTCAAGTCATAATTACAGTTTATATAATCAGTCAGTGATTCCAGGAAATTCATAAAACCAAAGAATATATAAAGTATATACATTTTCCTCAGCACTGAGCCTGTTTTGTTTCCACTAAGCAGTATGGGTGAGCATGTACCTGAAGAAAATTTGAGAGCATGAATTCTACTCCTTTAGCATGGGTGGTTATAAAGTGTTTGATCAACATGAGACCCAAGTCCTGTGTCCCCCATCGTGATATTGCTGGAATATTGCTAAATGTGAAGTAAAACCATACACACACTTTCAGCAGTGTGGTGGGTTGTTTGCAGACTTTCCCAGTGTTGGAGCTGAATTTGGTGTTTGGTGATCAATGCTTGGGTTATGTGTCATGTTCTTTAATAATAAACTTGAAATACAGGTGTGCTTATACATCATGAGAAGCACGTTTTTAAGGACACCTTTAGTACATTTTACAAGAGGTACCACATGCACATGTGACTCTTAAGACATCAGAAGTTTACATGTTTGGGACAGCTTTTGAAAATGTGAATAAAGTGTAAAATGAGAGGTAGTTGTTTATGATGCCTCATATCATACCAGTCACATCACAATCCAGGATATCAACTGTAAATATTTGCATTGAGGTAATATCTGTGGCATCCTATAAATGCAGCTGAACACTGACAGCTGAATCATGTTCTTGGTGAACATGTCACAGTGGACATTTTCTGTCCAAATCATGGTGTTACTTGTCTGTGTATTCAGAAATGTTGTAGAGCGTCAGCTGGCCAGGTAAAACATAACCATTGTCACATTTTCCCATAAAATGACAAAAGAAATCAATTTTGTTGAAGGTGTTTTATTACAAAACAAAACAGTGCTGCATATCTTCCCAAGTAGTAGACTTGAAGAATACCATGTTAAACATAATGATATGTAGTACTAAAGTCATTAAGTTGGTATAGACACATACCTGTCGAAAAGAATCCAACAAACAAGTAATGCCATTGGCTAACCAACAATGAATGTGTCAGTATATGGTATTTACAATTCTATGACACTGAACATTATACCCTTTGTATTTGCAAGAGCTTAGCTACCACTATAAAACAAGCCCCAGGGCTAAAAAATAATCTGGTATTTTGTTATGAACTCATGATAGGAAGCTACCTGTCACAAAAAGGCCAACAGAAACAAAATATGGAGCACATTCTAATCCTGCTGATTTGATGACTGATTGTCAATATGAGGAGAAAACTGACAGAGGATGTCTGTACAAGGGGTGTTTACATTAGGTACTGATGTGGTAGTCACTGGTGGTTCATACAACTTCAACAATCAGTACCTAAGAACTGTGACAGTGATACTGCATGTCATGGTGACATAAATAATCTGGTGAAATAAATAATACAAGTAACTGGAATTACTTGTAGTTTCTGGGAAACCCATCCTTAATGATGCTGTACCTTTCTTTATGATTGACTCTACATTATACATGAATCATTAGTCCCATGCACTTGGAATAAAGCATGCAAACCCTACAGTTTATGGAGTTTCAATATTTCCTTTGTACAGATGATAGTAAATTACATTCCAAACTTGTGGTCAATTTCTGAATGTACTGGGTCAAAAGTTCTTACTTTCCGAGGTTTTTAACTATTTCTATTTGTCATACACCCTTGACCAGAAATGGAACATTGCCCTTAACACCTACAGTTTATGGAATTTTGAAGATGTTCTCTAAGCTTATTACAGTAAAGAGCATTTCATACTTGTTAAGAAGTTGTGATTCTACCTAGTCAATAGTTCAAATTTTGAGAGATTATGAACAATCTTATTTGTCACATCACCTTAACAATATATTGAAATAACGCCTTTAAAATCTACAGTTTAGGGAATTTGGACATGTTCTCTAAGCTGATGATACCAAATTGCATTTCAAACTTGTCATTAACTTTTCAATGTACTTGCTCAAGACTTCTATTTTTGACAGATTTTTAACTTTTTTATTCGTCACATGACTGTCATCAAATATGGATGAATGCCTTTAAAATCTAAAGTTTAGGGAATTTGGACATGTTCTCTGGGCTGATGATACCAAATTGCATTTCAAACTTGTCATTAACTTTTCAATGTACTTGCTCAAGACTTCTATTTTTGACAGATTTTTAACTTTTTTATTCGTCACATGACTGAGACCAAAAGTGGAATAATGCCTTTAAAATCTACAGTTTAGGGAATTTGGACATGTTCTCTAGGCTGATGATACCAAATTGCATTTCAAACTTGTCATTAACATCCCAGTGTACTTGCTCAAGACTTCTATTTTTGACAGATTTTTAACTTTTTTATTCGTCACATGACTGTCACCAAAAATGGATTAATGCCTTTAAATTCTACATTTTAGGGAATTTGGACATGTTCTCTAGGCTGATGATACCAAATTGCATTTCAAACTTGTCATTAACATCCCAGTGTACTTGCTCAAGACTTCTATTTTTGACAGATTTTTAACTTTTTTATTCGTCACATGACTGTCATCAAAAATGGATTAATGCCTTTAAAATCTACATTTTAGGGAATTTGGACATGTTCTCTAGGCTGATGATACCAAATTGCATTTCAAACTTGTCATTAACATCCCAGTGTACTTGCTCAAGACTTCTATTTTTGACAGATTTTTAACTTTTTTATTCGTCACATGACTGTCATCAAAAATGGAATAATGCCTTTAAAATCTACAGTTTAGGGAATTTGGACATGTTCTCTGGGCTGATGATACCAAATTGCATTTCAAACTTGTCATTAACATCCCAGTGTACTTGCTCAAGACTTCTATTTTTGACAGATTTTTAACTTTTTTATTCGTCACATGACTGAGACCAAAAATGGAATAATGCCTTTAAAATCTACATTTTAGGGAATTTGGACATGTTCTCTAGGCTGATGATACCAAATTGCACTTCAAACTTGTCATTAACTTTTCAATGTACTTGCTCAAGACTTCTATTTTTGACAGATTTTTAACTTTTTTATTCGTGACATGACTGTCATCAAAAATGGAATAATGCCTTTAAAATCTACAGTTTAGGGAATTTGGACATGTTCTCTGGGCTGATGATACCAAATTGCATTTCAAACTTGTCATTAACATCCCAGTGTACTTGCTCAAGACTTCTATTTTTGACAGATTTTTAACTTTTTTATTCGTCACATGACTGTCACCAAAAATGGAATAATGCCTTTAAAATCTACATTTTAGGGAATTTGGACATGTTCTCTAGGCTGATGATACCAAATTGCACTTCAAACTTGTCATTAACTTTTCAATGTACTTGCTCAAGACTTCTATTTTTGACAGATTTTTAACTTTTTTATTCGTCACATGACTGTCACCAAAAATGGAATAATGCCTTTAAAATCTACATTTTAGGGAATTTGGACATGTTCTCTAGGCTGATGATACCAAATTGCATTTCAAACTTGTCATTAACTTTTCAATGTACTTGCTCAAGACTTCTATTTTTGACAGATTTTTAACTCTTTTATTCGTCACATGACTGTCACCAAAAATGGAATAATGCCTTTAAAATCTACATTTTAGGGAATTTGGACATGTTCTCTAGGCTGATGATACCAAATTGCACTTCAAACTTGTCATTGACATCCCAGTGTACTTGCTCAAGACTTCTATTTTTTACAGATTTTAAACTTTTTTATTCGTCACATGACTGTCACCAAAAATGGAATAATGCCTTTAAAATCTACAGTTTAGGGAATTTGGACATGTTCTCTAGGCTGATGATACCAAATTGCACTTCAAACTTGTCATTAACTTTTCAATG
Organism: Haliotis asinina; assembly: GCF_037392515.1. NCBI lineage: Eukaryota > Metazoa > Mollusca > Gastropoda > Lepetellida > Haliotidae > Haliotis > Haliotis asinina. Next base: position 20,142,460 of record NC_090287.1, on the reverse strand, counting down.
TACTTGCTCAAGACTTCTATTTTTGACAGATTTTTAACTTTTTTATTCGTCACATGACTGTCACCAAAAATGGAATAATGCCTTTAAAATCTACAGTTTAGGGAATTTGGACATGTTCTCTAGGCTGATGATACCAAATTGCACTTCAAACTTGTCATTAACTTTTCAATGTACTTGCTCAAGACTTCTATTTTTGACAGATTTTTAACTTTTTTATTCGTCACATGACTGTCACCAAAAATGGAATAATGCCTTTAAAATCTACAGTTTAGGGAATTTGGACATGTTCTCTAGGCTGATGATACCAAATTGCACTTCAAACTTGTCATTAACTTTTCAATGTACTTGCTCAAGACTTCTATTTTTGACAGATTTTTAACTTTTTTATTCGTCACATGCCTTTAAAATCAATGGCAAGTGGGTGCATGAATTACCCTAACTTAATGCTAAATCTATAAATTCAACAGTGCCGCTGCACTCAGTTCACAATGCTTCACTTGAGAGGAAGAGTAGACATCAACTGAATTCCAAGTTGTCTGCAAATTGTTGATCTGGACTAGGCGATCAACCCAACATGGGATGAATGGTGAACAACCTGTGAACATATGAAGTTAATCATTAATAGAAACATTTGGTTTTAATGTCATGATAACCTGAAGGGAGGAAAATATGAGAAAAATATAATGAATTTAACATCAAACATAAAAATGTTTTATTGGACAATTACGGCTAAAATCTGTCAGAAGCCTTTGAACTGTCAAATACATTTATTCTCTGAATGGAAAAATGACAAATATGTCATTAGCCATGCCACTACAGAGCCGAGGGAATTGTCTGATTGTTACTATGGCATATAGTATTGGTACTAAGGGTTCACAGAAAGCTGAGCATATACAGTGTTCCCAGAAATTATTGAGAAAATCTTTGTTTTTTTTTCTAATGATGCTAAGATTGGAAAAAGGGCTTTCACTATGCACTAAACATACTAAATAAGGGAGACAACTCTTGAAGGCTTAGAAGGCAGCTCATTACGTCAAGAGTTATCTCCCTTGTCTGAGCAGACGGCTTCCTGTGTTGACATGGCAGAATTTACAGCAAGAGAGAAAAGAAAGCTCATTCTAGATGATTTTGAAAGTGGTGAGGCTGATGCTAAAGTGTTAGCTTGTAGACATGGTATTCCTCTGTCTACAGTATACAGAACTTTGAAGAATATTCAAACAGGAACCGGGATAGAGCACAAAGCAGGGGCAGGTCGGCCTAGGAAATTCAGTGTTGTGGATTGCCGAAGACTTGGGCAGATTGAGAGTAGGGGCAAATTGAAAAGTGTTGAGAACATCAGAAATTAAATGATTAGCAGAGGAAGTCCTCAGGTATGCAATGAAACAGTTAGGCAGGAATTACAGAGACTTAATTGGGTGAAAAAACGTGGAATTCCCTCGCCGTTGATGAAAGATGCACAAAAGGAAAAACGTTTAAACTGGTGTCGGGCTCATGAAAATCAAGATTGGGATAATGTTTTCTTTTCGGATGAAAGTTCTGTTTGGCTTTTCCCTAACTGTGTGAAAATTTGGACCAAAGATACTGTCAAACCTATCTACCAGCGACCAAAACATAGCCCGAAGTTTCACATGTGGGGTGGCATATCGGCTCGCGGAGTGACGCCATTGTGTGTTTTTACGGGAAACTTGACAAAAGAAAGATACGTTGACATTCTAAATGGTCACCTTCTTCAGACAGCACAAACATTGTATGAAGATGATTGGATTTTCCAGCATGATAATGACCCAAAACACACTGCGCGCTACACAAAACAGTGGTTGTCGGGCGAAAATGTTCAGGTTTTAGACTTGCCCAGTTACAGCCCAGACCTAAACCCAATTGAGAATGTGTGGGGAGTCATGAAGGACAGAATAAACCAAAAGGGACTGAGAAATATTGAAGATATGAAGGCCGAGGTGGTCCAATATTGGGATACCCTGTCACACGATTACCTACAAACTTTGATGGGTAGTGTGCCTAGGCGTATTCAGGCATGCATTGCTGAGCGAGGAGGTCTAACAAAGCACTAAAACAAGACTGAGACTGTAAAAGGATGATGTTTTAACATGTTTATGTAAGTAAAACACCAGAAGTTAATAAACGTAATGAGTTACATGACGCAACATGATTCTCAATAATTTCTGGGAATACTATACTGCCTCACCAGTGGAAACGTGCAAGTGAAATACATCTTTTCTGTGTATCTGTCTCAGTAATAATTACATCAACAATAATTTCCTTTATATCAGGCATCAGGAAGATGCTTCTGCATCTGTGACTAAAACTTTAGATATGACCATAAAAATCACATTTGATAACTCATATCAGATCACACATATTTTATTTGATATTTGTCAACTACCTTTCCCTGAGATAGGGAATATTGAGTTTGACTTATTGTTCCCATATCAAGGCATAACTGATTGTGATTACACTGCCATTTAGGAAGTGATCAGATGTAATGTATGTCATATTTGGGATTACACTTTCTTAGTAAAGTACAAATTCTACTACTTTTTTGGTTGAGTCCCACCTGGGACTTGAACTTGCACCCTAATCGCCAGCACACAAAGTCAGCTGTCTAGACGGATCAGCCACTGCGACTTCCTTACTTTTCTTTCTTGCAGGTTGTGCCTGAAATGTATCAATATCAATCATTAGGATCAATTGTATTTCACATGTTTTTGTTTATTTTTTGTTGTTGTTATCAAATGCCACACTCAACAATATCTAAGCTATATGGAGAGGTATAGTAATACATAATGTCATGTTTACCATTCTTTTTTTTATCTCACATTATGTGATTAATGTTAATAATGTTATAAAATTTACTGAAAATGAACAAGAGTAGAGAAACACATTCAGTGCAAAAGCCACAGATACTAATCCATATTTATTGACATGTTCATGTACCATGACTGGCTTAGCTATGGATGTGAAAAAATACATTTTAGGTACAAGGACATACTATTCAAAAACTGACTCTTCCTTAAATGTATATTGTTCATTATATACAACAACAACAACAAAAAAAATAAGAAAGTGGGAACATCACAGAATTTGATAGTCATATATATACATAAACTGAATCATGGTGAAGTCATTTATACTCTTAGATAAATGTAAGTTTTTGTGCGCTTAATGGTCACTTTAAATATAATTCAATATTCGTTGAGTTTGAGTGAAAAGAAACATTGTCAAAAACAGCAAAAAACAAGGGTGTTGAAACACACCAGCACCAAGTTTGATTCAAACTCCCAAACACAACAGCCTAGTGCATGAAGAAGACAGACTTCCTTACAATGCACAGGTATTGGCAACAGGGCACTGGCAGTATATTTAGTGATAACATTTTTCTATCTCAACCTATATAATGTGTTGACTAAAGAAGAATGACTATTAATCATACATGTCCATGATAGTCCTGGCTGAAAAATGTGTTCCAAATAAAGCATGATTTGTACATTCCAAACCTTAGTACAAAAATACATGAGCATGATGATTACTGTTGACTTCTGCACTCCAAATAAGTTTAGCAAGTCTTAACTTACATAGCATGTGCATGTTGATGCTGCTGCACAACTTACAGTGTTGGACACTGACCAAAATGTGTCTATGATCCAATGTACCAGCCTACAGAAAAAGTCCGTTTGTCCTGCTGGATTGCTGGATTCAAATATCATTGCTTCCAAAAAGGAGGACTCTAAAAATACTTTACATCTAACCTATACACTTGTTGTTCTTCCAAATTATTGATGTTTTATATCTTGGAAAAGTGGTAATCAGCATCATGTCACAACTACAATGAAACAAGGGTCATCAGAAGCTGACATATTCCCCTGGCCCCCAAATATTTAAAAGAATAGTTACAGGGGGTATGGTAGGTGAGCTGGCTAAGGTGCCAGGCTAGTGACCCAGCGAGGTTGAGGTGTCAGGATCGAGCCCAACTGTGATCGGGTGTAAAGAACCTTGAAGTCAACTTTGTGTGCAGACTATTTGTGTTGCAGACCTCTAATGTACAGTGCACAACCCACAAATCCGTTGGCATATGACCAGATGGTGGCCAAATGGATACTGGCAAACTCCAGTACAGCAACATGCAGTGAACTTGGACTAAGTACTGTGACTATGTGTCCCAGTGTGCTGTTCAGATTGACATCCAGTGATCGAGGGAAACAATACCAGTGCCTTGGGCATGTACTAATGTGTGGATATGTGTGCTATATAAATATCCTATATCATGTCATGTCATGTCATATATCATATCATATCATATATCATATCATATATCATATCGTATCGTATCGTATCGTATCGTATCGTATCGTATCGCATCATATCATATCGCATCATACCGTATCGTATCATATCATATCATATCATATCATATCATATCATATCATATCTCACTTAAGGTTAAAAGTATAAATTATATCTGTAATCAGCAAAGTCACCATTTCAAGACCTGTATCATATATGTGTCAAGATCTGTTGAAAGATATGAAATGGTTTTTGAGTTGTGCTACCATGGTTTACTGACAGATATTTAGAAGTTTTTTGAGTTCTGCTCCGGAAACGAAACACACCTATAACTTTTGAGAAACTTTTTGTCCTAAATGTTTCCACGGAAACCGAGATAATAATAAATCACAAGAGTCATAAGAAGATGACATATCCCCCCAGCCCCCACATATTTGAAAGGACAAATCATCTGACAGTTACTTAATGACTTTTTAGACTACGTTTGAATTGTTTCCATGGAAATCAAGAAAAATATAAACGCCATATATCTGTAAACAGAGAGGCACCACTTCAAGGTCCTCCATTTGATAACTCACACAAACCTGTAAACAGCAAAAGGCACCGCTTTACATTCTCTCTGTCAAAAAAAAAATTTTGCAGAAAAATACTCAACGGTTTTTGAGTTCTGCTCCAGGAACGAACCCACTGCACCATTTGACTAAGACCAAAACGTTTCATAGAAAACCAAAAAAAATGCCAAAAATCTGTCACTAGCAACAGGCACAACCATAGGTTGAGATTACTGTATCTATCAATTTTGGTCTAAAATTATGAAACGTTTTTTGATTTATGCTCCGGAAACGAACTCCACCCTTCCCTTTTGAGACAAAGTCTGAATTGTATCCAGGAAAAAAAATGACAAAAATCTGTAAATAGCTAAAGGCACCAACAAAATGTATTTTTGGTATATCTACCACTTTTACTGTATAATATTGAACAGTTTTTGAGTTATGCTCTGGGAAGAAAATCATTATGGACAACCAGACGGACAGACAGATGAGATGTCGACTATAAAAGGCAACTGAATGATACTTCAATACTTTCTCCTGTCCAACATATCCATAAAGAGGAGATTTGTTGCACTGAAATAGCTGTTAGAGACAAATTAGGTCTATTATAACCCTCAGGTAACATTATTTCAAAAATGCTTTGCAAAATGTATTTCTGCATTAATGAAGAATCTTTTATAATCAAACAGATACCATGGGATTTCACTCATTTGTCACAAAAGAAGGGGGGCATGTGATAGTTCCAAGCAAAGGCATATTTCGAATATCGAATAATGTTTAAACCTAAAAACTGGTAACTACACAACTTCCTGTTCAGTAATGGTCAGTTGTTTGCCTTCCTATACTGACACATCAGAGTCTACTACATTAAAGGAATATGATTTTGATACTCATGACCTCATGTGATTGAGATTTAAAATTGCTTCAACAAACCCACATTTCACACATTAGTCAGTTTTTAAAATAAATGAAGAAAACTTAAGGAGTTTATTGGTTACTCTTCTCAAAGTGAAAAAAAAAACCCTCAGAAATACAAATCTAATGAATAAAGGTAAGTGAGTCATTAAATTTGATATTGAGACACAGCCTGGACCAGAAGACTTACTAAACATGGTATGTACCTACATGTCCAGTTGTGACAGCATCTAAAAGGTGGTAGAGGATATCAGTGCAAAATGAGGGTGCTTGATTACATACTGTCAACATTAGCCTAACTTGGATGTGAAGGCTTCTGATTATGCTGATTGTGCAAAGATACACCTCCCCTGTCACAACAAGTCTTTCTACAAGTTGAAAATGGTGTCAATATCATGTTAAATGTCAAATAGGAAATTAACAGCCATGAGACTACATACTTGTTTGAAAGTCAAAAATGAAAAAAGTGTTTTTTAAAAAGAAAACCATGTCTATTCATATGCCAAAAGGGTCAAACAGAATGAATGAATCATATGCAACATTGTTTACTTCAATTAAAAGGGTTTGTGACATGTTGTGCCAACAACAGTGAACACATTTCATACTCACAATACTCACATCTTGTGACTTTACACTGAGAAGATTAACTCAGACACCCAAATAGTGGCAGAGGTGACTTTATCCTAATTTGTTGTCAAATTTATCGGTTCTATGAATTTAGAAACCAGGTAACAATGACTCGACAATGTGGGCTCTTGTCACTGATAGACCACAAAACAAAGCTGTGTTCAAATCTGGGCCACAAAACAATCCATTCCATTTAAAGTAACTATAGCTTCACGCCCAGTACTATGAAATCTGTCACTATTTGCCAAATGGTATCCATGGTAAAATATCAACAGGAAAGCATAAAAGTATGAATTATTAAAGTGTGTACTTGCCTTTACAGGTTGCTTAAAACTGAAGTGTTTTCCCACTAACTTCCACAGCAACATTATGTTTCATTGAAAAATATCCTTTCTTAACAGGCTGTTAACATGTTGCTGAAAAGTTATCACCATATTTTAGCAGTATTTACGAAAATATTCCCTGCAATAAGATTTAGTCATGGTACTTACTGAGCTATTCACCAATATGGCCTGTCAGTTCACTGCTGCTGATCATGTTTTTATATAAGATGGCAGAAGAGAATCATGGCAGTACAAATAGGTGTTTCCTCACAATTTACTCTATCGACATTTCAGAATTCCTTGTCTCATTTGTGAATTAATGTATGTTTGTATCATGATACAGTAACCTCTGATATTTGATTGTGTGACTAGTTGATTGATTTTTGCGCTAGACTGATAGGGAATGGAGCAATTAATCACTTTTGTTAACATGCACTATTATGTATGATATAGATTGCTATTATGTTGATTGTGTGATATTGCCCTGACTAAGGTGAAAACATTTATGCAGTTCATAACTTTTTCTTTAATTTTCCTCTTATGTTACATCGCACAAGATTCTTGAGCTGTCCTCTAGTGTTGTGAAAAAACACTGCAAACAAAACAGAAATTGTTAATTCAATGCCCCGAACTGTGCACACTGATACTGATATACTGGCGATAACTGTTAGGAAGCAGTTACTATTTGACAGCCATACAGGCATGGAATGACCATCTCAATTTTGCTGTGTCCACTGTCAACAATGGTCACCCGAAGTTTCAATCTGAAACACTCTAAGCAACCTTGAACTTGGGGTCAAATCATGGATGGGTGGAGTCAATACAATGTGCAGATTGTGGACCAAAAGAAATGTCAGTAAAGTTCAGCGTCTTTCATCTGATCTTTAATGAAAGCTATCACAAGTCACCCTGAAGAAATTGAGCCCAGACAGAACAGCCCATTTACACAAAACACTGTATTCTCCTCTTCCATTATATGCCGGGAGGATAATAATGAATAATTTTTCTCTGATGATACATCTGTATATCCGAAATGGGATCCCAAACTTTCGACTCCAGAAAACCGTTAGCAAAACCCACTCAAACCCATCAATTCGTCGAGCAAATGACGTTAGTGCCACATCAGGTTTTGCATGTGCAATCGTTCATGTGATCTTTGCATCGAAGTTTTCCTCATTTGCACATGTTTGCATTGGCCTCAAGAAGTGAAACAAGAGTCATCAGAAGATGACATATCCATCCGGCCCCCACATGTTTGAAAGGACAAATAATCTGAGAGTTACTCATTGTTTTTATAGACTAAGTTTGAATTGTTTCCATGGAAATCATGAAAATTATAAATGCCATAGATCTGTAACCAGCAAAGTCACAATTTCAAGACATGTCTGATATATCTCCCAAGATCTGTTGAAAGATATGAAATGGTTTTCGAGTTGAGCCCTGGTAACAAAGCCCACCCTTCCATTTTGAGAGAAGTTTGAGAGTTCTGCTCTGGAAATAAAACACACCTTTCACTTTTCAGGCAAGGTCCAAAGTGTTTCCATGATCACAAGATCCTATACATAGCAAAAGGTACCACTATAGGTTCTGATTGATATATCTACCAAGTTTTGCAGAAAAAACACTGAACGGTTTTTCAGTTCTGCTCAGGAAATGAATACCATCCCCCCATTTCGAGACTAAGTCTGAAATGTTTCCATGGAAACCGAGAAAATAATACATCACAAGATCCTGTACATGACAAAAGGCACCACTTCAGGCTCTGACTGATATATCTACCAAGTTTTGCAGAAAAATACCACATGGTTTTTGAGTTCTGTTCCGGAAACGAAGCCCACCCAATCATAAAACTAACACCAAAATGTTCCATGTAAAAAAAAAAAAAATATAAATGCCAAAAATCTGTAAATAGCAAAAGGCACAACCATTGGCTGAGATTACCATATCTATCAAGTTTGGTCTAAAAATATTGAATGGTTTCTGAGTTATGTTTCGGAAACAAAATGATTACGGATGGACGGACAGACGAGGCGTCAACTATATCCCCCCACATTACATGACGGGGGGATAAAAAACACCTTTAAACCACAGTTCTAACGATATTTTAAATGGCACGACTGTGCAACATGAATGTGCCGTTGGCATGTGAAAAGCGAGAAGATCAGTTATTGACGTCGCAAGAGCAATGGGATGCAGATATCGTACTGTGTATGACTTGAGAGGTCATCTACAAAAAAACTGGCACCGCTTCTGATTGCAAAAGGTCAGGTTGTCCATGTGTGACGACACAAGCAGAAGACCGTCAGATCATCCTATGTCACCTACGTGACAGATTTCTGCTGGCTACATGAACCAGGGCTGAGAGGTCGACTGTCCTCACGAACCATTTGGAATCATATGCAGGCAGCCAGTCTCCATTCTCAACCTCCATATTGTGACTTGACATTCTGTATACCCATGTTTTGGAAAGGAGGTGTAGCCTAATGGAACTGATTGTTGCACTGTCAGTGTACTGAGTACATCACTCAGTTCTCAGCGATGAAATAATAACAATTTAATCACCTTACCATCTCTTGTTCTTTCATAGTGCCCTAAAGAAAGAATATTTCTTTTTTGACTCAGCATGCTTAAAAACTTCTCTCCACACATTCTGCAGAAGTCATCAGACTAGAAAAGAAGCAACTAAATATTAGAAATTAGTTGTAATTACTGCATGGATACAAAATTTCAAGAACACAAAATTCTTACACAAAATCATCAAATCACAAATGTCAGATGATTCGGTCAGCACTGAAGGCTGTACACAATGCATTTCAAGAACAGGCCCAGCAAAAAGAAGATGCGTTTCATTTCCTACCAGTCCCAGAGTTGCTTAGGGCTGGATGAAGCTCTCCTGGGGCTGCTGGCTGCAGGTCCAAGGTACACTCTGACTGTCTGCCTGACATGCCAAGAAAGTGGCCAAAGTGGGCTGGGATGAGAGAGAAAATGAATGAAATGTTGAGTCAAGAGGGCATTGCACATGGTAAAAGGGATGCGGTGGGGTCTCTGCACAAGACAAAGCAACCAAGAGGGTACAGAGAGGGTCCTAAAGCGCCGAGAGTGCGGAAAGTGGTGACTGAAAAGAGAGAGAGAGTGAATGAAATATTTGGTCTACAGAGGTCTGTACAGGCTCCAAATGATCAGAGGAATGGTCTGCACCAGCCACAATCAACCATGAGGGGCCAGGTAGGGGGCAAGACTTCAACCGGAGCTTAAGACCTTGTCGGAACTTAAGGCCTGGTAGACGAGGTCTTAAGCTCCGACAGGGTCTTAAGTTCCGACTGGTCCTTTTCTCAAATCGTAGGGGAAAATGAAGATGCTTTTCATGTCCTACCAGTCTCTTGGGGTGCCTGGGGCTGGATGGATCTCCCCTGAGCACCTGCCACCACCTGTCATCTGCCCGCTGACTGTTCGCCATGAAGCGCCGAGAGTGCGGAAAGTGGTGACTGAAAAGAGAGAGAGAGTGAATGAAATATTTGGTCTACAGAGGTCTGTACAGGCTCCAAGTGATCAGGGGAATGGTCTGCACCAGCCACAATCAACCATGAGGGGCCAGGTAGGGGGCAAGACTTCAACCAGGACTGAAGACCTTTTCAGAGTTAAAATATTTAAATATTTAAACTCAAACAGGGTCTTAAGTTCCGACTGGTCCTTTTCTGAAAAGGTAGGGCAAAATGAAGATGCTTTTCATGTCCTACCAGTCTCTTGGGGTGCCTGGGGCTGGATGGATCTCCCCTGAGCACCTGCCACCACCTGTCATCTGCCCGCTGACTGTTCGCCATGAAGCGCCGAGAGTGCGGAAAGGGGTGACTGAAAAGAGAGAGAGAGTGAATGAAATATTTGGTCTACAGAGGTCTGTACAGGCTCCAAGTGATCAGGGGAATGGTCTGCACCAGCCACAATCAACCATGAGGGGCCAGGTAGGGGGCAAGACTTCAACCGGAGCTTAAGACCTTGTCGGAACTTAAGGCCTGGTAGACGAGGTCTTAACCTCCGACAGGGTCTTAAGTTCCGACTGGTCCTTTTCTGAAAAGGTAGGGCAAAATGAAGATGCTTTTCATGTCCTACCAGTCTCTTGGGGTGCCTGGGGCTGGATGGATCTCCCCTGAGCACCTGCCACCACCTGTCATCTGCCCGCTGACTGTTTGCCATGAAGCGCCGAGAGTGCGGAAAGTGGTGACTGAAAAGAGAGAGAGAGTGAATGAAATATTTGGTCTACAGAGGTCTGTACAGGCTCCAAGTGATCAGGGGAATGGTCTGCACCAGCCACAATCAACCATGAGGGGCCAGGTAGGGGGCAAGACTTCAACCAGGACTGAAGACCTTTTCAGAGTTAAAATATTTAAATATTTAAACTCAAACAGGGTCTTAAGTTCCGACTGGTCCTTTTCTGAAAAGGTAGGGCAAAATGAAGATGCTTTTCATGTCCTACCAGTCTCTTGGGGTGCCTGGGGCTGGATTGATCTCCCCTGAGCACCTGCCACCACCTGTCATCTGCCCGCTGACTGTTCGCCATGAAGCGCCGAAAGTGCGGAAAGTGGTGACTGAAAAGAGAGAGAGAGTGAATGAAATATTTGGTCTACAGAGGTCTGTACAGGCTCCAAGTGATCAGGGGAATGGTCTGCACCAGCCACAATCAACCATGAGGGGCCAGGTAGGGGGCAAGACTTCAACCGGAGCTTAAGACCTTGTCGGAACTTAAGGCCTGGTAGACGAGGTCTTAAGCTCCGACAGGGTCTTAAGTTCCGACTGGTCCTTTTCTCAAATCGTAGGGGAAAATGAAGATGCTTTTCATGTCCTACCAGTCTCTTGGGGTGCCTGGGGCTGGATGGATCTCCCCTGAGCACCTGCCACCACCTGTCATCTGCCCGCTGACTGTTCGCCATGAAGCGCCGAGAGTGCGGAAAGGGGTGACTGAAAAGAGAGAGAGAGTGAATGAAATATTTGGTCTACAGAGGTCTGTACAGGCTCCAAGTGATCAGGGGAATGGTCTGCACCAGCCACAATCAACCATGAGGGGCCAGGTAGGGGGCAAGACTTCAACCAGGACTGAAGACCTTTTCAGAGTTAAAATATTTAAATATTTAAACTCAAACAGGGTCTTAAGTTCCGACTGGTCCTTTTCTGAAAAGGTAGGGCAAAATGAAGATGCTTTTCATGTCCTACCAGTCTCTTGGGGTGCCTGGGGCTGGATGGATCTCCCCTGAGCACCTGCCACCACCTGTCATCTGCCCGCTGACTGTTCGCCATGAAGCGCCGAGAGTGCGGAAAGGGGTGACTGAAAAGAGAGAGAGAGTGAATGAAATATTTGGTCTACAGAGGTCTGTACAGGCTCCAAGTGATCAGGGGAATGGTCTGCACCAGCCACAATCAACCATGAGGGGCCAGGTAGGGGGCAAGACTTCAACCGGAGCTTAAGACCTTGTCGGAACTTAAGGCCTGGTAGACGAGGTCTTAACCTCCGACAGGGTCTTAAGTTCCGACTGGTCCTTTTCTGAAAAGGTAGGGCAAAATGAAGATGCTTTTCATGTCCTACCAGTCTCTTGGGGTGCCTGGGGCTGGATGGATCTCCCCTGAGCACCTGCCACCACCTGTCATCTGCCCGCTGACTGTTCGCCATGAAGCGCCGAGAGTGCGGAAAGGGGTGACTGAAAAGAGAGAGAGAGTGAATGAAATATTTGGTCTACAGAGGTCTGTACAGGCTCCAAGTGATCAGGGGAATGGTCTGCACCAGCCACAATCAACCATGAGGGGCCAGGTAGGGGGCAAGACTTCAACCAGGACTGAAGACCTTTTCAGAGTTAAAATATTTAAATATTTAAACTCAAACAGGGTCTTAAGTTCCGACTGGTCCTTTTCTGAAAAGGTAGGGCAAAATGAAGATGCTTTTCATGTCCTACCAGTCTCTTGGGGTGCCTGGGGCTGGATGGATCTCCCCTGAGCACCTGCCACCACCTGTCATCTGCCCGCTGACTGTTCGCCATGAAGCGCCGAAAGTGCGGAAAGTGGTGACTGAAAAGAGAGAGAGAGTGAATGAAATATTTGGTCTACAGAGGTCTGTACAGGCTCCAAGTGATCAGGGGAATGGTCTGCACCAGCCACAATCAACCATGAGGGGCCAGGTAGGGGGCAAGACTTCAACCGGAGCTTAAGACCTTGTCGGAACTTAAGGCCTGGTAGACGAGGTCTTAACCTCCGACAGGGTCTTAAGTTCCGACTGGTCCTTTTCTCAAATTGTAGGGGAAAATGAAGATGCTTTTCATGTCCTACCAGTCTCTTGGGGTGCCTGGGGCTGGATGGATCTCCCCTGAGCACCTGCCACCACCTGTCATCTGCCCGCTGACTGTTTGCCATGAAGCGCCGAGAGTGCGGAAAGTGGTGACTGAAAAGAGAGAGAGAGTGAATGAAATATTTGGTCTACAGAGGTCTGTACAGGCTCCAAGTGATCAGGGGAATGGTCTGCACCAGCCACAATCAACCATGAGGGGCCAGGTAGGGGGCAAGACTTCAACCAGGACTGAAGACCTTTTCAGAATTAAAATATTTAAATATTTAAACTCAAACAGGGTCTTAAGTTCCGACTGGTCCTTTTCTGAAAAGGTAGGGCAAAATGAAGATGCTTTTCATGTCCTACCAGTCTCTTGGGGTGCCTGGGGCTGGATGGATCTCCCCTGAGCACCTGCCACCACCTGTCATCTGCCCGCTGACTGTTCGCCATGAAGCGCCGAGAGTGCGGAAAGGGGTGACTGAAAAGAGAGAGAGAGTGAATGAAATATTTGGTCTACAGAGGTCTGTACAGGCTCCAAGTGATCAGGGGAATGGTCTGCACCAGCCACAATCAACCATGAGGGGCCAGGTAGGGGGCAAGACTTCAACCGGAGCTTAAGACCTTGTCGGAACTTAAGGCCTGGTAGACGAGGTCTTAACCTCCGACAGGGTCTTAAGTTCCGACTGGTCCTTTTCTGAAAAGGTAGGGCAAAATGAAGATGCTTTTCATGTCCTACCAGTCTCTTGGGGTGCCTGGGGCTGGATGGATCTCCCCTGAGCACCTGCCACCACCTGTCATCTGCCCGCTGACTGTTCGCCATGAAGCGCCGAGAGTGCGGAAAGGGGTGACTGAAAAGAGAGAGAGAGTGAATGAAATATTTGGTCTACAGAGGTCTGTACAGGCTCCAAGTGATCAGGGGAATGGTCTGCACCAGCCACAATCAACCATGAGGGGCCAGGTAGGGGGCAAGACTTCAACCAGGACTGAAGACCTTTTCAGAGTTAAAATATTTAAATATTTAAACTCAAACAGGGTCTTAAGTTCCGACTGGTCCTTTTCTGAAAAGGTAGGGCAAAATGAAGATGCTTTTCATGTCCTACCAGTCTCTTGGGGTGCCTGGGGCTGGATGGATCTCCCCTGAGCACCTGCCACCACCTGTCATCTGCCCGCTGACTGTTCGCCATGAAGCGCCGAAAGTGCGGAAAGTGGTGACTGAAAAGAGAGAGAGAGTGAATGAAATATTTGGTCTACAGAGGTCTGTACAGGCTCCAAGTGATCAGGGGAATGGTCTGCACCAGCCACAATCAACCATGAGGGGCCAGGTAGGGGGCAAGACTTCAACCGGAGCTTAAGACCTTGTCGGAACTTAAGGCCTGGTAGACGAGGTCTTAACCTCCGACAGGGTCTTAAGTTCCGACTGGTCCTTTTCTCAAATTGTAGGGGAAAATGAAGATGCTTTTCATGTCCTACCAGTCTCTTGGGGTGCCTGGGGCTGGATGGATCTCCCCTGAGCACCTGCCACCACCTGTCATCTGCCCGCTGACTGTTTGCCATGAAGCGCCGAGAGTGCGGAAAGTGGTGACTGAAAAGAGAGAGAGAGTGAATGAAATATTTGGTCTACAGAGGTCTGTACAGGCTCCAAGTGATCAGGGGAATGGTCTGCACCAGCCACAATCAACCATGAGGGGCCAGGTAGGGGGCAAGACTTCAACCAGGACTGAAGACCTTTTCAGAATTAAAATATTTAAATATTTAAACTCAAACAGGGTCTTAAGTTCCGACTGGTCCTTTTCTGAAAAGGTAGGGCAAAATGAAGATGCTTTTCATGTCCTACCAGTCTCTTGGGGTGCCTGGGGCTGGATGGATCTCCCCTGAGCACCTGCCACCACCTGTCATCTGCCCGCTGACTGTTCGCCATGAAGCGCCGAGAGTGCGGAAAGGGGTGACTGAAAAGAGAGAGAGAGTGAATGAAATATTTGGTCTACAGAAGGCTGTACAGGCTCCAAGTGATCAGGGGAATGGTCTGCACCAGCCACAATCAACCATGAGGGGCCAGGTAGGGGGCAAGACTTCAACCGGAGCTTAAGACCTTTTCAGAGTTAAAATATTTAAATATTTAAACTCAAACAGGGTCTTAAGTTCCGACTGGTCCTTTTCTGAAAAGGTAGGGCAAAATGAAGATGCTTTTCATGTCCTACCAGTCTCTTGGGGTGCCTGGGGCTGGATGGATCTCCCCTGAGCACCTGCCACCACCTGTCATCTGCCCGCTGACTGTTCGCCATGAAGCGCCGAGAGTGCGGAAAGTGGTGACTGAAATGGGAGAGAGAGTGAATGAAATATTTGGTCTACAGAAGGCTGTATAGGCTCCAAGTGATCAGGGATTACCAAGATTGTCAAGAAGGGATAAAAATAATTCCATAAATACTACGAAATTGTTGATATTTAAGTGATTTCCAGTTATGAAAGAAATATAAATGACATTTAAGAGTGAATAGGTGTGCTGTCTTTAACAACAACCTCTACACAATGGTATTCTAGAGAGAACTGGCCTCTTGCACACATATTAACTGGTGAAGGTTTTGGTATAGTGGTTATTTTTTATGCTTTATATTTAATTTGGCTTCATACCAGAAACTATTACACTTTAAAAGAATTTATCTGTCCACTTCACTTACAAGACCAAAATTGCAGAAGAATGAGTTGTCATTCTAGGAAAAATTGGGGATATATATATTTCCTTTTATTTTTCAAAATGTGAACTAGCACATAGCGTGAGTAGCATTGCTTCGGCCTGGGTAACCTGCCTTACATCAGTGCACTATCAGAGTTGACCCACTTTTGACATGCGCGGAAATAGCCTAATTAGGTGTGGCAATATGCATCGCATAAGTATTACGTCGGCTGACAATATATTTTACTGTGTATGGAAGGATTGCAATGAAAAGTTAGGACTGGGCTGAGACATGGCATAGTCTAATGTCAGCCAGTGGATGTTTTCGAGATGGCTTTGGAAATCGCTTCAGCTCAGCCAATGCTACCTGTAGGAAGCTGCGTCTAAAAAAATCAAAAGCACATCATATTGAATAAACGGCACATATACTAAATACTTACACATATCTCGTATGCATCTTGTGGTTGAGACATTGCATAACGCAAAGAGGCCTGTCATTGAGACATGTATTCTATCCTTAGTTCAACAGAAACCATTGTCGCCCATATGTGACGTAGCACATAAGCCCCGCCCACTAATGATTATTCATGTTCAATCGGGACTTAAGACCTGTCGGGGTTTAAGGGCCGCACAAACGTCCCCATGTATATTATTCTCTCTCAAACAACAGTGACAAACACAATAGCTGTGTTCAATTCTTTATATCAATAAAAAAAAAACTACTTTACACTTCTGTAGGCTATCATAGAGATCAGGCTTGATTCAATCTAAGTTCCAGATACTTTTTCAAGCAATTTAGTATTTACTCCCACGTCTTGTGTTGTATGAGTACTTGCATTTTTCAGGAGTAACTAGCATTTTGTATACTCCAACTATGTAAAAGAACTGAGTACTTTTACACCTAGTTTCGTATCCTTATTGGGTACTTAACTCTTCCAATATATATGACCCGTGAAGGTCCCGGGGTAGAATAGGCCTTCAGCAACCCATGCTTGCCATAAAAGGCGACTCAGCTTGTCGTAAGAGGCGACTAACGGGATCGGGTGGTCAGACTCGCTGACTTGGTTGACACATGTCATCGGTTCCCAATACATGATTATGTATTCTACGCAATGGATATTGCAGATTCTAAATACGTTGCGACATATGGGACAAAGTCAGTCATCACAGTAATGCATACATATTCATTCATGGGTAGCATTAAAGTAGTCAGTGCAGGTAGGTGAAAATGCGAAAACGGGAATTGTATTGCGAGTTACCTCCCTTGCTGAGGGAACATGGATTTTGCACCGTGAAAGTAAACATTCCACTCGAAACGTGTTTGAATACGTCAATATCCTCTTTATGTTAACAAAACACAGTCAGTTGTTTTTCAATAGTCAGTTTGATATTTTTTGTGTGTTTCAGGTAGTGACGTTACTTTGCAGTCCGTCTATTCTGGACGTCCTAAAACCTCTACACAATGCCTTGCTATTGGCAAGACGTCGCCTCCCGATACATCGGTCTTTTTCTTCTGGTCCGAATGTTCTCAGCACTACCTGTCTGTTTGTGAAATTTGTGAGCATTTCAAACACTACATTCTGAATACAAAATCACGTTGTACGTTACAAGTATTGCGGATCACATCGTGGTAAAAGTGAAGGGCCGTTAGAGCTTCTCCATAAAAATCATCATCACTCCCTACGGCCCCTTAATGCCTTTCGTTTCACATCTAGTGCGTTCTATACCAATAACATAGGTAATATATTTCTCGGTGTGAGTCAGGCATTATCAACGGTTGACTCAAATCGTGTTTCAATCTACACACCCATTGCTACGTTTTAAACTATGACTATTTCTATAGTGTGGACAATAACATGAATATTAGCATTACATTTCTCCTGGAATGGCATTTAGAAATCCATTACGGGCAGTGTGCAAAAATAGCCAAGTAACAATCCAGTTGAGCCAGTAGATGTCCACACTCACTGGCCTGACTTACAAGTGAATTTTCATTGGTCATTTTGTAAATGTATTACTCTCTTCGACTTGTTAAGTAATAATGCACTTTTAAGTCATGCAAGATTATAGCCTCATAAAAGTGTTCATCATATAAGCAGCTTAATCATGAAGCCTGCATCATGCCGACAATATGCTAATCTCATCTATTTTTCCAATCTTGTGTTTAGTTTCTACGTTCAAATTTAGGGCCAGTGAATTGTTTTGTGGGCATGTATTTCCGGCACAGCCAGCCCGACTGGCTAGCAAAATTTGGAAACTATGTCGCAGTCTGATTCTGGGGAACACAGAGTGTATTCTTTCACTCAGCATTATTTGCATTTAAAGCTAGGAAGCATCTGTGTCCATACATGCTTGTTCGTCTTATATACAAAATACGCTACTCTTAATGTAGAAATCGATAACTGAAAGAATGAGAACATTAATGCTGATACAGATTCGTTATCTGTTCGCAGTTAAAGTACGACAATCAACTGTGGCTCTCAGCACTATGATACCTATATCGGGTGTCACATCAACAACAGCTACAACAACAACAACAACGTCACTGTGCCACCATCCACCTTCAACATGTAACTATAACTCCACGCCGCAGCCCCTCGGACTTGGCCATGCTGGACACCAATCTGAGAATATTGGTAAGTACTGAATTTGGCGAAACAAGATCGTCACTTTTGGGCTTATGTCACCATGGCTAGTTATGAACATACTCCTCAAATGCCCAAAGGGTTTACGTTTATGTTTTATTTGTATGATTTGTTAATGTTTATTTTATGCTTGTGTTTGTTTCATGTTCATGTTTATGTTTATATTCATGTTTACATCATGTATTTTCCGTTTCATGTTAATGTTATATATTTCATATTCATGTTTACATCATGTATTTTCCGTTTCATGTTAATGTTATATATTTCATATTTATGTTTATGTTTGTGGTATGTATTATGTTTATGGTATGCACATATGTGGGAGACATCAGTCCTGTTTACAATTATTAATTTAACACACTGAAGTGGGTTTTTTTTCAAAGGATTCTAATGTCCCATACCTGTGTTACTGATCTGATCCTCATTTACTGATAACAGAGACATTTTACTTGACGTACAATAAACCCCAATCAGCTGGACCCCAGATACACAGGGTGGAAGCGCTGTCCAGTCGAAATGTGGAGTTTCCCCGAAAGCAACTCCATTTCCTCGATGGACAGTCGAGGAAGAAGAACACGTGACACGCAAGTATGTTTTCCCACACATTTTCATTATTTTACAAGTATATCAGGCTTTGCCATTTGGCTGACGGGTCTAGAAGGTTACAGATCTTTCGGAAAATAGCTTGACACCTCTACATATAAATTTATTGCAATTGCTCGTTAGCGAGGGCACCTTCCTGAGTGTAGAAACAAGATCGCGGAAAATGATCATTTCAACCCGAAATATAACATCCTCATCAGTGAACGTGCCTTGCTTTAGCTGTCAGAACTTAGATATAGTTGTTTTAGATCTTCATTCGCAGTGCAGGCTTTATAGAGTCATTAATTATTCAGTTATCGTCGAAAAATCAAACTGTACATTTTACATGGTCACATGTAGCAAAAAGACTGTCCAATGAGTTGTTATTTTACAGTCCAGGGAGTTGACAGTTTTAACTGCCATGTCATCAACCGTTATTCTAGGGGTGTTTGTTGTGAAGAAGAATGTTTTGTTCATGATTGTTGTAGTCTCTGAATAATATACTAATGGTAGAAAGTCAAGCAACCCGATCATTTTCAGACGTTATGGAAGATCAAGTTCCATTTTCACTGATAACGCTTTATGATGACACACATATTGGTGGATGCCTATCAAACAATACTTCAAAGGTACTAAACATCATTACATTACGTTTAGTTTTACGTCGCACTCAGCAACATTCCAGTTACATGGCGGCGGTTTGTAAATAATCGAGCCTGGACCAGACAATCCAGTGATCAACAGCATGAGCATCGACCTGTGCACTCAGCGAGCCTGACCACCCGATCAGTCTCTTTAGACAAGGCAGTTCATGTTTACAGTGTATTGACGTGCCATCAAACTTGCATTGTGCAAGTCGCGAGTACCTTCGCAGATTTCACTGTCCATGTGTAGCATGATATCCGATCTCATTCTGTTGAGTGAAGTTTTCTAGTGCAAACACATGTACAAATCTAACTACCTGTGAAGAAATCATCATGTATATACTTGGCTGCTTAACCTTTTACTAACAGTATACATATGCTTTAGTTTGAGATGTTGATGGTTTCAGGAGGTGAATTTTGAAGTTGAACGAGTCGCATATATCCTTCTAGTCTGTCATATCCAAGAAAGCCCACGCAAGTCTAGAAAATGTGGCAAGTCTAGATTTCCTTAGCTTCTGAAAATGAAGAAAGTCTCAGGGCTCCATTTCATTATAATATTTTTTTTCATTATGACCGTTTTTTGTCAGTAAATATGTTCATTTCAGAGACTAGCTGTTAGTCTAATATCCTTCAATACCAGTCGTTTGTTGTCAAGCACACCAAAAACATAGAGGAAACAGAAACAGACTGGGTTCAGTCCTTTTGAGCATATTAGTACAATGATCTGTCCATATTTTTTAGACCAACTCATTCAACTGGATATATAAATATTAATTATTATGATTTGATACATTTAATCACTTGTATATTGCAACACTACGCGCCTTATATTCTTCCATGCAGCACGTGCTCTGACAAACGGAAAACTGGATATCGGTGAAATCTCAAAACGAGACTAGAAAAGTTTGGCGGTCTTGTATAGCCTTGATATTATATCAATCACATTCTTCCTTTACAAAAATACACTGAATAAGAACAAAGAACACAAGATAGTTGTAACCAGTAAGCCAGATGAATTGTGAATAATTCTACGCCCTCACCAAACGGGCAGTCTGTGAGGTCTCAGTTAACGTCACCTAAACCTGTAAAATATTGAGATACTATTTTTTAAAAGTTTAAAATTAAAATTCATTAATTTTTGTAAAGACCATTCTCTTGTGAAATAAGGTACGGTTATTGGAATTTCGTGTAACCATAGTTGTTTGCAGTGCCTCATTTCACATCACGCGTGAAAATTAGGATCGGCTGTAAAGTAGGTCAATGTCTGAATCAATTCCTGAGACTCATGTGTCGATTTGACCTCTGCCACACATGCTGTTCTAAAAGTCTTCATTGGTCTCGGACCACATACAGATCCACAACCGTTTCCATTGCCAAGTCAGGGGATGAACAACAGTGAGATCTCGACGGTTAATGCTCCAGAGTCCACACAACTACATGGACAGTTACTTCAACGTAAACATTCAAAGCTATGGGCAATTTCAACGCAATTCCATAGAAAATATAAAGTTTGATTTTTCGACAATAATTAAAGAATTACTGGCGCATTAAAGCCTGCACTGTGAATGGACCTAAAATAACTATGTCCAAGAAGTGACAGCTGAAAAAGTGATTCTGCTGATGTCATATTTCGTGTTGAAACGATCAGCTTCCTCGATCTTGTTTCGGCACTCAGGGGGTGCCCTCGCTTAACGCACAACTGCAATAAATATAGATGGTGTCAAGCTATTACAGAAAGATCTGTAGATTTCTAGCCCCCTCTGCCGTGGCAAAACCTGATATACTTGCGAAATAATGAAAATGTGCGGGAAAACTTACTTTTACTTTCGTGTCACGTGTTCTTTCACTGTCCATCGAGGAAATGGAGTTACTTTTGGGGCAACTCCACGTTTCGTGTGGACAGCGCTTCCACCCTGTGCACCCCACTACCACAAAAAAACCCATAAAACCTGTTCACACAAGGAACGCAACTCTGCACAACAATAAAGCGCCTAAAGTGTTAGGGACACCATTGCGCTCAGTTTGAATTTAATGAAATTTTGTCTTTCAGGTGTTTACGTGGGCGTTGGTGTTGGAAGTCTGGCGTTGCTGTCTATCGTCGCAGCTCTGGCATTCACATACAGGTAGCCGCCCCGTAGTGTATTAATATATGGTACCCTACTTGTTGGTGCTCGGTATTAATGGGTACAATAAGGACTGGTCGGGTCGGAGTCAGTGTCTGAATGAGGTATTCATGCTGAACAGCAGAATGGCATCTTAGTGGGCTAGCACTATCAAAACAACTTTACTCTGGGCTGGTACAAGCAGCCACACATACACACGCGTCTACGTCGTCATATGATGGAAATATTTTAGCACGACATTACACCGACTTTCACCTCACCTCACATACAGGTATAACAATTGAAGTTTGATGATAATAGCACAGGCACAAAAGCGTGATCAAATGTGAACGTGTGAGTGAGTGTAGTTTTACGCCACGAGAAAATTTGTCTGTATCACAAACACATTCAAAAGCAGGTCAATTGTTTACGAGAAAATGAGTGAGTGGGTGAGTGAGTTTAGTTTTCGCCGCACTCAGCAACATTCCAACTATATGGCGCCAATCTAGAAATAATCAAGTCTGGACCTGACAATCCAGTTATCAAAAGTAGCGTACCAATGACGTGTCAACCATGTCGGCGAGCCTGAAAACCCGATCCCGTTAGTCGCCTCTTACGACAAGCAGAGTCGCCTTTCATGGCAAGCATGAGTTGCTGAAGGTGTATTCTACCCGGGCCTTCACCGGTCGATCACAAATGTATTGGTAACTAAGCGACGGCCTTGATCATTTCTGTGTATAGAATATAAAACGTTTGGTTTCCTCTTAAATTCATCCCAACAAACCACCAGTACCGTTTAAGACACAAGGTATCATGAAAAAACTCAGAATATTTTTCGACTTAATATTCATATCTAGATATGGTGACATGAAGAAGAGGATCGTTTGTATGCATAACGGACAAAATCAATATTATGTAGGTACTGTATTGGTACCTACTGCAAGAGCCTGCAAATACAGTTAGACGTTATAACTAGATTAAAGATTTGCCTGCCGTGTATGGAAAACAGAATGAAAACATTTTTTCCAAATGTACAGTAAATGGTCGTGGATCAATAAAAATTGTATTAAATTCATATTGTTGATTGCCAGTTGTAAAGCATTACAATGAAATTTCTATCTTTTTATTCAGAAAGAAGAGGCTGTGTTTCCAAGCTAAACTTACGCGTTCAAACAACCACGCTGTAAGCTTCGATGCATCGGCAACCAATGCTACATATGCTGCCTGTACGGTGCCATCGGGAGACGACAATGACGGCTACGAGGTTCCTGTGCCTTTAGACACAAGCATATGGGACTCGCCATATTACTCCGCAGTTCCCGTGGCAACCGTAAAACCAAACAGTCACATTTCACAAACAACATGGACGCATGACGGAAAGGATCCAAAACAGGAGCGCAGTTGTACCATTAACGCTGACAGAGGTGGTTGCGAGCAGCGAGGGAGTGTTTCATGTAGTTTTCACACAAACACGGACAAGGATTGTTATGAAAATATAACGCCACAATCTCATGGTGAACAAGGAACAGCAAAGGACGTAGAGCCTACCGAGACGGGGAGACAATTTCAGCAAACGGCTGAAACACTTGATGACGCTTCCGGTTTAAAGGACGCTTGCAGTGTTGATGCAAGAGATGACGACAGCTGTATTTACCAGCTTGCTGGGGAATTTGATCAGAGAGACGAAGGGTGCATGCACAATCTAGCAAAGGAACAGAACAATGACCAGAGAAAGTCAGTTTTGTATAACACTCTTGGACAAAGGATTACACCACGTGCTCCAGACGAAGGCCCTCGTGTTAACGTTTATGATCGTATAGCTGCATCTGCCCGTGATGGTTATGACTCGATGACTAGACAAGTTCCCTGTGAGGTCAGCGACAACGTCTACAGTCATGCCTTAGACGTTGACGTTGCTTGGGAATTGGATGGAGATGATGGATACGACAAAACACAACGTCAGCAACGACCGCCGCGGCCGGGTGACTACAGCTATGCACATGCATTGGATTCTGGTAATGGTGGTACTGTGGAAGAGGAGTGGGATGTAGATGAAGGTATTTATCAGAATATTGACGATACGGAACATCTCAGTGCCGACGACAGCACAAACATTACCCACGCTGGACCTACTTACACCAACACGGGAGCATCTCATCAAACTGATACTGACAGGGATGAAGATACGTATTACTACAATATTCCTTTCAACACACAAGGGGAGGGCCCTATACCCTCTTCAAGTGTCACTGCAGTATATGACGGTGTATACAGTAGACAGGGGATGTCAGACGCTTGAAGTCCAAAACGAACGCTTGATGTCCAAAACCCCGAGGACGCCTTAAGTAATGTTCCTGTTTGTTTATTTGTTGATGATTAACGCCGCACATATAATTAATCCCGGCACGGACGATGCAGTTGTTGATATGAGCAGAGATTTCCAAAATTCACAATTTAGCAATGCCTCCAAAAGATATTTCATAATACAGATTCATTTCACCAAGTTAATTACTGGCCATGTTACGGCACCGTTAATGCAGGAACGATACAAACGACATACTTATTAATGCATGGATCATACAAACGACTTACTTTCGTTACTCCACAGGGGTGTACAATCCAACAAGCCTATGAGTGAGTGAGTTTAGTTTTATGCCACCTTTAGTAATATTCTAGCAATATCACAGCGGAGGACATTAGAAACGGGCTTCACACATTGTACCCATGTGAGGAATTAAACCCTTCGGTGTGACCAGCAAAGCCTTAACCACTAGTGGGTTCACACCATCCCCCCCACCCCCACCCCACCCCATGTCTCTCTCATCGATAACTGTGCTGTACATTGATCCTTATTGCAAGCAAGCATAGGGCAAAAACCGCATTTTACCTATTACTGGGTGGTCTTTCAACCCTCTATATCAAGCTTAACAGAAAAATCGCAGTTTCAGTTACTGCCAGACATTTGGTACCCATCTTGGAGTGCGTAACTGGAGTCAGTTTAAACTGATGTCACCTCTTATATTCATACAGAACACATATGTGCGTGAAAAAAACAGTGATAAACAGTAACATGACATGGGAGAAAACTATACTCTTAGGGGAACCTGAATTTTGAAACCTGGTAGAAAGAAAACCCATTCAGGAAAGTTACAATGACATTCATCTTGTGTATGCAGCATCATTTCACGTTATCTCCACACGCAAACACAATGCATGGTAAGCACGTGCACAACGTTGGAGTGAGTGAGTGAGTTTAGTTTTACGCCGCACTCAGCAATATTACAGCTATATGGCGGCGGTCTGTAAATAATCGAGTCTGGACCAGACAATCCAGTGATCAACAACATGAGCATCGATCTGCGCAATTGGGAACCGATGACACGCGTCAACCAAGTCAGCGAGCCTGACCACCCGATCCCGTTAGTCGCCTCTTACGACAAGCTGAGTCACCTTTTATGGCAAGCATGGGTTGCTGAAGGCCTATTCTACCCCGGGACCTTCACGGGTCTTGCACAACGTTGGAACCTCCTACACGTGCGTGGGGTGTCATCATGAATCTTGACGTTTGTCAGGTAGGTCGATAAATCACTGTAGACCATTTTTCCGATAATTTTCTTGCAACTGTGCATGTTCGGGGTTTTTCAAGGTCAAATCACACACTGCTGACTGAAAATTGTACACCTGAAATTTTCATGTCATATTCCAGTCACATAACAAGGGGGATAACTGAATGAACAGCTTTGCTTTGAATGAAATCCATGTGGTGATGCATTCTCAAAACATTAATATTGTATGAACATTGATTCAGTCCCAAATATCTCCCAATTTCGACAATTGTACATTGAAACTACAGTACTTTTTTTGAAGAGTGTATGTTAAGTAATCAGCCATGTTCCAGAACCAGACCACCAGATTCATGTAGTCGATCTTACACTATGTCAGTGGGTGTCTGTTCCAATCTGGATTTGTAAGCCAGAGGTAAGAATCACATGAGAATTTGAAAAATAATTATGACCACACAAATGTATTGTAAATAACCAAAAGGTGTTTTGTATATCAAGTTGACTGGTCTGTTGCCGGTGTAGCTGGAATATTTTCAAGAGTGGCCTTAAACAACAGACAAACAAACCTAATCTGATTAAAAGCAAGAACTGTGATTTTCAGGTCATTACAGCTCTTTCTCCTAAGACCCCTGAAGATCGAGGTTACATCTGGATGATGCAAGAGGTGACTAACGGAGATGGTCAGACTTGACTTAGCTGACAGTCATTAGTTTCCAAATGCATATATTGATGCACATGCTGTTGATCACTGGATTGTCTGGTCCATTATTTACAGAGCGCCACCATATAGCTGGAATATTACCAGGAGCTGTGTAGAACTAAATTCACTCACTCTTCCTCATCAGCTGACACCATAATGGGATAATTGGGATCTATTCTTCCCCATATAGACCCGAGTTTAGTCCTCACTTAATCTGTAGTCTGTATTTACAATAGTCACAATCCATGATTTGTTTTGTTTTGTTGTTTAACACAAAGGAGGATCTCGCCAAATCTAATGACAATCCATACAAAAACAAAAGTCAGCATGTATGAACTGAGACTTTTTATTGACATGAAAATACCACTGTTGTATTGATTCTGAATGTAAAAAGAGAGTCGACATGATTGTGATGCTCGTTCAGCTGGTAAACGGTGCTTCATAACTTTTCTAACAAAACCTCATACTACATAGCTTCATGAAGATGAGCAGACAAAAACTGTCACAAGCTTTTGACATCATACTAAATCTTTAAAAATCATTTTATCTCTCCAGATCTAGAAATCCTGTGGACCTGTTGATAACATACAGAGGAAAGAAGGAGTTTGGGAGATTGTATTTGGATGTTAAGTCTCCATGACTGCAAAACCATTGTAATATTTCTTGTGGGTATACTATTTTGCATAAAACTTCTAAAAAAAACTTGTAAATGTAAGATAAGTCAAATGTGTCCCACAAAAACAGTAATGTAAAAGGTCTTAAAAATCTGCTCAATGTAAATTAACACCTTACTGTTACTAAAATCTCATAAAAGTCATGTCAACAGATTTCACTAAAAACTACAATCTATCAGTGACTGGTATTGCAAAAATTCAAATTTCAGTAAAGAAATGAAAACAGTAACCAGATGTCCACATTTCTTCACAAAACTGACTGTCTGCAGTCAGTTAGAGATTATTTCACTTTACAGATTTCAGTTTATGATATTCTCAATGATAAAGCTGAAACTGAAGACCACTGACTAAAGGACCAAAATGTTACTGATAAACTGACAGATGAACAGATTCTTTGGTATGTCAAATGCATGGTTATGTCATATGGAACATTTAATACAAAAAGTACCTGTTTTCCACTTGCTTTCAATAGTGTGTCCCTACTTATCAAAATATCAAACCATGGACAGTATTAGCATATCCATGGAGCATAAGGACTTTTATAGAAAGACATCATTGGCCATGCACATTTAGTTCTGAAACATAACGACAATAAATAGGTAAAAGAATATTCAACTAAGAATATTAGAACTAAGGATGGAAATGTATAAATTAGCAAAACATAAAATGATTTACACAAGCATTAAGAATAAATCTCTTGAATATCAGAAAGCACAATTAAAATACACAAATTATTGAATAAATATAAATAACATAAAATAACACTTTGAGATGCATCAACATAACATACAACAAACAAGGCTGAGAGAAAGCCTCATCTCTTACCTGCAGAGATAACACTTGCTGTGTTTGTTTCACACAATCATCCTTACTTTGTTGTAACCACAAGAGTGACCACAAAAGTAAATATATAACTTTGTTTGAATCTATTCCCTTGTTTCTTAGCATCAGTCTAAAGAATGGAACAATATTTTAAGAATGTAGAGTTTCATTCTAAATAATCGAATAGATACGATGTTAATTCAGTGAGGATACATAGTTCGGAGGTTGTTTGTTTGAGTACTAATTTGACAAATGAGTAATTTTAAAGACTAATGAGGTCGATGAATACATCATGACAAGACTGTCCATCTCTTTGCAGCAAATCAGACATAATGTGGTTTAACAGGATGTTGTAAGAACCATGGAATGGACGCCAAGCTATTCTGTTCTCACAACTGTTTTACTGTATCCTGAAAATTTTAAATCGTGAGGCATCTGTCTTACAGCACAGTTAATGCTTGAGTTTCATTTCCATGTATGAAATATACTATTAAGTGATTGGCATTATCCTTTCCACTTAACATTCAACAAACAACATGAACAACCAAGGTATCTATAAATCTCTTGGTATGTGCAGGTTGACAAGCACTGTTGTATAACTGTATAGTAGATTAGCCCAATTATATCCATCTTGTACAAAATGCATTGTTTGACTGTTGAACAATTAATGCTGATGTTGTCTAAAGTGGATTATACGTGTAGTTTAATGAAATACCAATAAGGGATTATTCATAATTATAGATAGTGGGTGATGATGATTTGTATAGAGAAGCATATTCAATGTGAATGATCCCCCCCCTAACATTTATGTACAAAGTTATGTGAGCCCACTGCATGCCATGTACAAAGACAATGAGAACCCCCGCCCTTAATTTTAAAATATTTTTATGTACAAAATTGTTGATCCCACCCAAATTAGTACATGTGCACAATTGCAGATCCCCCTACCATCCCAGAACAAAATGGGTGACCCCTCAGAGAATTATCATCAGACCACTTGCCATAAATCTTGAACAGTCCCTTATGTGCTTTTCACAAATCGCTTTATAGAACATCAGTAAGTACTTGCACAACACTGGATACGCACATACATACACAAGCATATTGCTGTGCCCTTGCCATCAATAGCTACAACTAGAAGCTGAAGTTGGACATTATCATGAATTATGCATAATGCATACTGAACACAAGGCTGTCATTTCGTATGCTTAGCCCACAACCCTTCCTCTTAAAACATTTAAAAAAAGTTAAATACATTAACCACATTCACGATGCATGTGATCATAAAGTGTTTCATCAACATATAAATTATAGTACTTATCACAGACAGCTATAGTTTGTACATGATATGAGTTAAACAACACGAACTCATATTCACACGTCCTAGAGTGGTAATATCATTTAAATACACATAATGCTTTGTGTTTGGATGTAATGAAATGTTCTTGTTGGCTTGGAGCAGGAACATCAAGAACTGAAAATACAAAGGATACCCGGAAGAATAGTTCTAAAATGAGTATTTAACATAGAAAGACAGACTGAACAGGATCTTTAATGTAATTGGAACTACCTTCTCCTTCTTAATAAATCTGGAAGAAATATTCATACATTCTATTAGAAACAAACATAAATTGTTTGAAAAGGTTCACAGAATACTGGTGATAGTGACTCATTACATTATATCTTCATGGTTTATTTTCCATGGACATGATGATCGAGGTTCCTGCATATGGACTTGTGACACAAATGCATTTGTTAAAGTATTGTCGTGTATGCTGGTGTAGCTATGTTAAAGCTCGATCGTGGCAGCCATGAATGCATACCATCGTTGATAGTGCCTGGATACATTTTTACTACCATATCAATTCAAACAGGTCACAGATGTTGATCTGAAGTCACCTGACACAGATGTTGACCCTAAGTCACAGGTGACAGAATATAATCCTAAGTCACAGAAATTAATCCTATGTTGCAGATCACAAAAGTTGATCCTAAGTCAGAGGTCTCAGAAACTGATCCTACTACAGGGCAAAGTAGTTGATTCTAAGTCACTGGACACAGATGTTCATCCTATGTCACAATTCACAGAAGTTGATCCTAATACAGGGCACAACAGTTGATCCTATCACACAGGACACAGATGTTGATCCTATGGCACAGGACACAGATGTTGATCCTATGTCACAATTCACAGAATTTGATCCTAATACAGAGCACAATAGTTGATCCTATGACACAGGACACAGATGTTGATCCTATGTCATGGGACACAGATGTTGATTCTAAGTCACAGGGCAGTGCGATAAGACACAGATGTTGATTCTACGTCACAAGACAAAAGACGTTGGTCCTAAGTCACAGGACACAGAAGCATTACTAAGATGAATAAGATATGAATGAATATGGTTCTACTATGTTATGACAGATATTATACAAGACAATCAAGGAACATATACTTCACCTAGAGGAGTATTGGTCAGTCAGTGATATTGTTCAATGAGATCTTTCATGTCTATGCATCTGTACATGTATTTGAAACGTAACCACCCTTTCAAGATAGGTGAAAACAATTGATGAAATATTATTCTAATCAAAGAACATGTAGGAAAATACTATTTGAAACAAGTACCTGTGATTCTGGGAGTCATAGCTTGACAAATGACATGACACCATGTGAAGATATTTCAGATACGAAGTGAAACTACAGTACCTGCTTCTCAAGTGACAGCTTTCATAACATTGGTTCTCATAACCAAGCTTCACTAGCCATGAGCAATGGAGTGCAAAACAAAGAATTTCTGTATTCTACAAAACCAGAAATAGCATCCTTTTTCAAATAACAACATTACCGTGAGTTTTAGGCAAGAAAAAGAACTTTACACATATCTGTTTCAGCTGTATGGGTATTTGATATATTTCATGCAGGGTGGGAAAGTGTACAACTGAATAAAACAGTTCAAGGAAATATATTTTGATTTACACCACTTAAAAAGTGGCAGAAAAATGCTGATGCTTACTCTTGATATAGAGAAGGTAAAAGAGGTTTGATGACATATCTCTTCAGAGTGGCAAGAACAGATCATTGATTTTTTTAACAAAATGTTTTGTACATTAAAAGGGAAAGCAGGGGGCCAAACTGAGAAAATTAAAAATGATAAATACTATAAATATGTATTTATTTATTATTCATATTAAGTAATAGTTGATGATACTTCCACATATATACTTATCAGTCTACAAAACAAATACACTGACTTCCCAGTAAAAGTACTTCTCTACTGGGCTGACCTACCGAGTTAGGAATATTTTCACACCAAAAGAGTGAGTTCAGTTTTATGCAGCACTCAGCAATATTTCACCTATATGGCAGTGGTCTGTAAGTAATCAAGTCTGGATCAAACACTTCAGTGATCAACAGCGCGAGCATCGATCTATGCAACTGGGATTCAAAGACGTGTCAACCAAGCCAAAGAGCCTGACACATTAGTTGTCTCATACAACAAGCATGGCTTACTGAAGATCAATTCTAACCCTGATCTTCATGGTCTCACACAGAAAGAAATCAGAAAAGCAACAGCTACTGCATATTTGCTATATCCAACACCATGATCCTGGACAGGTTTTCTGTGTGGGGGACACTGCTCCACATAACGTCGACTGTGTAACACTTGTATACTTGTACATGTTCCACAACGACTCTAGCTTTACAACAAAGCTTGCACAGATTAACATACACGTCTGAGATAAATGATGTAACATAAACAATTCTAATTTGTGTATAAAATACAGAGGTAATGTTTTTTCTGAGCAAATATCTACATGGTAATAATGTTTAGATATTATGTACAGGTCACGTGTAGTAATATCTACACAAGTTAACAAACAGCACAGTATTGCTGGAAGATTTCACTTACTAAATTAGGGTAAAACACCTCTCTTATTCAGTGTAAGTGAACTTAGGCTCAGTGTTGTCCGTTATGCCTCTATACTGAGTCTCAGAAGCCCTTGTAGAAAGTCGCATCAGCCAGACCTATGACCATCCAATAAAATGAGAGATGCAAAATTGGATTTAACCAATCAGACAACAGCTACTATTTAGGGTTCAGCTAGAATAATGACCAAAATGACCCAAAACTAGTCTAATTCTTTCAGTTTTTTCAGAATTTAGTCTGAGTTTCTGTGTGAAGTGGTTCTGTTTTCTCTCTTTCTTCACTGCTGACACTGATGTCTCATCAAATGTAAATCACATCAAACATAGATATTTTGCTGGTAAGATATTAGCATAGGGATTTCTGATGATGTGGTTATTTTTAGCTTATATTTCTAGAAGGTGACACCCTCTATATAGTGACAATATTTTCAGTGACAGTAATGTCTACTCACCATTGTGAATACCAGTAATGGTGTCTTAATTGCAAATCACTAGGAAAAGATCGTGTGGAAAAAAGGTTAAAAAGGTAAAAGTTAAAAAAAGCAAACAGTATGTGCAAATGCTAAATTTTGTGATTTGGAAAACTGTGTTCAGATTGATCAACTCAAAAGGTTAGCTGACATGACCTGCTACTAGGGTTTCTGAAACTCAGTATAGCAGTGTAACGAATAATTCTGAGTCTAAGTATACTTAGACTGCTTTTTTATCTGCCTTTTAACTAATGCTTTGGGAAAATAAAGGTGATATAGTGTATGTCTCATTCCAGCATTACTGTTGGTGAAGGTTTGGAGGTCGCTGAAATATACTAGTATTTCACTACAACATGATAGTGCTGTTGATGTTTTGGATGTGTCACACACGTCTTAGGGTTTAAGTCCACTATATGTGTGACCTTCCAAATGCATGTGATTCATAGGTGTTCAGAAATGGACTGAATATATGGATATATAAGACGCTGTACAGGTTTCTGTCTCTGAAATGGCATACAAGACTGACCTCCACAGGTCATACAGTCACTTTGTTGTCTTTAGATATCTCCTTAACAATGGAACATCTGGCAAACTGTACACACCAAAATGAAATCCCAGGTTTCACATTAGTGCACAACAGGTTTCATGTTTTGTGACAAACCAAACTGAATATTAACTTGCTTGTATACAAATCTCACAATGGTCAAATAAATTAAACTCTCAGACTTAACTAAAGTGACCATTGCCAAGTTCAACCTGCTTCAACAACTTAGTTCAATAAGTCATTACCTGCCCTAATTGGCTAAGACGTACCACCTCTAAAGAAAGGTTACGGATGCTGAGAGAGTATTTCTTAAAATACTTTCAAATAAAAGACTTTATTACCACCATGAAAGATACAGGAATTCATAGTGGTACCGAAAATGAAATAACACCTGGAACCTTGATTTGATTTAAGAAGGCAAGTTATGATTATGTACTGATGGTAACAACTTGCTTTTGATTACATCATAATGATATTTAGGATGATCTGATATTGCTTCATACTGATCAAATCAGCTTCTTGTAGTCTCACATTGTTATACAACCATATTGAGGTATTCTTTTGAGATCACACGTAAGAATTACTTATTAGACAGCTTTTCTGGTAGAAATATCAATATTGTGGTTCTTGAATACACATGGCCTCTTAGATATTGGCAAACATAGTATATATAGGTTTGGAAGTTACACTTTCCTGCATCAGAATCTAAACCAAAGGATGTACTAGAATTTGTACTTTACAAGAAAGTGTAATCCAAAACATGACATTTTCTACAATGTATTTCATGATCAACAATGATTATCTCAAGATCTTATTTATATCAAACAAACTAATTAACTACACATGTCATATTTGGGATTTCACTTTCTTAATAAAGTACAAATTCTAGTACTTTTTTGTTTGAGTCCCATCCAGGATTTGAACCCGCACCATCACAGTCAGGCACCTAATCGCCAGCACACAAAGTCAGCTGCCTAGCCCGCTCAGCCACCGCGACTTCCACAAAAATGAAAGTCGGACAACTGGTAGTCTAGACTGCATACTTTGTGTATCCCTCTGATAAGTGTAAATTGGCACGGTTTCCAGGGCAGAAAGCTATGATTACACAATGCCATATAGAAAGTGGTCAAATGTCATATTTGGGATTTCACCTTCTTAGTAAAGTACAAATACTAAACTAATAAACATATGACATATATTATATGTGCTGATCAAAAACACCAATTTCCAGTGCTGCTCTTCTTTGAAACAAAGGTGATTATTCTAAATACACAGACATGTAGAGAATACTGCTTTTATCAAAGTAGACGTTCATTGGAAGGACATGATTTCACTTTCATTGGAAGGACTGGAATAAAATACACTAAAAAGATCTTGTGAAAACTTTAACAAATTTAGTTTAATCTGGGTTTCAACATCATGGTTGGTTAGCATTAAACAGATGACTTTTACTGTTGCTGATTGTCTATCGAGGAATGGAACAAACTAAAAACACGGTTTCACCGATATTACAAAGTCATGGTCTTCACAAGCATTAAAGACATGATAGTTTGTTGAAACTGCTCTTCATACAAAGAAGATAGGATGAGAAAGGGTGAGTGATGTGGGTATAACAATGCTGTGATTGGTATTTCAGTAATATTATGGTGCCAAAAACAACTGGGGCACCTTGCCATTGTGTGGTATCAGCTTCACAGCTGATAGTAACACTACTACCTGAGACTGCAGAAACAGCAGATTAAGGTAAAGAGCCTTTTTTGTGTGCCTTTCACACCAGACTGTTTTATTTTCAATATATACCCAGAATTAAAAGTTAAGCACCAGCCGATATCAAACCTAAGATGTGATGCCATGGAAATGTTAGGTTAAAATAATTGGGAGGACCAATCTATATTTGGAGAAAGTTCATCAGATGACTGATTGAGGGACATCATAATCATTTGTATTTACAGTCTGAGGAAATATTGTTAAAGATATCATGGCACTGTTTTTTGAAGCAAAATAACTATTCCTATTGATGCTTACACAATACTGTTAAACTTAGGTTTCACATATCAAAAATGACAATCATGTGACCATGTAACCGTCATTTCTGATTTCCACTTTTCAAAAGAAGTTAAAGTGCAAACATCCTGCTCAAAGTAAAAGGTAATTTCAATAATGGTTTTGTTTTTAAGCTGAAAAGTACTAGACCAAAATGTGACAGTTGTATTTTATCTGAAAGATTTCCTATTAGACAACCTATATTGGCAAAATGTTCTGGTTGGCACATAAATGTTTATCCTAGGTATATTTAAGGACTGGGTTTCCCATTTCTTCTACAAATCATGTAATGTGATGGAGGGATGATGGGACCTGATCTGTGTTCAACATCCTTCCAGGAAAAGGAACAGTTCTACGAGTCTGGTTCCACCTATGTGTCCGCTATACCCTGACAATGAGATCCTGGTATGTCTGTATGACTTAGTACAGAGCAAAGAGTGGATATGTAGTGTCTTGCCATCAAGTCAGGGTTACATTAACAAATTCCTCATGATACTGACTCATAATGTAATCCATCCTACTAGGAGGTAAGAAATGCTGGTACATTTCTCCTGTACAGGAAATGAGTGGATCTTTCGCATGTTTAAACATCCGTTCAGTGCATAGGATCCTCATAAATACAGTGATGTTTCCAACATTCAGACGGCAAATGTTCCTTTCTGAAATATAATCGATGGAACACCTTATCTGCCTCCTCCTCCTTACTATAGAGGTCCCTCTTCATGTCCCCTGTCATGTCTTCATGTCAGAATGCAGTTATTTCTTTTCATCTTTATCTGTGTCTGTAAGAACAACATCACCTTCTAATAGTATCCACATTTCACAGGACACAACAGGCAATACATACCTAATCCAATCATCTGAATATCTGATTTTTTTTGTCCATTCCACATCTTTCCTTGGATACAAGGAAAGCACAGGGTTGAATGACATCCTTCTTGATGACGTTAGTTTCATAATGATCACAGAAGGTTGCAACAATATCCAGAAGGCCTGCTGCAGGTAAAGTACTTCGATAGTTACCAGAGAGTACCCTACTCCATTCATCCTTTTCAGGGGTACCTTTCAGATTTAGAAGTCATGTTCTTGCTTAGAAGGAGAGATCAATACTGTTAGATCTTGGACGTCGATATCTGCTATATTCAATTAAACATCCCTTGGAAGTATATTTCTTATCATTTGCTTCCTTGTTCGTCAGAGCAGATCGGGAGTTGTTCAAGTCTAACGATGATGATACTGACGAAATGCTGATGACAACAATGATGATGGTCATGATGATGATGATGATGATGATGATGATGATGATATCTGTAATATCCTTTACGTCCACATCCTTTTAACAAAGGCTGTGAAGTAGAAACAGAGTAGTTGTTGGAAAACATTCATCCGTCTTTTTCTGAAACACATTTGTCCATTGGCAATCTGGTGTTCATCAGGAGAAATGGAAGGAAACAGTCTCTGATTAGTTAAGACAGCCTCCCTGGTATCCTGTAATGTCTACTGGATCATGTTCACTCTCAGTCTTGCACATACGAAATCCTGCACTACACCATCCCAAACCCTTGGTTGCCTTCATTTATGGCAAGGAGCAGTGATCGGTGGAAGTTTTCAATACTGTCATAGTCAGGCAAACACAGCTGGTTGAAACTGGCAACATGAAACAGAAAACAGGTTGCAATCAATTTAAACTGCAAATTGAACAAACAGAAATTCTATACATGCTATTCACACAGGTGGTATGTACACTAGTAACAACAATCCCTTTAGACATCAACATAAAAGTATATGAAGTCTGACACACCTGACATTTCCCCTTGTAAACAGTTTATGACCATGCTCTGTAAATAGTATAGTTATGGGTAGCAACCTCTCTATTTTGACGCCATATGCGTGTGACGTTATAGTACAGTTTCTTGTACCATTGTCAAGCATGAAATAAAGAACTACAAACGAATAGAGAAGTTGTTATTAATAAAATACTGTTCTATATTGTACGTCTCGTGAACCATTTTCAAGCATGAAATAAAGAACTACAAACGAATAGAGAAGTTGTTATTAATAAAATACTGTTCCATATTGTACGTCTCGTGAACCATTTTCAAGCATGAAATAAAGAACTACAAACGAATAGAGAAGTTGTTATTAATAAAATACTGTTCCATATTGTACGTCTCGTGAACCATTTTCAAGCATGAAATAAAGAACTACAAACGAATAGAGAAGTTGTTATTAATAAAATACTGTTCTATATTGTACGTCTCGTGAACCATTTTCAAGCATGAAATAAAGAACTACAACCGAATAGAGAAGTTGTTATTAATAAAATACTGTTCTATATTGTACGTCTCTTGTACCATTTTCAAGCATGAAATAAAGAACTACAAACGAATAGAGAAGTTGTTATTAATAAAATACTGTTCCATATTGTACGTCTCTTGTACCATTTTCAAGCATGAAATAAAGAACTACAAACGAATACAGAAGTTGTTATTAATAAAATACTGTTCTATATTGTACGTCTCGTGAACCATTTTCAAGCATGACATAAAGAACAACAATGAAATAGAGAAGTTGTTATTAATAAAATACTGTTCCATATTGTACGTCTCTTGTACCATTTTCAAGCATGAAATAAAGAACTACAAACGAATACAGAAGTTGTTATTAATAAAATACTGTTCTATATTGTACGTCTCGTGAACCATTTTCAAGCATGACATAAAGAACAACAATGAAATAGAGAAGTTGTTATCTATATTGTATGTCTCAACCACTCAAACAAAACAATAGTTGGATGCAATCACACAGGAAAAATGTACACTTGAAACAATAACCCATGAGACATCAACACTCAAGCATCTTTCGAAGATGCTTCGGTGAAAGATCAAAGGCACTGACAAAACTTTATCAGACAACAATGTGCACTGTTTGCATTACGTCACAATGTTACCGACGTCACGATTGATATCAGTTGCCATTGCCTCGTACAACCTCCCACAGCAAACTGCTCGTCTCATCCCGTTTCTCGGTTTGCAGTTGCATCACACAGCTAACATCACTGGTGGAAACATAACGTTTATGTTTTTCGAAGGATAAAATGTCTCATAGTTCGACCCACGGTAATGTTTGCAATGTTTACATTCCCACAATGCAATGTGGAATGTCGCATGACTAGTCAGCTTCAGCTGAATGTACTGATCTAAACTTTCGTTGGTAGTAGAAATGAGACTGTCATATTGCCTTGCATGGTTTAAGAGAATCACAGATGTATTTAAAATGATCTAGAGAAGATATTTAACCTGAACATAAACCGTCACCAAACTGTTCATCATTTGTTTTTCTAGTAACGTTTGTCTGAACGTAAGGGGCTGACACGTCAAAAGAACAGTGCGTCAGTTAGCCCTGTGCGAGGATTCTTAATTTAGGTCACAGACACCGTCGTTTGTTTTCTGCCATAAATTAATGAAAATTTGGCTTAGAAATTATTAAATACGGCATCTTAGAAAAGAAATACAGTTCGGTCTACCACCATGTATATAGTAATAAAGCGTCCTCGTGCTTTAACTATAATAGTTCAGGTCGAAAGTGTGCTTTATTACACTATACATGGTGGTAGAACGAACTGTATTTCTTAAATATAAATAGTCTGTTACACCTAACATAGCCAGTGGATAAAGAAAACCAAATGAATCAATAGTTGGATGTGATCACACAAATGGAATGTACACTTGGAATAACAACTCATTGAGACATTGCCACTAACACCTTCTTCAGCTTGACCTGATCAAGTGAATACTGATACGTTGCAGAAACATGTCACAACTGGTTGGGTCTGTTATTCTGAAGGAGTGCACCTTTGTCAGTGGATTGTCAACATGTCCGAACAGCTAAGACAATGTTGCTGTTTAACATCCTCTGCTCCCCTACTTAACGCACTTAACTCGACCTGCTGTTTGTGCCATTTGACCTACCAGGTCATGCATATGTAGAGTAGTTCAGGTCAAGCTGAACAAGGTGTAAGTATCTATAAAACTAGTCTGTCACAACAACATCTTCTGTTGAGAGGAATAATGACTGGTCCTGTATTTGGATCTCTGTGGTATTACAAACTGCTGCCAATACACCTGGATACTATTTAGGTACCACCTCTTCTGTATGTATCTTGAACATCTTTGTATCTTAAACCATTAAGGCAATTGACATACAATTAGTGAAGTCCCTAGTTGTCACCACAAATCAGCATAAGTCAGTTCTTATGAGAAAGCTACAAAGGACCTGGCCTGGAATCTCAATGGGCAATGTATTGGATACAGACAAAGAGGTAACTTCAGACAGAAGAGCTGTCACTCACCATGTGTGCGCTGTTGGAAGTGTGTTGTAGGTTGGGGAGGAGCTCAGTTGGATGTTGGGGTTGAGTTCTCCAAAACCTCCTGGGGGTAGCTGGGAACAGCCTGTTGTGAACTGTAATAGCCTTGCCATCTGCTCCTCTGTGAAACTTGCAACGATTGTCCAGAACCACTCCAGCACCTGCAGGAGAATGGCTATTAACAATTAACAAATAACCATTGATAGGAAATATGTTGCACAGTGACTTTGACTTGACCCTGAATACCTCAAAACTGATACATGAAGCCCTCAACAGGTGCTACTACAAAGCACATCTGAATAACTGTTCTGAGAATCCCAAACCACAAATGTCATACCTTGGTGAATGCTGGACTCACACCCACCACAGTATGTCGAAGTTTGAAGTCAGCGATACTGTAGTTGCCTGTACCACACATCAGTAACTGAAACACATGAATGTAATCAGTGGTACTCCTCAGGTCTGTAAACTGCATGCAGGAATTTACCTGTGTCTGCCTATTTCCAAGACGAAAGGATTTTCAGTTGTATTTCTGCTGCCCAAGTCATGAACAATGGTGTCCTAGACTTGCAGTTTGTAGAACTATTCACTTTCATAGAACTGCAGTTATTATGTGCTGTTACATCAGTGCAGTTCTTGGAAACTAAGTAATATTTCACTGCACACACTCAGAAGCTTTAAGTTTAAGGATACTCTGAAAAGGGAGTTCAATGTCAGACTGAAGAAAACCAGCTACAGAACTTTGACTGAACGTCCAACCTGAACAGTTATGCTGGACTTTACATCCGTTAACAATTTGCTGTTAAACCTTTCAGAAAAACTATTTGCTTCATAACAAGAACACTTCATAAATCTACCATTCCAAGATCAATTATGTGTGCCAACTAGTCTGTTCCCAGATGAAATTGTCAATGCTTTTCTGCTGCTATCTCAGAAAGTCATAAAGGAAACATGTTCATGTACATCCCTTGGTTACTTCCAGATTCAAGTCACAAACAACTGATAAAACTTGAGACCAAAATAGGATGTCACCTCAAGTTCATTTTCATCAAAGATGCTGAGCAAGTTGTCTGGGATGAGCTCATTGAGCCCCTTCAGGAATGCATCCACTGCTTCCTTGACCGCTCCGGTCAGCCGGAACTGGGCAAGCAAGTCAAGATACCGAAGCTTGTTCTTGTTGGTCACCTTCACACGGCTGCCATTTGGCACTAGGTCAACTGTCTGCAACAACAGATCAAGACAATGATAGAACTGGCACAACACTCTGAATATTCATAAGAAATCTCCGCTGAAAGCCGAGTTGGTTGTAAAAGTTTAGCTTTTCATGAGCATTTGGCTAAGAACATATTTTACAAGAGCCAGGTGTTAAAGAAAATGCGTCTGTATCACAAACACATGCAAAAGCAGGACAATTGTTCAGAAAATGAGTAAGTAAGTTAGTTTAGATTTAGTCTGCACTCAGCAATATTACAGCTATACCATGGCAGTCTGTATATGAAGGCATGAGCATCTTCTGTGCAATTGAGATGACGTGTCAACCAAGTCAGCGAGCCTTACCACCTGATATTGTAAGTCACCTCTTATGACAAGCATGGGTTACTGAAGGCCAAGATTCTAACTCGTATCTTCATGGGTATTTTTACCAGAAAAACACATGTAACATATTGACAACTGCATTTTGATTAGCACTGAGAAAATATTTTGGAAGCCTTACAGTTACTGTGTTTTTCACATGATGGCATGATTGAGAGAGCATGATAACATAACATTTTTCCAAGGTTTCTTTTATCACAGTTCTCAGCTTCAGCAACCACTGTGAACACCATCAGATCAAGTGAATAATGCTATATCTATGCCACAATATTAGTGAAAATGGTAATAAAACATTTCACATTTTCACTTTAACATAGCTACCACAATGTAACCGATGTGCATTATCAGATCGTTGATAATACAACTTTACTGTTGTATCGACTCTGAGAGGTTTAAAGTGTAAACAGAAATTTAAAAAGGCACACTTAACATGGCTACAAGAAGATACTCAGTCTCCAACATTTATTTATCATTTCGTTGACACATTCACATCCCAGGCAGTGGGAGTGTATGGGACAGAGCTGTATGTTGAAGCTTCCTTGAGACTCCTTCCAGCCTCCTTACCTTGACCAGCTGACCTTGTGCTGAGTACTCCTCCTCACAGAAGGTCAGGTCCATGTCGTTGATGTCATTCTCCTCTATGTACTGGATTTTCGTCTTGAACAACTCAGGGTCGTCTGTTTCAAAGTACTGGAAAGATAACAAGTAATGGTAAAAGCAGTCCATCATTTAGCTGCCAAATAACACAGAACAATGATTATCCAACTGTAAAGGGATAATGCTGAAAAATAATTACAATGATTTGCTCTTAGAGAAAGTAAAACATACAAAGTTTGCTATTGTTCTGATTTTTGTGGTCCCCTGCAGAGTGTGAACAATTATGGAAACTATCTCCAACAGAAATGAAAAAAAACATTATCCAAGAATCCAAGAACAGTTATCGTGAACTAACCTTGTAGTTGACCCTGAGGCCAATGAGCTGAGCCAAAAATGAGCGTGAGAACCTGGCCTTGACCAGCTGTCTGTAAGGTCGACCTAGCGATGACTCATAAAGGCACTTGCCCACCACCTTCCCAGCAAACTCATAGTACTTGAGTTTCCGATCTGTCTGCCTCTTAGGGTTAGGATGAACCTGAACCAGTCGCAGAATCATAATAACAGTAACTATCAACATCAGCAAAGAAACCGTAACAACTGCAATCGTTTTTTTAACAATAACATTTAGTTTTCTTTGCAGAAAGGAAATTCCATTTTGTTGGCATGACTCGATGATGATCTTTAACTGGATAGATCGAACATATTGCAGTAAACATACTACTTCCATAACCAGAAACAAGAGATGTAAACTCACAAGTCCCTGAGTATCATCTGTGAACCTTGTGAAGAGACCGGCACCACTGGGGTCAAACAGTTCTGTACAAAGAAGCTCAAACCATTCCCTCCGCAACCCACCCCAGTCCAGGCCTGCAAAACACGTAAATACAGTCTGTAAGCAACAAAGATGCAAAGAACACTGTGTCACCAGGAGACATAAGAATATTTTAAGCTGTTTTTATGGGTTCTTTCCAGGTGTTATGCTTGCATCAGGATGCGATTGCTGTTCCCCACCCACAACATTCATCCTGCTTACCTTCTTCTCCAATGAAGTTTATTTCAAACCGCTTACACCAGTCACTGAGATCAAAATGTTTTGTTGCCTTGTATGACTGAAAGAGAAATGTACACAATGACATGTAACTGTGTTGTAGTGAACATTTTCATAATGACCACAGAAGATGTAGGGGTGTTTCTATGCGAATATCCTCAGATCTACATCAGCAAAATTTTGAGCAGTCACAAACATTCGGCTGTTACTCTGCACAATATTCATGTTAGTGTTAACCAGACTTAACAATATCAATTTCATGTTTGAGATCAGGAAGCAGCAGACAAGACATTTGACCACCATTTTACACCAAGAATTGTTGCCCAAACTATCTGCCCAGGGGTTCAAAAATATGTTGAAAAGCCATTTGCCACAGGGCAAGTGACTTCAAGAAAGCAACTTGTCCTGGTTAATTTTCCACTTGCCCTGATTTTATGACACAATGCGTGATGTTAATGTTTACTGGACTATTTATCGAAGAGTGATAATTTCACTCTCTACTAGCTCTACTTTATTACTAGTGCTAACTTTAATAGCTTCATTATGAGCAGATGTGAAATTAAATCCAAGATTATTTGCAGTTTCAAACCATAAGTGGAAATTATGTCCATGGACAAGTAAGATACATGTACCATTAAATGATTGCCCGAAGTTAAAACTGACTTGTCCCAGGCATCGGGCGATGGGATTTTTGTACTCCTGCTGCCACAATGTACAATACAAGGAAATTGATTTAACATCTTTTGATGTAATTACACTTGTTGGACAAGCAAATACCTGACTATTTGATGACCCCCTTCCTCGAAGGATAGAGCATCTGTTAAACATTCCAAGCTGTGGGGCCAGAGTGACCTGATCATATTGTTTGATGTTTCAAGCTGCAGTTAATGACATTCCTGCTGTCTCATACCTCATGCATCAAACCAATGACAAATGGTTGACACTGTAAGCTTAATCCTATGCTGTCCTGGTCTTTAGAAATGCAATCATTCAAGCCACATAACACCACCATCTAATACAGATTAGCATTTTCTGATGACAAACATCAGAAGACTAGGGCCCATTCTTATCCTGGTCCTAGTTCTAATTTGGCGTCCCAGGAAGGTCGTTTCCCAGAATCCCAGTTGGGCAAAATACAAGTATACTCACACTGTGTAAGAGTCTTGACCTGTCTATCTTTACAGGGAGACAAGCATGAAGACGCTTACTATGCAGATGTCGAACTTCGTGATTAAAGAAAGTCTGCTTGTCCAGAAATGTCTCTGATCCACCTGGGAAAAAGATTGTACAATATTCAGACAGGTGTAAAATACCATTAAGGCTAGTAAAGAAGAAAGTGCTGCTTTGTCTTGCATTCAGCTAAAGTCCAGCTTTACCATGGCAACCAGTAATTAATCTGGGCCATGGATTCCTAAAATGTAAAAGAACAAGTGAAGATCTCATGATGGAAGTTTTCACAGACCAATAACATTTCAGTGCCATTATCATCCACTAACACTAAGAAGTCACAATCCTCTACAAATTGGAACTAAATGAAGCAGACATAAAATATAAATAGAGACTCCCCATTTCTCGTCTTGGTCAAGCATAACTCTAGAGATTCATGAAGTAAATCTTCCACTCGCCCATCCAAATAATACTAATAAATAAATCTCTTAGAATGAATGTCTTTGCAGGAGGGCAATAAAATATTTTTAATTCAAACCTTAAAATTTTACTTATTTCATCATTTCTGAATACATCACTAGAAACTATGGTGCCTCATATCATGTTGATGTGCCCTAGTTCCTACAGATGAAGACAATGTGTTCTTTTCTTTACAAATACACCCTAAACATGTGCTTCAAACTTTCCTGCTTCAAGCTTCTATACATCTGGGCCTGCTTGCACGGAGCAATCTTAGTTACAATCAATTTTAGGCCCCTACAATCAACTTCACAATCACCATGCAATTGCCCTAATTCACTTCCACAAAGACAATCTTAAGACAGCATTCGCAATCTTA
This sequence comes from Haliotis asinina, assembly GCF_037392515.1. Taxonomy (NCBI): domain Eukaryota; kingdom Metazoa; phylum Mollusca; class Gastropoda; order Lepetellida; family Haliotidae; genus Haliotis; species Haliotis asinina. The sequence continues at coordinate 20,098,438 of NC_090287.1, read as the reverse complement.
ACTAAGATCGAACTCTTCAACGCTGAAGGTAGAAATTTCTTATACTCGACTCCTGTCTACAGCTGTCTTCAAGTGCGCATAGTATGCAGTGCAAATAAAACGTGGAACTGGTTACTGCAAGCAACTGACATGCCTTCCTTAATTACACCTTGTAGATTTTTCATGAAAACAACACAAAACAAACATCAGAAGATGACATATTTCCCCGGCCCCCACATCTTTAAAAGGAAAAATCATCTGACAGTGAATAGGTTCGCAGAGCTTGAAACAGTATGCATGCCCCGAGTATGAGGTCATGAGCAGTAGTCTAACCTTGGATGTGTACACAAACAAGTAAATAAGCTACTCGTTACATAAAAATACTTGTTGATTGTAGTAGGCAGCCTCTGTCACAGAGAAAGCTCAGTGTCTGGTTTATTCATACCTATATGTCTGCCTGCCTGTCTGCTAAAGGCAACATGCAGTACACAACTTCAATCATTGACCACGTGCAATTTGAACTTAACACCTATCTGGCTATGCACCATAAACAAAATTTAAGACTCATGCACCCGAGTCCTCTCTCTCCCACATTATGTAATTAGGCAGGTGTGATACTTGTACACATGACATGTTTTTTATGTCTGTGGGTTGCACACAAACTACATCCATTTTTCTTGGATGATTGGATCTGACAGAAACTGGTGCAAACTCGTGTCAGTTTCAAATCCTGTTTTGTACTTGGACGAATGACAGTTTCCAGTCACGCAGTAGTTCACCATCTCTGCTGAAATGATTTTTGATTGGATCGGACGCAAATGCCCAAGTACAAAATATTGCACTTTCTGAATCGCGATTGTACGCTTACAGTTTTGTTTATTTGTGTTTTACAAGCAGCAATGTGTATTATATGTCATGAATAAGTGATAATTGTGTTTTAATTGTTTGATTTTTTTGTTGCATGTGACCTTTAAGGATTTACAAAAATTGTAGCTCTAAGATCGTTTTGTGCAAGTGGGCCCTGGATGACAATTAATGCTGTACCTATATTTTTCAGCAGATAGTTAGTGAACGTCGCTGCAATGATGTTCCTGTCCTTGGCAACCAAGACAATGGGAGGCTGAGCACCATCATCTATTGTAAACACTGGTGCCTCATACTGGTTGTTGAAACCGTTGAAGTAGAACTGAAAATACAAGTAACATTCATCAAGACATGAAATAAATGTGATATCAGATATCTGTGAGCAAATATTGCCTCCATGACAATGCCATTTCTTGTACGAGATGCACAACAGTTTTGTTGCAGAAATGTAAGAGATGTAGAACTAGATGAAGAGATACCATGAGTGAGTGAGTGAGTGAGTGAGTGAGTGAGTGAGTGAGTGAGTGAGTGAGTGAGTGAGTGAGTGAGTGAGTGAACTTTTATGCCTCTTCCAGTTTTACACCTTACAGCAATATCATGGCAGGGGACACCAAATATGGGCTTTACACATGTGGGGGATCAAACCCAGGTCCTCTGCACGATGAACAAATGCTTTAGCCACTAGGCTACCACATCACCCCAGTAACAAAGATATCTGTCTTGAAGCAACGTCACTTGACTTGAAATCAGGGGTGTAAAAAATGTTGACAATTTGTGAAATGGTAAGCAGCAAAATTATTAAAGGCATAATTGTCCGGCAATCATGACCTATGGGTCACTGAATGGTCCATTTAAAGAGAACATGCCTTACAAAAGAAACACCAAACTCTTACCTTAGTTGATGGGCAGACCCTGAAGGCGTATAGCTTTTTGCCAATGATTTTCAAATAAAACTCCTTAAGAGTTAATTGCTGAAATACAGAAAAACAAAATATCTGAGGTGATAAGCTGATGAAGATAAAGAGTTGTAAAAACTGAAAATACATCCATGACTACTGAAAATTGCTTTTAACATTATGGCACCAGTTTATTCCACTCACTATTCTGAAGAATTAGAGAGAAAGCAGGTGATAAAATTCAATAATCATGAGACGTGAGCATTCATGAGAGTTCCAATAACAAATGAATTTCTCAATTGTGTGATTCTTGTTATTACTATTAGCAGATAAGGACTAACATTTATGTATAATCCTTACCTCACACAACCTCAATCAAGGTTAACACAACCTTATATTTACTTCTTTAAAATGAGATTATATGTGCCAAAGGAAATGTTTATGAAATAAAATCTCACCATAAATGCAGAACATGTTTGTCCTACCTTTGGTGATATACAGACATAGACCTTTTTGGGCTTGTCTAGCTTTTCATGGTTGCAAGATATGAGACGAGCTTCATACCACATGTTGTGGCTCTTCTTGGCCAGGTTTTTGTGGACATGGGTTGTCTCCTCATCTAGGTACAGAACATGTCCAGTTAACAACTGGCTGGGTTCGCATTATAATTCTTGCACTGTGCACCATACAAACTAATTCTTGATACATGTTTTTTCCTGCTTAAGAGGCAGGTGGCAAAATAAATTTCATAAAAAGATATAGATATAGACAATTGCATCCTTCCATTTGATTATCGAGTGAGCTCAGCAGCATTTTGAATAGTATTTCAGTTAATAGCACAACATGGCAAATAGGTCCAAAGACACATATACAAGATAAAACTTGCAAGCTTAAGACAAGCCAAGAGTCAATACTGTGATTCGAACCTATGTTCTGTCCTGAACAAATAAAATACCAGTGCTTGGTTGATCACAGAGGGCCAATTGTTTGATTGACATTCTACAGTCTGTTTGCAGTGAAAATGTACCGATGAATTTTATTTTGTACAAAAATGTAGATCAAACTAAGTGAAATGAGACTGCGATTCCTCATAATTTTACCATGCCGATAGAAAATTTAAATCTCAGAATTTTTATCAATTTAGGATAAAAGTTGTTTAACAAATGATCATAGTTTCAAATGCTTTTACTGCGTTGTATTACAAGGGGGTGGGCACATTAAATGAAACACCCAGGACAAGCAGGGTTGGTTGAAGTTAACACTCATTACGATCCGCATGTACATTTGTTTCACTGTTCCAACTAACGCGCCTACCCCTTAATAACACAAGCCTTTAATAACAATTTGAATCTATGATTGTTTGTTAAACAACTTCTACCTTAAGTTGAATAAAAGTCTGACATTTTAATGTTCACTTGGTAAGGTACAAGGATTCACAATCTCTGATTTATTTTATTGTTTAATGCAAAATTCATTGGTACGGTTTCCCTGAAAACAGGCTATATACTGTAAACTGTCTTATTTCCGTGTGTTTAAATTTTCGCAAGTGATGGTCACTAAACCTTTTCGCGCCTTCTTATTTTGGCGAGGCACTAATTGACCAATATATTGACAAATGCAATACAGTATAAATACCTGAGATATAGGTCTAAAGGGTACTTTACATGACTACGGTTTTCAAGCAGAATATTGATCGATAAATCTTTCATTCAGCCATGAAAAAGACCGGCCACGTGATAAACATATGATCCTGTAACAGAGGGCGTCTCTGAATGTTTTAACACAACACCCAGGTGCGTGATCATTGAGTTGTTATAAGATAAGCAGATCTGCGTAGTGATTTAAAAACAAATGTAACTGATATCAAACCTAGTTCTCTTTAACCGCGTATTAGAGCAATGAAAACAAAATGATCACTTAATGATCTGCTTACGTAGATGTATACAGTGGTATGCAGAGAAGGTAGCCGTCAATTGCAAGACAAACATCAATGAAACAATAGACTTGCAAATCAGTGTTATGAAGCCTGTACAGGCACGGTGGATAGTGAAATATCTTTACAAGCTCTCCAAACAGAAAGACATTGTTCTGAGGGGTTGGGAAAAAGCTAATCTCTTTGTGAAAACTGTTAGTAAGAGGATCACAGTGTTAATTCAGATTAGTCCACCGATGACATGTGAATGAGCAGTGTACACTTGTATTATTTTTATGTTGTTGACTTATCTGAATAAAGTGAATGTTATATCTATATTATCGCGTGTTTTTATTTTCGATTCATGAAGTCTGACGCGAAAATTGCGAAAATTAAACGGTCACGAAAATTTGGCTGTTTACAGTAGATAGTTGATAAGTAAATAAGCAAGTCTACAACTTTAGGGATAACAACCTCTTCAGGTCTGTATAGAGCAACATTTGGGTGTAGATTCTTACATCATCAAGAAGCTCACTTTTCACACAACAGGCTAAAGCAGCAACTAAAACCTGCCAATATTAGGAGAGAATCTTGGCATAAAAGGGAGTACAAAATACTTACAATTTAAAACTAAGATATTGAATTCTCCATTTTTTAACTTGACATCTCCATATGACACAGTTGCTTGGTAACAACCAGCTTTCTCCATGGTAATATGCATAGTAAGTCGCTTCTCATTGGGGTCGTATATTATTTGGGTTGCTGGCACATACTTGACATGGCTTCCTGCCTGAAACACAAAAAGAGAGTGATGGTGTTATTAATATTGTCTTTGAGACACTTTAGGCAGACAAAATATCTAGCGCCTAAACATGTTTTTGAGTGAGTGAGTGAGTGGGTGAGTGGGTGAGTGAGTGAGTGAGTGAGTGAGTGAGTGAGTGAGTGAGTGAGTGAGTGAGTGAGTGAGTGAGTGAGTGAGTGAGTGAGTGAGTGAGTGAGTGAGTGAGTGAGTGAGTGAGTGAGTGTGTCATGTACCAGATGTCCTATTTCCTGGACAATCATGAAACCATTTTTATGAAAAAGCCATATTCCTGACTGTCATTATTTTTTTTGGTCAATGTAGCCTTAGTTTTATCCTGTTAAAAACAACAAGTCAACACATTTAGATCATACATAAAAGAGTCTGGAAGTTATCATAAAGTACTGGTGATAAGTTTCACCAAAGATATTCCTCAAAACTTTCTAGCATTACTCTGTTGCAGATATGCTGTATTTAGTCATTCCTAATGCAAGAATCTAGCTAATATTTGCTAACAAATATCAGATTTTGCCAATATTAGATGCCATTTCTCTGATTTTATTACTTACTATCAGTGATGTATCTGATATGAAAAGACTCTCAGGGGAGAGCATTGATTTAGGCTGTACTCAGAGACATCAAACTGGAACTGATATCGTAAATCTAGATTCCTAACATGACCCCAGACCCCAGACTCATATATATTTCTTACACTGATGAAAATTCATAACCTTTAATGCTGCATCTATGTCGATGTCCACTTACTGGAGTTAACAATCTTTATGAAGCTGGAGTAAAATCCCTATAAACCTACTCACATTGCTGTTCAGCATCTGCACATAGGGAGGGGAAGAGTCTGGCCTTGTGCAGCTATGAGCAATAGTCCAGCAATATCATGGAGAGAAATGATCTTCACACATTTTACCATGTGAAGGATTAAACATAGGCCTTTGGTGTGATGAGTGACCACTTTCCAAGTGAGTGAGTAAGTGAGTCAGTCAGTGAGTCAGTGAGTGAGTGAGTGAGTGAATTTAGTTTTATGCCTTTTTTTTAGCAATATTCCAGCAATATCACAGCGGGAAACACCAGAAAAATGGGCTTCACACATTGTACCAATGTGGGAGTCAAATCCAGGTCTTCAGCATAACGAACGCTCTAACCACTATGCTACCCCACCGCCTCACCACTTTACAAGCAGGTAATGTCAGCATCCTGTATTTCAAGCAGAATGAACAGATACTGACCAAGTATTTCTACTGAGACTGACCTCTCTTACACGAATCTTGAAGTAGTTGTTCTGGTCAGTCTTGTACGCTGCCAGGTTTCCAAAAGAGTCTTTGGTTTCTATGGTGAGTGGATGGGAGGAGCCAGCAGTGCAGACAACGGTGGAGCTGTAGTTCATGAAGCCGGTCTGACCTGCGTCTATAGGACCTGCACGTAGAAACTGGGGTCAGTATACACAGGATACATGTTACAAGTTAGAGTATAGAGAGTGGTCATCTTCACCACTAACTTGTGTCTTGATAATTCTATGAGTTCATCCTGTGTACCAAACACATGATATCGATGACATAGCATTCTTTCCGCAATAGTAACACCAGAAATTGGTTTGAATGTACCCTGCAGGGAATCAAACCGTATGAAGTAACAACTTGTAGACAGGTCCTGCAAGATTTTAGAAAACAGAAAATAACCAAAACACATTTGGTTGTGCATTGTGGATGTTTAAGGAGACTCTGTGCTCCTTGGTATGCTGCAAATTTTCCAAAAGAAGTCAACACCAAATCTGTGTTAGCTTGAAACTGAAAGATGAATGAGTGTCTGTGTAAACTTGGGTAAACATTTGCTGTTTGTTTGTGACATTATTAAGAATCACGAGCAAACAAATGCTTTGTTGTTGGAGCAAGCTGAGAGATTTGGATCAAACTTGCTATGGTTGTCAAATAGTCCCCTTCCCAAAAAATGTTTTGAGTCTAACTGCTGATCCCTCACAACCGTGGCTTTAATGGTACAAACTAAACAAACATGCTCTTACAAATGTTCAAAGGTGACCAGAACATCTCATTTTCACATACAGTTTTGGACATCATAATTTCCAGTAATGGACAGCAAGTCACTGTCCCACCTACATTTCTCCAGGTACATTTGCATGATATTGGATCTGTTGATCCAAACATCATGCTTAGTTCATCAAGTAAAGAAAAAGGAGCAATTTCTTCATTTTCGATTTTTTGACACATAGAAACTACAGATACAGAATGTACTACACAAAAAAGTTTCAGAAGTCTCACCTGCTTCAAATATTTTCGTGAATGGACTGCCTTTGATATGTTTAGCACCAATCATAACAGATATCTTGTACTCTCCTGATTTGTGGACGGTGAATGAAACCTTTGCAAGGTTTGCATTGGTGGGTTCCACGCTGCCATAATCCATTGAGGTAGCAACCTTGACCCCTGCATGCATGATTTCCACCAAAATGCCATCTGCATTTGACACAGGATATGGCTTGCCATTCTTCTGGAAAAACTGTAACCAGAAACAATGTTATGATCCATCAAGATAAAGTGTGTGAGTGAGTCTAGTTTCACGCCAAACTCGGCAATATTTCAAGCGGTCTGTACATAACTGAGTCTGGACCAGACAATCCAGTGATCAACAGCAGGAGGACTGACCTGTGCAAATGGGAACCGATAACATGTGTCAACCAGGTCAGCAAGCCTGACCACCCGATCCCGTAAGTCGCCTCTTGCAACAAGCATAGTCGCCTTTTATGGCAAGCGTGTGTTCCTGAAGGCAGGGACCTTCACAGGTACTAAGATAAAGGCAGACGAAAGTCCCACTATTCTTAAATCCATAACAGTATATATTACGTCACAAATGCTCTTCCTTTGATGCATATACATATATGTGGTGTGGGAAATGACTAAAGACTTTACAACTATAAACATCAGTCAATGGATCAGACATGATCAAATACAACTATAAACATCAGTCAATGGATCAGACATGATCAAATACAACTATAAACATCAGTCAATGGATCAGACATGATCAAATGCAACTATAAACATCAGTCAATGGATCAGACATGATCAAATACAACTATAAACATCAGTCAATGGATCAGACATGATCAAATGCAACTATAAACATCAGTCAATGGATCAGACATGATCAAATGCAACTATAAACATCAGTCAATGGATCAGACATGATCAAATGCAACTATAAACATCAGTCAATGGATCAGACATGATCAAATCCAACCACAAACATCTGTCAATGGACCAGACATCATCAAATACAACTATAATTGACTTCCTTTCCCACATGGAGGCAATAACCCTGAACATGCCCTCAGCAAAGTACTCATAATTCATTTCCTGATATGCAAATCTGAAAGATATCTTAGCATACTTTTTCAGTTGTTTACTTGTTAAATATCCTTGTCAATAAATGAAACGTGGCATATGAAAAAACATGTTCATCACTTTGTTTGGTGCCTAAAATCGTAATATCAGTTTCTCTTTGTTCCCAGTATATAAACATTACTTGGCAACAAAAGAAACTCCACAGATGTTATCTGAAATGAAAAGTCATTGCTGAAAGCAACAAGTACAGGTAAGATGCGGACTTACTAAACAGTATGTTGAATCTCCAAGACTGTGGCTACTCTGGACAGCAAACTGAAAATCCTCAAACCTTAAATTGTGGCAATTAAGCAATTGCCATATACTAGGAGACTGCCATCACTTAAATTTCAGTTGTGAATGATGCTACTCTGATTACCACAGCAACACAGATGAGCCTGGACATAACTAAGACGACATACAAAATTTATTATGAATACTGATTGCATCTCTACTTGAGTGAGTTCATTTTTACACTGCTTTTATCAATTTATATCAATCTACTAATATTACAGCATGGGAGACCAGAAGCGGGCTTCACACATTGTACCCATGTAGGGAATCTAACCCGGGTCTTCAGCTGCCCTTGTCTCTGCTTGACATCAGTGTCATATATTATTTAGACCTTACACAAAAGCTGAAATCAACACATAAATTGTCCAAATACTTGTCCAGCATCCTCAGAAACCAAAATCAGTGCCTTCGATGTAAACACCCCATCATCCTCATTTGTCCTAAATCCCAGTGTGCGCAATCCCCAACCCTGCCACAAGCCTGTTTTGCACATCAATATCAGCCTAGTTTGTGTCGTACCTTGTAAATGCCAGTCAACCACCTGTAGTTAATCAACTGATTACATCTCCTGTCAATCTTCTATTGAGGTTGAATCCCTGACCTTTCACAACCAGACACTGAGTCATGGCCAAAGGTTTTTCAGGACTTGGTGATATTTCACTTGCAGCATCCAATTACTTTTAATAATGTTGGATGTTTGAGTTTTAATAGAAATGGTGACAGATTAACTAAAACCTTTATATTCATAGCTGTAGGTTTACAGCTGATTGAGGGTAAGTGAAATGGGGACTGATGTTGCATTCAGCAGGACTAGAAATATGTTCTCATTTCTACAAGTACGCAAAAAATGTCTGATGCCAAGCTTCCTTCAGTCTGAAGGAAAAAGGTGTAGTCTGAAAGGAAATGTCACAGGTCATTCCTGAATTTTACAAGTCTGCAACTACTGGTAGTTTACTCAGTTATACTTGAAAAAAACCCTGCTTTTTGTAATTCACACAGCAACCTGTATACACTCCAGGCAAAATGCACTATTTTCTACACCATGGAGAAAGTAAAAACATCAAATTATCAAACTTCAGCTTTCAAAGAAGGTAAATATGATGCTTCACTTAAGTTCTATGTTATAACTGTCGTAAACAATATGCTCTGTCATTGCCTCTCATATTAAAGTATAAAGGTAAGAATTTAAATAAAATGCAGAAAACAAATACAAGTTAACAGCCATATATAATAATTTTGAAGCATCAATAATCTCTGACACACTGACAGTAAAAACTGTGATGATATCTCTTTATGAGACTGTCGGTTGGCAAAATGCACATAGCTATGTATATAAACCGCAAAATCAGCAAAGGTCAAATACTCGACAAGCACTTATCAAAGGCTTTATAAATAAAAGTATATACTTTCCCCAAACTACCCTTCAAACAAGTGATTTTAGCTGTCGCCAGTTCAAAGCGCACTTCAAAAGCCAGCAGAGACAAGCTTGCATCAGTGAAGGAGGCACTAATCTATACAAATCTTATTCTGTTGTAGGTTCTTTAATAACGGTAACAGGAATTCAATACAATCACTCAAGGCTTATAGGAAGAGCACAAAATGATGTTCATTCAGTCTAGCATGTAGCGAACTTGTGTACTTCATGGCCTAGTTTCCCATCCAATTATGTCAGAAAATTAAAGCTTGCAACAAGAAACAGTATCTGAAAAGGGTGGTTTTATTGGACCAAATGGCACCAAGGTTAAGCATGATATTCTCCACTAGCACTTTGATGGATTCCCCAGGAAATTACTCTATCTATGAATAATTCAAGCGAAAAGATTTTGTTGAGGGTTTTGCTATCTCAAGAGTCTTGTTTTATGACCCCAGCTTTCAACAGTGGCATAAATGGCCCATTTGGTACAGTAAGCTCAATCAATATAGTTGTAACGATGGTGAAGTCATCATCACATGGCGGCCATCTTTGATTTGCGGCTACCTTAGCCAGACACAGAAAGTTTAACACAACTGGATCAGTTTATGTGTGTTAGGTATGTTACTGTTTAGCATCTGGGTATCTCGAAAAGATTTACTTGAAATATATTGATCAAATTCTTCCATGGAGATCAGCAATGGATAGTATATTGTGAGTCAGACAATCATTTCTGCCTGAAAGGATCTGGTGAGTAAGTGAGTCTGGTTTAACACCACTTATGCCAATATTTCAATCATTGCCTACCACCCTGATGTAGAGAAAACCTAATGCAAGTGAAAAAAGGTTTTACTTGTTTTGTGGATGATGCTAAAAAACCCCACACAAACCTTGTGCTGAAAAACTGAGAACCATAAATTAGGGAAAACTTGTCTTTAACCCATTTTCACAGGTTTCTGATGTGTCCAAGAGACATAATTGTAAGAGATATAAATGACATGGACCTGTTCCATAATCACACAGAGAAATTTCTGCTGAAAGAAGGTTCCACTGTACAATTCCAAATATATCAGGAACATGTCCTCATTATTCAGGACCTAACAGTGACAATTCCAGGTGTTTGCAAAAAAGGTGTATGCACATTAAATGAATCACCATGAACAAGTAGGGTTGGTCTAAGTTAACACTTATCATATACTGCCAGTGCATAAGTGATCCAGTGTTCCTACTACTGCTCTTGCCCCCTTGTAATACAAACCAGTAATAGTGATTTAAATCTATGATCATTTGTTAAACAACTTTTACCCTAAGCTGATAAAATTCTGACATTTAAATGTTCAGTTGGCAAGGAAAAATTAACTTCCATCGTTCCTAATACAGAAATAACTTTTGAAACTTTTACAATTGTTGATGCATGATAAATTGCTAAAGACAGAGATAAATCTTTAACACGACCAAAGACTGTTATTGATAAATCTATAAACATGACTCAATTCATGTCTGCTAAGACTACAGCAAAAAATATAATTAAAGAAAACTGTTTTTCCAAGAAAATCATTAAAAGCCTGAAATACAAGAATTCCATACAAATATGCATAGTTATTTCAAATAATAAAAACATATTTTCTGCAGTTTAAGGAGCAGAAAAACACACACAAAGAGCACATTTGTTAATTTCCTGTTTGACTGAAATATTAGAAAACAAGTTGAGAAAGTAATTGGCAAAACCTTTGTAGGTTTGAAGCTTATCACATTACTTTTGCAAAGAAAACCAGACATAAAATGAAACTGACATTTATCCAGTAAAACCAGATGAAACAATTTCTTTCTAAGCCTGTCCTACTTCACTGTTATTCTGGGAATAAATTACATTTGGATCCTAGAAAACCACAAACAAAAAGAGCACAAATCACATTTGGAAAATCATTATGATAAATACAGCTTTTATGCTTAAAATCAATATACATACTTGAAACAGATTAGTACTTGAAACTGATACCTTGATTTATGGAGAATTACATGGAATGAGTCTCATACATGCGATGTTTTCCTTCAAAACAGACATGTAGTCTGCTTTGATATACAAAATGCATTCATTAAGTCATCAAAGTGAATCATTTGCTGTTTTTAAGCCTGAGGATCCTGAGATGTCTTGTAGTATTTTAGCAGTCAGGAGCAGGTAATATTATTCAGAATCTAAGTGAGTGACTTTAGTTTTATGCCACAATCAGCAATATCCCAGCTATATGGTGGTGGTCTATAAATAATGAAGTCTAGACAAGACAATTCAGTGGTCAACAGTATGAGCATCAATCTATGCAACCGGGATACAATGACATGTGTCAGCCAGGTCAATGAGTCTGACCACCTGATCCCATTAGTCACTTCTCACAACAAACATCGCGGGGCGGGGGGAGAGGAGGAGAGAGAGAGAGAGAGGGGGGAAAGGGGGAGGAAAGAGAGAGAGAGAGGGAAGGGGGAGGAAAGAGAGAGGGGGGGAGGGGGGAGGGTGTGTGTGTGTGTTTCAAATCTCACCTGATTTTCACAGGCAATTCACAGTTTAACTTATTTGAATGATAAATGTTATGAATAATACTTCAACACATACTGTAGATCACCTGCATAGGTTAAAAATGTCAGCTGAGCCAAAACAACTTAAAATGTAACATATTGTGAAACACAAAACATGTTGAGAGCTCCACTACTAACTACATACATACCAAATTTTAACATATTTTGAACTGAAAAGTAATGGTACAAGAAGTCTTAGGTAACATTTCAAATTAAGGTCAAAGTTGGAATTACCTCAGAAACGGAAAATCTATACATGTTGGCCTATATATAAAAATGTTTATTTCATATTTTTCAATTAGAAATGTTCTTTACACATTCTACCAGTGAAGGGAACTGAACCTGAGGCTTTGGTGTGACAAGAAGGCACTTCAACCACAAGTCTAACCCACAGCCACAGCGAGCTAATAAAGATTATTGTGTATCAAAAGTGCATTGATTATAGAACTAAAAATAATTTTAACCTTAACAGGATCTCACAAAGTAAGGCTTCAACCATAGGGTGAAAGGCTTTACTGGGTTACTGTCACTACTGCCAGTACAACACATTGCACGTACAAATCATGTTATAAACTTGAGTGTGAACAGCAATTCCTAACCACAAGGATGATATTTAAACAAATCCTGCATGCTAAAGATCTTAAAAAGATTCAGAAAAGAGATAATGGATTTTACAAACTTTAAAGTCCTTGACAATGGAGCTAAAAATCTTTCCAAATTTTTGAAATCATCACTGTAGATAAAAGTCTAGTAAATCTCATGTTACAATTATCAACAGCATATAACCATAATATCTTAATACGGAAATAAGACTATATGCATTGCATGATCTTGTAACCAAAACTTACTGTTGTTATAAGTAATACAACATTAACTCAAATAATTCGGTGTTATAGTAGTTTCATCAAAAGAAGGTTACACATTTATCATTCATATTACATAATCTTTAACTTCTACAGAAAAAAAATCTGCTGAAAACGTATAATTCCAAACATTGCTAGTACAGATAAACATTTTCTGGCTCTGTCATGCAATGACCTTCCAATGACCTTGACCGGCTTTTGTGATGCACCCACCTGCCCAAGATTTTAGATTGTGCAAGTATGTGTAATAATAGTAAACAATGGACAATCATTGCTAATTCCAAATATACAGAGCTGTCGTAAAACTCACCTTATACTGTGAATTTATAAACATAAAAATCCAATATAAATGAGCTGAAATGAGGGTTAAAGCAAGCTTTCATCCATAAAGTTTAAGGAAAGTATTGCAGAGATTATTCCAGCAATAGTTTAACAATAAGTGTATAATGTCAACATGAGAAAATAAAGTGTCTTGATTATGTAATGATTTCATTGGTAAAAATGTATCAAGAGGCAACTAAAGAAAACTACACACATGGATTGCTTAAAAGAATAGAGATGGGAATAGGCGTTCATGGTTACAATTGTTTGTATAAACTTTAGAACTGAAGTTAAGTTGAAAACTGTTCCAGACCAAGTTGCTATGATGACATTTACAAGTGGAAATATATTATAGATCTTTCCAAGTGGCCATACTTCTGTGACCATTAAGTGTACTCTATAACCTATGGAATCAGATATGTAATCATGTACAACAGACTCAATAGTACTTCTTGGCATAAGATGTTTATCAATGTTTCATTTTCTGCTATGGCTTGTGAATTACCAGGTGGATCAGACAAAAAAGTGATTGATGATGCATGCTCTACATCAGTAGCCAATGACACATATGGGCAGCATTTTTATTTTCTGTGTTTCTCATCACCCTATCCTTCAAATTTTTACACCACTAAAACATACTGCCTCGGCACATAAAATTATTATCTTTTAATCAGTAATTGCCACAAATCCAAAGAATGTGAGAAAGAATTACAATGAATGAGAATCAAATACATTACTATGTATTGAGATGATTTTGTCTAGATTATGCTTTTTGGGGGGAAGTTGTTTTACCCCAAACAGCCCAAGTTCAGAATTTGGTGGATAGGTGAAACACATAAAAAACTGCTGCTCCAATAGGTCACATCAGTTTAAAAGTGTCTTACTAGATCAACTGCTCCGAGGCTGTGGGTAGATGAGGACCTATCCTGCATGGATTGGTTCCACAAAACCATGTCAGGACACTACATATCTGAATCACATTGAAGAACCCTAAATCCTTACAATCAGTAGATGCCCTTGGGAGATGATCCAACATACAGTAATAACTACAAAATGTCTTTCACCTACCCGTATATTGAATGCTACAGTCTTCCCCACTACCTGGGGTTCCTTCCATTCCCAGTGAACTGTGCAATACTGTGGTGCAGGGTAGCGTCCAGTGAAGAAGTCAAAGATGGCAACCTTCGGTGATGTGAGAGTCCTTTGTTGAAACCACGTGCGATTTGTTCCCAGGAGCATGACGGTTAGAGATACAGACGAGGTCAGGATTATCATACTCACTGAAACAGAGAAAGGATTCCCTGATTAAATATGAATGAGAGCATGTAGTGTAAGTCTTGTCAGTAAAAGCCACAGTGTTATCAATGCACCCTGCAGGTATGAGGCTCTGAAAACCAAAGTATCACGGTGTGATGTTACAGAGACGCAAGATGCTCACTGGTTCTTCCTTCATCACTATCTGGAACATGACCACCATTCTGGCTACCTGTAAAACGGGGGCTTTCACTGCAAATCCTCTTTAATGGGAGGTGTAATTACAGGTTTCATGATTATGGGAGCAAGTGAAAGAATGTTGATGAACAAAGAAGTCAGCAACACTCCAGCAACATCACAGCAGCCTGAGAGCAGACAAGTCTGTTCTGATGCCAAATCGGTATATGGAACATGCATATGAAGCTCTCTGAGGCCGTTGTTGAGGTATTGCTTAGCACTAGATATTTCACAGGGTTTAATGTGTTATTTGTAAGTGGTAACCTTTAACAGTTGCCATAAAATGTACTTTTCATCAACGCCAGGTATGGAAATGTTACCTATCATAAAGCATGATGTACTAAGACTCCTCAAAGTCAGCACAGGGTAGTCAGTTGTATGGACAACAATAGAGGATTATGTTATACCTAACAAGTCAATGGACGGTGAATAAAACATTGGGAACAGGAGATACGTCTGCCATATCTGAGGATGATGTAACCAGAACCATTACATGTATCATAATATATCAAGGATATGAATGAGTGAGTGAATTTATTTTGACGGCGCACTCAACAATATTCCAGCTATAAGGCAGAGGTTTGTAAATAATTGAGTCTGGAACAGACAATCCAGTGATCAACAGCATGAGCATCAGCCTGTGCTTTTGGGAGCTAATGACATGTGTTAAGTCAGCGAGACTGACCAACAGATCCCATTAGTCGCCTCTTAAAAGAAGAATAGTTGTCTTTTGTGGCAAGCATGGGTTGCTGAAGACCTATTTTACCCTGGATCTTCGAGGGCCATCAAGGTTATGAGGCTATGTAGAACCCATAACTCATGCAAGCGAGGGGACGTCTCAGAAACTCATGGTGAAGATCAACTATGGAGGAGATGACTAACGCTGGTTACTCCTGAAGCACAATTTGAACAACTCTCCCAGAACAGTCAGATGGTAGTTGATAGTCTGAGCGAAAAGGTAAGACCAAGAGCAAGAAGGCATAAGTCGAGTAAGTCATCATTGGGATATGTAACAAACGAATACCAAATATTAGTTTCTCATGTCTGCAAGCATCAGGAGTGATTTGTGCAGGCAGAATAAAATACAGACAAAAAATACTTAAAAAGCTCCTTCACTTATTTGAGTAGAATATGTCAACATTTATGATAACATAAATCACTAAAAAATGTCACATTGTATCCAAATGGGAATTGATATCAACACTTGCTGAACACTTGAGTAGAATGATTCTAACAAGGCCTTGATAAATGTTTTACTCTATTCCTTGTATAACCTGAATTCAACACAGTTTGGAGTGGATTTGGGCATTAAGCAGAAGCTTATTAATCTGAAGCCCTGATAACAGTTCTGACCTTATGAACTGACTTTTACACCTGGCACAGGAATCAAGCAGTCTGATTTGAATATTCCACAAACACATCTCCAATCTTTAATGCCCACAAAACTTACAATTTGGGATGTGAAAATGTTATGTTCAAAAGACTGACATTAACATCAATTTTTAACAAACTACACTATACTATAAATATCCAAAATATTTGATCTCTGCAAAGACTACCTGAAGAACCACAATTTTATGAACACTTTCGAATGTGAACACTGTCAATGGTAAGAAATAAACTGAATTTAATTTGTTTTATAATCAACAGCTTTTAATACATTGTCGGTTTAAATCTAAATGTATCACAGGTAGATGGCATGACTTCAGTAACGTTTGTTGTCAACTTACACTACTTACACTACATGTCTTTAACTTCTTTTGAGTAGTATGTATGTATATGTATGTATATGTATGTATGTGTGTGTGTGTTTTTATGTATGTATGTATGTATGTATGTATGTATGTATGTATGTATGTATGTATGTATGTCTGTATGTGTGTGTGTATGTGTGTGTTTATGTATGTATGTATGTATGTATGTATGTATGTATGTATGTATGTATGTATGTATGTATGTATGTATGTATATGTGTGTGTGTGTGTGTGTGTTTTTATGTATGTATGTATGTATGTATGTATGTATGTATGTATGTATGTATGTATGTATGTATGTATGTATGTATGTGTGTATGTACCGGTATGTGTGTGTGTGTGTGTGTGTTTTTATGTATGTATGTATGTATGTATGTATGTATGTATGTATGTATGTATGTATGTATGTATGTATGTATGTATGTATGTATGTATGTATGTATGTATGTATGTATGTATGTATGCATGTGTGTGTGTGTATGTATGTGTGTGTGTGTTTTTATGTATGTATGTATGTATGTATGTATGTATGTATGTATGTATGTATGTATGTATGTATGTATGTATGTATGTATGTGTGTGTGTGTATGTATGTGTGTGTGTTTTTATGTATGTATGTATGTATGTATGTATGTATGTATGTATGTATGTATGTATGTATGTATGTATGTATGTATGTGTGTGTGTGTATGTATGTGTGTGTGTTTTTATGTATGTATGTATGTATGTATGTATGTATGTATGTATGTATGTATGTATGTATGTATGTATGTATGTATGTATGTATGTATGTATGTATGTATGTATGTATACATGTTACATACCAATGCATGCTGAAGGGTATTTCCCCTGCTTGTAAGAAGGAAAGGGATTACACTTACACTGGCATTCCAGCCCATATACAACATAGAGTTAGTGTCCCAACATGCAATACAGGGAAATATCTTTGCACTTGACCTACATACTGGATTTGACAATATAGCACTGAATTGCCATAATAATTGACAATGACAGAAATGTGCAACAACAGACATTCAAGTTCATACGACTTAAAAGTCAGTTATATTTGATATTTTTCTAATAGTCTTCACAATGTGCAGTGTGACAGAGCCAAGTCAAAACATGTATGTACTAGAACATAGTAAATGTCTTTAAGTAGCACATTTTCTTTTTAGAATAGGAAAACTAAAACAATGAACGGTACAGTTAACGGATACCTTGTGTCACGTCATGGTAACCCTAAAGCACACCAATCTTACCCTAACCCTAAACCAAACCCTAAACCTTACTCTAACCCTAATGCAAATCCTGAACCTTACCATATCCCTAACCAAACGTAGACTTGTTTTCTTTCAAAGATGGCAGAAGGTATCCAGTTGTAATCTTGCCCAATGGACATGTAATCATAATAATAGCATTTTATACCTTAGTAATGACGCAAACTATATTCATGATATTATCATGGAATGATGATTTTATAAAATTTCACTATCAATTATTATCATAAGCAATGTATTAGGAAAATATAAATGAAAAAATTGTTTCACCATCATGTATAAAAGAGTAGATAAATACTCCAGTCTAAGGTAATAAATCCCATCTCACAGACACAGTATTTAAAAAGGTATAAGCTATCTCCACATCAAATGGATACAACTAAATTCTTTTATATACATTTGGATCTTTTGTGACATGCAGATTTGACACTATTTTAGATCCCTGTTTCTTTTGCAAATTCTTGAACTTTTTCAGCCACCTATCACCTATAGTCTGTTTGTCTAACAATAATAGTGATGAATCACCATCATACTCACCATAAGCTGGTCCTGCAAGAGCACTACTGTTACTTTACCCTCACAAAACCTCACATGGAAAATGGAAACAAAATGATGATAGTTTTTATGCAACTATTTAATTCGGGAGACAAACATTATGAAACTTTTTCCCAGAGCTGGTCTAATGTTTTCATTACATTCTGCATTGGACTGAGTGTTTGAACATGAAATGGTCTGGATTTAGATTGTCATTAATCGGTATCAATTTAACTCAAACTGTTGAACTGAAATTTATGCATTTAACCTAAAAGGCACACATATGAGATACATAAAGTATATATACAGGTAAAATATAATTCATAGAAAAAAACAGAAATAAAACATTTTAAATTCCAACTGCAAAATATAAACAAAGGGAATACCTGGACAAACGAGCAGATCAAACTGCCTCACTGCGGACAAGCATCATACCTGTATCCAAGTCATACAAGTATCAGTGAATCATCATATATCACATATCAGGACAACAGATGTACCAGCAGTAAACATGTACTGTTCATATGCCTGTCTAAACATTTCCTTGTTAAAGTTAAACATACCAATCCTTAGCACGGATCATATGCACTGTCGCATTGTTAGGGCTGTTAAGTGGCTTTGTCAGTCCACCTTGTACATGTAAGTGAGTGAGTGAATTAGGTTTGTGCCACTTCTAGCAATATTCCAATATACCAGCAAAATCATAGCTGGGACACCAGAAATGGGCTTCACACTTTGTGTCCATGTAGGGAATTGAACCTAGGTCTTCCTTGTGACAAGCAAACGCTTTAACCAGTATGTTCCTCGTGCATTTAAGGGAATGGATGATAAACTGAAAATCACAAAATACTTTGAAAAAAAAAATCTAGAATAAACATGAAATAATATTATTTTAGATTAATACAGAGAATATTTCCAACAAAATATTTTTTGTTGAAATATCCCAAGGCCAACTCAGAATATCATGAGGTTAGTGACAAAGAACAAGTCTGACCATTGTCCACTGAGAGGCCAACTCCAGTGTTATTACAGTCAGGTCATCAATCATTGTCAGCAAGTTTGCCAGAAACATTTTGAGCAGAAAATTCCCCTTTCATTTGAACATTGCTAATCTTAACACAAGGACATAATGATGCACAAGGAAACATGGCATTTTTGTAAGATCAATAATGGCTTTGTTTGATTTCAATATTTCTGACATTCTCTCTCCCTGTTGAACGCCACACTGGTCCACCCAAATTGTCTGGCCACATGGGGAAGTCGGATGTGCGTGAGAGCGCACATTAATTGTGTTGTGATTACAAAGCAAATCTCATAATACTCTCATACATGGGTCATCTACTGCTTCTATAAATTCTGGTTGCCCACTGGTTTTATTTTTTCTGACATAGGTCTCCTGCTAGTTTGGTTGTGCTTGGCAAAGGTCAGTCATTTGTAAATGTCTTATAATTAGTCTTACTATTCATTTACCATCAGCCTGTCTTGTACACTCTGGTAATGGTCTTCAACTGCAATGGCTCTTCATCACCATCATCACCATCACCATCACCGTCACCATCATCATCATCATCATCATCATCATCATCATCATCATCATCATTATACATGTAATGTCAATAGTTTGGTTTGTCTATTTCTGTCAAGCCCTTATTGTAGTGGTTCTTAAGACAAAGACATACCGTATATATTATTGTGTATGAGAGCATTCTGAGGAAGAAAGAATGTTGTCTGTAGAAGGGGGTTGGCTTATCTATGAGGCACAATTTCACGAAAGTATTTTTCTGGTCGTCAGTGCCCTGTGAGGATGATCTTAAAGGTTAGTGGTACAACTGCTTGGAAGTTGACGACGATTACAGCCACTGTGTTATAAATGATAAAAAAAATACAAATCGAAGTATACAGTTTTCTTTATTTCAAATTATTTTGCCCTTAGTCATTATTAAGTTCCGTACCTACCTATTTACACACAATATTAATTTTTAAAAAGTTTATAATCCTGTCCGGTCACCATTTGATGTGCCAATCGGATCAGCTGCTTCCTGTCACTTCACATACGGTGATTGCTTCCTGTTGTTTCGTACATGCCACGCAAGTGATTTCTATTGTTTTGTTGTTTGCACAAGCACTTTCAAGAAGTGAGTGATTATTGGAGTAGGGGCATTCATTTGTAACATGTCATTATGTCCCACAGCTGAGAGCCACAATGCGATACTGCAAAGTTTCCCTTCACCCTTTTATATTTTCATTTTCGCGTAATTGGAAAATTATTACTATATGGTCAGAATAATATCTTTATCAGATATTATTCTCACTTTGCATATTTATGTTTTACATCCAAGACTGTAACTGGCAGATGTCTTGTGGTGTGGATTGACTGCGACTATACTTACGTTTTACATCCAAGACTGTAACTGCAAGACATCTTGTGGTGTGGATTGACCGCGACTATACTTACGTTTTACATCCAAGACTGCAACTGCAAGAGATCTTGTGGTGTGGATTGACCGCGACTATACTTACGTTTTACATCCAAGACTGTAACTGGCAGATGTCTTGTGGTGTGGATTGACCGCGACTATACTTACGTTTTACATCCAAGACTGTAACTGGCAGATGTCTTGTGGTGTGGATTGACCGCGACTATACTTACGTTTTACATCCAAGACTGTAACTGGCAGATGTCTTGTGGTGTGGATTGACCGCGACTATACTTACGTTTTACATCCAAGACTGTAACTGGCAGATGTCTTGTGGTGTGGATTGACCGCGACTATACTTACGTTTTACATCCAAGACTGCAACTGCAAGAGATCTTGTGGTGTGGATTGACCGCGACTATACTTACGTTTTACATCCAAGACTGTAACTGCAAGACATCTTGTGGTGTGGATTGACCGCGACTATACTTACGTTTTACATCCAAGACTGCAACTGCAAGAGATCTTGTGGTGTGGATTGACCGCGACTATACTTACGTTTTACATCCAAGACTGTAACTGGCAGATGTCTTGTGGTGTGGATTGACCGCGACTATACTTACGTTTTACATCCAAGACTGTAACTGGCAGATGTCTTGTGGTGTGGATTGACCGCGACTATACTTACGTTTTACATCCAAGACTGTAACTGGCAGATGTCTTGTGGTGTGGATTGACCGCGACTATACTTACGTTTTACATCCAAGACTGTAACTGGCAGATGTCTTGTGGTGTGGATTGACCGCGACTATACTTACGTTTTACATCCAAGACTGTAACTGGCAGATGTCTTGTGGTGTGGATTGACCGCGACTATACTTACGTTTTACATCCAAGACTGCAACTGCAAGAGATCTTGTGGTGTGGATTGACCGCGACTATACTTACGTTTTACATCCAAGACTGTAACTGGCAGATGTCTTGTGGTGTGGATTGACCGCGACTATACTTACGTTTTACATCCAAGACTGTAACTGGCAGATGTCTTGTGGTGTGGATTGACCGCGACTATACTTACGTTTTACATCCAAGACTGTAACTGGCAGATGTCTTGTGGTGTGGATTGACCGCGACTATACTTACGTTTTACATCCAAGACTGCAACTGCAAGAGATCTTGTGGTGTGGATTGACCGCGACTATACTTACGTTTTACATCCAAGACTGTAACTGGCAGATGTCTTGTGGTGTGGATTGACCGCGACTATACTTACGTTTTACATCCAAGACTGCAACTGCAAGAGATCTTGTGGTGTGGATTGACCGCGACTATACTTACGTTTTACATCCAAGACTGTAACTGGCAGATGTCTGATGCGGGAGTCGGCTTATCCATGAAACATAACATTTTGACACTGGTTTTGGGGGTCAAATTGGGGGGTCGGCTTATCTATGGGATCGGCTTATAAACAGTAATATACGGTTATGAAGCAACCTACATCAGTGAGATCTGTAATTCACCAAATTACCAAGCTGGTCTTCAGAAAGGTGGTCACCAAGTGATTAATAAGACAAACAGATTACAAGATAACCTATAACAGTAAGATTTGTAGCTAGCTAAAATACCAAGCTGGCCTTCAGAAAGGGGGTCACCGAGTGATTCTTAGACGGAGACATTACCAAATTCAAAGACATTGGACACAACAGTGCATGAGATATCAGGTTCACAAGAATTTGAAATATGGTCAGAGAGTCATGGTGACCTTGAAGATAAGGTCATGGTCAGCCAAATTGACTGGTGTCTGCCTAATTCCCCAATTTTGTCTAGGTTGTCACCAACTTTGAAAACACTGGTAACAACAGTTCATCTTACAGTTGAAGTGGTCATAGAGTTGTCGGGACCTTGAAAATATGGTCAGGGTCACTCAAATCAAATAGTGTTTGTGCAGTCCCCCAATGTAAGCTGCCACCAAATTTGAAGACATTAGGTATAGGAGTTCAAGAGATATCGCGTTAACAAGAATCGGGATGTACAGATGTACAGATGCTGCCGAAAACATTTCCCGTTCCACATTGAAGCAGGGAACAATTACACAGCTGATTTCAAGACAGGAGGCCTCCAAGGGATCCTTAACACAAAGAGATCACCAAGTAACCTATGACAGTGAGGCCTGTAACTGACCAAATTACCAAGTTGGTCTTTAGAAAGGAGGTCTCCGAGTGATACCAAATAATTCTGACGTGGTCATCCACTGGTTGGCAAGACAGATGATTCTCAGCTCTTTCAGATGTTTCCTGCATATACCCATCATGCAGTGACATCTTCAGAATGGATAAAGTGCCTTTTATACTGTTAAATGTACTTTCTTAATTTGGCAGACAGCAAACCACAAACATTTAATTAAAGATGAAATAAGGAAATACAATCAATGAAATAAAGTAGAAGCACCTTGTCACAACAAAATGAATGACCCCTAATTCAATCTGGAAATGTTCAGATAGTTATGTTTATGACCACAGGAAGTTAAATGTCAATTCTACAAAGAAGAACTGTCATCTCAATCCTAGAAATAAGAGGGTTATGAAATTGTCCAACTCTCAAATCCAGTTGCACAAATTACCCAATTTGTTAAGATGCTCATAAATTCAATCCTTCAACAAACTTCAAAACTAGAGATGACTGAAGGCAATCACCTCCGCCCGTCTGCACCAATATTAAAGCACCATGATGGAACTAGTGGTCAGGAAGATGTCATGTGAACACTTTGCTTAATGATAGCCAGTTTTTGCCACGCTCTACAACATGGCCTCCACACAAACAGAGATAATCACTTTGTAATGAGTGGTTTGGTACATAACACAGTGCAAGCAATTTTGTGTTCCAATTGATGTCCATCAGGGAACAGGTTAAGCACGCAACATGCTGTGATAGTTTTTGAGCTTTACTTCATTTCATAATGTTGATTCGGCTCCCACTGTTAAATTTGACCTACACAGGAGTAAAAGAGTTAAGGCTGGCGGTTGACAGAGTTTTACACCAAGGCACCACTAGTTCAATGGTATCACCTGACATCTAGAAAATAATCATGTCTGTAATTTTATGACTCCTTGGGTGAGCAGTGATGATAAAAATGAGACATAAAGCACACAGAAGTAGGTCAGTGCTCGCTTGCTGGGACCAGCTACACTACTCCAAAAGGTTCAAGATTGCTCAGTTCTGTCTTCTGTAATGAAATGACAAGATTTGCTACAGAGATATGAAAGAACTGGCATGACAGATGAAATCTAATACATTAGTTTGATGATAGTAGAAGAAAATACATCAAAATGCAGCTCTGTGCAATAAATGAGAACATGTCCACAAAGTTGTATGGGTCTTTTTGTTTGTGGACTTCTACAAGTCTGATCATGCAATATACTCCAGTAATAAGAAAGAATTGGTTGGTTTGTCACATTCATCCGAACTGAAAATATATCTATATTCAAGTATGAGAGCGAGTGCCAACAACAAACGCTTACACAATTCAAGCTGAACCACAGACTTAGCATTGTGTGCACTTAATGATACATATTTCATACATGATCACTATTCTTTGAAAATAAAATCATGAGAAACCCATAAATCATGGCAACACAGTTGTCTGCAATATACCACACACATTGACATACATTAATAGGGAGTGAGTGAGTATAGTTTTATGCAGCATTTAGCATTATTCCAGCAATATATTCACAGCAGGGGACACCAGAAATGGGTTTCACACATTGTACCTATGTGGGTAATCAAACCTGGGACTTTGGCTGAGTGAACACTTTAAGCACAATGCTACCTGTATACCCAGATAAACATTAATAAACAGTGAAAAAATCTATGCTTCAAATGGCACTTGTCTTGGTTGATATAGTCTAATAGTTCAACATATTTTACAGAAAAGACAGTTCCTCAATAAAATAAATTAATTTTTAAAATGCTAGAAATATTGACCTTTAGTCTTGCATGGCTGCATTGGGTTATATGTTTCATGGTCTGTGTGACAGACTACGATCAATAGAACATAAAACATATGTTTCTCTGGTAAACCTAAGTACAACAGTGAAATGATACACTAAATATAACACTATTTCAGTTTGTATACATAAGCATAAATTACACCCAGAAAATTCACAAAAACTGCCTAAAACAAAACATATTTCACATCCCATTTCAAACCTAAAAATACCTCAACCTATAGACATTTCCAGCTTGAACGCTCCTCCTTCAAATCATTGACATATCTTGATAGAAATAACATCCCACAAAAACAGAATGAAGGACGAAATATCCTGAGTGGTGACATCATCCATTCATCCATTATACTCACATCAACAAGAACTGTTTTCAACTTTGATTTACGGTACTATGTACATACAGTCTAAGCATGGTCCCTACATAGTGTTCAACATATCCAGGCAGCATGGTCAATACATGGCCTCAGCAATGAACATAACCTCTTGACCTCTGGCTGGGGGCATGTCCTCCAAGCTGACCTGCACTTGGTACCCACTAGTAACTGATTGTAACTCTTCCTTCAGTGTCGATGGGATCGTGTGTACTTCATGATTAAAATGGTGAAATGGACACTGCAGTATATTACAACGCTGTTTGGTGCGTTTGTTCTTTGTAGGGTCATTTGTATGCATGTATGACCAGAAAAGGAATCCAACACCATTTAATGTACATTTACATGTACAATATTTACATAACAAAGCAAAATGACAGCCTGTCAAAACATTTTGACATAAAAATTGTGTCTCTGTTTACATCAATATGTGCAACACGATGATAAAAATGTAATCTTATCATTAATAACAATAAAGGTGACAAGGCCCTTTCCAAATCCACAAGAATAATCTAAATTTGTAAGTTACCCATAAAGACCTGGGTTAGAATTGATCTTCATTAATCCAGAGGCAATGAACAGGATCAGGTGGTCACGCTTGCTGACTTGCTTGACACGTCATCATATCCGAAATGTGCAGACTGATGCTGATACTGTTGATCACTGGATTGACTGGTCCAGATTCAGTTATTTACACATAGGAGCCATCTACCCGGAATACTGCTGAAAGTAGCATAAACCTAAACTCACCCACTCACAATTAACAACAACATCCATTGATTTACATGAAGAGGTGGGAGCATACAACTGAATGGCACCTGTCATTAACACAATGCTAGTGAATTCTTCACCTAGCAAAAATACAGGTGTTGGTAATTATTTTGTTTTTTTTCTGATTCTTCATTATTGCAACATATATGATGTTTTCAACCATCTGTCGAAACATGTCTTTGCTGCTATTCAGCATTAATATGAGATGAACTATAAATATACATTACTAATACAACACTAAAATTGAAGCTTAGGGTATTTTTTTCATCCCTAATATGTACACAAAACATGTGTGCTTGTATATTTTGCCTTAACCCTGGAATGATGACTATCATGTATGAGAGTTATTTCTTATTGTAAGATTACAAGATATGTACTATCAAAACTGGCACAATAGCATTTCACCTTCATCCTTTTTATGTCATTATAATTCGATAAAATCTGCTATAGAGCCAGAAAAATATTTAACATTATTAGAAAACAAGGATTTGATAAGAGCCATGTGTAAATTTAGACTTTCCTTACACAATTTCAATGTCAATTTTTCTAGAAGGCATAAACAAGACGATATTGATCTAATTAAATGTGCAAACTATAAATGGGGTTTTATTGAAGATGAATTTCACGTAATATTAGTTTGCAATAAATATAAAGATCTGAGAGAGAGAGAGATGTCTTCCACATATTAAACATGTCCATAAAAACAATCTGTTAATGGTAAATTTACTAACATCTCAAAATCCTCTTGTTATACATTCAGTTGCAACTTTGTTAAAACATATATCTATTGCTAGATAACTGTTTTACTTTGTGTTCATGTGACATTATAAACACATTATATATCAACTGTTAATTGGGCCATAAGCCTGTACATCACTGAATAAAGTGTCTGTCTGTCTGTCTGTCATTTCTTATTTTTTGTATCTGTTGCCAATATGGGCTGTGCAGCCAAGCTTGATATATACCATAAATGGAAAGTCCTGATCCTCAGAATCGTCTGAATTCCCACCACCCTCACAATATGACAAACAATGATGCAATATTACACAATGACAAAAATATCTTTCCATTTGTAACTAATATGGCTGTGTTCACTACCAATGTTGGACAACCAATCAATAAAACTGCCCAGTTATTTCAACATCAACTAAAGTCCTTCTTCCTCTCTGTATAAAAAAACCCCCTCATTGTAACTGAAGCTTCACATCTCATTTCGATATCATATAGCGATCATTAAAACATAATCATATCATTAAGAGTTGTAATACAATATAAAATAGCTGATTATCTTCTGGACTGGAAAAATGTCACAGTAATGAACTTTCCCAGAAACATATTTCCAATAATGAACTTTAATCCAATCCCATGAATATTATCTGCCTGAGCTAGCCTGAGGCAAGGATTTAATACATAAAGACTAATCAGCTTCAGATAGATACAATCCTAATTGTCTGGAAACAACCTGAGTCTCTCCCTGAAATAAACTCCAAGCTTTCTCAATGCAGAAAAAAGATTCAATGTGAAGCATTATCATATTCGGCCAACAGATTTGTCGTAATTGGCTTGTTTGATTTAAAGGGCCTAGTGAAATAGGTAGTTGTGTGAGAGTTAAGACTAATTCACGTGACTCTTAATCTCCCATTTCAATACTGGTCCTTTTGCATTTCATTAAGGTTTTCTGTTTCTATCAAGGCTGTATGTTTTCCAAGACGATGCATTAATCTACAATACAGCCTGCAGTTGTATAATTCCAGATCACCTCTTGAGATATTGTGTGGTAACTGGGAGTCATTTACAGGTCAGACTGGAGTCATAACATTGGTGCAATTAGGCCTTGGAACATGCCACCTGCTGTGATCTTGCTGGATTGCTGCATGCTCACTCGTGATCTCACTCACTCACTCACTCACTCACTCACTCACTCACTCACTCACTCACTCAGGGTGGTGGGGTAGCCTAATGGTTAAAGCATACCCTCATCATGCTGAAGACCTGGGTTTGAATCCCCTCATGTGTACAATGTGTTAAGTCCATAAGTGGTGTCCTTCACCATTAGTGGTGTCCGCATACTGCTGGAATATTGCTAAAAGCAATGCAAAACCACACTCACTCACAATCTTCATATGCATAGTTTTGTTTGATTGATTCGGTTGAAACATGTTTTATTAAATTAAGAAAGGGATTGGGTACAAGTTATCCAACTAAAATAAGCCCTCTCCACATAGTTGCAACAGGACATTACAACAAGAGGCAGACAAAGGGCAAAGATATATACAGACAGAGCTGTTTCAATAAAGTTATTTTGCTTTCATGCTTGACCCTTGAGTGAGTGAGTTTAGCTTTACACCGCACTCAGCAATATTCCAGCTATATGGCGGCAGTCTGTAAATAATCAAATCGGGACCAGACAATCCAGTGATCAACAACATGAGCATCGATCTGCACAATTGGGAACCGATGACATGTGTCAACTAAGTCAGCAAGCCTGACCACCCGATCCAGTTAGTCGCCTCTTACGACAAGCATTGTCGCCTTTTATGGCAAGCATGGGTTCCTGAAGGCCTATTCTACCCCAGGACCTTCACAGGTCGCTTGACCCTTGAAAAGTATATGCTCACATACTGAGGCAATGCAAAGCTTACATGCTGTACAACAGACAACTTACACGTTTTTATTCCAAATATAAAAATTCTAAAGGCAAACGTCCCAGGTCCAATGTTAATATTTTATGTGAACTCTTATATTTTCTTAAAGGCTATCAAAAGAAATGTAGAACTAAGATCTCTGTGAGGAAGAAACACTTTGAAAAGGTTATCATGTTTCACAAAAAATGTTAACTGCTAAAAGATATCAGAATACACATATATCTTAATTTCAAAATGATTTTCTTTCACATGTACAATTATATGAACCTGTATGAGGAACATTCCCCCCAGTGTATAATTCCCTGGTCCTTCACGTTTGGAAATATTTACATTCTCTGTATAATCCCCCACAAATGACACCACCAAGAACCTCAGCATAATACACCACTTGCCATTCAGCAATAAACACACTTACAATAAATGTCTGTCATCAACTGGCTGAACTAAACAATGGACTATACATTCATATGATTTACATGTCCCACAAACCTGCATGTTCCCATGATACAGATCCATCTTTAGCTCAAACTAAGTCCTTCACAAACCCCTGCCGTATGGAATCCATCCACTTAAATCTACTCGGCTCCAGTTCCGCATTCAGTCACATCATCAGATGACACTCACAAGAGGTGCAGCCATCATGAATCTGCCACAGTGTTGTTGCCAAATGTTACCACAGCCAATACAGGTCTGACAAAGGCTGCCATAAACCCACAAGTGATAACACTCCAATATCCCAGAACAGCTCCTCTGGGAGGGCAAATCCTTGCCAAGCCGTCATTACCGCAATACAAGGAAAGAGCAAGACAATTGCAGACTAAATATACCAGCCTGGACTTGGATCTGATTGTCCAGCAGTCACGTGGTGATAGTAATCTTCCTGCCTACAGGTGGGTGTCATGTAAGAGCATTAGCTAAATGTTTCCCATTTGGGCATCACAGTCGCTCGTAGGAATTGGGGAATATCCCAGCTAGTCTATGGAGATATGAAGTGAAGCATATCTATATACACTGGCTGCCTGTATGATACAGGAAATGGACATATGAAGTTGAGAGGATCATGAATATGGTTTTACATAAGTGAAAAACAGACTGAGTGAATGTTTGTTGTTCAGGCTGTTATTTTTAACACAACACTCAGCAATTTCGAAGCTGGATGATGGAAGTCGAATCTGGATTGGTGATTGACATGTGAATCAATCAACACAATTACGACCTGGATTCAGCAATATTCCCGCTATTTGGGGGCAGTCTGTAAATAATCAGGTCTGGACCAGACAATCCAGAAAACAACAGCATGAGCATCAGTATTCACAGATGGGATATCAAGAAATGTGTCAAGCATGTCAGCTAGCCTGACCACCCAGTCTCATTAATTCCCTCTTATATCAAGCATGGGTTGCTGAAGACCAATTCTAACCCGCATCTTCACAAGTCAAGTTAATGTAGTGTCTAACCATTGAGGTCAGCAATACTCAGTGGTCTGGACCATGCAATCCAATGACTGAAAGATGGCCTGGACCCATGTCACTGAGATGCAATGAATGAAGTCAAGAAGACCAGACCCTCTAACTAAGCAGACATTATTATAAGCTGAGGTTACTGGGTAACCCATTATACCCTAAAAACAATGGGCACAAACCTGTATCTGCAAGAAAGGATCCTCATTTACAGTGTATTCTTGTTAGTTAAACTGTATTTGATCTAGTATTCTAGTTATATAGAGTTTTCAGTGATATTTATTTCTTTTACTGATTTTCAGTCTACCTGAATCCTCAACCTAGGAACATCCTTTAAATTTAAAGAATCATGATCTCTATGAAGACATAAATAATTCATGCTTTGAGCATGAAAGGGATGTAATGATTGATGAAGTATGCTACAGGATAGCCAGTTTTCAGCATGACAGTGAAAGGCAGTTGATGTCATAATCCCAAAGTCATCCTATTTCACATCACCAAAGTCAGCATTATGCCTTGTACTTTCAGTTATAACTCTTATGGAACTTGATCAGAGTTCCTAATGCAGCAATGCTTTACTGCAGAAAAAAATAATAAATCAGATTGCACCATAAAAAAACTGGAACCTGCAGACTACTTGACATTTCCACATAGTCCCTCTGGGGATACTGAAGTGATCGATGGAACGATTTACATTAAAAACTCATGATAATATATCTTGATTACAGCATGAAACCCCAGAACACAGTTCTACAGAGAAAACAAAAGATGAAATACAAATATGATAGCAAAGGACAGCCTTGCTCTTAATAAATCATACCTATCTCTTAACATTGGTTCCGGAACCAGAATCAGTCATTCAGGTGGAGGCAGAAATTCTTTGAAGAACCAATCAAGATGGACCAACCTCTTTGGATCTACACCCTACTCAGACAGATGAGAGGATGGTGATCTAGACTTGGGGGATATGCTGGATTGGGATTTCCTGAACGAGATTTATGATCATTATGTGAACTGTGTTCAGACAGAGAAATATGCATTGCGTACCTAGAGGAAATCATTTCCTGTGTCTGAGAAGGTTTTACTTCCTCTTCTCTCAATAAGCTAGCTGATCAGTAGACAAGAAGAATTATAACTGATTGACATAGAGGATGCCTGATATGGCTTCAAAAATCACTCCAAAAAAGTTGACATACTAAAATCATTTCTTCCTCACTGCATAAAATATTTATCTCCCAGACATCGAATGTTGTTGTTAGGTTTACAACAGAAACAAGATGAAAGAGCTAAACATTAAAGACTTCTATAATACTTTTCCCATTTCTGTGTGGCTAAGAAGACATTAGTCTTCACACCAGTGTGCATAAAACTCATACTTGCTGACATAGTAAATACTTCCTTTCGGGGAATTAACTGAATGATGAAAATATTCTAAGGGTATTGAAACAGTTCAAACATACTAATATATCACTATCATCCTCATCAAGTGCACTGTCAGCATATTTCAAATATTATAATCAGAAAAATATTAAAATAGATTATCGTTTTTAAAAATATGCAACTATTTTACTCCTTTAGACCCATATGCATTCATTCTTTACATCACCACAGTATCTGACAATTACTTCCATATATGTAACTATATCTGGCACTGTCTAATGTTAAGCACAATGTGCTTATTTCTATCTCCAGACCAATGTCACATTATGCATATTATGTCACATTTTTGTCAAAAGAGTACTGCATCCATATCCTAAAAGAGACAGGTACTATTGTGTGGACATACAAAGATGATTTGTTCCTCAATGTACATGTCAATCCTCACTCCACACAGGAGACCTACGCTACTGTATTAGAGGAAGGAAGCACTGTGGGAACTCATAAGCCTTGCATATCAGAGGCATTAAGTGCTCAGCTGTGTTGAGAAAATCTCACCTGTCAGCTTAGAACATGTTTCCATTGGTGCATTCATCACAATGCTTATTTATGTGGAAATCTCAACAGTCATTCAACGGTGAGCATATATGTAATCGTGAATATGCGGTCTTATACCTTTTAACAATATCATTCCAGCAATGGCCATCAGAAATGGTTGTCCAGTGGAGCATTCATTAAGTGTGTGATCAAAGGTTGCTTAAAGGTCATATGCAATGTAAAACACAGCTTTGCAGATTCTGATACCTTTCAGTATGCACTTACGAAACAAATCATAAACAACATCAATTCAACCTAAAAAGTTGAAAAAAAAAACGCCATGAAAAAAGCCAGCAAAATCTGAGTTCAAAAGATTCATGAGCTACCTACTCATTCACAGTGAGTAGGTTTGTGGAGCTTGAAACAGTATGCCTGCCCGGAGTATGAAGTGAGCTGTAGTCTAATCTTGGTTGTGTACATAAACAAGTAAATAATTTACTTGTTACATAAAAAAACATGTTGATTATGACAAGCAGACTCTGTCACAGAGAAAACTCAATGTCTGGTTTATTGACACCTATTTGTCTGCCAGAATTAGTGATATGGTGCTCCAAATTGACTCTCAGTAGTTGAAATATAGCCAACAAAACCCATTCCAAACTTAAAACATGAAAGCAGGTGAATCACATAATTCACTCTGAGCATCCAAAATATCATCCAAACACTTCTCATTACACATGCAGTTGTTTGATAAATTTGATTTTGAAAACCTAATTACTTGTAACATTTGATTACTACTGAAATATTTTAAGGATTATTCTTTATGACAAGTACCAATACCATTGATCTCAATTCTAAATTTACTTATATCCAGCTTTCAGTCTCACCCCTAGTCTCCACCATCAACAACAAACATCAGTCATAGCTTGATGCAACTCCACCTTGGCTCTCATCACTACACGCAAGTGTGCTCTTATGGTAACTTAACAATTCACACTGTGTCGCTAATGGACTGAAGGCAGAGACAAATCAAATGATATGTATATAGCTTATAAACATATTGATTGTAACCATGGAGTGTCATAGATCATCAAAGCCGGGACAATGATGCATGTTGCATGTTTATCAACTTACCATTAACAAGACATTACACATATTGAAGCTTTTACTTGAAGCTCATCTATAAACAGAAATACCTAAGTTAATCAATTAAGAAAACAGTAGCTGTACCTTCTGCCATACCTTGTCTGAAACAACCCAGAATGATCAAAGATAGTGAAATGATGCAGACATAACCGACTGTGTTATCGAATAATCAATTGCATCATGACGGCTGTCAATGAGACATTAACGACAGTGTCATGTTGACATGCAGGTACACAGACAGGTCCTGAAACATACATGAAGTCTGAATGTGCAACTAATTAAAAGCATGTCAAACAGATATGGGTGAACACATGGCCCTGTGGCATAAGAGCTATCAAACATTGCTTATTAACAGGATATGCTGATCTTGGGTTTGAAACTTGGATTTGATGTTTCAATTTGGAGTAAAGTTGGTCCAGCACCCAAAACATCTGAATTTAAGTGTCAGATGATTGCGGAGACTTGCTGGTGAGCAACCAATATTGGCAACAAAATGGCCTTGGAGATTAGATTTTCTTTACTTTGTTGTTTGAATATCTCAGTGATGTGGATCCTTGCTCATGTTACTGCTCATAGCTCACATTCACTGCTTGTTGCTGGTCTAAACTTCATTATTCCAGGACATATCAGTGGAATATTGTTGAACATGGTGTTAACCAACAGAAGCAACAAACTAAAAACTCACAGTCCAGGGCCCCATTTCACAAGCTTAGCTCTCGTAAGCCTAAGATCTCGTAACTTTTCTTGTAGCATCCGTAGCTCCTATGTTACAGTATAGGAGGTACAATGGCTACGAGAAAACTTACGAGATCTTAGGCTACGAGAGTTTTGTGAAACGGGGCCCAGAGTAGCATTACTTTAAGTGCCTGGATCTGGTGATCATGTGTATAAATCACTTATTTGCCCTTAGTTTAATCATCGGCATGTCAACACCATGTCCACAAGACAAGACAAGACATTTATGAGCGCTACATTTATAATTTACAGTAAGATGGAAATGATGTTGAAATTACTGTTCAGATCACTGTTAAAACCTCATTTTAAAACTGAAAAATATCAGAGCTACAACTAACTCCATCTACAAGCTTGAGACTTTACAAAACATTACCCATGAATAATATAAAACAAAATGACCATTTTTATTAAACAAATGGGAAACTAATGACACTATGACTCCCAATATATTGTAACCTTGTAATGATTTCACACTAGCTGGTGTTACATTTCACAGCAGGTGCTTCTGTTCATCCAGAAGGATAATCATCTAGCTTAATGTGATCAATGACAACATATATAGAGAGAGACTTGATTGAATGAGACGTCCCCCTGGACCTGAGACATGGCGACACAGGTGAATGTGATATCGCCCTTGGGGCCACAACAAACCGGAACAGTCAGAAGTAAATCAGCATATTGGATTTCTCACCATGCATGGAGTTTTTCATGAGTTTACTGAGAATAACACTGACAGCAACATCACTGTCTATAACTTTCACTATCTTCTTCATGACTGATCAAATCCAGTTCACAGTGATACTACTTTCTTACCCAGAGATCCTTAAGATTTTGGGGCCGTGGGGTAGGCTAGAGCTTATAGTGCTTGCTCATTACGTTGAGGACCTAAGGTTCGATTGCCCATATGTGTGTAATGTGTGAAGTTCATTTCTGGTGTCCCCCACTGTGATAACGGTTGAATATTGCTAGAAGTGGTGTAAAACTAAACTCACTCACTCCTTGGAGACAGTAAGACAAAGGAGATGACAGAAGTGACAAAATCTTTCCCTATTCATAAAAGCTCTCTGCCATTTCAAGTACATTATGAGCTCACAATCAAACAGTGATGACACAAGGTGTTCACGAAAAGATGAACGTCTGCTGGCCCAACCTGGGGCATCCAAAACATGCACGGAAAGTTGAGTGTTCACCAAAAATAACGCAAACATATATGGTAAAAGTCAAATTGGGAAGTGAATGAGACATAATATCTGTCACTGATGCATTTGATATTCGATGTTTGTCTACCAAAAAAGATTTGCAAGCTTGACTGAGTCTTTGAATATTGGAACCTTGATCAAACAACTTCTGAACAAAAGTCATATAATGCTATAGGAAAACCTGGCATGCACGTGAGCAGAATTCTCAAGGGTATGTGAAAAAACTGCAATATTGACACCAGAGGCTAGAGCTGCTAGACTACTGCTCTTCATGGTGGAACAGTTGACGTCTGATGATCCCTCTTGTCACAAGAGCCGGCTAATAAGATTGATAATTAGAAATATTGTTGATGGGTAGAATTATAACAATAATCAATATGACAACTGCCATTGATATCTTTCATACACTACTGAGTTGAAATGAAAGTTGAATTTAAGCACACAATTTCCTTGCACTATTTGTTTGGTGATACTTGTTCTTTGTTTACTTGCAGATCACATGAATAAGTCTGAAACATCTCATAAATCTATATGAGACAGGTCTGGGTTACAGCTAAGCCATCATCCATGTATTTACAGTACCTTCATGTCTGGAAAAACCTTGCTGTCTGAAAATGTGTGACATCTGAAAACATGCAATCGATATTTCAAAAGAAATATCTTCCTTCTCATGCTGCACCTAAACTATGCTGTTACTTAAGCTCATATAAAATTGAAAATTATTGATTTCATATTCTTTCTTTCCATTTTTCAATTCTGATCCTTAGCTACTTCTCCAATATTTAACAGAAATCAATTTAGTTAAAGATTATCTATATCTGCAACATCTATATCTATAGCTGATATGACTAAACAATATCACATAGCCTTGTGGACAGCTTGTTTGTCACCATAATGTTCACTGGTCTTTCTTATTTCTCACTGAAGGAGTGTTGAGGTAGCCTAGAGGTTAAAGTGTTTGCTCGTCATGCCACAGACCTGAGTTCCATTTACAACATGAAGCTACAGGACAGTGCCCTGGCCCCTACACTGGACAGTGCCATATGGTGACAGCTGATGATTATAGCAGAAACTGTGATGTTTGAAGCTACAGGCCAGTGTTCAGAGTGGCCCTACTCTGGACAGTGCCAGATGGTGAGTGTTGATGATTAAGTGACCAACACATGCCTCCAACAGACAACACATTTGTAAGTCAGAAATGAGTGAAATAAGAAGATTAAGATGAACAGATCAAGTCATCTAGATATCATATTGCACTCATCGCTGAATATTTATCTAAAATTGTATTGCATGTCATAATCCATAGATGTTTTGTCAGCTTCAACGGTTCCATTCTTTTTGGTTTTCCATCATATTTTAAATTTATGTACATAAGAGATGATCCCACGGAGTTGGGTATAATTATGTTGTTCTGTATAATTCTACTGTCTTCATGTGACATACTTTAATTTAAACATGCACAAGTGGTAAATACACGAGACATTATATGGAGCACTGTTCTTCTTTAGATAAAGATGCTGTTTTCCAAATTTTAAAATAATTGAAACATACTTTTCAAGTTACTGGTTGAATAAAACCTTTCTAAGTTCAAATTTGTAACTTGGTGTCATTCTTATATAAATGATAATACAATAAACAACACTTACATTGCATCTCCTTTAGACAGAGAAAACAATCCAACTGATATGTTTTAAGTCATTGGTCTGACAAACTCTAAGTTCAAATTTTTAAATTACTGTGATTTAAAAAAAATATTTTTAGGTCATAAATATGAAATTAAGCATGAAGAAAAACACAAAGCAACATAAAACATGGAGTTGTGTTCATGAAGACTTAATAACTTAGGTTCCATTTGTGCTTATTTACATGATTCTGTTCTTTATATATAATTCCAATCTGTTTTTTTGTGCCAGGGTCAACAGACAATTTATGATACTTCTGACATGTGTACAGACACTGTCATTACTTTTGACAGCCATGATGGGTGTAGCACACAGCAATTAATCATTTCAACCATAATAAAGGAATAATTACTGGCTTATGTACATTATCACATTTAAAACAGCTGAAAGCAAATTAGAACCTAAAAACTAATACAAATCCATCTTAAAGTTTCACCTCTCATGTTCCAGTCCTCCTAACTTGGTTTACCTTCAGACAGCAAATTGTCTTGACACCACAGATGTCTGTGCTCCTAATGCTAATCTTACAGGTACCATTGATTATATTGAAAGTGATATATTGAGCTGTCTGACAGACTTCATCAACAAATCATATCATGTCCAGGAGGTCTTTATGCAAAAAAAATGGCAGCCAAGACAACAAAACTATGACAGTCTTCTGTTGACAACTCCAGAGATGTACGGAAAATTCCAAAATTAATTGGAATTAATACAGGAAAATAGACAAACTTTTGTTCGCAGTTTCGATTATTGTCAAAGTTTTAAATTAGTAAATTTCAGGGACATTTAACCATGCATTCATAACTATTTAAATTGCATTAATGAGATAGTGTTAGCTAACCAAAGCCTCTTCCTCCTAAACAGTCTTTTTGTCAGTGACAAATGCTCAGCTTGATGACACAACACATTATTACCGTTATGTGGACAAATACTCAGGAAATTACATTCCTGATGGGGGATATTTTTAGACTTATCCTAAAGATATATAAATAAACCCAAAGAAGTAAAGATGTGCTTCATACATTGATGCATCTAAAGGATATTATAGGAGTGCACATGTCACACTATGTTTACAACACAAGTGCCTAAATATTGGCATTTCTTGAATGAGAGCGAGGAATAGGAATATACCAATATTTAGGCACAAGCCTTGTAGACATAGTATGATACGAGCACATATATGATATTCAGTTTATTACCAAAGTCGTCAAAGTGAGGAAAATAAATCCAAATCTACTTTCAAGCACTGGTTACCCACCGTCGCCGCATGTAGAATGCAACGTTACAGAAGAAATGTGACGTCGGAGCATGGTTCAAGGCATAGTCAAAGTGATATTTTACCCTAGGGCATCATATGAAAAACATGAAGCCCGATATTTTCGCCCTCGTAGGTTATGAACTGAGATATGGCCACTGATGAAACTGCCACAATTGTCTGTCTGCTTCAAACAAGGAAACAACTCCATCAGCTGTGGCACTGATACTTTCAAAACACTGTGTTCATCTAGGAGGAAACAAAGGACAGTAGGTGAAAGTCAGTTCAACAATGATAGAGAGGAAATTGTGATAAACCCCGCTTTACTTTATGTCAGCACAGTGAAACATCCTTATTTATTTCCTTTGTCCTTTCAAGCAAATAATAAATTATGATCATTCAAACACTGTAAAATATCTTCCTTCCTTCTTTTGTTCATCCAATGAAAAGAGAGAGACTCACAGAACCACTAATGCTATTGTTCCTTTGTTCAAAATCCTTCAAATTCTTCAGGATTACAGCAGACTGCTCTATGTTTGGTTGATTGTTGTTTAATGTTGCAATCAGCAATATTCCAGCTATATTGTCTGTAAATAATCAAGTCTGGACCAGACAATCAAGTGATCAGCTGCATGAGCATTGATCTACACAGCTGGGATACAATGAGATGGGTCAAAGCAGCAAGCCTTACCACTTGCTCCTGTCAGTTGCCTCTTACCGAGCACTGGATACTGAAGATCAATTCGAACCTGGATCTTCATGGGCACACATGCATAAGACATGTTCCTATGGTTGTGGGTTTGAATCCAATGCTGATCTGATTGTGATCCCTGGTTTGTCAGCACCGGACACATGGGTTTGTGTTTGACTGACGTGACATGCATCTGCTTCCTGTGACCTCCATCACTCGGACTTTATTGACAGGAGATCACACTCACAGATTAACACTTGAATAACAAATTACGTTAAGTCATTTGAAATAAAAATAGAAATAAATTCGCCAAGCTGAACAATTATTGCTGTAGTCATAGATGAGAGGTAAACAACCTGTCAGTTCTTTGATAAGCACAGGCGTCTTCAGATTGGGAAAAATGTGACCAACAGGTTCCATAAAAGAGGTACATACTTTTGTCTGCTTTATTTGTTCCTAGAGTGAGTGATTTTCGTTTATGTCGCTTTTTGTAATATGCCAGCAATATCACGGCAAGGGACGCCAGAAATAGGCTTCACACATTGTAAACATTGTGGAGAAACAAACCCGGGTCTCGG
This sequence comes from Haliotis asinina, assembly GCF_037392515.1. Taxonomy (NCBI): domain Eukaryota; kingdom Metazoa; phylum Mollusca; class Gastropoda; order Lepetellida; family Haliotidae; genus Haliotis; species Haliotis asinina. The sequence continues at coordinate 20,059,188 of NC_090287.1, read as the reverse complement.
GCATGACAAGCAAGAGCTTTAATGGCTAGGCTAGCTCCATTTGTGCCTACAAAAATATATGCAAAGAAATATTTTGCAACTGTTTAGATAACCTGTCAACATACTGAACACAGATGCTCAGTGCTGACATGATAGAGCTTCAACTTGAATGCGAGCCAACCTTGATATAATTCTGTGACAGTAAACTGCAAAATATTCCATAACAAACCATAACAAACAAAACTATTGCACATGAACAGGTTCTGTGAAATATGAGATGTAACATGAGCTGATTGCTATAAATGGTATGCATCCATCATGTCCCTGAACCGGTGACAAGTCGGCCATGTGAATCGGCCTCCTGCTGATAAATGAACTCTGTTGTGATACACTGCCTCATTCATGATTAATGAATGTCTGTATGGAAATAATGAACTCAAATACATCAATTTCTGAGATTCAGTCTGCATGTTTACCCACTGGCCTGAAGTTCAAGACAAGTAAAATATATGTTGGTCAAGTCTACTCACAAGCCTCAAGATGATCTTGGGCCCATAGGCTAAAACTTGCAGCATGATCAAATATTTGTTTTCCTCAACACAAAATTGATTATCAACTGATATTTACTCCCAAAAACAAAACAATACAAAACAAGATGAAATTGGGGAAAACATTTGGCAATATGACATACTGAAACAGTTTGTAAAATATTTTGACTACTCAGTGATTACTGGGGGGTTTTTTGTCTGCAGTTTCATTTTCATCAACACATATTAAAACTTGTAAAATATTGAAAACAATAATACTAACTTCATGTAGAGGTCTAAATTTTAACCTGACCATCAAGGAGGTGAATTTGAGAATCTGGCAGTTCAGGCAAGCAGGTATTTCCAACACTATTACTGCAGGTCCTGTTCTCCAGAACAGTAGTGGGTTAGAAATGGTCTTCAAAATACTACATGGCACTGAATGGTCTTGCTCGTTCATTTTGTTGATGCTATTCATTGTATCCTAATTGAAGAGATCCATGCTCATTAAGTAAATCACTGGATTGGCTGGTTCAGAGTCCAAGTTTTTTACAGATCTCGACTGCTGGAATCCTGTAGCACTAAAGAAAGCATTAATTTGTATACATCTGTATACATCCTACTGAATATGAGCCTGTATTTGTATGGCTGGTTGCTGTTAGACTTGCACAAGTCTCTTAGAAATAATTCATAGTTCAAATGATAATTTCTAAAAACATACAAAATACTCTCTAACAAACTGGCGTTGTGAGATGTCCTGAACTGTCCACTTATCCAGATGTGCCCCTTTAAGGACAGAATTGCAAAACATCCACAGGCTTAGCACTCAGTACAGCCTTGGAGCAAGGCTAGGTCACTAAGTCTGCATGCAGTATCTATCATCTGTATCTATTTTTTCCTAAATTATTTAACCCCAACACCATACTCAAAAACTAAAGAATCTCTTTCTGGCTGTTAATTAAATTAACAATCTCAAATATTCTACATCTAATGTGTTCGAGACATATAAGGAAATTACTAAAAGAGAAAATTTGGAGATAGTGGGGTTTCGAACTAAGAAGGTTTCACAGCATGAAATTGCCAAGTCTACCGATGACAGATTACTTACCATGAAGACATAATCTCATGTGATGGTTACTTCATGCAGCTAATAAGCTGAAGGAGAAAAGTCCAAATGATTCCGATATGCTGCTTCTGTAGGGACTACTTTGAATGAAGTACGTGACATTAAAAGCTAAGAAATCTATATTTCAGATGATGATTGCCAGGGAATGAAACTCCCAAACATTTCAGCCAGACCACAGGGCTGGCTGAGATGTAAAACTTGCCAGCCCTGACCAAACCTTACTTGTCCACCAAAAGTACTAATTTACTTAGAATAAAATAAAGTAAAACTTGTAAAATATTGAAAACAATAAGACTACCTTCATATAGAGGTCTAAATTTTAACCTGACCATCGGGGAGGTGAATTTGAGAATATGACAGTCCGTGTTGAAAATAACCAATCCCAGGAAGGATACTTGATTACAACAAAATTGTGAATATGTACTGAGGAAGAAGATTTTCCCAGGAAGATGTTGAAACGAGGTGTATCAACTAAATACCTGTTACTGACATGAAAATACACTGACAACGTACTTTATGGCTGGATGTTCTCTCAATAATATTTGTATAACTACTGCCTTCTGTTGTGGTGTCATGCATCTGGCACCTGAGTGCCCTTGCACGAATCCCCTCTACTGTTAGACTTTAGTGACTGAGTTGGGTTTTACGTTGCTTTTAGCAATATTCCAGCAGTATCATGGCTGGTGAAAGACCAGAAATGGACTTTACACATTGTACCCATGAGGGAAATCGAACCCAGATCTTTGTTGTGACAAGCAAACACATCAACCACTAGACTACCCCCACCCCGCCCCACCCCTATATCTTTAATAATGTGCAGCCAACTCTGTAAATACATGTACCTGAGGAGGTACTGAAAATCTCATCCAGTGATAGGTTTAGGCAAATGCAAGATTCAAAAGTACTGCCAGTACTATAACAAAAATCCCCCAAGTCTAGATATCCCTCATGTTCTATAACCCACATCACCCTCAGGCATCTTTTCAATTTTTAATAAAGTTCATTGTTGTCAAGAAGATGGTATATTTTCAAAGACTAAACATTAGTCTTAGTGAACTCCTGTAGCATCCTTAATGATGAATTGCTAATGATGTATTTCTAGAATCAGATCGGAATTCCATCATGAAATCATATGAGCAGATTACAGGGACTCGTTTGACTCAGACATTCCAACAATGATTACACTCCTTATGTTCCCAGGAGTTTCAGATATGCCAGGGATGAATGTATACTGGCGAAAGTGACATTTAAATGTTCAATGATAAAGCGAGCTCTTGTCACAACCACGGTTTGATTTCCCAGATGTCTAAGTCCATTTCTGGTCCCATACCATAATACTGCTTAAATAGTGCTCAGAGCGATTTAACATCAAAGTCATACACTTATGAATATAACTACAAACTGTTTTTCAAATACAGAATTGGTTCATATCTCAATCAAATTGAAACTTCACAAATAAAAGGAAAGTATATAGATTTAAAGCAATATTTAAGATTTCTTTTTGTTATATATACTTCTTTATATTTATAGAATCAAACAAAAATCCTTTGACATATTTAAGGACCATTTATCAGTTGTTGAACTGATCACTTACACACTCAGTGTGCAATGTTTATGCACACAATGGAAATACATGCAATAAAGAATGTTAATCATTTCTTTTAGAAACACATGATATGACACTTACAACTATGGAAGAATCAGTTGGTGACCATCGTAACCATGGCATTAGTAGAAATCACACCGAAAGTATCATCAGATTCACATTGGGTATCAAGTGAATATCAGTCTGTATCACAGTCCTTAAACAAAGATATTTTCCCATCGACCATCCAGCATTGTAACGAAAATCCCCCAAGTCTAGATTTTCCTCAGGTTCTGAAACCCACATGTCCCTCAGGCTTCTTTTCAATTTTTAATGAAGTTCATTGTTGCCATGAAGACTGTATATTTTCAAAGACTAAACATTAGTCTTAGTGAACATCTGCAGCATTCTTAATGCATTCTCCCCAGACATTCACAAAATAGCTGTAATTTAGGTTTTTCAGCTTGAGGAAAGTGTACGCATGGCCCATAGCAAGGCATGGCCCACAGCAAGGCAAATATTGACTTTCTTTATGTCACCGGACAATAATGGACATCTCTGCATCAAAAAACCACCCGAGTGTTCAGACCAACATAGAACATCCTGGCAGGGAAGTGAAGACCGTGACGATGATTATCCAATCACAGACCCAGCATATACAAGTAGCTAGGTTCACAGTGATTGCCTGACATGCAGTAATCCTAATCCCTAAGAGTGAGTGAGTATGGATTAACATCACTTTTAGCAATATTCCAGCGGTAATACCGCAGGGGACACCCAAGAAATGGGCTTCATATGCTGTACCCATGTGGGGAATTGAACTTGGGTTTCATTGTGTCAAGTGAATGCTTTAACCACTAGACTACCCATCTCCCAGGAGGTTTAGCTTCTTGTTTTTACAGACAGACACACACACACAGACAGACAGTCAGTCAAAACAGTTATAAAATGTAAGATTAAAACATAAAAGGAGTACCATACACATTTAAAAACAAAAGAAACGTCTTAAAACTGTCTCTGTTAATGCATGACTGTAGGATTATGTCATAAATATAGGAATACCACGATATATATAGTACATTCAGTTTACTTTGTTTTTGACATGACTTCTGTTAATATGAACAAAACACAATGCCTGGCCCAAAATGTGTAGAAATAAACTAATGGATCATTAAGGCACATGTACAATGTAACATATTTAATTTAAATTTGTGTTTTTTTGGTGGGATTTTGATATTTTTCTGTTAATATGATAAATCTACAAAATCTATTTGATTTGCATTTTAGAAGTTGCTGAGCAATAATAAAGTACAATCCTTTTATGGATAACAACTTCTTTTTTGATATATAATGCAATATTTTGGTATGGATTTTTGTACCACTGGCAAGCATGAGTGAAGTACCACAGCACAGCACGGACTTATATGTACATGAACAAGGAAAAGTTATAAAAATAAGGGGATTTGAATCAGAGATTAACAACAACAACAACAACAACGGAGGGTGGTAACGATTTGGTGACAATAAGTCAGGAAGCCAATGTTCAAGTAGGTAAGTCTGTGCTGTGCTGAAAAACATTACTTGTGCTTGAAAACGGTATAAGAATCCATCCTGAAATGTTGCATAATATAATAATAAAGTTGTTATCCATCAAGGATTGTACTTATTACTACAATATCTAAAAGCAAAAATCAAAGCATATATATGATAAGTACCATAGGGTCATGTTCTACAAGAAGTCTCAGGGTCATCCATTAACAGAGACTTCTGATAATCGTAACGGTTAAAATAGTGTCAAGTCATCATGACTCACATACATTAACATAGATTTATCATAAGCACAGAGTTAAGATGACTGCAACTCCAAAACATCAGCACAGATTTATGGTAACCTTTGTGTTGTGATGATTGTAATCCACAGACTTGTGACATAACAGTGCTGCTATGACTGCAACTCACATGACCTCACACTGTGGGTTTTCTGACCTTCAACATTATTGCTAATCCAATGAACAACAGCAAAACATCTCAATAACTTACGAAAAACAGCCTTATCCATAACAATAAAGCTAAGATCCCATTGTGGGACAAGATGAGCATGTTAGTTGAAGGGGATCATGGACTATGATCTTATATCCTTATATTCCTGGTATTATTGGAGGAAGTCCCCTCATAGTTTCCAGGGTCTTGCCCCTCAAAGCAATCAGAGCGTAGTATGGAGTTACGATCATCTTAGCACTATGATTCCATTGAGGAATGGGGCCCTGGACCATACGGTTGTCACAAGGACAGACTGACAGCAAGCATTGGGTGGGTAGGCTTTGTGTCTCAAGCAATCATTGTATGCCACAGAGAGGCATACACTCACTGCAACCATATAGATCCATCTGCATCCACAAAAAGAGGGCTGTGTCCAGATCTCCTCAACACTATTTAGGGAATCATCCTTCAGTGGTATTTAGAAGTTGGTATGATGAAGAGGAACGCTTTTTATAGATAGACAGCTTCTTTATTGCAGTGGATGTGACATTTCGGTGAAGATCATAACACTGTCATTTGCTTAATAATGGTGTTGAGGATCTACATTGCTCCTACTGCAATAAAGAGGTTGTCTTCCATAAAAAGTGTTCTCCTTCACTTTCACCATTTAGGGGAATTGTTTTAAATAGAGTCTGTGATGGTCTGAAAACATTTTCTACAGCATAAAGCATTTTTAGGAGAATTATTTCAGACAGAAATTATTTTGGTAAGGAAACATTTATCCAGAGTATAAAGTATGCTTTAGGAAATTATTTTAGACAGCCTATTTTGCTCTCCAAACAAAACATTGTGTCATCATAGATATGATTTTTACCAGAAAAGGGAAAATATAATAATGGCACCTTAGTAATCAATGATGTCAGTCACAGGAACATTTTCTGTAGATACGTCCAACAATGTTTGTGTAGCTCCATCTTCACCTCTCAGTTATTCATGTACACCATGAAGATCCAGGATATAATTTGTCTTCAACGACCCATTCTTGTCATAAGAGGCGACTAATGGGATTAGCTAGTCAGACTCACATACTTGGTTGACACATGCCATCGTATCCCGGTTTTGAAGATTAACACTCATGATGTTGATCACTGGATTGTCTGGTCCAGACTTGATTCTTTACTGACCACTGCTTTATATTGTTGGAATACTGCTGAGGACAGCATAAATCTGTACTCACTTGCTCACTCAGTCATTGATGTGATAAAGTGATTATGTTGTCATGATAGCATTAGTAAAATTCCAGTTATAATACAGCTACAGAAAAAGGAAATGGTTTAACACATTGTACCCATCCTGGCTATCCTTGAGTATAACAAGCAAAACACCTTATTTATTAGGCTTCAACAGCATTCTCAAAGACAGCTACGAGATGAACAAGAAATGCAACATAGATGTGTACAAAAAATTGGACCAGCACCTGTTTTTTTCAGAACAATTGAATAAAGGCATTGTAAGTACCCACATAGATCACCTACAGTAGCAATCAACAGCAGCAGCACCCACACAAATTACAAGCTGGTTGAAAGTTCTCCTGGACAAAAAACAGACCAGCAATTTGTATCCCTTCACGTCCCAACACAACATCATGGCATCTCTCCATCGCAGCAGGGGAGAGGTCTGGTCAGCAATGATGGCATTTTAAGCATGAAAAATGTTTCCAATGAGGAATATTTCCGTTGGCCTCATTTGAAAGTATTTATTGGATGCGTATTAGAAAATAGCCATTTGTTTCCTCAAGAGCCCTGTTAATCATTTAGGTATGTCGCCTACCTTAAATCATGCTGTCGTCTGGTCAGCAATGTGTGAACAGATAAGACTGGTTTGGTTATCCATCATTCCATTTGTTCGTTAAATGGTTCCTGTTCTAGTTCTCACTCAAAAGATGTCAACCATGACTCGTCTCCTTGCAAAAAACACTACACAAAAAGTTTGAGCAGTCGAGTTTTCAAAATACCAGGACAAAATAGTTTCAGTCAGCAAATTGCACATATGCTTGCATATTATGATGGTGATAAATTCAAACACTGAATTAATGCCAAACAGTTTTGAAATATGACAGGGAAGAACATGAAACAATGACACCCTAACTAACCAGCTACCAGTATTTCTGAACTCCTAATTCATGTACAGACGGCCACCTTAATGCTCTATCTAATAAAAAACAATAACTGGAAAAAGTTCAAAGGTCAACAAACATAACCTAGAAAACTGCTCTCCTTCCTAAAGGAAATCACAGGGCATTGACTATTCAACATCTGCAAACCTGAAAATACAATATGCTTACCTAGAATTTCATCAACAATAAACTAACAGAAGAATACATAAAGCCATATTCAATCAGAAGAAAGGTCTAACACCGCAAATATACTGCAATATACATGAACAGTGTTATGAGGGCTAGCCAACAGATGTAAGGTCTCGCCACAAAACAAGATTCTAGGGAGAGGCAGCATGAGCAATCTGGGCCAAGCTTACAGTAGAAGCCAGCATCAGAACACAGTCTCCTCTGAGCGAGGTAAATCAACGCCTACAAGCACAGAGCGTGTGGTTCTGAATACCTAATGCAATTGCTCCCTCACAGAAGATGCTCTGGGATAACGGATGTTCCCTGACCGGTGCTGAACCTGTGAATTGACCAGGTCCAAGACAGACCAACCTCGGGGACTGACCACAATAATGGTTCTTGAAGTCTTGAGCTGGTTTCAGCTGCTGGACACAGACGTCTATCTAATCCTGCTGTTGATGAAGATTCCACCTCGCAGACACATGGTGCCAGATAGAATGTTTGCCATTACAGAGTTCCATATCTCACCATTATCATACAACATGAATACAGATGAGCCATTAACCCTAGCTGTACCAAAACACGAAGGTCAGTTCATTACAATAATCTAATGTCACATGAGTTTCAACAGGTTGGTATAAATTTAGTGATCCCTTAAAGTTAGCTCAAACTGTAGTTGACCATATATCACAACACCCTATGTGCATTTCTTGGCAAATACGGTTATTCAATCCAGTACCTGATCAAACTCATTGGTGGAAATCATTACAAACATTGGCCACGTGACCTGATGTAACTCCACCTACACACACGGAGTGAGACTATGTCAAGCTTTGGATATTTGAAATCATTGTAGGAGTTTGAAATATGTAGTTATAAGACTTATTTTGAACATTAGAGGTGTAATATACTAAACAAAATAAGTTGGAGATCATGAATATTATGGGGGATACCTCACCAATTGTCTGCTCTGTTTTCATTGTTAAAATCAAAATTTCCCCCAGATGTCCACAATACCTTGTTCAGTATTTCCTGTCTTTGTTCTATATCCTGGGATAGATAAAGTGTTTAAAGTTTTCAATTCAGCCCTATAACCTCACTTACATTAACTAATATATTAACTCACCTACTCACTACCTCAATAATCACCTTCTCACATACTCAACAATAAATTACCTCACCCATTAAGTCATATCGTAACTCACTCACCAATGAATTAACTCATCTACTCACCCATTCCACTCTCTTACCTATTCACTCACTCATCTATAACTTAACTCGTCATACTAGTTCATGCAATCACTCACTCAAAACATACTTCAATCACATTTCTACATTATATATTCAATACAATGGACATAATTAAGGTCCGCTCTCAAGCAATTCCTGTACTCACCCAAAACCTGACCATCCATTCACTCACTCACCATCATCTCACCCAATTTCACGTGATTTATCGTGTTCCGAAATAATCATATCAAAAGAAAACAAAGTAACATCATAGTGGCAGCACTTAGACAAATAATGACACAAGAGCTGCAGACTTGATACATGATCTGCCCCAAACACTCCAGACAATGTTTACATCATCACAGATCAGAATGATAAACATGGTAGGCAACTACAGTATCACATGCTTTGAGTATGGATGGAGGATCTGAACCCAGATATGCAAAGCCATGTCAGAGTGCTAACAATCTAGTTATGTAAATATAATGTGATGCCATTATGTAAATACCATGTGGAGACAGTCGTTCATATCAGACAAACAGAAAATGTTGAAAGAGATCTGAAAAGACTGTAGCATGATGCAGACAGTGAGGAATATCTCAGACAGTGTCCTTGACATACTGCATCTTCTGTGCAAGCTGTGTTGAGGAGCAATGAAAATATTTCTGTAGAAGTTGATGTTTATCACAACATATACTAGTTCCATATTTCATGGTGACTGAATGGTGTCCGGTCAGGTGAATATTTTGTCATTTTCAGGCTTGATCTTTGCCAAAGTCAAGGGAGAAGGGGAAAAATTCAAAGAAACGGATGTCAGTTGTTTTCTGTAAACTTTGCTTTTCAGACTCTAAAAGGGTAGAAAAGTTGTCTTTTATAAGAGAATTTTGAAGCATAATGGCTACCCACTGCCCCAGTTGTGCAAAAAATTGCTGTGTTTGATGAAAATGCTGAGATCATTGTTATACCATAAACAGACTTCTTAATCAATTCTACTTTATCGTGCATTTGTATGTCCACTTATTAATAAAAACATGCCATTTGAAACACAAACTCATGAAAACAAGGTCACACTGAAGATAGCCATGAAATCGTTTACATGTGTACTTCAGATTTCACTTCAAATCTGATTCTCTCTAAACATGGATGACACTTCCAGGCTTTGAAAAGACCTAAAGGGATGCTCACTAAGAGCAGCATGTCATCCCAGAACAGTCCCTTGTCTCCATAACCTGCTTATGTTTTGTATTTGATTGACACGGCAAGAAAAAAAATGTCCTTGCTGTAAAGATGCAACAGGAGCAAAATCGACAAAAATACCAAGGTTTTGATTCTTTGACAAGCCTGAATCTAGCATGATGCAGACAGTGAGGAATATCTCAGACAGTGTCCTTGACATACTGCATCTTCTGTGCAAGCTGTGTTGAGGAGCAATGAAAATATTTCTGTAGAAGTTGATGTTTATCACAACATATACTAGTTCCATATTTCATGGTGACTGAATGCAGTCCGGTCAGGTGAATATTTTGTCATTTTCAGGCTTGATCTTTGCCAAAGTCAAGGGAGAAGGGGAAAAATTCAAAGAAACGGATGTCAGTTGTTTTCTGTAAACTTTGCTTTTCAGACTCTAAAAGGGTAGAAAAGTTGTCTTTTATAAGAGAATTTTGAAGCATAATGGCTACCCACTGCCCCAGTTGTGCAAAAAATTGCTGTGTTTGATGAAAATGCTGAGATCATTGTTATACCATAAACAGACTTCTTAATCAATTCTACTTTATCGTGCATTTGTATGTCCACTTATTAATAAAAACATGCCATTTGAAACACAAACTCATGAAAACAAGGTCACACTGAAGATAGCCATGAAATCGTTTACATGTGTACTTCAGATTTCACTTCAAATCTGATTCTCTCTAAACATGGATGACACTTCCAGGCTTTGAAAAGACCTAAAGGGATGCTCACTAAGAGCAGCATGTCATCCCAGAACAGTCCCTTGTCTCCATAACCTGCTTATGTTTTGTATTTGATTGACACGGCAAGAAAAAAAATGTCCTTGCTGTAAAGATGCAACAGGAGCAAAATCGACAAAAATACCAAGGTTTTGATTCTTTGACAAGCCTGAATCTAGCATGATGCAGACAGTGAGGAATATCTCAGACAGTGTCCTTGACATACTGCATCTTCTGTGCAAGCTGTGTTGAGGAGCAATGAAAATATTTCTGTAGAAGTTGATGTTTATCACAACATATACTAGTTCCATATTTCATGGTGACTGAATGGTGTCCGGTCAGGTGAATATTTTGTCATTTTCAGGCTTGATCTTTGCCAAAGTCAAGGGAGAAGGGGAAAAATTCAAAGAAACGGATGTCAGTTGTTTTCTGTAAACTTTGCTTTTCAGACTCTAAAAGGGTAGAAAAGTTGTCTTTTATAAGAGAATTTTGAAGCATAATGGCTACCCACTGCCCCAGTTGTGCAAAAAATTGCTGTGTTTGATGAAAATGCTGAGATCATTGTTATACCATAAACAGACTTCTTAATCAATTCTACTTTATCGTGCATTTGTATGTCCACTTATTAATAAAAACATGCCATTTGAAACACAAACTCATGAAAACAAGGTCACACTGAAGATAGCCATGAAATCGTTTACATGTGTACTTCAGATTTCACTTCAAATCTGATTCTCTCTAAACATGGATGACACTTCCAGGCTTTGAAAAGACCTAAAGGGATGCTCACTAAGAGCAGCATGTCATCCCAGAACAGTCCCTTGTCTCCATAACCTGCTTATGTTTTGTATTTGATTGACACGGCAAGAAAAAAAATGTCCTTGCTGTAAAGATGCAACAGGAGCAAAATCGACAAAAATACCAAGGTTTTGATTCTTTGACAAGCCTGAATCTAGAACATTCCTGATGACTGATTGAAATATAACATGCTATGGTCCTCAACCAAATTTGGATGGCTTCTATTGACCATGATCTTGATGTTGATTCAGGTTCATTGATTGGTGGGTGTCAACATTGACCACGTAAATGCCTTGTCAATATCTGCACATCGTTATTACATCATGTCATATTGCATACTACCTCTTCCATTGTTGATACACAACTGCCAGGACATGCAAAAAGCCAATTATCAATAGTACATCTTTTATTTCTTACAAATCATCGTAAAAATGATTAACATCAACTCTTGACATTTCAGGATTGTTGACCATTACAAATACATAAAACGCAATATGTGTCGATATTCAGACCATATCCTCTAATAATCATGAAATACTCAGTTAATCCCATGCAATGACTACAACCACACAAACCAATCTAAAAATTAAACAAAAATAACAAATCCTCTGAAGTTCATGTTACAATGGATAATGGCTGCTATCTATGTTTAAATATAACTTAATGATATCTTTATCACACAGGTTGATTTTGATGTCTGTAAAATGATTAGACCTAATCTAAAACTTGTCCCTGGAGCTCAGAAATTTCAAACACAATCCTGTCACTGCATTACTTAATACGACCGTCCCAAATCCAAAAAATAACATTAACGTAAATCATCCCAAGGGACGATTTCACACACGACAGTTATCCATTTCAATTCAGGCCATCTGAAATTCTTCATCTGTGCCACCAAGCCTTAAATTAGGACTTCCTCGGTATGGACCCAAACAAACCATGCATGAGATCTGTCCCTTGGGGTTCTTCAGATATTTAAAGCAAGAAAACATGATACAGTCCTTTCTGTTATTTGAACACTCACAGCTAGGGGCATTCTCAAAAGCATCAATTCCAATTCTCGAAAATGGACTTTTTCTTTTCAGGATCTAGTTTCATTAGGACTAGTCAATAGTGCCCAGTTTGACTACGAGATGACTCATATTTGCAGATGAATTTGGGGTCTGAAACTAGATTTTTTGTTCTGTCACTATGTTGTTAACATCACACTCGGCATTATCGACAAACTGTTTGACGGCAAGTTTGAGAATGGTCTGGACTCTATGTTTGCGAAGTACAATACAAAAAAGGCTGGCAACACTTCATCATTTCTACTGCAGATATTTTTCTTCCTGTTATATATAAAGAGTACTTGAATCAACTCAACAATGAGTAAATAAAACATGCATTATATTGGTGGTTACTGAACTAACACACATGTTCTGAAAGCACACACACAGCTGGGGTCTATCTATGGAACAAAACATGAGGTAGCACAACGCCTATATATCATCACCTCTGCATCTATTATTAGATGCTGATTGTAAAAATAGGTATGAAAGTCTACAGACAAAGCTGTTTTTGATAATTTTTTTCCACAAATAGTCAATTATTGTTATGCTCATTTTGGCTACTTAAGCAATTTAAGAGATAGGGATGAGTGATGAATATAAGTTGCCATGGAGACAAACTGAGCCTTGTGTGGGTGCCAGAACTAACTATAGTTGGACTATGGCAGAAAAATTGTCTTTATATGGACCCTCTACAACATCCTTAGATTTCCTAAAAACGTTTCATTTTTTTCACTTCAGTACATGAAAATGAAAAGATTCTCAGAGGTTCCTTTTTTGTATATACAAGAAATTTCCAACCAAAATTATCTTCAAATATTTCTTTTCAGGGATTAAATGTTAATCTATAGTTGTATCGGTACCATTTGTTGAGGTCTGATTGACCTGGAGTGGTTTCTTGGCAACCTCCTTGTAACCAATAGGAAGCACATGAGAGTAGCCCTTGCTTTCTGCCTTCATCCGGCTGTAAGATATCGAACTGACAGTTTTGTGAAAATGTCAAACTGGCTTAGAGAAATAATACAGCTGGTAACGAAAATAATTAGTTTAGTTCTGGAACAAGTCTTTCAAAACATTTCAGGTCTTTTTGTTAGCAAGTCTAATTACTTTATAAGATGATTATTCTATGGTTGCCATAGTAACTGTTTTTCAAACCCCTTAGGGGTCTCGGTGCTGTTAGAATGATGTCATGTTCAAATGAGAAGGGCAATGAGGATGAAGTCAGTCATGGAGAAAATTTATGTAAAGACCCAAAAGTATGCTGCCCAAAGTAACTACAGAGCTACTTTATACCATCACACTAGCAAGAAAACTTTCAGTAAAACTCTTGCCAGGTGTACGTGGTGCCTGTTGTTACCCTGCCTCAGACTTGCCTCTATGGGAACAAAACTAGAACTGGTTACTTAGGGAGCCAGGACACTCACTGTAAGGGATTCACATTAGAACTGCATCAAGCTACTGATCTGCACACTAGTGATTGCAGACAAAAACAGATAGACAAACAGACACAGATCATCTGACAGAAACACTGAGAGACACAGACAAACACACACGGAGACACTGAAATGTAAGTGCAATGATGCAAAGCTAAAAACACATTTCATCTCAACAACCTGTGCCTGGAAAGTTTCAAGTCAAGTTAAAAATTGTATGCGCTAATAACTGATGTCAGGTTATTGCTTAGGATTATATGCCTTCATCCTGTAACAGATACTGGTTACAATGTCTTATTAAGAAACTGAATCAGAGTCTCTCTGGACAAACATTTCTCAAGAATTGAGATGTCAGTCACGTGCGAAGTACAATCTTCAGCTTTGATTAATCCTGTTTGATTCAATCAATGAAACCATTTTGCCTCCAATGAAGATGCTGTCATGTGTGCATTTTCAAAATGTGTGTATACGCAGTATTTGTGTCAAGTAAGAGTCTGTATGTTGTCATGGTGTTATCAGATCGGCAGCCAAATAATCCTTAATCTCACTAATCCTACCACACATCCCAACCTAAATCATCATATTTCACCCGTTACCAACAACCCACAAGTCACTTGTATAAACTTACTGGTATGTTTTCTCGAGTGAAGTGCTTTCTTCAAATACACTGTATCACTGCGTATCATGTAAGAGACATTCTGGCGATAATATATATCACAAATAAACATCCGAGAGGTCATGATTGTTCTCCCTATCTTGCCTGTTGGTCAACTTTTGCATAAGTCGAAATATCTGCTCAGATAGATAAAGTAATAACAAGATAATTTCATCATGAGGCTAAGCTTCAGGTATATCGATCATTGCTCATTAACTGATTTACCCACACACACTCAAGATGAAGATGAAAAGCCAGAATACCTCATGATGTATAGAAGGTGTATCGATCATTGCTTATTAAGTGATTTACCCACAGAAACTCCAGCGGAAGATTTACAGCCATAACATCTTATGAGTTTCATATTAGACGTATCGATGAAGATTTAGAGAGACAAATCACCCTTCAAAAGGCTGTAGGACTAGAGGATTATGACTTCAACCATCCAATAGTCAACTTTCCCATTATGTCCAACAATATTCCTGCTGCAGTACCCAATGATAAACCTTGGTATAATTTGCATTATGGCGTGAATGTAGGAAACAGGAGAGACTTAGAAAAAAAAACAAGGAAGTAAAAATGAGACAAAGAGCTAATTCAATTTAAAAAACAGTGCAACACAGTTAACAATATGAAGAGCTACGTTAAAGAAAATTCCAACCTCGATGAACTGATTTTTGAGCTTTATGCTGAAAATACATCTGCATATTGGAAACTCTTAAGAAACACAGAAAAAAGTCCAATTCTACTTCCTACATTCCCGTTCTAAACAGAAGTGGCAAAGATGAGTGTCTGTCAGCATTCTCTGACTTGGAAAAGGCTAATATGTTGAATGAATATTTTTAATCTACATGCAGTTTAGAAGTAGATGGAAATTTAGACCTGTTAGTCCTGTACTGTGCTTTACAGTATACAATATGTCCCTCAGTTGGTGTGTGTATCCAAATAATTGTAAATATGCCAATGTAATGCCTTTATTTCAGAAAGGTGACCACTCCATTGAGTCAAACTACAGACCTATATCGCTTATTACTTGTGTTGGAAAGTTGTTTGAGAGAGCAGTGTTTAGACATGTGTATAATTATTTTTTAGACACTAATTTATTGCATAAATATCAATGTGGATTCCAAACTGGTCATTCAACTGTTCATCAACTAATTGAAATTTATAATCAAATTTGTATTTCACTTGACAACAAAGAAAACCACTGTATGGTATTTTGCAATGTATCTAAAGGTTTTGACAGAGTATGGCATAAGGACTTATGTTCAAATTAGAAATGTATGATCTGAAAGGAAATTTTTGAACTTGTTAAAAAGTTATGTAAGCAATCACAGCCAATGAGTGTTTGTTAAGGAGCTTTATCCACACAGGAAGCTGGCGTTCCACAAGGTTCAATACTCAGTCCTTCCTTGTTCATTGTGTATATCAATGAAATAGCTGATAAACTCTGTTTTCTAACTAGACAGTTTGCTGATGATACAGTGCTTGGAGCTATTTCAAAAGAAAAAATACTTAATGGAAAAAACATGAATGATAATGACCTTTTTGAGTAGTTGGGTGATGGAATGGAGGATTAAATATAATCCCAACAAAACTGAAGCCATGATATTTTCTTTACAACATAGTGGCCAACCTACTAAACTATACTTTGATGGAGTTCGTATAGCTACTGTAGACTTTCACAAACATTTGGGATTGACTTCTTCTCCAAATGGCAGTTGGTCTCATCACATCCGAAATATTGTGGAAAAAAACTCTAAAATGATGGTGCCTTAAGAAAATTGAAATCCATATTGAATAGGAAAATGTTGTAAACAATTTAGACAGTGTTTATAAGACCACACTTTGAATATGCATGTGAGGTATGGGATAGGTGTCTGATTGAAAATTTGAACAAGTTAGAAAGACAACAGCTTGAGGCAGCTCATATAGTAACTAGCCTGTCCAAATACAAGCTGAGTTCTTTATTATGACATTTAACATTTTACAAGATTAAACATAATATTGACCTATCTTTTTTAAATGAATAGTTACCACCTGTTGTAGGAAAAAGAACTCATTATAACTTTCATAATAGTGAAAAAAATACTGTGCCCGATACAAGACTATAATATTCAGCCTCTTCATTTCTTCCATCAACTATAAAAGCCTGGAACAATCTCCCATCAGCTGTAAGAAATTGTGATTCCATTTCATCACATAAAAGAAATATTAAAACAATTCGCATCATACTTTTCATCTAGTATATGTGAACTAAATATTTTACTCTTAAGGTTAAGATAGAATCAACATTATTCCAGATCCATCAAGTGCTTCTGGATGTATTACAAAACACACAGAGAAACTTGGTTACCTAACATAAGTTATATCTTACATAACAGATGTTCATTAGATACATGTCTTACTTTACATGACAATGCAGACCTCTCAAGTGAAGAAAATCTGACCATCTACAAAAATGTCCATCATTACATCAATCAAACAACAAAAATCCTCTGTTCATCCTAGTCAGTTATATTCACAAACACAACACCTCTCATGTATATCCTTTCATGTAAATATATTTTGTTGTAAATATTGGGAGAGGGTGTCATTAAGTCGGATAAGTTGTCCCCAGTCCTTTTCTTCAATGAATAAAATATATTAAATCAGATCATTCCTGCTGCTCCAGCCTTTGGTGTTTGATCTACATTTGACCCACAGTCAATCATGCTCTTTCAACCACCATTTCAGAGAGAACTTACTGGGAAGTTGTTCGAGGAATGTATGACAGCCCTGGTAAACCTATCAAAAGATTGACATTTCTAAATTTGAAGTATCAGTGACAAAAACAATGTCTGAATTCTTGATTTTCACATGTATCATATGTTCCTGTGTTTTCGCAAGTGAACGACTGACTAGCCTCTGCGTGTGTTTGTGACAGAAGCAACAGGTGTGGCCTTCTGGGAACACCTGGGGACATCACTATCTGATGTTAAGTCACAATTGTACAATCATATCTGCTGTTGCCAGAGATGTCTAGTTGTTATGGAAAGGTTTCTTTGATGGGCATTTTAGAAATTGATTTGATGACAAAGGGTGACAATTTTTATGGATATACAACTTCTTTCATTCTGTGAGGGCAATGTTTCAGCATAGAATCTATGTTGAAATGCTGCCTTCACAGAATAAAAGAAGCTGTATATCCATAAAAATTGTCATCATTTTATATGGATGGGTTTTGCTGCTTTTATTATCAAAGAGTATTTTTACATGGTCACATACTCCAGAGTTTTACCTCAGGCTCTGTGAAGCAACAGTGTAGAGAACGGCATGTTTTGATCATTTCCTTTGAGCTAGTAATGAATCATTGATCACATGAACTGATGAGTGAAATGACAAATGTGACTGCTCTGAAAGAAACTACCAAACCCTTAGCAAAGTGATAGATGAGTTGTGGGTACTGAGAATAATATTGTGCATACCTCAGGATGCAGTGAATTTTTTTCTGCTTCCAATCTCTACATCTGCACGTAGCGTAAAATTGTGATATTCAGTTGACAAAGGGGAGTACGGGTCCCAGTTGCTCACAAAGACAGACATCTTCAGACTATTGGAAGTTTCTTCCCATAGTATGAGGAATTACAAATGTTGCTGACACCCGTATATCTCAGCAGCATCTTCAACCTTATTCACATGATTCAAATTAATTCCTATGAGCACGTCATGTTAATATCCAATGAAATTGATTCTGGTCCATCGCACCAGCAATCAGGTCAGTGGGCCCAGCACAATGATGAATCCCACCTTGTCAAATGAGATTTACAAGACCACAGATAATTGCTATTGACGTGGGTGAAATCAAACCCAAAGAAGATTCACTGTGACAGGAATATACTTCATTCTACGTCAATTGCAGCTTGCCAGGCTTGAGAAATGCCAAGTTCTTTTGGTCGATATGGATCCGGAGAAGTGAGTGGTCAGTTAAATTGACGGTCAATAGTATGATCATCAGAAAGTCCACTCACAATTACTACACATTCGTTCAGTCAAACTCAATATCCCCTGGTACCTTATCATGTCGAGATCTTAACCATCCTAAATATTCAACCTCTTAAATGTGACTCAGTTCTGAGGACCTTTCAGATATGAGGTTGATTATCACAGAATTAACAAATTTGTTTCTGAACCTTTGAAAACAATATTGCTATTTCATGTTCACCCTCTTCCTTTCATATGGCTGATTTTGTTAATCTTGTTTCTTTCTGGGTCAATGTTGTTTCCTTTATGAGGTAATGTTGTTCCCCTACAAGGTTCATGTTTTTTCCTTTTCTGGGTTATGTTGTTCCCCTTTTAAGTTTAGTTTGTTTTCCCTATTGGTGTTAATGCTGTTCCTTAAGTGAGCTGATGTTCCCCTTGTGAGTAAATGTTCCAATGTTAAAGCATTACAGTTGGTTACATTGTTCCCCTATGGGTTTGAATGTGGTTCAACTTGAAGGTTAATGTTGGTCATCTAGTACTTGTTAATGTTCATCATCGTGTGAGTCATTGTGGGTTAACTTTCTCACCGCTTCTTCTTGTTCATCTTTGTGGCTTGACATTATTCAGCATAATTTCGGATAATAATTTCGTTTCCCTTTGTGTTTTTTTTAATCCATGTTGTTCTTGGTTAAATGGAAATGTATATATTTTCAGGGTTAAATACTGTTCACAAGTATTTTTAAAATGTGTTAAATCATGTTAAGAAAATTTGTTTATTTAAGCTAGATAATCATTAGTTGAACTGAATACAAAATCAAAGAATGTGCAATTACAGATGTAGATTTTCTGGAATATGCAATCTGTCTCTCTCAGTGACTGGGTTGATGCATAACATCTTTTTCTAATTGTATAGATCTATGCTCAGGATATCAACCACTTGCTTGTAAATTTTCAAGTACTTCTATGAGACAGATCAACAGACTTAACTGGTACCAAAATGGATTTCGATTTCCCTCTGTCTGAATCTGAAGATGACATATGCTGAAGTCAGTTTAATTTAAATGTCATGAAATGCCGGCATGGCAACTTAATCCTATTTCATGAAGACTCTCGTACATATCTCCCGTAAACTAGCTCATAGCTGTCACAACTAGATTGCTGATGGCTACTGAGCCAATATCTCTTTCAACTCTAAAGTCGTCAATGAACGTTATCCACCTACATCCTTCAATAGCTGATGGACTGTGATAAATTATTTCTGTGCACAATTTCAATGATGTGACACCCACACATGAATGTTTGTGACACTGACATGACATTTGAACATCCTAACAGTACAAATTATACAGAAACAATACAGATAGATATCACAAACAGCATATTTCACAGAGCAGACACTTGAATATATATTTAAAATTGCAGAAATGGTTTCTTCCACAATAAAAGTACAAAATATCGATATAACACACTGGATGAATGGTCCGCCAAAATTAGATAGGATTGGGTCATTTTCAACTTGTACAATATACATTTTAAAAGACCTATGATAAATGTTAACTACTCACAAAACAGACCCATTGACACCCCTAATGACCCCTAGAATGTTAAACCTAAGTGCAGGCCCTGTCATTTCCCAAAACAAACTTAACTCTGAGTTTTGACTTAAGTTGGAGTTTTCACTCAAATTTGAGAAAACACCGAAAAATACATTTACAAGAATGATCTGAAACCGATATTAACTTAAACATAGTAGACAATTTGAATTTGGTGGATAGATTACATCAGTTGTTAGGGCATTTTTATTTTAAGCTGTTTCCTATTGTCAACCTCAGTTTGAAATTTGAGTAAAAGCTTAAGTTTGTATCGAGAAATCAGAGCCAATTGATACCCTACAGATGCAAGTAACAGTGCATTAGTTAACATGTTGCATGAAACAAGTCATGTAACACTGCAATAGTTCACTATGATTCTCTCACATCAGTCGTAAACATCTAAGGCATGTATCTTTTCACTATTTTAACCTTGGACTTTCTGTGACACATACAGTTCAAAGTGTTGATTCACACAAATTACTCACTCGAAACATCCACTAAAGTAATCAGTCACTCATTACTCTTGGAAAAATGTCAAAAACAGAGCTACAATATCATTATGTGGAACACAGCTTCCAATTGGTCACTGTGACTTACATGAAGTTCAATATGCACCCTTATCATCACGATTATACCCACAGCTGAAACCCTCACCACAGATATTTTCACAAAGTCTGATAAACCTCAGCAGCGACCGAAGACCTTCATCTTCTTATCAATGAAACTGATACAAATTTTATGAATTGAAAAAAAAATGTAAAATCATTAACACTGTAGTCTTTAGGCTAAAGCCATCACTGGTGGCCCATTGTTCGTGCAGTCTAATGACATGCTGAATCTGATGCTGCAGATTCCAATCCCAGTATTATGTTAACATCACATACTCTTTATTTGCATGCAAACTCAACTTTGTTTGCTAATCAAACACCGCAGTAATTGGTCCAATTCTTTTTCGCAAGTTTCTCCAAGACTGGTAATTAAAGATGGTATCGTTCACTCCATTGGGACTGAGCAATGTGATTACTCTCTCGTCTGTCACCAAACAGATACAGTTTTTCTCAAAATCACACGCGGAAATTGATATTAATCGAGGTGTGTCATTTGTTAGTTGCATTGCTGGTTACATTTGAGCAGTTTTTTGTCCAGTGATGTTCTTAAAGACTATTGCTTTCTGGAAATGTGTGATATTGAGTTTGCGAACAAGATCAGGCATGTGCGTGAAAGTAAATTTTCTAACTGTAATTGACACAAATAGTTTCCAGAACCTGTTTTATGAACACAAAATACCACTAAATTGATTTGTAGGTTTTCTTTCTTGTCCTTGAAGAAGAACCTGGGTCTGCTGTGTAGTTTCAACAGAGATAAAGTAATTCCTTTTAAAATAATATATTTCAAATAGAATACATGTACATGTAACAGTGACCATATACAGTCAGACCTTGTTTATCCAAACTTCAGATATCTCTTCAGATATATCATCATTCTTCACAAAAACGAATTTTCTAGTTACAATTTACCTGGTATATCTGAATGTCCAGTTTCCGTATCTAAACGGTCAATTTTGGAAACCAAACAGCAAAATATGTACAAATTTGCCTCGCATATCTGAACACTGATGATCCAGAAGATGACATGGTTCTGTCAGAATTGGTGAAAACCCTTTGTGCATATGCTGACAAGACTGAGACCACATCCTTAACCTTGAGTGCATTTGTTGATGGGGATCACAATGAGGAAACTGGCCAGACCCTCTCAGATGAGGACATTATCATCATTGTTTCACATGAAAATCACAGTGATGACAAAGAAGAAGAAGACTGTGATGAGACCATCTGTACCTTTAGCACACATAGACACATACACCCGACTACCCCTATCTTTAACACACAGACATATACACATGACCACCCCTACCTTTAACACACTTAGACACATACACATGACTACCCCTACCTTTAACACACATAGACACATACACTCGACCACCCCTACCTTTAACACACATAGACACATACACTCGACCACCCCTACCTATAACACACAGACACATACATATGACCACCCCTACCTTTAACACACATAGACACATACATCTGACCATCCCTACCTTTAACACACATAGACACATGCACCCGACCACCCCTACCTTTAACACACATAGACAAATACACCTGACCACCCCTAGTAACCTTTAACACACATAGACAAATACACCTGACCACTCCTAGTAACCTTTAACACACATAGACACATGCAACCGACCACCCATACCTTTAACACATATAGACACATACGACCGACCACCCCTACCTTTAAGACACATAGACACATACATCTGACCACCCCTACATTTAACACACATAAACACCTGACTAACCCTACCTTTAAGACACATAGACAAATACACTTGACCAACCCTAGTAACCTTTAACACACATAGACACATACACCTGTTCAGACAGAAAGTCCTCAGCTTGAATCAACCCTCAGGAATGATTAGTAACTTTGTTCGTGGTTAATAGTTTAAGACAATGTTCCAAATATGCAAAAATAAAATATACCCATTAAATTTCAAATCTTACTAAACAACGCTATCTTATCCATTTACATCTTCAACATACAGGACAAGAAATAATCATACTCAGATTCTTCAAACTATCCTCATATATAAATAAAACACCTAGGAAAGGTGCCATACATTTTGGTATTTTGTGATAAATAACTGATGTAATTTAACTTAAAACATATCACCAATTCAGAAAGTACAAGTCTTGTTAAAATATAGTCACACCTTATCCTATTAAACCAGTTCACCAGTGTAACCTTGGAAGGTATATATGTTGAGTTGAAAGCTCAAAAGAAGAGTGAGTGAGTTTAGTCCAACCCACTGTATTTCAGCTATGGCAGTGGGCTGTAAATAATTGAGTCTGGACCAGACATTCCAGTGATCAACAGCATGAGCTTGGATCTACACTTTTGGGATATGACACACATCAACCAAGTCAGTGACCTGCCACCCAGTCCCATTAGTCACCCCTCAGGACAAGCATGGTTACTGAAGATTCTAACCCGGATATTCATGCATCTTCAAAAGAAGAATTTGGGTTTGTGGATTAGGTGGAGTCAATAGCCCTTTTCCTAACTCTGGGTTCATCTGGGAATAACCGAACATGTGCAGACACAGCAGCCATGTTTCCTCCAGTCCCTGATGTCGTCACAGTCTGAAATACTCCTTATTTCACCTAAAGCAGTAGCATGAAAGGAGTTTGGTACTTAAGCAAGAAACCAAACACTGAACCCTACCATTTGAACAACTTGCATCTAATATGACTCATTATATTCGTCATAAAACCTGTCCACCCTACACAGGACAATCACTCAATCCCACATTGCTTACCTGTAGTTCAAGCAAAACGAGCAAATCCCCTCTCCCTCCAACAAAACAACAATGTATACACCAGACAGTATCTCCCTTCATTATCACCATCCTAGGAAATCAATGCATGGCTCCTGCATGTTAAATAATTTCCTCATGCACTGTGATCTTCTGGTCAGTTGGAGGTCACTCCTTGCCTGCCAGATTCGTACTGTCAATAACACCATGTCTATTCCCCAACACATGCTTGACTGTATGATTCCTAATTGCCAGCAACAGACACCCTGCTATTGACTATAATCAATTTCATCTCCAATACTAATCTCTTATTTTGGCACCAGTTGTCTCATTCCTGCTCGTTCTTCACCTGCACCCATTTATCATCACATGCAGATCCACACTCACCAAAGATTAAAAGAGATTTGAATTTTTTAACTGTGCAGGAGTTACCTTTGAAGATTTTCTTCCCACCCTTTATAGCATCTGTATGTATCACATCAAAGAGAGATGTGTTTTGTAATCATTGTCCATGAAATAATGCTCTTTTATTATGTTTGGGGGTTGTTTCCGACTTATAACACAAAACAAACTTACAATATAAGACCAGGGAAACCAATTGTTGAAGAAGTATGCACCAACTGAGTGAGTGAGTGAGTGAGTGAGTGAGTGAGTGAGTGAGTGAGTGAATGAGACACCTCTTTCAGTATTATTCCAACACAATGACAATGGAATACACAAGAAGTCACACTGCATTACATAAACATTGTACTCATGTTGGAAACTGAACGCAGGCCAGTAGTACACTTATCATGTAGATGCTCCAAGTGAACACTGGCCAGTGAGCAAAATATTTATGGAGTCTGCCAAAGTGTTAACTGCAATGCCTTGTACCCCATGACTCTCCTGGGCTGCTGTACACCCAGCTTAATTGGTATTCAGTGTGAGATTAATAAACCATGGCCAGAGACAAGCATGAATGTCAACAAGGGGCCATCCCAAATTAATTTCAGAGTCTAAAAGTACCGGTGCTCATAATGCTTTCCAAATTATACTTTGTGTAAATGCAGTTTTTAAACTGAATGAACACCACCCAGACAGGCTGATTCAAAAGTCAAATAAATTGCAAGACTGATTAGAGAGTTTCTCATCCAGATACAATAAACTCCATACAGGACTCAACTAATGTTTTCAATTCCTTGGTTTATATTTTAAAGTGCAAAATATGAAAATAAAAATATAACCAACAGTTTAAATATTGTGCCATTCTAAACACAATTGATATTAATTTCAGTATCATAACACGACAAAAACTGAAGGCAAGAGAACTTGTTCTCTTTTATACATTGAATGATTCTTTTGTAAATGCCAAATATTTGTGTATATGTACCAGTACAGTCTGTAAAAAGATTGAAACAGATTGCTGCTAACATTCCAGTAGGGTGAGTGAGTGACTACGTCAGTGAGACTGGTTTTATGCCGCTTTTAGCAATATTCCAGCAATATCATGGCAGGGGACACCAGAAACACGTTTCACACATTGTGCCCATGAAGGAATCAAACTCAGACCTTTGCATGATGAGCAAATGCTTTAACCACTAAGCTACCCCTGATCCTTTTCCTGTAGAAGGTATGTATGACTGCTGTGACTGACCAAGCTCTGAAAGTCTATTGATATGTTTTTAGACGGTCTTAAATATCTTGTGTACACAGGAGACAGACAACACTGTCATATTAGAACTTTCTCAGCATGTAATAGTTGTGATCATCTTTGAGATATTTGGAAGAAATGATTACAAAGTGTGTGTTATGCTTTCTTCAAGAACACTGATTTGTTGACATGGAATCAAAAATGAATGTTTTCGATAAATGATAGAAATTGAGGAGGGACGGGACTTCGTATATCACTTTAGATTTGCTAATAATTCCTTCATATTTGGAGGATCTAATTTTCTTGTCTTTTTCACACTGAAACATCAACATTTACAAAACCAACTAATAAGAAATTAAGAGCCTTGCCAAAACATGGCATATACTCTTTAAGATTAAGAAGTTATATAATCAAAATATGATTTGAAAACATTGTCAGAAAGAACTGACAAAGAACATTGCTGAACATT
This sequence comes from Haliotis asinina, assembly GCF_037392515.1. Classification (NCBI taxonomy): domain Eukaryota; kingdom Metazoa; phylum Mollusca; class Gastropoda; order Lepetellida; family Haliotidae; genus Haliotis; species Haliotis asinina. The sequence continues at coordinate 20,033,485 of NC_090287.1, read as the reverse complement.
TCACTGTGTCTCTTTTTGATGAAAGGACACCATTTATTAAGGTATATGAAGTCAAATCAAATATTCATGTTTTGCTTTTTATCTATCAGTCTATCATAATAATTAGTGACAATGCAGGAATACCCGATAGATGATGTACATGCCCTGTCACAACCAGATGTGATTGAGGGGAGGTGTGTTTACGCATATGAAACAAAGTTATTCAGTCAACAATTACAAATAAACCGTGAAAAGCCGTGATTTACATCCATATCCTTAAACAATTTCCCATCCTTGATATTTCCTGGGCATACATTCCGATAAATCTCCACTATACCTTGGATGCATCTAGGGCCGTGATTTACATCCATATCCTTAAACAATTTCCCATCCTTGATATTTCCTGGGCATACATTCCGATAAATCTCCACTATACCTTGGATGCATCTAGGGCCGTGATTTACATCCATATCCTTAAACAATTTCCCATCCTTGATATTTCCTGGGCATACATTCCGATAAATCTCCACTATACCTTGGATGCATCTAGGGCCGTGATTTACATCCATATCCTTAAACAATTTCCCATCCTTGATATTTCCTGGGCATACATTCCGATAAATCTCCACTATACCTTGGATGCATCTAGGGCCGTGATTTACATCCATATCCTTAAACAATTTCCCATCCTTGATATTTCCTGGGCATACATTCCGATAAATCTCCACTATACCTTGGATGAATCTAGGGCCGTGATTTACATCCATATCCTTAAACAATTTCCCATCCTTGATATTTCCTGGGCATACATTCCGATAAATCTCCACTATACCTTGCATGCATCTAGGGCCGTGATTTACATCCATATCCTTAAACAATTTCCCATCCTTGATATTTCCTGGGCATACATTCCGATAAATCTCCACTATACCTTGACCCGTGAAGGTCCCGGGGTAGAATAGGCCTTCAGCAACCCATGCTTGCCATAAAAGGCGACTCAGCTTGTCGTAAGAGGCGACTAACGGGATCGGGTGGTCAGGCTCGCTGACTTGGTTGACGCATGTCATCGGTTCCCAATTGCGCAGATCGATGCTCATGTTGTTGATCACTGGATTGTCTGGTCCACACTCGATTATTTACAGACCGCCGCCATATAGCTGTAATATTGCTGAGTGCGGCGTAAAACTAAACTCACTCACTCACTCACTCACTCCACTATACCTTGGATGCATCTAGGGCCGTGATTTACATCCATATCCTTAAACAATTTCCCATCCTTGATATTTCCTGGGCATACATTCCGATAAATCTCCACTATACCTTGGATGCATCTAGGGCCGTGATTTACATCCATATCCTTAAACAATTTCCCATCCTTGATATTTCCTGGGCATACATTCCGATAAATCTCCACTATACCTTGCATGCATCTAGGGCCGTGATTTACATCCATATCCTTAAACAATTTCCCATCCTTGATATTTCCTGGGCATACATTCCGATAAATCTCCACTATACCTTGGATGAATCTAGGGCCGTGATTTACATCCATATCCTTAAACAATTTCCCATCCTTGATATTTCCTGGGCATACATTCCGATAAATCTCCACTATACCTTGCATGCATCTAGGGCCGTGATTTACATCCATATCCTTAAACAATTTCCCATCCTTGATATTTCCTGGGCATACATTCCGATAAATCTCCACTATACCTTGACCCGTGAAGGTCCCGGGGTAGAATAGGCCTTCAGCAACCCATGCTTGCCATAAAAGGCGACTCAGCTTGTCGTAAGAGGCGACTAACGGGATCGGGTGGTCAGGCTCGCTGACTTGGTTGACGCATGTCATCAGTTCCCAATTGCGCAGATCGATGCTCATGTTGTTGATCACTGGATTGTCTGGTCCACACTCGATTATTTACAGACCGCCGCCATATAGCTGTAATATTGCTGAGTGCGGCGTAAAACTAAACTCACTCACTCACTCACTCCACTATACCTTGGATGCATCTAGGGCCGTGATTTACATCCATATCCTTAAACAATTTCCCATCCTTGATATTTCCTGGGCATACATTCCGATAAATCTCCACTATACCTTGGATGCATCTAGGGCCGTGATTTACATCCATATCCTTAAACAATTTCCCATCCTTGATATTTCCTGGGCATACATTCCGATAAATCTCCACTATACCTTGGATGCATCTAGGGCCGTGATTTACATCCATATCCTTAAACAATTTCCCATCCTTGATATTTCCTGGGCATACATTCCGATAAATCTCCACTATACCTTGGATGCATCTAGGGCCGTGATTTACATCCATATCCTTAAACAATTTCCCATCCTTGATATTTCCTGGGCATACATTTCGATAAATCTCCACTATACCTTGGATGCATCTAGGGCCGTGATTTACATCCATATCCTTAAACAATTTCCCATCCTTGATATTTCCTGGGCATACATTCCGATAAATCTCCACTATACCTTGCATGCATCTAGGGCCGTGATTTACATCCATATCCTTAAACAATTTCCCATCCTTGATATTTCCTGGGCATACATTCCGATAAATCTCCACTATACCTTGGATGCATCTAGGGCTCGATAATTACCTCCCTTGTCTAGCTTTTTATCCAATCATGTGTTCACACTGGAAAGTTGAGAGTACCAATCACAACTCACTTTTGATTATCCAACCCATTAAACATGGCATCACAACTGATGCAGAGGTACTTGAAAGAAGTAGGAGTTCTTGCATATATGTTTTTTCAAGCACATAGACACTTCAAACCTGTCATCTTGTCTGCATGATTTCAAAAAAAATCTGAGTCACACTGTGTGAACAAATCTTCGTGGCTGCAACAGTTATATTTGTTCACACTGGCAAGCTTGGTTGTATCGACGGCTTAGCTGAGTGGCTACTGTGAGAATGTGGAGTCAGCAAAGGGAGGTAATAAAATTATCGACCTGAGCCATAGATGCATCCAGGGTATAATGGAGACTTATCAGAACGTAAACCCTGGAGATATTGATTATGCCAATTTCCAGGACTTGATTATAAACAAAATTATACTTTGGCAAATATGTCCTAGGTGAGAACTGATTCTTGTTGGATATGAAAAAGTTTCCTCAGCTCTGAAGAACAGATATTGTAACATAGCACTTAATTTCTGTTTATATATGACTGATAAAATGCTCAGAAACTACAGGCTTAAATACAACATGAAATTGTTGAAAGTCTTTCTCACAAATATCTGTCAAATGTTGAACTATGTTTTATTGAGTTAGGTAACTATTTTTCCATTCCTACCTTGTCACATTTAGACTTTGTATTGTCATGTACATTGTATGAGACCTCTGTCCTATCAAACTGACAACTGCTGGCCAGACATAGCTGATCAAGGTCACATTAAAAAACATGGAACTATATTGGCAACGTGCTCCTAAAATCCATCAGCATTAGAGGTTTGCTTTTTCTTAAGTTATTTGGAATAAATAATTACCAAATGTGTATGGCGTTAAGTGGCCACATGAAGACTGGAATTGCCACAGTCATTGCAACTAATAAAACACTGATTGGGTTCAAGTATCTAAATGCATAAGTATACACTGTTTAAAACTACTTTTGATTTTTCACAGGGTAACAAAACAAAACAGTAACAGCTGACTGTCTTGGCTGGTCTGAGCGAGTGGTCTTCACAACTCATTGACAACAATGAAGTTTCTGCTTCTGGCAAGCAGGGTAATATAAAACCATGAGATGGAATGAGATAATAATCAGCCAGACTATCAGACATGCATCAAAGTTTTGACCATCCGAGACAACACAGTCCTTCTCAGACAGTAGGGCAGACTTGCATTTTAAACATTGGTAAATGATCACATTACATTCTAAATTGTCTCAGATGAGATTTAGAGAGATGGCTCCTGTTCGTGAATGGCTACTGGAGGGATAGCTTCAGGTAAATCACAGTTTTTATCACGATTTTTATTACCACAGATCCTATACTCTCAAAACATTTGGGTTAAAAAAGTGACATCAGTCTTACTGATAATATAACAAAAAACTCTTTTAAAAGATCCTGAAGCTACCACTGTTGCAGTTTTTAAATTTTCATGTGGCATAGCTACCTACACTCACTGATTCTATGCTTAATCATCACATGCTGTGTTGGAAATGGGCACCTGGCCATGCTGGGAAGATTTCATGTCGAGACTGTAGTTTCAAATTAATATGGATCCTCCAAGCCTGCAGGATATCTTGAGTAGATATATTAGTCACAAAAAGCTGCATTTTTATGTTAATGGTGTCCTGAAAAATTTAGTCAGAGCCAGCGACTTCTAAAGTCAGGGGATCCTAATGGAAACTTGGCATTTTGGCTTTTATTTCAAACACTGAATGCGTCCATTGAAACTGAAAGATATAGATAATAATTCATATACCCAGCACAACTGAATTATGATTTCAACACAACATCAAGCTGTAGTGCCTGTGTAAGCATCCATCAAAGTGAAGTGTATCTACCATCCCAAATTTAGTCCTGTGAAGATGCAATATCACTTCATCCATGCTGAAATTACACATCTCTTCTATCAATGTCATGGGCTCTCACAATCTCACCCTTTTACATCTACACCACGAAGACAGGTTACCAGCAATATTTCACACGACAGAGGTGATTACTGGACTTACATGCTGTATTGTGTATGACGTAAGTGGCTTTTGTCCGTGTCCTGGGGGACATTACCAACCATTAATGGATCTATAAACTTATTTTCACTCTCCACCATAGTCCCCAGGACGAGGCTGGTCCATCACGTTAGAACAATTACAGTTCGGGGACGGAGCCGTGATGCAGGTAGTTAGGCTGCAACAGAGGCTCTATTTTCCACACTAATTGAATACAAGCTGTCTGCGTTTTTTGGGAGAACATTGGTAAGCTTTCTTAAAAGAACTTCAAGGGGCCATCTCATGAATTTATAGGTGTAAAAATAGATAGTTTCTTATAAATGCATCAGAAGGGAAAAGGTAGAATTCACAACACAAACCTTTTTCCAGCTAAAATTGACCGTCTTGTGACCAACATTTAGTCTACATCCACTAGAACTGTTACCATGGTTACATCCAGGTATGAAATCACCCTCCTGTCTGGACTAAGATCTATCATGTTTAATGGATTTCTGAAACCAAGGATATCTTTTACCATTTAATCTAAATGCAACATCAAGAGACCTCATTTCATTAAGTACACCACTCCAGGCTGGATGCGCAAGGATCATTTGGAGAAAGATAGCTCAATGCCCAACCATTGTTACTGTAGGAAGGAGGACACTGAGACTTGGGCAAATTGGCATTCCCCCACAAGACTGATGTCTGCTAGTTGCAGTGTCATGACACATGTCAATGTTAAGCGGCCTTCACACAGCAAACTAAGGTTTGACAACACTTGTTGTCAAACTTGAGTTTAAGAGTGTGAACATTCTAACGACTTGCCACCAACACCAACATCAGAGTTGTCAAACTGTACGTGTTGTCAACAAAAAGGATCAGTCTCTATTCTTACCAACTTTTCCATCAAACTTTGGGTGTTGTCAAACTCAGTGTTCAGAAACAACCAATTGCAGTCAACGAAATTATCATGTGACCGCGCCACTAGAGACATGGTGCTCAAATGACAGTTTGACAACATGAGTTTGACATGTGAAAGCTAAAGTGTGACAACTTTCAAAATTTTGTCAAATTTTGTCTGACGTGTGACGTCTGCTTAACAGTTAAAACATGGAAAATCAATGAGAATATGACGAATCTGGAAGTAGAATCAATGAGGCCAAGAGTGTTTACTCTGACAAAATTATGCAGATATTTATTTTCTCTCCATTGTTGCATAATGACCTATAGAATGATCAGTTCTACTTGTTCATAATGCATGTTCAGAATGGCTCAGAAACAACGTAGAGTACAAGTATGCGAGTGTAAGGAATCTACAAAATACCATAACTAAATTTAGAACTTGGCTGAAAACATAATGCATGAAACATAGAGTCTTTTATAAGCTTGTGTGAGTCATGATGACCTTATATCATGTTTTCACTTCATGAGCCTGATATTCTAATTTAACAATCTCTTTATTATCTGTGTGTTATAAATACTGTAGAGAAGATGTAGTACCTTCTATTAAGATAATCTGTAGCAGGCAATGATAATGGCACAGAATGCTGCTGGTTATACGAAACCCTTTAAAAAAAACTAAAACTTGTGCTTCCTATCGATTTTCAACAAACATTCATATAAGAGAGGGAGACAGCCTACAGCTCTATCAACCACATTGAAGCTATTTTGCTTAATTCCCCAATGAAGCATGACTAATATTTATATTATCATAGGGTGCTGAAAACTGAAAGGGAGAATTACTTGATTTCATTTTATGGTCTTTAAGTCCACTACTGTCAGTAACTCATTTTTCAGTAATGTGAAAATGGGATGATATGGGATACTTTTTGACTATTAACATATGAGGGCTTATATCATATTTTTTAATGTATTTATCTCTCAGATACAAATATTTAAACAATACATTCTATTCTTGTAATGGCTGTTGATGAATAACACAGATGTTTTTCCAAAACTGATTGTTTTTCCATCCAGGACTAATTTCATTATTATGCGACTTGATCTAATCATAGCACAATAACATCTGTCTTGTTCTTCTGTATCCATGTTCCTACGGCCATGTTGGATATGAGAGGCTTCTAATGAGGACGAGGGATTTGTCATGAGTACTGGCTTACTGAGGGAGTCAGTGTTGGTGCAGTGAGTGAGTGAGTGAGTGAGTGAGTGAGTGAGTGAGTGAGTGAGTGAGTGAGTGAGTGAGTGAGTGAGTGAGAGTGAGTGAGCGAGCAAGCTTAGGTCATGCCGCTTTTAGCAATATTCCAGCAATATCACAGCAAGGGACACTAGATATGGGCTTCACACATTGTACCCATGTGGGGACTTGAACCAGGATCTTTGGTGTGACTAGGCTAGGCTGCCCCACTTTGTAATGAAAGCTGTAAAGCTGTTACACCATTAACTCTTCACAAAGAAACTACAGGGGTGGTAGTGATAATCACACCATGGCATTATGGACTGGTGCGTGGGGATGCCTGGCTAGTTATTCAGCTAGGTTGAGGTGTCGGGATCGAGCCCAACTGTGATTGATTGTAAAAGCCTTGGAATCAACTTTGTGTGCAGACTCTTTCCGTTCTGTCACACCCCCACAACCCTGTGCACTTAAAAGAACCCATAAATCTGTTTGTAAATGACCAGATGGTGGCCACATGAACACCTACTTGTGAGGACAGCAATTGCAGTGAACTAGTACAAAGTACTGTAACTATGTGTCCCAGTCCACCCAACTGTGAATGGGTACCTTATTAGGATGATAAAGCCACAATAAACTTGGTGCGCATAGATTCAGCGAGAGTTGTATACTTCCAAGCAAGTTGAGATTGATAAACATGATGTTCCGCTGACATTGACATCTAATGGTTGAGGGAAAAAATACCACTACCAGCACCTTCAGCAAGCTCTAGTCATGTGCGCTATATAAATATCCCATGATAGTAATAATGAAATAAAAACTTGATGCTGATGCTATTAACCACTGGTTTGTCATGTTCTCTGTATTAAGCAAGATTACCTACAGACAACTGTGACACAGCAGTAATATCACTGACTGTAACACAAAACATTCTCTCACTCTATACCTCTTAATTGAAAGAGAAACGAAACTGAATTTGCACAGTAATTCAGCAAATACAGTGAAAAATAATGATACATGGTTAACTACACAAGTGACTTAAAACAAACCATAGCATGTACATGTATGCCAGTGGTAATTCAAAAACTTGACTCCACAATTCCAATCAAATACTGGAATATTAGTTTGCAGACCTAAGATGTTATTCAGGAACACTACCGACTTGAATTCTGGTGCCTATTCCATCAAGACCAATTAAAAAAATTCCATACAAGAAAACATCAGATTTAATGTCCAACTGTGATCTCCAGAGCCAATCAGTTCAATAGGATCTCTTGAGGAGGTCATCTCCAGATGCATTCAGTATGTTGTAAACCAAGATCAGCTGTTTTCATAAGTTTCCAAGGTTACATGACAAACTATCAATATCAGCTACAAGATGCTAGAACAAGGGTCATCTGCAGTAACTGATCATGTTCTCATCTCAAAGTCTGAAATAATAACTGAAATTATAACTAAGGCTCCTTAGCCTACATATGGCTGAATTACAGTACACTTCATTATATGTCTGATGGATCTATATCCGCATGAGACACTGGAAATATGGTGGGTGATAGGGATATCATGATTCACTGGTGCATCATCAGCAAGCTTTGCATGATACGATGCACGATTCATGTGATATTTTATATTGATTCGGTTTTTTCACACATATCAATTACTATTCTGAGTCTTAACACATTTGTCAAAAGAGCACACATGACTTGTTGAGAGTGAGCGATGGGCTCTTTACTGATCGGTAATTGTCCTTTAGCTAATAATCTCTACCTATAACAGAAATGATTTTTGAGAAATTTTAAGTCTGCTATGGTTTCAACATCAGACTTCCCATTACGTTAATACTGCTTGTTATGCACAAAATGTTGAAAATGCTGTAGCGTGATACATATTGTATGATGATCTCAGTATCGAGACATGTATCATGACACCCTTAGTTGGTGATTTCAAATATTCCAGATTTCTTTAAACAAATAAAGCAATACTTCAACATTTATTCCTGACAGAAAAATAGACATTATCATATACTGATATTTTCAAACACACAGAGGTTAAGACCAAAGCAAACTTGAAAATGTTCTTGAAGTTTCTCAATTTAGATGTGTAAGTTTGGAATGGGTTTTACTTCAGAAACCAGCTGAATGATCAAAGGGAAGAAATGAATCAGCAGCAGCACAAATCTCAGTGCACCAGTACTGATAACTGTCTGTCAATATTGATAGTGTTAGGAGAATCAACATGAACTCCCTATCTGAAATATATTTAACTCTCTGCAAAAAACTACAACTAACACAATCTAAGCAACTGACATTATATTATTCAACAAGACTACAGACAGTCTCTTTTGGAATTACTTGCAGATGCAAATTAGATGGAAAAATAGCTAATTGGTTAGACTGAGTGTCAACCAGTGAAGATCCAGGTATGCATTGATCTTCAGTAACCCATGCATATTGTAAGAGTTGACTAACAGGATCGGGGTCAGGCTCACTGAATTGGTTGACACATGTCATGATCGTTTTCCAATTATGTGGATTGAGGCTCATGCTGTTGATCACTGGATTGTCTAGTCCAGACTTGAATATTTAGAAATCACTGTCACATAGCCGGCATATTGCCAAATCGAGAGTTTAATAAAACTACAAACAAACAAAATATTGTGTGTCAGTAGCAGAAATTGCAAACACATAATTTTCAGCATAAAAATGCCATGTGTGGTAAGCTGACCTCCCTGTATTGCTGTCATATTTGACTGATCAAATGTCGTTGTTCATGTGTATGCCAGTCATGGATTATTCATTTAGTCTAAAAGAGATAAATATTTAAGGAACGACTGAGCAGCCAGGATGACAGCGACAGTCCAAACAACTGATCACACTAACAACCATATAATTCACAGGGTTAATGTTTGTGAGGTTGTCACAGATAATGTATTGGTTGTGGGATAGATTGTTAAGCCACCAATTTGATTTTCAGGGCCATGGGCTAGGAATCAGATTTCAGGTCAGCACGGTTGTTTTAGATAGTTCATGAGCTCAGATATATATTTCTAACAAATGCTGAACATTATTTTTCATTGGAATAAATAACAAACCATATTTTTTAATGTCTGCAAAAAATAGCAGATGAGCTATTTCTCTTGGGTTCATAATTCATCAAACAAATTGAGACAAAATGAATTTTGTTTTACTTTGAGTTATTACTAAATCATATGTTGACACTGCATTGGAAGCAATTATATGAATGTGTCATTCAAACCAATTTGCTATTCCTGATTTCAGTGAAACACTAAGCATCATGACAAAGTCATCACATTAGTACATTAATAGGAACAAGGATGCTTTAGCTCCCATTTGGGAATTTTGCCTGACCTATGATGCATATTTGAGGTTGCACTGAGCAGCACAAGCAGGGACTCCCCTCACTAAGCAACCTTTACTAAGGTTAACCTTGACTTCCGTTCTTTAACATCTTAATGCATTGTGAAAGGTTGTCCAGGTCAATAAATACACCTAAGTCAACAAAATTTACACTAATGTTTACAGTTCATTGTTATACAGTGAGTGAGTGAGTGAGTATAGTTTTACGCTGCACTCTGCAATATTCCAGCTATATGACGGCGGTCTATAAATAATCAAGACCAGACAATCCAGTGATCAACAACATGAGCATGGGAACCAATGACATGTGTCAACCATTGTTATACAGACAAATGTTCAACTAACTACTGTCCCCAACGTAGAACATTCAAGACACTTGATAAATGAATGACTAAAGTATGGGCAGATCAAAAGTTGTTTCATTTTGAAAATTACGTAGACTGCCCAATAACATGAAAAAAAAATCCAAAAAAAATCATCATATTCATTATGTGAGTGAGTGAATCACCTTAGCAATATTCCAAGCATATAATAACGATTGTATTCATTTTGTCTTTGGGTATGATATAATACTTATTATCATGATAACCACCATATGATCATATGAAAAAGACATATCATGTATTAAACATAATCATTAGGCTATCGTCATGAATGTCTCACATATCACAGAACTTCGGAAAACCTATACAGAGCTTGGAGAAAATAACTGCAAAAATAACAGCCAAAAGTCTCATCCACTTCATAGAATAAGAAAAAAACAGGCAAGAGAACACTACTAAAGATCTGGCATGGGGTATTGATCCCTGAAAACAGTCTTTGTTACTCGGCAGAGCTCTTTTGTTTGGGAGGAACACTGAGGTGTTTTCCCTACCACTCAGAAGAACTCTTTTGTGTAGCAGGAACTGTTTGAAGTTTTAAAGTCAGGAAATGAGCATAGCTGGCGCTGACGATTTTGTGCAGTGTGGTATGATGTTAGACAATGGTGGCAAAATTTGGTTGATTTCAATAACATTATGGACTAAATAGGCTGAATTTCTGCAAGCTCTCAAGACATTAGTGTTGTTTCTTTAACTGTCTGTTTGATCATGTCGACAACAAGGATATACATGTTTTTCATTCTACACCTCTCAATTTCACCACATTAATTTGTAACTACATCTGATTTAAAACAGAGAGAAAAGAACATTTTTAAACAATTAATATTTCATGATTCAGAACTCAGAAAAACATGATGAAGGAATACTTCAATTAACTGAATTCCGCCATACAAACAGCAACTGATCGTGATAACTAAATGTTACAGAAGCATCATCAATAATATTTAATCTTTACGTCAGTTCCACTTACCATTATTGCTTGGAAATTCCTCATTTTCTATGAAGACAACTCTTCCCAATGACAAGATATTCTGAATGCTAGAAGCTCAGTATCAAGAAGCAAATAGCCACAACAGAGCACTGGTACATCATGTAGAATCACATCACGCTTCTCTCTTGTTGTACTCACCTTGAGAAACTCAGATACAGATGGCTAAAAGAATCCATCTGCTAGCGCCAAATCGGCCACACGACTCCCAAGTCAGACTCACATTGTTCTCACAATCCCTGCCTGTACAATAACTCAATGAACATCTACACTAAAATCCCTTCCTTGAACAAAGAAAAAAACAGCGGCAATAAATCACCCACTCCAGTCAACACCCTTCACCATCTTAATCCATTGGGCAGAATGTTCAAAGTGTAAAGAATATCCTGGAGTGCTATCCTTTTTTCAGCACATCCTCAGTCTCGGCAATCAGATTTCAAATTTTGGAAAAATCTTCCGCTGTGCTGGCTAAATGGCATTGGCAAGGCAGTATCGTTGGACTAATAGCCCACTGAAAGTTCCATGTGGTGATGAGGCTACGAGACCTTACAACATCCCCTAGCTAGGTCTTTTTACACAGCCTCGTCCTTATTGATTTCAGAACTGACTTGATACAACAGGCAAGCGAGACTCGAGAACGATGCTAAATGTGAGTTCGGCCAGTTTGGCTCTTCTCAGTCTCAACAATTGCATTGCAAATACCACGCAAGTTCCTCTCTCCTGTAATTCGTTCTGTGAATCTTCCCACTTAACAGACACATGTTCCATTTGGAGAACTATATATTAAAACCAAGGCTGCTAAATTCCTAGTTCAACATTTAGTAACACCATGAACCATATATTGTGGAGAATTGGACAAATTCGACTCCCCTCAACAAACACACAACATCTGTTGTGCATCAGGTCTGATATTTTTTCACATTACCAAAACAGTTGGAAAAGAAATATTTTCAGTCGAGGTTTTCCAGGCGTTCTTTATCAAGGAATTCAAAGGTCTCATAATGCCATTTCCTCACTGTTTTGTATTATTCAGACATGCAAATTTGAAATAAAAATTCCAGACCACTGGTTAAAGAGGTAATGACTGTTTCGTTTGTTTATTTCAAGCCAATGCGGTTTAATCATAGACTGTGCTGCACAACATCGCTTACTACTTAAGCATCATAGGTAAAACCTGATGGAAGTGTAGGAAACTCTGTTTTCATCTCTCTTGTCTCTGAGAATCCTCAGCAACTTCCATTCTCTCGCTTTGAAAGAAGGACATGAGCATTATCATTAATTAGTGGCCAAAATTCAACCTTTCTTAATGTATGCATGGTAAATAAGTCATAATAATATAAATATATTGCAAAACTTATGTAGCATATGACTGGCAAGCCAAAAACCTAAAAGGTGGGCCACACTTTCATGTTCAAACTCTTTCTTAAAAAAATGTATTTTTCAATCTGGGTCAAAGAAATGTTTCCAAAGGGCAGTACACTACTGATTCTACAATTCATGAATGATGGCTGCATGCAAAGGAGTGAATAACATGTAATAAAAATTATATGGGGTGGGATTATTAGTCAAGATTTTCTGATACTGAAAGATTCCTTGATTCTAATACTTATTCAATGAGCTTTTGGGAAGCTTTGATGCTGGTAATATGATAATCCAATTATTAATTCTGAATCAAGATACAGCTTGTAATTATATTCAAATTATGAGGTGTATTGACACGGTATTCTTACCTCTTATTCATAGGAGTAGGTATTCTCATTTTCAAACTGTATCCATACTAACTCAATAATGTTTGATAAAATTCCATCTGGCATTAAATAATTTTAAAATTAAATAAAATATAAAATAAATGAGATATTTTAGATAGATACTTTTACATGATTTTTTTAAGATCTCCTAAAACTTTTTATAACAATTATTAAATACCTTTTGCAATTTTAAAACACAAATGAAAGTAGTTTGTAAAAACTATAACATTACATAAAGAGAAAAATTAGAAAATGTTACATGTTATATGGGATAGCCACAGTTGATCACTGTATTCAGGTCAGGTTGTTAAGGTTGCAAGGAACCTGTGCCAACTTGGAGTGACTGAGTTTAGTTTCATAATGCTTTTAACAATATACCAATAATACGATGGCATGGCACACCCATGTGGGGAATCAAACCCAGATCTTCGGTATGATGAGTGAAAGCTTTAACCATTAGGCTACCTCACCACCCCCAAACCAACCAGTAGGGTAGGTATGTCTTTAATAGGAACATGTTTGCAAACAAAAGTTAAACTGTGTGAATTCAGTTTTCACTACATTTCAGGACCAATACTGTTTGCAACTGTTCTTCAAAGGACATAAAGATATTCTCCTTCAACATTTTGTCTAGTCCTCCAAGCTCATGTTATGTCCTAGTCCAAGCAAACAAATCCTGATTAAAATCCAAAGATTTTTCGTATTTTTTCTAGTGTTCCTCCTTTAATGATCACTAGATAAGTCTGTAGCTGAATCAAAGCGGGATAACCTTTCATGCATATATCATACGATCAATACATATTCTGCTTCCATCACGAAATCGAGGAGGGTCACCAACAAGATCTGTTGCAATCAATAACAACAGGACCTATCATCTTTCCAGAGAAACCTTTAAATTTAATCAATGTCCCTAAAACAGACATCATAATACTGCTATCGATTTCCCCTTAGTAGTATCAACTCGTCTGTAAAGGTCAGATGGGTTATAAATTATGCAAGAAATAATCAAGTAAGCTGATAAACATTGAGAGTCTGTCATGTCTTCGTGGTGTGGGTATAACTAAATGTGAAATGCTTGTCTAGTCTAAACTAAACTGGCTGAAATGTACATGAAAAACATGACAGCTTGTCAATTTCATGTTCTGTTCCTGTTTACTGACACTTACCATTCCATATCAGGGGGTTTCCTGTCATGACCTTTCAAAGATTTTTAAAAAAACTGTGAAACATACCTCTTCAGATGATGAATACTTTTCATTTTTGAAGTTTGAGAATACAATGAATGTTGTTAGACATGTCAAAGTAAATTACTGAACAGCCACACAAGTAACATACAGAGGTGAATCGACACAAGAATGGAACATACCTATTGGTTTGAAAATTAACACTTGTGACAGCACACAGCCAATAATGGAAATGAGGGTATTGATATGACATCAGTAATATCTTCATAAAGATATACTGGACAAAATAAGTTAGGGATGTTGGTATTTTTATTAATGATATTTCATCAGTGTGGCAATGAATAAACAGATCATTATTTACAATTTACATATATCTCTTTACATATATCTTTACATATAGTATGTAAACTATATTCTTTAGAGACACACTTTATAATGTTCTGCATGAGTCTATTAAAGTTTTGTTTGAGACAAAAAAAACCATTTCAGGCCCTTCAAAACACACCAGTCCTTTTCTCAATATCAACTCAAGGACTCTTTCTTAACACCTAAAGACAAATGTATCAGTAAAATTATTATTCATTTCGATTGGTTTCCTGAAAATGAGCCTAATCTCATAAATGCAGCTATCATCATCATTCTGTTTGTAAGTTCCCCAATAACACAAATATCATTAACTTTGATACTTTCAGAAAAATCAAACATTCAGCATGTTCATCTGAAATTAAACTTTCAGTACATTTTGTTTTTGTTAACATGTTTAAGGTTTAATGTAAAAGGTGTTCTGAATTGTGATTTTTCTAAAACTTCTGTTTTAGGATGTGCATAAGTAACTACTTTTAGAAGGCTAATGGACGTAAAATATTTTGAACATAAAATGCCATATGAACAAACTATCTACAACTCTTGAGAAAAGGTAGGAACCATTTCAATAGAAATCTTGGTTATCACCAACTGGCCACAGCCTAACAGTCACAGACCTTTGCAGCTGCCAGAGTCTCTGGTCAGTTTGCTTGAAGAATGCCACGATTCGCATTTACAAAACAATATATTCTTGCCCCATACTTCCAGTGCTTCACCTGTCACTTTCACAGGCTACAGTTTTCCAAATCTGGAAACATTCCAAACAATCTGAAATTCTGCATAAAACAGCTCTTGAGAAACAGCTGTCCTCACTGCTAATCCTGTATAGTGATTTCAAACTCAAAAGTTATACTCAGGACCCTATGCGAAAAAAAAGGAGGGCATCAATGTGGCAAGAAATACACTTCACAAACTGAAACCATTGATTGGTTATTTACCGACTTTAATACCTCAGTCAAGACCGGATGAGGACATTTTAAGACAATGTTGTATCACTCACAAGTGACAGTCAGTTTACTCATGACAGATGGAGATGGTCCTCTTATGAGTGTCTCCTGCGATGAAATCTTCACCATCAAACATATACTTTACTGTGTGGACTTTTCAAATGTACAGGGCTCATATTATAGCAATAAATATTTAAGATCTGTTTTCAAGCATAAACAGGTGTCTCACTGTGAACAACTTAATGGAAATTGATCTGTATCATAAATTGGAACAGTGTTAGACAAATTGCTCGGGGTTTTTTTCTTATTTTGTGCTCTGACATTTTCTGTTTGTAGTTAATAATGTAATGAAAGAAACATATTTCAGGAATCTCTTTTGGACTTTGTAATAAAAATGTGTACATGTGCAGAATATGTTGCTGAAATTCAACATAAACTCACTCTCCGACCACTTAAAATTTTTCACTGTTCTGAAACATTATTATCAACATAACTAATGCTTCTTTGATTTGATGAAGGTACAAGAGGTTTCAACAGTTCAGACATGACACCATCCAACGTACTATCATGAAAACTTATGCTCACTCTTGACACAGAATGTATAGCAAGTCAGTTATCAATGATGATTGAATTCTGCTGCAACAAAATATAGACTATGTTCAGCATCAGAGGTCAAATAAATGTGTCTCATTGCACTAACCTAAGCATTAAAATAGAGCCATTTTCTCAAGCGTTACACAAACACATAAACTGATACCCCACAAATTTTTGAATGCATCATATGGAATATCAACCTCAGCATCTAACACCAATCAAGGTCCTGATTGAAAACATAACACATGGTCACATATAAAGAGTGACATGAAGACAGGATCCTTAATATTTCATTGATGTCATAAAGTGAGAAATTATGTTTCCATAACCCTTCTGTTACTTCCTTGTTTTTGTGTCACAACACTATGAACATACACCGAATCAAAGTCTCACAGGATGTGAATGCTGATCATTGTCAATGTCATTCATGGATCAAAGAGGCAAAACCTGTTAATCATGTCAATCATCTCGTTGATATCACCCTGGGATATGGTTGGGCCACATGGTAAAATTGATGATTAAAATGCAACTCTTGCAACTGACTTTAATGCACTCCTTAAACAAACAAGCAGGCGTGCAGAGTGATATTCATTGCCCACTCATAAATAGCTGTTCCATTGTCATAGCATCTCCGCAGTCGCTGATTATGCTTGTTCAATGATTGTGATCAGGCCAATGGATATGCTTGTTCAATGATTGTAATCAAGGGCAGACACTGCTGCTAACAACATGCTTCAAACCTGGATCGGTCGTCTTTGATTCATGCTGGGTTACTTCCGAGGGTGACTTCTAAGAGTTCAATCTGAGCCCTACGGATGATTTCCCATAAGGATATGATGTGTTGAGTCATTTCTTGATGGCATTCGTGCAATATCAAACTTCAGATTAATACAAACTTCTTGAAGTCAATCGACCCATTATCGCTAAAATAATGGGTTAAGGTATGAAAAACAGGGAATATGGTTTTACGCAGCTGTTAGCAATATTACATGAACAAACAACAAAACACAATAGAAATATACTTTAAAAAAATATTTCAAAGGAATCAAACACCTGAACTTTTTGCATGCGAGCAAACACTGTAACCACTAGTAGCGTGACGATTCACTGATACACATCGATCCATGGGCAGCCAGTAGAGTGAATCAATACAAAAGTTTTACACTGCTGTATATCCTGATACGACACTTAAAATGGGCAATGATGCATCGATGTATTACTTTCAATATTGCCAAATTGCATTATCGCTCAGGAAAAAAGACTTCCTTTCATTTGATGATTGAAATGTAAGCCTAATTACTTATCCTTCATAGGCAAAATGGTTTTTTTGAAATTCTCGCATCAAGAACTCTGTCTGACATAGGGCTCTCATGTTATTAAAATTCTCAAAGTCTGTGATAATTATCTCTTTTCTGAATGAACATTGATCAATGCTTCCTGAATTGGATGAAATACTTAAAAATTGGTTTTGTTTTGATCTGAAGGTGTTCTGTAGTTGATGTTACTAGAATTAAAGATTTTAGTATCATGATACATATCGTCTTGCCAGCCTTATATATGGATTCAGATTGTACCATAGCTAAAGTGCATAACACTTTGGCAAGGTATTGCTGTGCCTACAATTTTAGTATCATTAATATCATATTACTTCTTGTATGCCAGCACCAACACTGGTAATCAGATGGCTATAAATCCACTGACAAGCATAAAAGTACTGCTCAGACATTGAAAGCTATTTGAAGTTTGTATAATGTTATCAGAGGTAAATTCCCCTGGAATACTGAAAAAGTGCGAACAATAGATCCAAATCCAACAAGTATATCTATTCCTTTAAGAACAACAGACAGGATTGCTGTTTCATGGTGCTCATTAGTCATCACTTCAAGTAAGCATGATATGTACAGCAGTCTAGGATCACCTAGACTGATCCATGTGTCGACTTGACCTTTTGAAATCAGTCTGACATTAGGACAATAAATGCCATGACGCATTGTATATTGCAAGACATCATGCCAATGTCACTGTCAGTACAGTGACACTAGGGGAGCCAATCACAAAGTACAAATTAGAACTGAAGGTGACGGTTGTCCTTGTCTTGCTTGTTATATAAGTCATAATAAGCTACTGTTAAAAGTTTGAAATAATAGACTGTCAGTTTAACAGGAAATGTATGAACATCAGAACTTCAAAATCCTCAAACAATGTTTACCTGTTTCAGTGATTAACTGAAACTCTCATACTGGCAGATGTCAGCATCTGTACACCTAACGTATTAAGGGAGGTTGCCTTACGCTGCTTTTAGCAATATTAGAGAAATGGGTTTTAAAAGTTGTACCCAAGCGGGGAATCGAACCAGGGTCCTCTGTGTGACAAGCAAACACTTTAACAACTAGGCTGCCCTACCGTCTTTGTACCGCTGAAGAACTGGTAGTCACTAACTGTCAGGTATGCAACATTTATGGAGGAAAAAAGTAAGGGTTCACATAAAAGAACAAGTGTTCCTTTATTTTTTTCCATTTTTTTTCAAAAGCTAAGTGATACAAAGCTTGATACAAATCTTGTGGAAAAAAACAACCAATGACAAGATAACCTTTCAATATCTCGAAATGTGATTATGACTAATCTGAAATGAACACCTAATAACATTAATTCATTAAAAGAAATTAGTTAATTAAATGACACAAATCAATGGAATTCATCAGCTACTGCAGTGTTTTTAACATGCATTTATTTTTGTCGAGTGATAAGATATGAAAAGATATAGGAATAATACCAGCCAACTTATCATGCACATTTCTCCATGAATCATGCATACTCAAAGAGCCCAAGGAATCTGATTGTTATTGCCCCGGATAACCAAAGCTGCCTGTAAGATGCTAGAAGGCTCATAGTCATGTGACACATCCCACTGGCTATCCATGTTTCTGCTGGGTGAACACATGCAATTTTGAACAATTCACTTGCCTAAGGTGAGACCACATGCAACACATGTTTTTCAAATATATCTTTTCCATATCAACCTACCAGTGATAACAGTCTCTGCCCTGTTGGACAGAGAAAATCTGCCCTGTTTAGAAGATATCTATACTCAAAGCATAATGTGGATCTTATGGAAAGACTTGGTAACTTTGTTAATTGTGTATCAGAGAATGAAATGTTGGTCATAACACCCCCTGCTTGTTTGGCCCAAAATAAAATATTTTCAAGCTGTAGCTGGATATTGCTGAATGTGGTGTTACTGAGTGAGTTTAGTTTTATGCAGCTGTTAGCAAAAATATTCCAACATTATCACCTCAGAAAAACACCAGAAATGGGCTTCACATATTGTATCCACATGGGGAATTCAAACCCAGGTCTTCAGCATGATGAGTGAAAACTAGGCTACCCCACTGTTCCAGTGGTGTTAAATGACAAAATACAATTACAGCAATGTGGTACAAGCATTCAAACAAGCAGTTATTTGGACCAGGTATGAAGAATTTCAAAAAATGTAATCATTAATTCTTTTATTATTTCATCATCTGGATTAATTACTTATTTTACACAAAACAGTATAGAGAATAATATGTAGTATTTAGTGCATATCCTCTCCATTATGTCAAAACACAGTACAACCATGGCATCCTTATGATACACACATAAAACAAGGCAACCCAACACTGGCTATGAGTTAATGTGTCTGTGCTGACATTAATAAGTCTGGATGCTTCTGTGACAAAACAACACTGCAAGTCTCTACTGCAGATGACTGACAACATCACTGTTATGTGCTTTGTTCAGACAGAAAAATACTTTAAAAATGGAAGATGAAATATTCCTTACTGAACAAAAGTCAGTTTGTTTTCTGTTCCTTTTCAAAAAATGACATTAACAAATCTGTCTGTATTTCCATGGCAACACTGTATTTAATGTACACTACAAGTGCTAACTAAGCCTCATGCACATCAGCACTGTGATGTACTTCATCCCACATGGAAAAGTGCTTAAAACATCGAGACAAAAAACTTCCCCACTGGACAAAAGTCAGTTTGTCTTCAGTTCCTTCACATGTTTCCAAACTTCAGCTTAATGTCATTCCCCAGCATGCTCAATAATGGCTGACAAAATAAACTTCCTGCTGATTTGAAACCTCTGACAACATAATGAACATCCAAGTTTGTAACACAAACGCAATTGACGACATGATAACAAATTACATGGCTCCGAAACATGTCAATACACTGAGAAAAGTTGCATGAAGACAATTTCGTCTTTCAAGTCTAATTAGACCACAGCTAGGTTTTTCAAAAGATACATTCATTTCCTATCAGCACTGCAAAAAAAAGATTACTCTGAACGTCCAAAAGATATCGACAAATACAGAATCAATATTAGTTCCCATCAGCGAGGAGGTTTCAATGAAGCGATGAATTTTCACACATAAATCACCAGCAAAGAGTTGCTCCTGCTCCAGCTCTTGATAATGTTCTCACGAAGAAAGATGGCAATAGCTCCCTAGTTTCTCCTTTTTCAACCAAGCCTTCCAACAAGGAGTCGCATTGCTCTTCCAGACTTCAATACACCACCCTAAGACAATTTACACCAAATAATTAAATATTAAGAAGATCAAATGAAACTTTGGTACAATTAATTTCTTTGCTTGAATTCAATTAAGATCAAAAACAAATTTGACGTTACTCACTGCAAATTCAATCTGTGAAACTCTCAGAGGCTCTATATATGGCTATATGATTAACTTTTTAACACAACTCAAATTGAATCTTCATCATGGGGCACTGGTTTTCTTTGACTAAAAATACATATGATTGTTACAAGTTGATAGAACCGACCAGAGTGGGAGGAAGGATTAATGATGCTCGGAACAGTATTTCAGTTGTATCACAGCACGTTATCTTGATACTGGAACAAAGACTGAAGTGAAGCAGAATTGAGATGTTTCCTGCCTCTTGTAGAACAAATAGGATGAGAGCAAATATGGACTGGAACCATGATAATATTTTCCTGTAAACAGTTGAGTCTAAACCAGACAATCCAGTGATCAACAGCATAAGCATCGATCTAGGATGACGTATGTCAACCAACCCAGCCAGCCTGACCAACTGATCACGTTAGTTGTCTGCTACCCAATGAGGTTCTTGAGAGGAATATAGAAGTCGTAATACTAATATAAGACAAAATGCTATGGATGTCAACTTCCTTATTGTTTACACACCGTTTCTGGGCTATTCTTTGCCCCTTCGTCAGATCTTCATGGGTCGGGAGCAAGGGACACAACTCAGATGATTCACATGATAGTACCTTATGATCATGATGATACTCAAGACTAGTTACAATCCAGAAAACAAAAGAAGCAAAACAAAACATGAATACCATACACTAGGTTCTCACAAACATCCAGTTATCACTCCCACACTAATGATGCAAACATTCCACATTCATGACTACCATGACTGCAGTAAATCTTGTACAGTCACAAATTCAATTCAAACATTTAATATGGAATTCCAATTATTTGGTCAAATTTAGACACAGACCCCAAATTAGGCCAATAAATAACATCTGTGGCCAAAAAGACCTTACTCAAGTGACACTCTTTACTTGGCAGGCAATCAACAATGTCCCAGTGTTCAAATTTTCTAAGAAAATCAATACAAGAAGAAAAGTTCGTCAGATAGCTGATGTTACGTGAGATTTCAGAGTGCAAGCTCCACTCAGTGTGATATCAATGGTTATATCCTACCATTATCTGTGACTACTTTACACTACCAACATCACTGCCTGTATAGCTTAAATAACATACACCGTGACTGGAATGTAAGCTGAGTGGAGAGTTTGGCAGTAGCAATACGGATATTGGTTCTTCTAATAACATCCTTAAGAGCAATTTCAATAAGTGTAATGGTCAGTCTGCTGTTTCAAGGAGTGTGGATATCCTGGGGAGATGTCCACTTGTGGGATTCCATCCTAGATTCATCCTCACCAAGACTGAGTCAAGATGGTATTAGTTTTAGTTGGTTTATGCAAACTCAAAAATAACATCAGTTCTTACTAAAAGAAATATGTTGGCCAATTCTGCTTTACAAGTACCAATTGTATAATTCAGGGAAATGGGAAATAAACACAAGATTCTATGACCAAAGATCAGAAGAAGGTCAAAAATCTGAAAAGTCTCTATTGCCAAGACAAAGAAACCCCTAAAACATCATCTCACTATCTTGCTACTCTGAAACAATTTCGCTTTTTAATAATAATAAACAACAGTACTAATTTGAAAGTTTTTGTTAAGCTAACAGTTTGTAATACAACAGCAATACAACACAAAATGCCTCACTATGCATGATATGAGCAAGTCCAAGATGAAATTCCTTGAAAATCAGACATTACTAAATTCTCAGTCACGTCAGAACAAAACTTTCAAAAACTTTGACTGACCAATCACTTGCTGACACCATCCAATCAGAAGTCAACATTCTATTTTTACACAGCTATTCTCAGACTGGAAAACAGGTTTACTAACTGTTAGGTCAACAGAAATTTTCAAACTTTACAAACTCTGCTTCGAAAAATATTCTGACAAAGTTCCAGACTCAAAACTTCAAAAGTGAAAAAAATAATGTCTAATAAATGGCTGGGATCATATTTTTTTAGTACTTCCTCTTGGTAAAGGAAAATCCTTTCCATTTCAAATGTTTATCCAACTGAAGCAAGAAACAAAAAACTTCATTTGAGATGATATTAAAGGAATCTGTCATAACTGTCATCTGGAAAACCCTGTGTCAGTCCTTTTGAGGTTGCATAATTCATGAAGACATTGAAACAGTCACTTCACCTGTGAACCATTGTTCAAAACAACCTTAGCCAAGATCAATGTTTATGATTAAAACTAAGGTTAGAGTTATGATCACCATATGAAAAAGATACGCTCGTTGCACAAAACAACCTTAGGGCAACCTTAACTTGGACTCCAACCTTAGCCATAACCTGAACTCTTCAGCACAGGAGTAATGGAACCATCTCTAGTTACCACGTGAATTCAGCATGTCCAGTTGACTCGTTCTGTCTCTGTATACTCTCTGCTTCCTCAACTTTCTCTCAGTCTCATTGTATAAAATAAAAGCAGCTGCCATAATTCCTTGCCAACCTTAGAGACGCTAAGGCTGGGTCAGACCAACATAGTTATCAACCTTAACTATAGGTTAACATTAGTTAAGGTTGTTTTGAGCAATGGGAGACTTACCTTAGTAAAGGTCTAAGGTTGTAATCTTAGAAAAAAGGTTGACCTTAAGAGAAAGAAAGTAATGCTTGGATCCATGTTGTTGATTACCCGGGTTAAAGGTTATACAACATTATCTGGAAAGGAATGTCTCCAAATCTTTGTTGGGCATTAGGAAGATCTAAGATTTGACCTTGACCATAATTTTTTCCATAATGATTATTTTTGTATTCAATAAATAATGTGTACAAAAAGGCATCTGATCCAAACAAGATATATGTTTATGCTTCAGTTCTTCCATGCCCTTCTCTTTACTTGGTTATAAAATGTTCACACCAAGTACTTATACATACATATTGGGGTATAAAAAGGCAGTGTTTGCCCTGACACAGAAAAGCTGCATATTTGATGAACAAATTATCTCAAATACACAGTGAATTTAAAAGCTTGTGTCATTGTTGATGGCATGCTACTGAACCCTAAGTTCAGATAATCTAGGCTTGTAATTTGCTGTTGTTTAGAGTTTATTGTCTGCCAGCTAACTGCTAAGTGCTGATTAAATACCTGATCTGCATTTTTTATCGTTAATAAACAATCACATTTGATGTTTTGACGAAAGTTCCATAGTGAAGTTGACTCCCAAAACCATGTCCACGACTCCCTCTGATCATGCTGATGACACCAAGGACACCAGATGACACCTAAATCTTCATGTCTAGCGCAAAGACTGAAAAAGGTCTGGCATAGTTATGCAAAACCAGAATAGTGTCTGTTGAGACTCAGAAGCAAAGCTAAACAATGTGCTGTCCATCAAAATGGCCTTCATTAAGTAGCAGAAGAGAGAAGACTTGGGGACAAACATCACTATCTGCTTGTCTGCATTAATACCTAATCTCATAGCAGCCATTTTGTCATTTTCCATGGCTTTTGTCTCGTGACTGCAGAATGGAGATACAAATCCAGCATTTCAGAATTTGCATTAGAAGCTGGTGCCATGGATTAACCATGTCCTCAATAACATGCCCACATCATCACTTGTGGGGAAACAGCTTCACACAATCATTGATCAAAGTGACAAAACTCAAGACCTTTTAATCAAATATCACAACCAACAGGCAGACAGACACACATGAACACAACATGATAAATACCAAGCTCTATAATGCAAATTATTTTAGACACACTATTCACCATAATATAGCCCCAGGGCTCTTACAAATGATAGTCATGAACGTTAAAAAAAATTAGGTGATCGTTGAGACGGTAATTCCCTGTCCAAGCTATTGTTATATATGTGAAAAATGAGTGAGTGAGTTTAGTTTTACGCTGCACTCAGCAATATTCCAGCTATATGGCGGTGGTCTGTAAATAATCAAGTCTGGACCAGGCAATCCAGAGACCAACAACATGAGTATCAATCTGCGTAAATGGGAACCGATGACATGTGTCAACCAAGTCAGCAAGCCTGACCACCTGATCCTGTTAGTCACCTCTTACAACAAGCGTAGTTGCCTCATATGGCAAGCATGGGTTGCTGAAAGGCCTATTCCACCGCAGGACCTTCACAGGTCAGAAGTGAAAAGTGTGTCATACACAAAGAAATACATAATGACTGTCATGTCCTTGTTGGTGGTGTCTATGAAGACTATGAGCAGAGTGGTATGTCAGCGTAATGTCACAAATATATAATTCTTTGGAAAAGTAAAACTGGTGGTTAAGCGTAAACAGAAAAAGAATAATATTGCCAATGAGGGTGCCTCTGAGATTCGACTATCAAGCAGCTCAAACATACATTCCTGTGTTCTTTTTAACAGTTAGATGTGGCACTTTCAACCTAAATGGGTTTGAATATAATATTTGAACTCTTTTACATGCATGTATCTTTATTCATCTTCTCATAAAAACAGAAGTTCTGGGTTTCAACCACTGACCAGCAGATCCTGATTCAGCTGAGGGACACAATTCTTCATAATTCATCAGAAAACTGGGTCACCTATGAGGCTAATTGAAAATGAATCAAACATCTGCATGCTTGACAACACCTTGAAGAGTTCAGATGTGAGAACATTTACAATACAACTGGAGTAATGCATGTGAAAGTATTTTACTGCTGCTTCAGTCACAATCATTCCACTTTGCACAGATTCCACAAATCCTGTTTATACATGTTAATACAAAAGGAGTATCAATATTTGATAATAAAGCATCTTTGATTGCTCTAGATTTTTTTGTCTTAGATTATGGCCTCTGTAACTCATTACCTACTTATCCAGTGCTTCTAAAGCAACTGTGGTATAAATACTGGTCCAATTCTTTAAAAAAACATGTCAGCATATACAGCAGTAGGAGTGATGCAGAGCTTCTTAAACTCTGTTCGCATGGTACATGATTTGCACATGTGTAAACTTGCACCCTAATGTATATTTACATACATATGCAAAAGCAAATTTACTATGCATTTGCATGAAGAAAAAGGTGTGTGTGTGTATTGTTAGGTGAGTAAACAACCTGTTGCCATGTGATCATTCA
This sequence comes from Haliotis asinina, assembly GCF_037392515.1. Classification (NCBI taxonomy): domain Eukaryota; kingdom Metazoa; phylum Mollusca; class Gastropoda; order Lepetellida; family Haliotidae; genus Haliotis; species Haliotis asinina. Next base: position 20,007,370 of record NC_090287.1, on the reverse strand, counting down.
GTCTCTAACCTTTCCCATGTAAGGATGCCATGTAACAACCTGGTGGGATCATATCTACAGCAGCAGGACAGATACAGAATGGATCCATACTATGGCTAACCTGTTTGGCATGGGCAAGTCAACAGTATATGACTCTATACACCAAGTATGCCATATCTTAGTGGATCACTTAATGGAGACCTATGTTATCTTACCCAAGGATGAGGAGCTGGATCTTGTGATCCAAGGTTATGAAAGGCAATGGAATGTTCCAAACTGTGCTGGTTCCATAGATGGCACACATATACCCATCAAGTACCCCAAAAGAGGCCCATGGTGATTTCAAGTACCCAAAAGAAACACATGTTTATTACTTGAACAGAAAAGACGCATACTCAATTGTAATGCAAGCCATTTGTGATCATCAGTATGTATTCCATGGTATAAACATCGGTTGGCCAGGCCGTGACCATGACGCTAGAATCTTTGTAAATTCAGAAATGTTTCACAAAGGCGAGTTTGGAAAACGGTTTCCTCAGTTTCACAAAAGGGTAAACCTCCCAGGAAGAGATTTTAGTCTCCCAACTGTTACTCTCTGAGATGGAGCCTACCCAATGACGTAATGGCTTCTGAAGCCATACAGCAATAACCATTTCTGTGAATCCTGCTCATTATCCTTAGCTGAAAACAATGAGCGCTTTACCTAAATACCTGTAGTTGGTTTCAGGATCATCTAGGCTTTCCTCCACATGTAAATCATGTCAGATGTTCAACAACAAGTGTTTCATCGTCTGACCAGGATGCGCCCCGCCTCTTGACCCTCTCTGTCATTTTGGAAGTCTGATGCACGAAGAAGCACTGTGAGGGAGACGACAACAATTCCCGCCAAAATTTAAATGGATCTTATGCAATCCTGGCATCCATACAAGTTTTATGCAAGTTCATCTTTTGAGACATGTTTATTTTGCACATGTGCAAAGTTATTATGTGTTCGCATGGGCCAATTTACTTGCCATGCAAATTTGCACATGTGTAAAAGTATATTTACACCTGAGTCAGATCAGATGCAAATTTACTTCCAGTGCAAATTTGCATGGTGTGTAACTTGTGTCCGCATGGACTAGTTTGCACACGTGTATTTTATTTGCGTACGTACGTATATTTACATGGTGTGCAAATGGGTCCATGCGAACAGGGTATGAAACTAAAGTGTATTTACAGTAATCAAGCGCTTCTAGATCCTCATCAGTGTTGGCAATGTTAGCAGTGCCTTTAAAACTGCATCAACCAAAGCAACATTAGCTTTATATCTAATGCAGTATTATAAGTTACCACATCGTGTCTCTGGAAATACGGGGTTTTATCAGTTCCGAGTAAGGTTGCCTCCAGCTCGGGGAATACAACCTTATGAGGGACACGATGTGATAACGCATTTATCTAGCTGAATGTTTTCACTAAATCAAAACAAAAGAACACGCATCGAATCGACTTGCTGCCATGTTGACACCAGCTGATTGTTTGACCTCAAAAGGCTTGGCGATGCACGCTTTTCTCACTTCGCGACGTCACCGAGGCATAGCAGGGTGATATGACTTTCGCAGCGGGAGTATACGACTTTTATACTCCCGCTGGCGGATCGTGATGGATGTACATGGTATTTTATGAGAGTCATATGGACCAATCAAAACTTGACATTCTTACATGAGGCTAGATAATAGCTGATGTAGTGCTTGTGCAACAATCACTGGCGTAATAGTGACCCAGTGCTTCTAAAACCATCAACCATTTTAGTATTATCACTAATCCACAGCACCTTAAATCATAGAATGTTGAGAACCACTTCGGTGCTCTACTAAAAATAAAGCTTCTTCAACCCTTTTCTTGCTGTCCGAATGTTTCTGAAAACTCCTCAATCACTAAAGCATTTCCACTGATTCAATGTTTCTAAAACCTCATCAATCACTACAGTAGTAGAAATAATGCAGAGATCTGAAAAACCTCATCTACCTCTGCCGTTCATGAGCTGATTCATTGCTATTCAGAGCTTCTTTAACTGTATCAGCACGGTAAAGAGAATAATAAATCTATTTGTCATCAGTACCACTATTCTTTATGGCTAAAACAAAACACTTGGGCCCAGGCTCAAAAACATTTCATAGTATTATTGCTACGGGAGGAGGTACAATTGCTACAAAAACTTAAAAGGTGATCTGAGCACCAAGATGATCGTAACCCCCATACCTTAACCTTGATCATGACAGTCATAGCACTACAATCACTTTGTGGAAGGGCCCTGCTTACCACTGTAAAGAAACTTAGGGGTTATCAACACCCATTATGTGAGGTCAACCATCAAATAATTCCATTAATACTAACAACACTAGACTACTAAGAACATCAACCCAGAACACAGGCGCAAGCAACACAATATCCTCCTACCATAATCTCGTAGACTGTAGGTCATTTTTCTGTGTAGGTATGACTTCAGCTCATCATCAGATGCCCCAACAACACGCCCCTTGGACAGCTCTGTCAGAAGATCAGCAACATATGACTTGAGTCTGATGTAATCTTGTAACGTTGAATCGCCCCGTGTGATCTTCTGGAGGGTTTCTTCGCGTATCAAACTGAGGTCTATCATACTTCTAACACCTTCCTTTTTTAGTCTGGGGAAGAAACAACACATTCATGAGAACTGGCACTGAGTCCTTTCCACAAAGCTATCATACTGATCGACAACACTATCTTAGCCTGTGTTAAAGAATTGGAGTTAGGAACATCTTAGTAATAGGATTTCTTTAAGGTGCTATCAGGATAAAAAACCAACCAAATTCCATAATCAGGGATAGAAATTAATCATTACTTGAATAGTTGCTACCTCATGATAAAAGCATTAAAAATTCAGAAATCACCAGTGATTATTGAAAGACTTCAAACATACTTTAGTAAAAGATATAAACTTTTGAATAATTACATATTCTGAAGGAAATATAAGGAAATCCAACTGCATTCATTTGCAGGGACAGATTTTGTAAACTACAGTTTGATCGGCTTGACCTGATCAAGTGAATGCTAATCATGCTAATGCATTGCAAGACCATGTGACAACTGGTTGGATCTATTATTGTGAAGTGGTGCACCTTTGTCAGATGATTGTCACCATGTCTCAAGAGCCGAGACAAGGTTGCTGTTTGACACTTCAAGTGTTAAGAAATCACCAGCAATTTCTTTGAAAACAAAAGAGGTTACAGATGGTTTAATGCTAACTCGACCTTCCCTTTGTGCCATATGGCCTAACAGGTCATGCATTTGTACAGTACATCAGGTCGAGCTGATGACAATCATATCCTATGACAATCACCCCTTGCAATAACACTCTTCACAATACTTTTGATTTGGGTAAACCCCTTCGTCACTGAAAATCCACTGCTGTGCTACGGTTAATCATGTGTAAACAAAAAAAATTCAGTGCAGATTGTAATTAACAGTGCTTTTCATACATATCCATGATTTTCCAGATGCATAAAACATGCAGGCTTTTCTCAATAATATTCACACAAACAGAAAAACACCAAAATAATGATATCAGAAAGACATGTCATCAGCTGAGTACTTACAAAGTTTGCTGTGATGCAACACACAGAGTTAAAGCGAGAATGTATGATGTCACAAAATACATTTTATTGGATTAAATTCAATCCCATTTTCATTCATTAAAACTGTTTACAGTCAGAATGGAGAAACCATGGATGAAGTGGCATCACCTTATTCCATATGTTTACAACTTCCGCTTAACACACTTGTGAGAGTCTGTTTTTCGTGCCTACCTCAATAACACTAATTTCACATTATTCTAGGCAGTCATGAACAGAGTACATCTTTGTAATCTATGGATCCCAAAATCTGTGTTATTGACTCACTCAAGTCATATTTGACAATTAAATGCCAACATTTTGTTTCCACAATCAAAGTATCATGTATATACAGCGGGAAGTCAACGGTGACTTGTCCAACTGTTTCCTACATAAAATATAGCCAGCCAGATAACCCCTACACAAAAACACTGTCAACTAGACTTTAGGTTCTGACAACATGTCATATTTGCAGATTGGGTATCAGTTATTTGGGGGATATGTAAAACATAATTATTACCTTTCAAAGTAGGAAGCCATGCCCTTTCCAGACAACCAATATTCCAGTCTCATTTCTTCTGTCAACCCTTTCAGGGCCTCTTTGAGGGTGTGGTGCTGGTCATCGGAGAAGTGATGAGTCCACTTGTGTTGGTCATGTGTAAAGAAAGCGGCCTCGTAGACACTGTGTACACCTGGGGATATAGTAAAAAACATTATTATGATTATCATTATATGTATTAGTACATCTGGAGATAGCATAGATAGCATTATTGGTATTGCAATATAATGATCATACCAAGAGATAATGAATAATGAAAACAAATATCATGGGTATCACAATAATTATTATACATATGGAGATATTTCAGATAACAATATTGTGATTACAAATAAAATTATCACACTTAGGGATAATGATGAAAACATTACCATGATTATCATTTTGGGGGAAGAAAAAAGAACCATTTATCATGATCATCAATATGATCATACCATGGGACAAAGTATAAACCATTATCATTTAAACCATTGTTATTAATGCATTTGGGGTTAGCACAAACTCAAGCATTATCATGATTCATATCATTACCACACTATTGTTGGGAATTGGCTGAAATCTCACAACTGGTGACTGCTTCAAGTTCAATACCAAAGAACAATCATGAGAAAAAAAATATTGGCTAACGACATTATTCAGTAATTTACATTTTCCAATTCAGGTATTCAGGTTATTATTGCAGATAAGTACAACATGATGCAACTTGCTACTTAAAAGTGATGACTGATATTTTATTACGGCTAAGAATTTGCTGCGACAAACGGTGTAAGAAATCCCCTGTGAACCAGCAAAACAGAACAAAGACAAGTCTAAAACATTGTATATTGTATTATTTAGAAAAGAGAGAGTAAGTTATACAAAGTCACAAGCTAATTTCACAATACTGATTTCAAGTACAATACAAATGAGACAAAATCTAAGGCAATGGGTCACAAAATATACAGCAAACTCACCAAGGTCTTAATGCGAGAGAGAAACAGTTATGCAGAATGTAACATGGCAAGCGGTCTGACAGCAGTTTCAGGCGATGGCAGATATTGATGTTGTAAACTCCAGTGAATTGTGTGTGTCCCAACACAGCAGCTAGGCTTTATATATATATATATATTCAGTCATTTCCAGAAAGTTCGAGCACACACAAACATCACCATTCATGTGGAATGCCCTCGAAACAGTCTCCCGCAAGTAAACAAATAAAAAGTCAAGTGCAGATAATTTCCGGAGAACCTGCTGCCAAAATCTTAAAAATGCTGACCACCTATTATACGAAATGTGACCCATCATAATTATTATTCAAAACACTAAGCATTGTGACCCAATAATAATTATTACTTAATTAATAACAAAATATACAGAAAATACACGCTCGTAACAATATCATGAGCACAAACTCTCTGGAGTTTCCATGAAATGTTCACTCAGGACCTTTCACTAAGTGAAGAAAGTTTTCTAAGAATAAAGTAACCTGGCATAATGTAAATTCGCAGACATCTATTTTTGCACACATATCACTTCCGGATTTACGCGGTCGCTACACATAAAAGTGTGATGTGAGATTTCGTGTTTGTAAACAAGAAGTCATCTTCTTCTTCCTGCTGTCATGATTCGGAAATCAAAAACTTCAAAGTAGAGTTTTTTATCAAATGTTTTCCAGCAAACATATTTTTACTCCTCTGCACTAATACACAAAAATCAAGATGAAATTTAACCCTAAAAAATAGTTTTCACTAATTACATCACCGATCTGTATTGGTAGATGGTAATGCTAAAAGGCCATAACCCCAGATGGCGAGGTGTTGTCCAGGAAAAATAACCTTGGAAGCCAATTTCAGACACAATCCTTATACATGCTTATAACTTTACAACAAATTTTCATGAAAAGTTACTTAGTAAAAGCAATTAACATGACTTTTTCTGATCAAATCAAATGGTTTTAAATTTAATGAATTATGAACATATGCTTAAGTTTATTCAGTAAAGGTCTCCAAAGGCATGTAGAATATTATCTAAATTTTCATTCAAGATTACTGGAACTTTGACTTGATTAAATGCGTCTTTTGGATGAAAAAAGACAAAAGTGAACAAATTTTGAACATTTCTTGACTAAAACCTTCTTATCAGCATTGTGAGACATGAATTTCAATACTACATCAGTGTCAGCTTTTGGCGTAAACTATTCAACATACTGTTTGTCCGGATGTTAGCTATCACAAATATTGATGTTGTTGCATGCAAATGACTTTAGTTTGATACTGTTGTATGGATGAAGGCTTCGTCTCGCTACGATGGCGATGTGTCAAATGCTGAAATGTATGTTTTTATGAACATTATATATTGATGCAAGTTTGTATAATTGTTGATTTTCATGTGCCTTGTTAATTTTACATACTATGCATAAACGTGTTACGTGCGCAAATATTGATTACGTGAGGCTATGTTTCCAGGCCATGACAACTTCAAAGATATGTTCCATAGTAAAGTGTTTCAGAGACTATAACAATAGTTACAAAATCACTTGTGTTTGATTATGAGAAAACATGATCAATCGCTTGGTTGTTAAGTCACTGCCACCAATCTTCGATTATTCTAATTAAACAGAACCCCTCCTATATCACACCTGGGGATAACATTTATCACTATCATCATAATTAAGAGCAGAGCTTCAAAGGTATTCTTGTATTTTACAGTGCACAATAGCTTAAACAAGAGAGTCCCAGGACATGCTGAACATGAAGAATGTCAGCTGAGAGCTGTGATGTGGTTCTATGCAGTCAAGACATGATCCAGCATCATGATGTCTTAACTGTATGGCTCCACATCGCCGCTCTTGGCTAGCAGAATCTTATTTTTCTGCTTTATACAAATCTTTACTGCTTTGCCCATTTTCACACTGTCCCTTTTATCTGATTCATTTACATAGACATAACAATGCTGGTAACAAAACTAAATTAATAGTGACCTTATCTTTTGATTGGAAGCTAATACTACTGACACAAAGTTTGCAGCCAGTTAGAGATAACAGCTGCACCCAGAAAAATGCTGACGTGTCAACATCACAATGTGAATTTTATTAATGATATGACAGTTGACATACATGACAGAACTTTCGATCCCTTTACCTGGCCACAGGTTCTAATGTTTACATAATTTATTAACATAGGCTGTTCTTAAAACGCGTATCGTTGTCAACCCGATGATTGTGCGTGTTTATGAAATATACCTGCTGATGCCAGAGCAGATGAAAATGCGTTGAGCTGTTTTTCTTTTAGCCATAAATCCAGTTCATCCCTCATTCTCTTCTCGGCTGTACGCCTCCAACACGAACTCAAGCCATAGCCGACAGCCACTGTAAGAGCGGCAAATCGAAACAATGTTGACGAAAATAGGCCTGCCATGCCTCTGTTTGATCTCCAGTTATGTTAGTCCGGACTTGATGGTGTAAACAGTTTTGTTTAAGAAGTCAGATCAGACGGTTTCAATCGAACCATGTCAATTATTATTTTGTTGTTGTCAAACCGGAAGTTTAGATCCCGTGTACAAATTAAAGAATACATGATACGGACTAAAACTACTATACTTTTTCGTATTTACAATATCACACTAGCTAAAATCACAGCAAAATAAATTTATGCCTGTCATAATAGAATAAGTATTTCTATACTCAGTTATTCTGGTAAATATCATATACAATAAATCTATAAGGGTAGTATTTCGTACCAGCTTTCATGTTTCAGTTTTCGGAAGTCACGTTAAACATGGCGGATGCAGGTGAGTTTTTGTGGAATGACAGCTGATTTTTTGCACATTTCCTCGTAATCAAAAGCTATTTTCATTCCTAATTCAATGGCAAAGTAACGATTTGTAGTTTTGAAAAGTGTTGATGCTATATTTCAAACTGATAAATTGTTTTCTCTACATATTCGATCTTTCGTCTTAGACGATATGAACCCCAATGCGTCATATCTATAGATAACATATGAACAAGCGTTCAAATTGTCAAGGGTACCAACGACACATCGTTCATGTCTCAGAGTTCGACTATTCTGCATATTTTACACAGTAAAAGAAAAAATTCGGCGTAAAAATAAGGACATTATGCAGATACGTTACACAATATAAATATATTTCAAAACTATTATCCCGGTGTTAGGGGTTTACGACTATGTAAGCCAAAAACGAAATGTTTTTATTAAATATCATTTAAAGTTTTGATTTTGCTAAGCTTGAGTGATAAAGATATATTCATCTATTTCACACAAAAATATCATGTGTTTCCTACAAAAATAGTGTTGATGACATCGTTTCGGCAAAACTGTAGATGCTTGCCACATCCAGGTATGTGTTTCTGACGATGAGCCGTACTTTTACCTCTGCACTGCAAGAGATTGTTTTGATCACATGGCTTCCTGTTTTATCCATAACCTGTAACTAGCAGACAACTGATCTTGATGAATTTTGCTCACTATGTTTTATTATACAGGCAACTGATTTTATATCTGAAGTGGTATTAATGATCTTGGGTAAATAATATTAATGTTTATTTGCTCTTTACATAACTTAACTTCCAGATTTCAATTGTCTATAAAACGTCTCACGAAAGGAGCTGGACATCCACCCTACTGATGAAACTATTTGTGCACTCACATTGCACACATACTTGCCCGATATATCGCAATGCAATCGTTGAAATCACAAGAACATCGAAACTTCAACAAAAACCTTTCTGCGAGAAAAGGAAATATATATGCTCTTGCATCGCAATATATCGCAATATGAAAATTCTGTACAATACCCACCCATAGAAATTATTAGTTGGTGTTCCATGGAGTGTTAATTGGAATTGTCCTGTTTGAAAATCCAACTGCAGGCTTGGTTATGTAAATAAAGCAACATGTTTTCAGATTTCACATTGCTTTAATGTGACATCATTCAAACAACCAAGCAAATTACATGACAAACAATATACATGAAATGTCATTAAGGTTTCAAGCATGAGACAAAACATATCTCCAAAGACATGTAATGAGATTTAAACATGCGCACCATCTTAATTCTAACCACTGGCCCTTGTTTTTAAACAGACCTACAGAGACGTGATGGAACAAGAATCTGTGTTGGAAACCGCATTCTTAGTGATGGCAGCTTTGGTACAGTGAAATATATTGGTCAAGTACCTCCAACAAAAGGTGGGCGTGAAAAAGAGTGTCTTCATTATCCAAATATGTCCTATCTCTGTCTGTCTGTCTGTCTGTCTGTCTGTCTGTCTGTCTGTCTGTCTGTGTTTATTTCTTCACTTATTTATCTATGTGATATATATCTCAAATGCTAAACACTGTTTTAACACATCACACTTTGATATTGGAACAGCAATGCTAGATATGTATAACTGTAAGTGTGTAACTGTAACTGTAAGTGATTTTCTGTTCTTTAGCAAGAATTTATCACATGTAACATCCTGAAGTGAAGACTTCCTGGGTGTTCACAGGTATATGGCTGGGCGTGGACTGGGATGAGCCAGACAGAGGAAAACATAATGGAAACCACGAAGGGAAACAATATTTTGAAACAAGGTGACACTAAGCACTCCCAAATGTCTCAGCAATCTTACTGCTGAATTCCAATCGGTTATGCTTTTGTAGAAGAACAAATGGCTGTTTCTCCAACCATTCATAATTATTTCAGATGCACATTTTGCACAGCAATGTTTGAAAATGCCTGTATTGGCTTACAGATCCAACCATGTATTTCACTTTCATCACTTCAAGCTGCTCATTTTTTGTATTCATAAAGTGTAGATATGCTGTCTATCAGTACCGAGTGATGGGCTATGAAGTTATGGAACATGATATGACAGATAGACTTTACTGGTATGAAACAGAATAAATCATTTATACTAGAAGCCAAGTGGGACATGACAATATGACAACATTAACTGTTTCTTGTTGTTTACAGTAAACACTAAGATTTATCATGTTAGTAAGGCACTGGTCTCTACCCTCACTAAGTTACATGGTTTCATGCGACGGCTACAAAGTATCAGAGAAATAAGAATAGATTCAAAGTCAAGCAAGTACTCATTCACACTGATGACACTTTGTCAATATAACCAAACATCGATTCATGGCAGTGTTTGCCCTGAAACAGCAAAACCTGCATATTTGATGCGCAAATTATCTGAAATACACAGTGAATTTAAGAGCTTGCATCATTGTTGACACGGTTGTACTGGGCCATAACTTGAGATAATCTAAGTTTGTAATTTGCTGTTGTTTAAAATTACATAGTTTATTGTCTGCCAGTTAACTGCTCAGTGCTGATTAAATACCTGACATGATTTACCTTGATTTTATCGTTATTAAACACTCACAGATGATGTTTCGATTAAAGTTCCATACTGAAGTTGTCAGGTTAACACCCAAAAACATGTCCAGGACTTCCTCTCATGACAGTAGGGGGTCATGATGACTCGTAAATTTTCATGTCCTAGGCAAATACTGGGCAAGTGAAGTACTTTAAATCATACTGCATTTCTGATATATGTTTGCAAGTGTAAACATGATAAGGGAATAACATTCAATCCTGTCATAACAGAAATCCAAAATCAGGATCTTTTCTGAGGCCAAAGAAAGCCGAGTTTGGTGTGTCATGCTTTGAAGCCCTGAAAGACCGTTATGGCCTGATCGAGGGAGAAGATGCAGGTGTCGTCACAGATGAGTTGTTTATCCTCGGATCCAACAAGAAGGCCACAGTTGTGGAGATGGTCGGTGCTAAGCAAGTTAATCAAAGACAAAGGTAGGGTCTTTATGTCGTACCATGTTTGGTATTTCAGAAATGTTTTATGACAATTGTTTTATCAAGTGTAGCCACTGATTTGTTACCACTGATCTTGGTTATGACTGACATGTCTTTATACTGGGATCTTGGACCTAAAACAAGACTTGGAAGATCCAAAATGCCTTATATTACAGGGACATGTAGCAAAACTTGACATTGTTTTCACAGTGCATAACCTTATCCATTATTCTACAGTCATCACAAACTCATAGGGACCTCCCACTAAATTTTAGATTGTTATAACCGTAGTTTGTTATATGCTTCTCGACTAAAACATACAGAAAGTGGTGGTAACCCCCAAAGCACAGTTCCTTTTTTTCACATTTATGTAAATTGCAAGCATGTTCATTATGTGAGGTGGGGACGGTATAGCTTAATGCTTAAAGCATTTGCACATCGAAGACCTGGGTTTGAAGCCCATATTTGGTGTCCCCTACCGTGATGTTGCAAGAATATTGCTAAAAACAGTGTAAATCACTCTTTATGTGTGTACATCATTGTATGGTAAACTGTACATCACACCAGTGTCAGGTTTTTTTCGTAGTTTGATAACCTCAGATTGACCAATCAGACTGAAGTATTTCCAAACTGAAGACAACCTGTTTCATAATCTGTACTTGTAGCAAGCTGGAGACCTTGAAGGACATAGGACTGAGAGATTGTCTTGTGTATGGAAATGGCCCAGGTTGTCAGCTGAAGGAGTACACTCCCAACATCACAGAACTGAACCTGTCAAAAAACCTTATCCCTTCATGGGAAGATGTGGCTAGGATAGCAGAACAGCTGCCCCAGCTTCATAGTCTCAATGTCAGGTAGAGTAAATAAGTAGCCCTACAAAATGGACTTGTTCACAATAGTTAATGAAAGTCTTTGTTCTTGTGGATTGTATAAATTTTACTATAATATATAAAGGCATAATACTGTCAGCTGTTTGCTGAAAACATTATACCTTGTTTACTATATGTAATTGTTATCCAAATAGACTTATATCAAGGTTATTACATAACACTTCACTGCTAAGATGATCCATAATGAAACACGTGTGAATTACAAATGGAACATTGGAAGCGTTTCACCGACATTGTGCTGGTCTGGACTCCATTTATACTTCAACCATGATAGATTTCAGTAACATTCACTAAGTATGGATGATACTATATGCATGACCCTTGACAAAACTGTAAAATTCCTGTCACTAGGACTTTTTCATTTAGTACTGAATAGTAAGAAAAACATGGTTCTTAGAGCTGAGAACTTTCTTCAATATTGTCATCTGTGTGCATTTCTTCATAGTGACAACTGTTTAGCTATACCAGACAACCCGGATGCATTACGGCCAAGTTTTGCCAAAGTTCAGTATCTTTTCCTGAACCGGATGCAGTACAGCTGGGAACAGGTACGAGTCCTTTTAACATCCTATAGCAACTCCTTGGTTAACATGGATCACTAGAACAGGCAGCCAGTCATTATTAGGACTTGTCATTCTTGTTTTTATGTGTATTGTGTTAAAATGAAACATTATACAATTTTAGTTTGGTGATTAGGTCAATACCTGATTTCGTCCTTGGTGAATATTGCTTTTTGTGAGTTCGTAAAAACAGGTATTGACTGAGTTTACCAGTCTGTAATTGTTTTATTACGTATTTACCCCCGAAAAGCTTTTAAAAAACCAAATATGTCCGTTTAGTCAAGAAAAGTCATTTTTTTTTATGACCATGTTGTTTGACTTGATGACCTTGTTCTTTGATTTGATGACCATGTCATTTACTTGATGACCATATCCTTTCATCAGATGACCATATCTTGTTTGCAGATCTTGAAGTGTAGCACTATGTTCCCGTGTCTGGAACAGCTCCACATCTGTTTCAACAATCTTCAGTCTCTTTCCATCCCTGTCCAGTCTCATCTGCCTCATCTCACCTTACTCAACCTCGACTGCAATGACCTGCACAGCTGGGAGGAAATACTCAAAGTCGGAATGCTTCCAAAGTCAGTGAAACTGTAGTTGTCAGATATGCAATGGCAGTAATGGGATTTTATGCTTTATGGCACAGCCAGCAATATTCCATCTGAATCCTAGCGGCATGTACATAATTAAGGAGCAAGCATTTGAGTGAATGTGTATAATTTTACGCCCGAGCCTGCAGTATTCCAGCTATATGGGGGCGACCCACAAATAATCAAGCCTGGACCTAGAGGTCAAATACATGTGCATCAATTTCCACAATTTGGATACTATGACATGTTCCAACCATGTTAGTTGCCTCTTAGGACAAGATACTGAAGATAATTCTAACCTGGATCTTCACGATGGATCAGTTGAACCAGTGGTTGATGCAGTGAGCACAGTCCACACTGACACTCTGTTAGCAAGACACCGAACATTAAGACATATGTTGTTATTTTTATCCCCCCGGCATGTAATGGAAACGTTTCGGACATAGTCTCAAAATAGAGGGATGGGCTTCGTTTCCGGAGCAGAACTCAAAAACCATTCAATGTTTTTCTGCAAAACTTGGTAGATATATCAATCTGAACCTATAGTGGTGCCTTTTGCTACTTACAGGTTTTTGTTATTTATTATTTTCTCAGTTTCAATGGAAACGTTTCGGACTTACTCTCAAAAGTGAGAGGTGTGTTCTGTTTCTGGAGCAGAACTCAAAAACTTCTGAATATCTGTCAGTGTTACTTTGTAGATATGTGCTTCAGACCCCAAAGTGGTGCCTTTTGCTATTTACAGGTTTTCATGATGTATTATTTTTTCGGTTCCATGAACACGTTGCTGACTTTGTTTCCAGAGCACAACTCGAAAACCATTTCATATTTTTCAAAAGATCTTGGCAGATATATGAGACAGATCTTGAAATGGTGACTTTTTTTATTACAGATATATGGCATTGATATTTTTCATGAATTCCATGGAAACAGTTCAGACTAAAAACATAATAAGTAACTGTTAGATGATTTGTCCTTTCAAATATGTGGGGGCCGGGGGGATATGTCATCTTCTGATGACTCTTGTTTCTAGTAGAAATACTTTTCAAGATGTTTAATACTAAGAATTGGTTACGATTTGTTCTTTATTTGGAGTTCATCTTACGTTTCAGCCTGAAGACACTGATGGCCAGTGAGAACAACATTGACAGGATCCATTTTGATGATGTTCAACTTCTGGAAAAGACAAAACACTTTCCAAAACTTTCTGTCTTGTCAATAATGAGGAACAAGATTGGTGATGTTTGTGAAATTGTCATCCTATCCTTCAGTAGTACCTGTATTAACATGGTAATGCCTACACTCACAGAATAGAATAGGTCCACCAGTAGTGCTGCTTGACCCCTGAAGACAGAATGAGCCTTCAGTAACCCATACTTAACCCATGACTGGCTGACTTGGTTAACACATGTCATCGGTTCCCAGTTGAACAGATCAGTGGTCATGCTGTTGATCACTTGATTGTCTGGTCCAGACTGGATTATTTACATTGTGATGCCATATAGCTGGAATATTGCTGAGTGCAGCATAAAACTGAAGTACTGTCTGAAACAGAAAAAAAACACTGTTTTTTCATGGTTATCTCTACAATGTATGTAGTTCATATGCGAAAGCGTTGAATAACTGTTAAACTAAGTTCAGCCTAACTACAGTTCCAGAGGGACTGAAACTTGAAAAATGGACTTTATTGGGGAGAGATTAGTGCAAAAATTAGCAGTGCAGATTTTATCAAAGTCCAAAGCAACTTATTTGGAACAGACCATGGCTTTATGCAAATTAGTGTGAGATAATATTGTATCATAAAGGGTACTTTTAAAAGCCCATTTTCAAATTAGACTTATAAAGGATAGCTGTCGCAAAAAATAATAACTTTCATGCTAAAACTATTAAGAATGTAGCTAGTGGAGTCTCACCATCATAATTAAAGGAAACAGGCAAGAGGGGTCATCTCAAAAGCATGACCAGGACGGTGAAGCTGATGATGGTTTGGGTCAGGCTGGGTGATAGAGATAACAGCTAAGATATTGTAATCCCATAGGAGAATAAAAGTTGGGAAGTACATAGCATTTTCTAACATATATAACAATATCCAGTCCTGTCGGTCTTCGGGCGGTCATGCTACCTATGTATTCTGAGATATTTAATATGATACTTTTCTATGGGTATCATACTCTTTTACATATCTTAACATAAACTTCATAAGAGATAGACACATTCCTTTTCTAATATTGTAAGATGTTAATCAATAGATTAGACATATTCAACACACATGAAAAAACACAACATATATTTGAGATGACCTCTTGCACCAGTAGGTAGCTCATGCATTTCATGCCAGGTGAGTCGACTTTCTGTCCTAATTGTCATCTATAGTCTTATGTATTGTTTTCAGCAGCGAGTCGTATTTTTTCTAAGTTTTGCCAATTTTACGAGTAAACATGCTTTTCTAGATATCTTCATACACATCCCACGGGAATGTCAAGTTAGGCCAAAATGAGTTATTTCAACGTGTCCTATTTGCAGTTATGGAAATTTGAGGGAAACAGAGTAAGAACCTAAACCAACTTTTTCTATTTCTGACAGTACTTTACGCACGCACGCACGCACGCACGCACGCACGCACGCACGCACGCACTGTACGAGTAGAGCCTTTGATAGAGATTTTGACGCATCAGCATGTATACTTGACACTATTTATTGGAAAGGAACTTGAAAACTGTATTTTGGAGTTAGTTCTTGCTCCTTTTATCAGCTAAATCAATGTAGAGGAATCCATGGGAGTAGTGCACTTTACTGGGCGCAATTTTTCCGATTTATTTTTCGGATGGATGTACTTGCACTAAAGGTAAGCCAACCCTAACCTTTACTCACTAACCCTAAGGATCGAGAAGGGGGGTGCCCTAGGGCTAAGGATCCAGCAGCGCGCTCATTAGCAAGCGTTCAGCAGTCCCCAGGTAGCGCCCAGTAAACTGCACTCTAACCGAATCCATGTGATGAAGGAGTTAGAAGATGTGTTGTTACAGATAATACAAGTAGAGTCATGTATTCATGTAGGAAGTAAATGATGAGTAGTCTTGTTAATGCCCTACATCACATTGCAGAAAATCATTGCCTAGTCTTTTTAAATGCCTGAAACAATTTCAGAAGTAACTACATTAAAACTATGTTTGTCAGTCTTCAACTTCATGTTTTAATCAAGAGGGAACCTTGGTTTGAAGACATCAAAACAAGGAGTGAACAGGGTAATAAAGGGACCTAAGTCCAAAAATGTGAATTTGAAACAATGTGAGTTGTCATTTGTACGTGTTTGGGCCTCAAGGCAATTTTATTATTATTCATGGTGACCTATTTGTGTCCATGGAGCAGTCTGGTCACATTGAAATATAATTTGTACTCAAGTTACCACTTTCGTGATAAGTTGTCATCACCAAGATCAGTTAATGCCTCTGAAAAATCTGAGTGTGACATGCTGGTGTCTTCATTTTTGTGGAACCATCTCCACCTGAGCTGAATGTGTTTTTTTATGTTTTTAGTGGACATCTATGAATGAGCTAGGTAAGCTGGCCACACTGTCGGATCTGAAACTACAGGGTAACCCGATTTGGCAACTGATGGACGATAATTCTGTCAGGCAGCTCATCATTGCCAAAATAAAAACATTGAAGTCATGCAATAATTCAAAGGTAAAGGACAACATTGTTATTTCAAGATGATGTATGTCAGAGGCATTAATCTCTCTTCTCCAGTCTTTGTACTCTGCTGTAGTCCTTGTACCCTCCTCTAGTCCTTGTACTTTCCTCCAGCACTTGTACTCTTCTCCAGTCCCTGCACTCTCCTGTAGTCCTTGTACTCCACTTTAGTCCTTGTACTCTCCTTGAGTCTTTGTTCTCACCTCTAGTCCCTATACTCTCTTCTAGTCTCTACTCTTCTCCAGTGCTTGTTCTCTCCTCCAGTCCTTGTACTCTTCTGTTGTCCTTGTACTCCCCTGTAGTCCTTGTACTCTCCTACAGTCCTTGTACTTTCCTGCAGTCTGTGAACTCTCACCTCTAGTCCCAATACTCTCATCTGGTCTCTCTACTATCCTCCAGTCCTTGTACTCTCCTCCAGTCTTTGCACTCTCCTCTAGTTGTTGTTTGAGGACTGTATTGTGAGTTATGTCCCTTGGTCTATTTCACGGTCCATGTCTGTTTCAGCAACTTCCCCTGACTTGATCAATACAAGGACACTTTGAATATCATTTGATTATTTCCTACTGTTTGCCTCATCGCGTGACAGATTCATTTTCTTAAGTCAAAGACATGAAATGCAAAAATGAGAAGGCAAATATTTGAAGAATTTATGTTCACTGAAATTGTCTGACAGTTGACTCCAGAGGAAAGGAAGGGTGCAGAGATTGACTACCTCAAGCACTTTGGCCAGGTCTGGAAGAAATCTGGGGGTAACCAGGATCCTTCGAAGAACAAACCAAGTCAGGAGTTTGTCACAGAACACCCTCGATACCAGGAACTGGTAGACGGTAATAGGACCATTACTTCTCTGAAAAAAATAAAGACTCCAAAATAACACCTCAGTTTGTGTAAGTGTATGAAGGAACATATGAACATGTTTCTTCATATTTCTTGTCCAAGATGAACATTTGTTTTCAGATTGAGAGTGAGGATAAAACTTTCTAGTCATTAAACAGTTTTAGGACACACTAATTCAGCAGCATTGCTTTTGAATATTGTGAATTCTAGACACTTCTTGTTAATGCAAATTTTGAAATTTGACTGTGTTCAGCAGTTCTTGGAAATTTTTCTATGCATACCCTTTCCATGTGTTCCTATAGCACAACACTTAAATCACATCATGTTCACAATATTGGACACAAACAACAGATATGCTTTTGAAAAACTGTTTTTCATAAGCTGAGAAGTAGAAAAGATTTCGGAATTAAAAATCTGAATTGACAATGATTTTAACTTAACCAGATGTTGGAATACAGCAGTTTTGTTTGTGTTTTGCCACAGTGTTTGCCTGTATGTTTTAGAATGGGGTGCTCCTGAAGATTCAGAATTAGAAGTGAAGTCTAATGCTCTGAAGGACAACCTGCTGAGTATCCTTTGTAGCTGATAAAACGCTGCCAGATTTTCTCTCTACTGTGCATGAGGTGGTGGAGGCATACGTGAAACGCATCACTGAATAATATAATTTTCCATGCTGATAACTAAAACTTGGTTTACACTGATTTAACAACTTGCAGCATTTGGAAATAGTATTGTTGGTGATGAGGCCACGTGATTCTTGTGTATGAACATTTTTATTCCTTTTGTTTGATAAAATTTGGTGTGATTTTGATTATGAGGGATACAGTTGCTATAGAAACCACAAGAACAGGTTTATGTACCTTAACTTGACTAGGTGTTATCCTGTCGTGTCCACAGAAGCCAGAGAAAGGTCAGATTACGAAGAAACTGCCAAGTGAGTCATGCTGTACACAGGATCTTAAACTATGAAACAGACTTAACATCTGTGAAAAAACACCCTACATGACACTATCTTATTGTGGGTTGAGGTTAATGTTTGGGTATGGTCTTACGCTGCTTTTAGCGATATTCAAAAGTGATACTGAAGGGACACCAGAAATGGACTTCACATATTGTACCCATGTTGAGAATTGAACCTGGGCCTCCAGCATCATGAGCAAACACTTTAACCTTTGGACTACCTCACCACCCCTGAGGCCAATGAATGAATAGCAAAAACTAGAATACAGTGTGGT
This sequence comes from Haliotis asinina, assembly GCF_037392515.1. Taxonomy (NCBI): domain Eukaryota; kingdom Metazoa; phylum Mollusca; class Gastropoda; order Lepetellida; family Haliotidae; genus Haliotis; species Haliotis asinina. The sequence goes on along the minus strand of NC_090287.1, from coordinate 19,988,610 downwards.
TAATTGTCAATTTGTACATGGTTACCGTAGCACATATTCAGTATGACATTGTATGGTTAAATATTTATGTATGTTGAACACTATTCTCAGCTTCAGTAGATATGTTGGGGCATAGTCTCTTATTATTCTGGAGATGAAGAAGTATGTCTGTGTGTTTTTCCACAAGTGAGATTTTGTGTTGTTTGTTTTCCAGAGACCATGACAGTCCAGAAGGTCAAGACTCTAGCCCAGCGGTTGTTTCAGGTGGAGTCCGGAGATATCATCCTTACCTACAAGAGCCAGGAGGTGGGTGCTGTAGCCGTAGATGGACTCTGGAGAGTTGTGGTCCTTTGATATGCAAATGATCTGCTGATGATGAGTTTGAATCCCAGATTGATTATAATTCTTGGTTTGTCGTGAGCACTCCTGTGTTCATCGTGTTCACACAGGTTGTAAATGTCTTACCCACTTGTTTGTTTTTTTCGGATTAACTTATATACCTCTGAAGTTTAAATACAATCAGCAACATTCCAGCTATATGGCAGCAGACTGTAAATGATGAACAAACAGCAAATTGTTGTATTTCGTAGAGATGGACCCCTCTCTGCAGAAGAAATCTGGTTTTACAAGGGAAAAAGTATCACAATAGCTAAAGATTATAAATACATTGTATCTTGGATTTGCTCTTTAACAGTACAATGAATATAAAGAAATCTGCTTTTGGTCTTTTACTCAGGGCAAAAATGACTCTTTTGCGTGTTTTCACTGTTACAAATAAACTGGGGACGATGCCACCCCATTTGTAATTTAGACTGTTTGATACACAAATCCAGCCTATTCTTACTTGTTGTTGAGAAATCTGGGGAAACACCAGATTCAATGTTGTAGAAAACATACACTTACTTGCTTGTAAAGGGTTTTTAAATGATGGTTTGTTTACACCAAATGCCATGATATATGGTGTGTGTGGATGCTACCCTCTATACGTGATTATGTAAAGCGTATTCGATTCTGGATTAGAATTTTAAGAATGCCAACACATTGCCCTCCTAAACTTGCTTACAACATCCTATTACACTGTGATAACATTGACTTCCCATATCCGTATGCTACTGTTCTCTCTTGGTTTTGGATATGTATGGCTCTCACAATCTGTGGAAAATGTGAATATGTTTATCACTGTTTTTCGACGTTTCATTGATACCTTTTGGCAAGAATTGGTATCTACCTTAAGAGACAGTTCACCTTATGCCTTCTATGTCTATTTTAGGGATACCTTAGAACCTGAAAAATATTTATCTTGTCTTCAAGTCAAAAACATTAGAAATACAGTTGTTCAATACAGACCTGGTCTTACAAGCCTAATGATCAATGAAGGTAGAAAATATGTTTTAGAAAAGTCTTTACGATTATGCCTTTTGTGTATTTGGGGAATTGAAGATGAATTCCATTTTTTATTCCTGTGCCCAGCCTTTAAGTTACTGCAAATAAAATATCTTGACAGTCATTATTGTTCAAACTATGTCAGTTATACTGTTTTTGCTAATCTCTTGGCTACAAAAAAAATGAAGCAATTTTGTCTGATCTAGCATTGTATGTACATCATGCATTGAAACTAAGAAATTCTATTGTATGATTATTCTACCAGCTTCCTGAATGTTATAAGCAATCATTTAAATAATTGAATTAATGATTACAGCAGAATGAATATGTTTACATATTGTATCTAAGCTTGTATATAGGTTATTGGCCTCTCATGCACTAACCACTTTCTTCTTCTTCTTTAAATGGTCGAGTTTGGACCACACAATTCAGTGATCAACAGCACAATGACATGTGTCAACAAGGTCAGGGAGTCTGATCAGCAGAAACTGTTAATCACCTCTTACAACAAGCATGGGTTACTGAAGAGCAATTCTATCCTAGATCTTCACGGGTAGAAATGTTGTTCTGACACATGTAAAACTCAATACATGTATTCTCATGTGATCTAAATGTACCTTCATTAATCTGTTTTAGGTTGAGGACGCTGAATTTCCAATTGACAATGATCTTCGAGTACTGTCTTTCTACTCCTTGGAAAATGGGGATACTATACTAGTGAAGTGGAAGTAGGAAGATCCTGAAGATCCATTTTACTATCTACACCATTATCAGATACACTTGAAATAATAGCATTGTAAATACCCTTTAATTATGCATACAAATTTTGTACATTTTATATTTGAAAAACCATAATTGTCATAGTTTTCAAAATGAAACTATTTACACAGGCTTTTCTGTTTTTGGTACAAAAATACATTAACCTTAAACTCTGCATTTCTGGTGTGTCGCTCCAACCCAGTACCAACCTGATTTGGGGGTACATTTAATCCTGATTATATCTTGATTATGTGTGCCAACTACTAATGCTGTGAAACTGACAGGTCCTTCCATTTTAAAGGCAATGTCGAGCAGCTCTCATGTGATATTTTGACATGTATCGCTAGTCCAGTTATGCATATACACATCTATCAAAATGAAATATTCTGAATTTATATAGCATAGCATAGCCACAAATTCTGTTTGACCTTATAAAAAAGAACTTGATGTTCTGAGATAAATTTTGGCTCTTGAAGTATTCTAATGAAAATTCTGCTTGACTATCAATGCAAAGACCATCTCAGCTTAGAGGGTCCAGAAAATTTCAAACCCCCCTGAAACTTCTGAATTAGATAGCTCTGTGGATCATTAAATATTTGTTATGATAATAAATATTTGGTATTTTGGGAAGGAAAACGCTAATGGTAAGGTCCAGCTTCCTGGTAGTTCACTGTCCAGTCCAAATGTACAGAGGCGGGTAAAAGTAACAGCACCACCAAGACTTGATCTGTTGGTGTGTGTGCCTTAGTATGTCTGCATCAGAAGTAATGCTTTGTATGTGACATTAATCTGATTAGGAGGCTTATTCATAATTAATTATTTATTTTATGAAACGTTAGAATCATATCTCTTTTTGTTGTTCTGTGCTAATTGCTGACTTTCTGTGATATGTATTGTGAAAAGAATTCAATGTGTAAATATTGAAAAATAATACTGTTGGTTTCTGTTGTCTTCTTGGTAACAAGAGCCCCATTTCACAAAACTATCATAAACTTAAGATCTCGTAAGGTTGCTCATAGCATTCGTACTGCCTATACTGTAACATTGATTTACTATAGTCTAGCGCTATAAGAGCTTTGTGAAATGGGGCTCACAAGGTCTCTAGAAGCAGACACTATGGTTAACCCAAGGCTCAGAACAACAATATGCATTGAGTTTGTTGATACAGAGGGCGGTGAGAGAGCCTAGTGGTTAAACTGTTAGCTTGTCACGCCCTTGACCTGACTTCAGTGTACCACATGGATACAGTGTGTGAAGTCCATTTCTGGTGTGCCACGCCTTGATACTGCTGAAATATTGCTAAAAACGTTGTTGTCGAACTAAGAGCAATAACTCACTCTTAGCCACATCACCAACAGGGTTTCTGTTGTCATATTGGTTTTAGAAGGGGAAACTATGAACCCAAGGAACAAAACGTGTTTACATTGTCCACAATACCAGTGAAGCAGATGTAGCCACACATTTGATGATAGTGCCATCTTAAACACTGAGGGCGGCGGGATTGCCTTGTGGTTAAATGGCCAGGTTCCAGTTCCCGTCTGGGTACAATGAGTGAAGCCCATTTCTGGTATCACCATCGTGATATTGCTGGGATAATGCTAAAAACGGAACACAACTAAACTCACTCACTCACACTTAAACACTGATGTTTGATAACATCATCACAGTGATGTTTGATAACATCATCACGGCGATGTTTGATAGCATCAGTTCAGTCAGTAAAAAAGCGATAACAACTTTGCTCAGTGATGCTTGACGATATCCTCTCGGGATGCCGATATTAAATGTCCGACAAAGTCGATGAAGAGTACGTGATTATATACAGACATGTTTTCAGTACACGGACTATCATCACGCACAATCCCCATAGGTCGCTACTCCTGTAATCAACCATCGCTCTCACTGGCCACAGCCTATTAAGGTTTAGTCTGGTTCTAAAGTTTTAAATCTATTCATTTGCCTTAAGATATATTAATATATTAAATATTAATTGACCAGACTGAACATCATGACCGCGCTGTGACAACCATAAAATCGATCGCACCTGGATGTCCCCGTTATCTACTTAGATAATCTTGATAAGCGATAACTTGTAGCAATGCCGTTGTTTCCTAATGGGTCTATGTAAAACTCATAACATGCAGGACCATGTAGAGAGAGAGCCATATAATATTTACTGAGTGTCACGAGCCATTAAAGAGCGATGCGGGATGGCTTTGGTGCGGGCAGGTGAAATGTGTCAAAGATGGCGTTCGGGATTACATTTCATGCAAGTGTGTGCATGGCTGGAATTATCCAAACTGATACCGATCTTTCAGACATTCTCCACTGAGATACCCATAACAAAAACATCATCGCGGCGTAAAACTAAGTTCTTTCACTCCTTTTCTAACAGGAAGTGAAATAGCACCATGCACCTTTATTGGTAAAGCGTGCACCGTGTGGCCAATATTGGAATTCAGTCTTGTTAAATGACAGGAATATTTGTATCTAATGTCTGCAAAGAATCACATGAATGATTAGGTGATTGAACTGGTCACACGTGGAGCTTCTCATGATATCAACCACTGGTTTGTATTGATTAGTTAAACGTCATAGTGATAAGCTGAAGTATTGCGGTGAAATAAATGTGTTTCCTTATGCGTAACAGTTTTTTTAACAGTTATTTTGTGGGTGGGAGGTTAAAAATAGCCCTCGAATTTCATCGGCAAAGTGACACACATATGTTTGTCTCTGTTACACGAAAGATGAACCGTCAATACACAAAGGATCTTCACTTGTAAAGTCGTCTTTCCCTTTTTCACTTATATGACAGGGGACAACCGTTGTACGGGGAATACTGACGTAACATCTTCATGACATGTTATGTAGCTTGTCTGTAAAGACCCGTCAAACTGTTACTAACATACACTGACCAAACGTCACCGTGGTACATTATCACGTAACGTGTCTGTAAAGACCCGTCGAACTGTTTCTAACAAACACCGACCAAACGTCACCGTGGTATATTATCACGTAACATGTCTGTAAAGACCTGTCAATTTGCTTCTAGGAAACACTGACCAAACATCACCGTGGTATATTATCACGAAACGTGTCTGTAAAAACCCGTCGAACTGCTTCTAGGATACACTGACCAAACATCACCGTGGTGTGTTATCACGTCATGTGTCCGTAACAACCCGTCAAACTGTTTCTAAGATACACCAAAGACGTATATTCACGAATATACGTCTTTGGATACACTGACCAAAACTCACCGTGGTATATTGTGAAAATAATGTAGCGTGTCTGTAAAGTCAGGTGGAAGTGTTTCTAGGATTCACTAACCAATGTGTCAGAACATAAGTCACTTCCGGTTAGTGTGTCTCTAAGAATTTGTTGTACCTTCTCTAAGATATACTGACCATATATAATGACGTTACCATGGATATCTTATTGTCAGTCGTAGTTTGAGCGTTTCTAAAAACATCTCCAATATAATGTGCTCGTGTGTCCATGTTCAAGCTCTATCAAACCTGTCATTTAACCTCGTCGTTTAAACCAGTCATTTTGTCTGCATGTGTTCACAGCTCGGTACAAGTAAGACAAGTCCTTAGAGATATCATGGTTACCATTAAATCAACATCATTGTCAACAGTTGATGAAACATCAATACTCCTCCACGACAACTGACTGTTGGCACGTGAATGGCACTATCTTGTTCAAGTCGATCAATATCGTATGTTGTAAACGGGGAAAAAATGTCTCACAAGAATTCTAAAATATTCTCAGGTACAAATGCTACCGATCCTAACTCGTCGGGCAACACTGGAAATTCAGTTGTCAAGCAGCCAAGTTGGTTCCAACAATATGGATCTCAAGTTCAGTTCTTCCATCAACAAGGTGGGGTGTATTGGTATTCGCGATCAGCATTGGATCTAAACTCTGAACGTTGTCAGTGAGTGAATGTTATTGTTTGCTTCCTCTGTATTTTGTGCACCCATGTCAGCGACTGCTGCTCTAAGGTAGCACTGATACATAGACATGTAAACCTGAACCAGGCAATACATATGTTTTATAGCCAATCTTGACAAAACATATATCAGGCACATCCGATGTTGGGCGTGGACTCATTGCCTTCGAGCAACCAGTGTAAGTGTGTGCTTTCGTATGACCGGGATTCGAGCAACCAGCGTGTAAATGTGTGTTTTCGTATGACCGGGAAATCCCTCATTATTAAAACAAATTGTGTTTATGCGATCAGTTGCTTGTCACACATGCTAGAAATTACTTTAGTATGTTGTTTAATGTATGAATCATCCGCATTTAGCTGGGGCAGGTTATTTAAAAACTCCATTCATTGATGTTTTTTTTCTTTGAACATGAACAAACCTGCGTATTTAGTTGTGCTTCGACACGTTACAATCTCGCAACCATTATGGTTCCATTCATCAACCAACAGAGTGGGTAGGTACAGTGTTATTTTTGGTAGGGTCTTTTGTCACCGTATGTGGATCAATGTTTCGATTTCCCAACAAGGGGCATTAACACTATCTCTCCTGACAAACGTCAAGATATATACTTTGAATACGCTTGTAGCTAAAAATCGTTGAGAACAACAGCTTTCGCCATGGTGATCACTTGCTTATTTCCTCGGAACAACATCCGCTTCTCGAGTGTGTGAGTGAATGAGTAAGAGAAATGAATGGGTAGGAGGAGCAGGTGGTTGGGTGGACTGGTTCTGAGTGAGTGAACCGAGCGAATGAGGTTTTACGCCGCTTTTACCAATATTCCAGCAATATCACAGTGGGGCACCCCAGACCTTGACAACATTTTGAGATGATCTTAACTTGAAGTCGACATATGTGTGTGTTCGAGTGATATATAGCAAAATTATCCTTTTTCCCTCCACACTAGGGCTTCATTTTCCTACTTAAATATGCGGGTGTCGAGCAGTATAAAACCACAGGTCAGATTCACGTTTCATGGGAACCTCAAATAGTCACGCCAAAACATACCCTGAACCACAGATATTAGTTTCGCCAGAGACCATATAATAGATGGTCTCTGGTTTCGCGTCCGTCCTCTTTAACATAAAACTTCGTTTACACGATGTACCTTGGAACATTCGAAATTCTATCGAGATGTCGCTATATACATGTTCGAGCCAAGGAGACGGGATAGGTCAAGACAAGCACGTGGTCAGCTGGAGACTAACGGACAAATATCGGTCCACAGTAATGACATCTCATCTATAACGCTGTATCATCTCAACCTTCACAGGTAGATATGGAGGATATAGAGTCTGTGATGTTTACACGGACTGTACCGAGCTGTTACAAAATCCTTTCGTAGTTTGCTAGTTATAATGACTCGTAGAAATATATTACCATGTGCTTCAATCCGTTACGAATCTTATCCTTACCTTGCGCAATAAGCTTATATACAACGATGTAGTACGTACGATATGCTAAGTACGTTACGATCCGTATTCAAAACTAAACCATGGAACCTATAGTAAGACAAACCCGACAGTTATTAGTCTCTAGAAGTATGTTCTGGTGTAAATCATGTGGCAGTTCCATACAAAGTCCACATTTCTACTCAACAAAATGAAAGTTAAAGACCACCCAAATTTCAATTTTAAACTATTTAATAGTTCATATAATGATCCACATAATACTTAAATATTGAATATCGGGTGATGCTTAACTGTTTTGCTAGGCACATATATACAGTGCAGCTTTAATAACCCCGGTATTGACTGTACGCCGTGTGTATGTGTTGCCTGGAGGCTGTTCCTTGTTGCTGAAAGCTGCTGAACATAAAGATGAACCTGCATGTTATCTTCCGGAAAACAAATATTATTCTACCACTACTAAAGCAAAAACAATTCTCCTTTCATATTTTGTGAATTAGATGTTTACACAGTCGATTGTATAAAGATTTCCGATAATGGTAAACAGAAATCTAAGACAAACACGAACATTATGTCACGTTGAACACGCAGTGCAAACGGCAATAAAATCACGTACATTCAGTATTACGTGAACAAGAAAACGATCACATATAAAGGGTATTACAATAATATAATCACATACATCAAAAGACAAAAACAATGACGTAAACACATATTAGAACGCCCAATAAAATCCAGCAAAGTAGGTATTACGTTAAACAGTACGTAAACAATCAAAACAATCACATATAAACATATAACATAGGCGTGTGCGAGCGTTCGTTCCTCGTGCGTGAGTGGGTGCGTGCGTGTGTGTAGGTGAGTGTCTGTGCAACAGCTGACAATGGGAAGAAAATAGGTTGGGAAGGTCCACTCTGAATCCATCTGTATCTTTGATGTGAATATGTTTTAAGCCACCTGTAGCAATATTCCAGCAATATCACGGCGAGAGACACCAGATATGGGGTTCACGCGTCAGGAATCGAACCCGGGTCTTCGGCGTGACGTGTGGACGCTTTAACAACCAGGTTACCTCACAGTCCGTATCTCTGGAACCTTCATGGCGCTCTCGACCTCTCTTGTGGCGTACCACCCGCCTGAACTTCATCTGAGCTACTCATCCGCTTGGTCTGAACCCTTCGATCCATACCTGCTGTCGGTGAGTTACACAAGAAGAACCTGGCATGTGGATGATGAAGAGGCTTACAGTAAAGGAGACCAAATATCACCTTGTATTAAAGCAACGCTTTTAACAAATGATAACTGGATTGTAGAAGCGATTTGGATGTGGCTCGGTAGTATTCCATAGTTAGCTCCCTTGGTATAGTGCCGGGGAAGATGGCATAATGTAGTCAGAGACCATATGGTCTCTGATGTAGTGGCTAACTCACCCACTAACTTCTCGACAACAGACCTGAGAAGGTCCGGGTGAGAATGGATCTTCATGAAAACCATGCATGTGAAAGGAGACTAACAGGATCGGGGTGGTCAGGCTCGCTGATTTGGTTGACACATGTCATCGTATCCCAGTTGCGTAGATCGATGTTCAGACTTTCGAACACTGGATTGCTTGGTACAGATTCGATTATTTACAGACCATCGACATATAGCTGGACTACAGCTGAGTGCGGCGTAAAACTAAACATACTGAGGGAGACGAATTCCTTTGAAACTTGAAACTTACTCAGGTTATTGTCTTTCAAAGCGTTGTTCACTTGTGCCACCTGAAACATTAAATGAAGTTCTCCCCAAAATAATGATCGAATGATTACGTGCGATTATTGTACCAAGCCGTTTTGAATGGTAAAACGAACGTCACGGAAATGACATTCGGCGACTACATCAGATGTTCAGTCAGTTGTAATAAACAAGCCAATCGCTCGTGACACAAAAAAACATGGACGTGAAGCGCCAGTCTCCCCAGTTTCCGGTTCTGATGCGCAGTAGTCAACCTAAAGATAACCGGAAGTCACAGGTTCCCTACGTGGGGTAGATGTGTCCTATTTGAATGGCAACTCAGCGTTAAAGGTCTTCATGCAAAAATTATATTTGTAGTTCTCTACCATGACAAAAATATCTAAACAATGTAATCAAAACCATTACAAATTTTGGAATCCAAACCACGTCTAGCTAGCAGTAATAAAATCACGATTAGGAAAATAGGACGAAAGAAATGTATAGTGTGCACTAAAACAACTCATAGTATATTCTGTTTGACGCCAAAGGTATACGAATGAATGCTCAATGGTGTTTGGTATAAATTATTGTCCAATCGATCTTCATTAGTCGTTTGTGTTTTCGTTTTCACACAATCATAAGATGAGACTAACGGGATCGGATGGTCAGGCTCGGTCATTCACACAGTACATGCGTCTACATAAAAATCATCATCACCCCACCCCATCCACAAATTATGAACGCCCCCTTATTGATATTTCCGCATACAGCCCTGCGACCTGAGGTGTATGTAAAAGTCACATACCTAATCCGCTTACACTCTTTGCGACCTGGGGTGTTTGTAAGCGTCAGACACCTTTCCACCTACATTCTCTGTGATCTGAGGTATTTGTTAGCGTCAGATACCTTTTCTTCCTACATTTTCTGTGATCTGGGGTATTTGTTAGTGTCATTTACCTTTTCCGCCTACATTGTTTGTGACCTGGGGTGTTTGTAAGTATCATAAACCTTTTCCGTCTGCATTCCTTGCGACCTGAGGTATCTGTAAGCGTCATATACCTTTTCTTCCTACATTTTCTGTGACTTGGGGTGTTTGTTAGCGTCATTTACCATTTCCGTCTGCATTCCTTGCAACCTGAGGTATTTGTAAGCGTCATATACCTTTTCTTCCTACATTTTCTGTGACCTGGGGTGTTTGTTAGCGTCGTTTACCATTTCCGCCTGCGGTCTCTGTGACCTGTAATGTTTGTAAGTATCATATACCTTTTCCGTCAACATTTCTGCGACCTGAGGTATTTTTACCGTCACATACATTCCCTGGATCTAGGCAAGGCGTGATGATGATTTTAGAGCTGGGGTTTCAACCATTATGTTCTGGGGAGTTGGGGGGTGTCATCAGTTTTGCCGGGGAGTACTCACATGGTACATGCTTCCCGATAAGCATGACATGATCATCATCCAAACCCTCAGCCATAACTTAGTCCCTTACTGACATACCTTTTCCGCCTGAATTCCTTGCGACGTTCGTGATAGTATGTTTGTCTTGTACTCTCGCTAATTAAACCATGAATCTGTCCGCACTCGTCAGTAATTGTCTATTGTATGTTTAATAGGTGACAGATTTGCACCTGATGATATTGTACATGTACATGTCACGCAACCCTGATGGTTGGCTGGCTGGCTGTGTCATTCTCTCCATAATCTTTAAACCGTTTTGTTGCAGTCAGATTCCATTATCCGTCAACAATGCCCCATAATGCCCCTATTTGAAATTAATAGGTTGCAGTCTTTTGAATACCATAAATATTAATACTTTGGTTGCCAATTACTCCCAGTTACCCTAGATTAACCATAGAATCTGTATATCGCCTAGGGTAGCCAGTCATTGTTTGGATGTTGTAAAATGGAACAAATCGATGATAAGCAGATCTACCATCTGTGTGAGTTGCCCGGACTTAACATGTGACCGTTTGATTCTGTTGATGGCCGAGTGTATCTCTCGGCGGAGAAATCGCACCAAGGCAGTTGCCACGGAATTCTGTTAACCTACAACCAACTAATGCTGACAATATTTTCTTTTTTCCCCCTAAGCTCTTAATACGACGTATCAACCATCGATTTTCGCCGCCAAAGAATATCGTGTAAACAAAGAATTCTATCAAAACGTATAGGCCGGGTGGATTTCACGCTATGTCCAATCAACATGCCTACAAGGATTATGCCAGCTGTTTATGTGAAATACTGGTAAATTCGTGCAGGAAATCCCGAATTATGCTCGCATTGCTTATCTTAATTTCTAGACCAATAATCAAATAGGTTAATCAAGTCCCACTACAAATAAATGCGGTCTCCGACCGAGGTGACACGACGCTTTTGTTCTTAAGCCTCTTGACGGTGTTTAGGGACTGTGACGTCATATCGCGGTTGTCCCACAAACAAACAGACGACATGGGTTGTAGCAGACGACAGTTTCAATGGCACTGAGCGATGGGATCTTGCTAAACGCGTTACTGGACTTGTACTGTGGATTCTGACAGATCAGATGGAGGAAGATACGGATACTGTTATTTACAAGGTATGCATTATCAATAATCTGTTATAAAGTATACATTTGTATGCATGATAATCACAGTCGTCTACTCAAGCAAAGCGACCCAGGTAGCTTATTGCATGGTTAATGAATGAATCAAGTGGAGTGTTGATGAGGCAGTTTTAATCAATACACCCACACTGTATCAGTCTTTTAAGCTATTTGGCATTTTAGATTGTGATAGTGATTTTTTTCTCTCAAGTATAAACTGAATATCATGTTTTCGATAACTGACACATGGTCCTGATGCATATGATTGTTTCCACGCCGGCAGGAGGGTTGGGGTTGGGGTTGGGGTTGGGGTTGGGGTTGGGGTTGGGGTTGGCTCGGGTCAGTTCGGGTCCAAGGGCGTCGGGCTGGTGCTCGGGGGTAGGGATTGGGGTTGTAATGAGGCCCCTCGATGAGGCCCCTCGATCGTCTCTCAAGGAAACCGGATGCCTTTCTCCCCGTGGTATTACATGGAATAAATTTGCTCTTCAGTACCAATGTCATGTATGAGATGTCCATCAGGGTTACCAGTTTCACTTAGGATTGCTCGGCAGAAAGTGTCCCCAGAACCGCATATGTCCGTATGAGGGCACCACGGAGGTAGAATGAATGGACTGTTTCCTTGAATGTCATTTTGTGTTGACAGCATTGGGTGATGTTCATGTCAAATAACACTGTTTTGCCAAGTGAAGATTCGATGTTTTAGTGGTCCCGTTTGGGGTTGTGATGCTTCTTTGAAATGGCATAATATTGCATGTATCAGCCACTGACTCGCCTTGACACTCACGTGATGTGAGTACACTGCTGTCTTCATGCTGGCAGATTAATCAAACGTACATCTCGATAACACGTGTGGTAAGACCGTTATTGAAACGCAGATAAATTCTAGCTAAACGTATTGCAGAAGGCTGTCGTCTACATTGTCCACGTAATATTTTTAGTCTGACATGCGGCATTCTCATAGGTACATCGCACAGCAAAGAAAAACGATTTTAACCTTCTCAGTAGACAAACACAGGTAAATAGAAATCCTCACCATTTACAAAAATGTTCTCATAAATCAGGAAAAACGGGACATTGTAAATGCAATTATGAATAAGTGACGTCCAGTGTACTATATACCGTCATGGCTCCACTGTCAGGTGACATGACAACCGTTACACCCATACTTATTTCCACAAGTAATATATATATATACCCACTGAGTCTTATCTGGGTTGAATACAGCTTGTCTTAGTCTAAGATTCCAGACTATTGTTCGTTCTATGTCCATCATCAGTTCCGGTAATATTTAATTGCTATTTACACAGAAATATACTGTGGGTCGATGGGATAGTCAACAATGTATATAGACCCGTACTTAGAGTTATAGCTGAGACGCTGTCGACACTAACTGTAGGTAAACATTTTCTGTCAGGCCTTCCTTGTAAATCAATGTTCTCATCAAGTGTGAGTGGCAACGGTAACCTAAACGGCAATACAATGCATTCCCGGTAGATGAAGAGTACAATGACCAAATTATACAATATAACCTACTCAAATATTGTACACAGTCACTGATATTTTGTGAATATTGTTAAACTCAGGACATGTTGAAGATATATTTACCTCTTGGGACGTAATGGTTATCATCCATGTAGCCTGGGTAATAGGGTAGCCTGGTGGATAAAGCGTTCCTTCATTCGTTATGCCGAAGATTCGGGTTCGATTCCCCACATGGGTACAATATGTGCAGCCTATTTCCTAGTGCCCTGCACCATGGTATTGATGAAATATTGCTCATAGCGGCGTAAAACCCAATTCATTCACTCATTGGATACAAAAATGGAATTGTAATTTGCAATATTTTATGCCATTAAATAAGTAGGGAATATTAGATTTACAAGACTGTTAACATGCAAATGACGACGCCAAGGAGGAAAGAGATGATAAAGGAAAAACGAGGAAAAATGTGACAATTTATTCCATTCCTATGCAAATGTTTCATCTTTATGCATTTTCTCACATATGCATTGTCACTGTTTAGTGGTATGCTCGCAAAATGGAAAGTCTCCTACTTTTTTGAATGGAATATACACTCCAGCAAAATGCCAAGAATGGTTTGTGTTATATATCCGAATCACGAGGTACAACGTGGACGTCACACAAACCGTCCGTACAGTTACGCCTGAGATACGTCATGGGAGTTAGGATCACCCAGCGCTAAGGTCGCTTTGTGAACATGGGCCAAGGGTTGAAAAATGAGGGTAATGCAGAGTGTTGTTGCCAGATTAATGGTATATGAAACAAGTGGGAGGTGCAATGGTTTATCAAATAAGCTTTATCGCCTTACCCGGTTGCATGATTACCTTAAGTGGTTCTTGTAAACGACAACACAATTTCATATCCGCCACTTGAGAGTCAGAAAGTACTATTTAGTAATTCGAGTCCCTTTCCTTTGTAAAGACAATAAAGCGCAAGGAATTAATTTCCTAATCATGATATGCTTCCATAAACGTTTCCAAACACTGCCACTGAACGGCTACTGATGTCGATGAAGTTTATTTGAACAATAAATCATCAACAGGACAAGGTTTAGCCAACAGTGTGTATGTGCAACATGTTATCATACAACGGTAAACTGATGTAATACGTGTGCTTGGCGTTACCACATCCGACTCTAAACCCAACAAATTCAACATTGCCGAGCAAGGCTTTTCAAATAATTCACAATCTTGAATGATGTCTGCAAGACGGAAGAGAAACATTTGCATACAACGGTACAGTATTTATGAACATATGACTATAAGTCGAATGTTTCCATTGTGTTATGACGTGCGAAGTCGTTTTGTGTGGGATTTATAAAATCGTAGCCTTAGCTATACTGATAGGCACTTTATGAAACTGTGATCCTAGCTTTCAACTAGACGGATGTAAATTAAGAGCAATGCATTCTGCCTTGAAGAAACGGGACATCCATGTTTAATATGTGGAGGACAGGTAACTGGGGTGCATCAGAGACGAGGCAAACTGCCAGTAAAAGAAAGCATTCATCCATGTAAAGCCAGACATACAGGCGATGTAAATTTAATGGTGACGTATTTATTACAGTGGTATCGATGTGGTTTGGTCCGTTACGTTTGCAGTGTTAAGGCCAAGTATAACGTTTTAATAGCGTCATATACTGGTGGTTGATACAGACTATTGCGATATTGCTGAAATATTGTTAATTGATTGGTTATCTTGCTGTCTTTTAATGTCGCACTCAGCAGTATTCCAATTATGTGGCGACGGTCTGTAAACAATCGACTCTGACCAAACAATCCAGTGATCAACATCATGAGCATTGATCTACACAGCTGGAATACGATGACATATGTCCATCAAGTCAACTAGTCTGACCAACCGAAGCCGTGTACTCAAACATGGGTTGCTGGATACCAGTTCTAACCCGGACCTAAACAGGTCTTGTCAGCTGAAAACAACAATCACCCTGTTAAACTGTCTCTGACGTATCACGAGTCTTTTGTTGCGCTATATCGACAGTAATGCGGCGTGATGCCAAGCGAGGGTGGTGACCTAACTTGAATCTCCTGTGCACATTTCTGCTCGCTTGTCACAGCCTGTTTCGTCCTGGTAACACGACTGAAGGAGACTGGAGCCGTCGCTGGGAACATTGAAATGTTGATGGGAATAAACAGCTACACTGGCACAGACAAGGAACTTCACTGAGACGGGAAATCCTGAAGCTGTTGATGATCTAAATCTGCATCTGTTGTTGGGTTGTAGTAAGAATCTGGTGCAAGGAAAAATAAGGTACTGAGTTATTTGACGGTTGTTGTACCCCTCAGTGTAGATCATGGAAGGTAGTTCCATCATTCAAATGCCAGAATGGCATAACTTTTGTGAGTGTTGATCTAGTATTGGGGAACAGATGACCCAATCGTTTCAAGCACCTCAACGCGTTGAGAAGAAGTATGAAGATGTACGGATGTCTGTGATGTGAGGGACACAATGTTTGGGAGTATATTCGTACTCCACCACCAAGTAATGCAACAACTACAGGGATAAGATGACAGTAGTGGCCACTTAACTAGTTAAGGCAGTACTTACGAGTATTTGGCGCTGAAGGGTAATGGCTATGAATAAATAGAAGTCACGTGTTGTCCCGGACGTAATGGTCGAAGAAGAAGAGAAGACGAAAAAGAAAATTAGTTTGTTTAAAAGTGTCTCATATTTTGGTACACAATTTATAGTCATGTTATAATCCATCCGAAACAGCACCGGACAGTTGGCCTATGAGACACTAAAATAATCCTGCCAGGTAATCAAGCACTGACAGGTAAAGGACAAAAGTGGGTACTGTCCTAATTAGTGATAGTGAAGACATGGAAGCCAACACAATTAATCAAACTAGGTACTGTATGTTTCTTGATCGTGGTTGGTATTTCCTAAATGCCTTTGGCCTTTTAAACCCACCTGACGTCAGTTATTGGTGGTGGTGGTCAAGATTTTAATGGTTTCCCTGATGATGCTGTTATCACGATTCTTTCTATTGTGTTCGGATATCTGGCCGACTGTCTTAACAGACGCCTGGTGTCCCTGGAGTCTTGCGTTTGGGGGTCTACAGTTGCAGGAGATCTGGCGAATACATCCCCTGGGGCTGGGGGTCACTTTATAATGCCACCCAAAGACTTTGATGGAACGGGTTACGTCCCTGCAGCACGTCAGAGGCCTGTGATTGTGGGTTCGAATCCCAGCCCAGCCCGATTATGTTTCGAGGTTTGCTTGCACCACGTTATTGTCCTGGGGTTTCACCAAACTGGTAATCAATTGAAACCTGCATTACGTCGGTTCAGGCGGGGTTAAAATTCTGGTTCATGCGGGGTTTGAAATTTTGGTTCATACGGGGTTAAAATTCAACTCACTAACACTTCGTCATGGTCAAGGCCAAATACATCATATTCGAGTTGAGAAGGTCGTGTTTATTATATTTTCCTACACTATACTTTTACAGGGGCTCCCTTCCACCCAGCTAATGCTGAAACTACACTGTATTATTTATAATCGATATAATTACTGTAAGTGGGCTACGATGTGCTAGAAAGGTCATAAATATATGTATGTATATGAAGAGAAGTGCACAATGCATGTGCCATTTTGGACTGAAACCAGCTCCCTGGTTCAATGGATAGAATCTTTTCCCAGATAGGTCCTTGGTTAGATCCCCGACCTCGTCAATCACAACATTGCTCCCATGTCTGGCGTTCGGTATTGAAAGCACAAAAAAGGTATTGATTCCTCCGAATCAGTATACTATGGCCGAGTCGGGTATTCTTGTTGAACAGCGCCAGTACTACGCCACTGGACTGGCACAGGAACACACACACACACACACACACACACACACACACACACACACACACACACACACACACACACACACACACACACACACACACACACAGACACACACACACACACACAGACACACACACAGACACAGACACACACACACACACAGAGACACACACACACACACACACACACACTTCACGTTTACTTCACAACGTGGCCTCACAACGTGGAAATCCCGACAGTAGCCTTATGTTTAATGTTTATTGTAATAATTATTACGTTGTCACACTAGAATCACTTTGTGTTCAAAATGCATCTCTGCATGTAAAAATGTTTTGTTTTATTTTAGGGAAAAATCATATTTTGACAGTTATTGTAATAAACTGTCTCAGACAGGACTATTTACAAACCTATTGCATTATTGATGTGTTCTAAAACAGCATTCACTCACTCGTTCTGGAAACCACGTGGTCTTTCCATCATTCACGAAAGCAATAACATTTATTGCACGTTGGGGTAAATATGCAGCCTTTAGTCATTTGCAAAATCGAAGTTCTCTTAAGGAATCCCCACGATCAATAAATCAATTGCGATTCCACGTTCCGCTACCGTGCATGGCGACAGTGTTAGCTGTGTCAGCGGTCCTGGTAACCAAGGTAAAGGCATGACAAAGCATACGTAATGCGGTCACTGTTCAGGGACACATAATATTGTCAATATGTAAAGAGTATAAGGAGGTACAGCTTTATTTATCCTGACTTTTAACGTTTTTTTTATTCTTTAACCCTTACATCAGAGTTGGTGTAGTTGTATTAAGCTTCTGCAATATTTCAGCAGCACGGAGACATTTGTGAGTGAGTGAAAGAGTAAGGTTTGACGCCGCTTTTAGCAATGTTCCAGCAATATCAATGCGGGGGACACTACAAGTGGGGAATCGTACCTGGGATGTCAGCGTGACGAGCGGGCGCTTTAACCATTAGGCTACCAAGACGTTTGTGAACATCATGGAGCTAAATGGAGAACGTACTGCACCCGTTTAGAGATTTCGGGAATCTGGCGTGAACATTCTCTATTTTATACTAAAAGATAAACGCTACACTACATATTAGACAACAATGAATATACACGTGTCTAAATGGTTCACCCCCAAAATACAGATTACCCATGAGATAGAAGTCTGTCTTTTGGGAGGTATGTTAGATGTGAAACTCGAATTGTCAGTTGTGTTGCTGTTGTGTGAAGTCGCAAGAGTCCACTATGTCAGATGTTGTGCACAAACACAACTATGACCTTCCATAACTTAGGGACAATCTGTTTGTTCGCTACTCTTAGACCTGTTTGATAACAGCGTGGGATGATATGCCGATACATGATCTCTGATTAAATACCGAATAAATATTTATTACTCGCCCGTTGAAGATACTGCAGTGTGATATTTTACGGCAATATTACACTAGTGTAATACCACTTGCCGTATGACGTCAAAATGGTTTAAAGTTGTGACGTCACAATGCTAATGCCGATGTCGCAATTTTACTAGACCTTGCTTGACTCGCGGAAAGTTGAGAGTCCTCACACTGCAGGGAATTTCACGGCAGTTTCTGTCAATTTATGTTGGCGAGTAATAAACAGAATACTAAACTCGCTTCCGTGAAATATCGTTTTTATTAAACTCGTTAAAGATTTAGTATCAAACTTGCTTTCGCTCTTTTGATACCAAATCATTAACTCGTTTAATAAAAATGGTATGACAGGGAAGGTCGTTTAGTATGCTCTATAAATGCATTTGTAGGGCTCGTAATATCTACATCAAGCTTTAATCATAAATGCACAGGCCAGTTAACGAATATCAGTCTGATTGACCACTACTGTGACTGGATATTGTGGTCCCCGTTATATCGAATACAATCGACCAGTAATGCTCGCACAATAAGCAAACGATTTGAAATCATTCGTTCGTCGGAGATTCAGTCACTATACTTCGTTTTGGTAATGCAATTACAACTTAATACACTTATATCATAAACACGGGGGAAATATATTGCTGATGCAATATTGGCACCCTTAGAAATCCCCAGATGTGATAATTTTAGTATGCAAAAACTACAGTAACACACTTAGTCTTATTTTAAAAAACCCATCCTTCCATAAAATTCCAAATGGCACGCCTATATATTAATACTAATATCCCTTGGTGTATTGAAACAGACTACATTCCAGATTCTATGTGATAACGATGTAACAAATCACAGCAATACTTTATTTGTCTTACCCACAAGTCAATCACAGAGATACAATGACATCAGTGATCGTTAACAACGTGAAGAGCAAATCAAACATCAAAATATTTCCCCGAGTATTTTCTATTGTGGATAACAATGAGTATAATCACAGACCAATTGTACAGTACTCAGTAATACTAGGAAATAGGATGACAACAATCACTAGAACTATTTTTCGAACAGGCAGTCTGAGCTGTATATTCTCCTAGGGACTGATAATAACACGTCCAACATACATTACTCCGTTAGCCGGAGAGCGAATTGTAATCTGAGAGCTTTGGGCGGAAATGACTACAACTGTTAAAAGATTATGATCCATGTGCTATCATCATCAAAATAGTCGTATTGATTAAGACTGTGTGATCGATTAACTGATAGGAAACTGAAGCCATTCCATCATCAATCAAATCAGATAATCGGAAAAAATCATGAAAGGCTGAACCACGTTACCTCATTGCCGTTGGCAACTGCGATAGAATTTCACACAGATCCTACGCTTGACCAACTCCTGAAGGTCAAGGTTGGACGTTGTCTTCATGCTTTAGATTTCCGAAACCCTCTTTGCGCTAAGATAGTCGCAAGTTAATGCTAATATATGTCACTTACGACTATCTTAGTGCCATGAGAGTCACAAGTTAATCTTAATGCATGTCACTTACGACTATCTTAGTGCTATGAGAGTCGCAAGTTAATCTTAATGCATGTCACTTACGACTATCTTAGTGCTATGAGAGTCGCAAGTTAATCTGAATGTATGTCACTTACGACCATCTTAGTGCTATGAGAGTCGCAAATTAATCTGCATGTATGTCACTTACGACCATCTTAGTGCTATGAGAGTCGCAAGTTAATCTGAATGTATGTCACTTACGACCATCTTAGTGCTATGAGAGTCGCAAGTTAGTCTGAATGTATGTCACATACGACCATCTTAGTGCTATGAGAGTCGCAAGTTAATCTGAATGTATGTCACTTACGACCATCTTAGTGCTATGAGAGTCGCAAGTTAGTCTGAATGTATGTCACTTACGACCATCTTAGTGCAATGAGAGTCGCAAGTTAATCTGAATGTATGGCACTTACGACTGTCTTAGCGCTTAAAGAGTGTCGAAAATCTAGAGCCAGTATCCCCGTCTTAAGAGGCGACTAACCGATGTACATTTTATGCATACTGTGCAGATCGAAGCGCATGATGGTAATTACTGGAATGTTTGGCCCAGACGCGATTACTCGGCTCTTCAATAATTGGAACATTGATGGTTGTGGCTTTAAAAACCATACAAACTGCTGTTACTACTACTACTACTGCTGCTGCTGCTGCTGCTGCTACTGCTGCTGCTGCTGCTGCTGCTGCTGCTGCTGCTGCTGCTGCTACTACTACTACTACTACTACTACTACTGCTACTACTACTACTGCTACTGCTGAATTTCGCACCAGTGACACGAACTCACTCACAGACTAAAACCCTTTGGCTGCAGAACGTTCTCTCTTGTCTCCCCAGTACTGTGGAATACTCTTCCATCTAACGTCACACTTTGTCCCACGTTCGAGTTGTTCAAATCAAGACTCAAAACACACCTGTTCTCTCAGTGCATCTGACTTTTCTGCTTACCTCCTATCAAATTCAACCTCTACTCGAGGCTCTTAATCCTTAAAGCTTTGAGCAGGCTTTATATCTGGAATGTGCACTACTACTGCTACTACTGCTGCTGCTGCTGCTACTACTACTACTACTGCTACTACTACTACTACTACTACTACTTAGCACAATGGGCTATAGATATCGCCATACATGGAGTCAATATTTTTATTCGATATATAGTAAAAATTACTTAAATACAAGTTAATTGATGTTTACTTGAAAACGACCTCCACCCTCTCCATCGTATCATAAGAGTATGGTATAAGTAAGCCCCTACTGCACCCACTCTTCGGCTTAAGACCGCCAGGACCAGTGCCACATGCATATTTCTCAGCAGCATAAGCCTCCCCGAGACCCATTGTCCCGTTCGTTATAACGTCATATACAATGCCGATACGTCTGACTTATTGCATCACCGTAATTCCCCCCATTACCGGGGATTCAGCATTAAGTCGACACAAGTAGAATTAGTCAGGGATAATATCGATACATGCAGACTGGTGGAAAATTGATTCCTTTAAGAAAATAATGACCGGGCCGTTCCAATAGCTGGCCAAGCAGCAAGTCGGACCCGGCCTTCTACAGAGATGGGTTGTCAATGGGGATTTATAGGCGAGGTGGTCCCTGAGGATATATGACAGGTAAGCCATTTTCATTTGCAACGTTTCGTACTTCTACATCTGTAAATGGCTAAGTATTCTTTCATGCATTGATTGCCATAATGATCAAAGATTATAGTGGAACTTTTTGTGGGAGTCACTAATCGTAAAATGATCTAGTTCGAGGTCGATATATATTGAAATTGCAATAAACCGAATATGTACCTACTTGGTAGCCACAAAACATGAAACCTTGTATACCCATAAAACGTTACGAACATAAAATTTCATTATATATACATGAACAAATCAGTTTCTCTGCCGTTTAGTGTAAATCCCAATAAATCACTATCGGCTGATGCTTGAAAGTAGATCTACATTCGTTGGCACACCCGGAGTTCAGGTTAAACGGTATTGTATGGAGCCAGATGTCTGTTAGAAAACTTACTGGATATCTGCTAGTATTCCAGTCCTTGGGTTTAAATGAAATGTAGCCGAAAATAATATAGTTGAAATTGAAACAATTCGATCTTCAACATCTGTGTCAAGGTACAGGCGCTCCGGTTCTATTAACTTGGGACAGTTGTTTCCACACCAAAATTTGCATGCCAACTGATGGTCCGACTGGTATGTATCACAATGAAGAATTGATTTAAAGACGGTTAACCCAAAACCAAGATTAGCTGGAATCAAACAAATAATTCGGTTACCTAACTACAACATATGTATCATATTGTGATTTCGTAGTATATACCTCAGATCCCTTGTGCTAAATGTGCTCGTATTAATTCTAACGTGATGAACCGATAGAGAGGGGAGAGAGCGGGATGGTGGAAAAAGTGTGCTTGTATGTGTGAATGTGTGTGTATGTGTGTGTGAGAGAGGAAGAGGAGAGAGTCGGTGTGTCTGTCTCATTTTCCTGCTGCTGAAGCTGTCACAAGATGCCAATGGTAAACGCTCGAACACGCGAAGTAAAATGGCCATGGCAGCTCTTATCCCTCTGACAACTACAAATTCATATGATCGCACTTACATTTGCCCATGAGTATACCATGGTTTTTCTGTCAGCAGTGGAACACTCAGTCACCCCAGGTCATCTCTCGCATGGCACGTTTCTGTACAGGTATACAGACGTACGATACTCGCTTGGCATCTTTAATTATACTGTATACGCTTGGAACTTGAGGCCATTGTTCTCTTGTACTGAATAACTCATAGCAGCTGTTAGCGGAAGTGACAGGGAGTACAAAGTACCTGTCAGGGTTAAGGTAGGTTTATCATTTTCATAGCCAAAAGTATTTTAATCTGTTCAAGATAGCTGTTTTCATTTTAAGTCTTTCATCTTTCGTATGACCGTTATTGCCGTGGTGTGCGTGCGTGTGTGCTTGTTTGTGAAAGAGAGAAAGGTGGGGACGGGGGAGTGTGCGTCAGTGTGTTCAGATAATGTCACACGGTTTACTTTGTAGTGTGAATTGTATTTTCTTGTGAACCGGATTCCACATAGCACCCCGTCTGCAGAGACGTTTTTTTGCTACATCACGTGTAATATATGTAACCGTCATTATGTACGTTTCTGTAAGCAGTTGTAGTTCAATAACTTGCAAAATCAATTGATTTCTTTGTTGACACGGAAATGTCGGTGTCCTGAACTGACAACTACTCAAATATGGCAAGCTAATGGTGTGCGGTCTAAAACGGAGGAGTCAGACGATCCGTCAGATACCCTCAGAGCACTAGAAACACTGCATATGGCGGCGGAATATTCTTGGAGAGAGTGTCGTTTGGCATGGAATCATTGATGCGTTGGGTATCCTCTCGCATGACAGTAGACTTGACCTTGTGTCGCTCCGACAAAATTACTGGACAGGGTTGTTGTATCACATTTTAATGACCACACATATGACGCAAAGCCAGACCCTTTGCACTTATCAGAGGTACAAAAAGGGGGAAAGTACACATTAGTAGCTATAGTAGCTCTCTCTCTTTCTCTCTCTCTTTCTCTCTCTCTCTTTCTCTCTCTATTTCTCGCACTCTCTCTCTCTCCCTCTCTCTCTCTCCCTCCCTCCCTCTTCATCTCCTGTCAACAAATAACCCAATTTGCCATCAGCTTCCTTCAACCCAGGAAGGAAACTGACATCACCTCATTCGATAATTTGAACAATTTGGCACCGCCATCTCTCAACATCTGATCCAATCTTTCTCTACACAAGAAACCAATATGACATTCCCTCCTATGGATATATGAACCTATTGTGTATCGCCTAAAGTTGGCTGCAGGACACAACCATCTGACTTATTACATTATAACTGAAGGCTTTCACAGGCAAGACAAGTGAAGCGTATATAAATGTTCCAGTTGATGATGTCCATTGATCCTGTGCACAGTGTGAATCGTCTTACATGGCAGTAGCGAACTCTTCTATGCCTACCGACATGTATACACAAACACGGGAGTTGTGTGGGTGTTAGTATGCGTCTTGCATGGTACCGAACAGTCAGTGCTTGTTATCAATGTCAGCTAGCGTTTTCGTTTTACGAGCCTCTGGTCTGTTTAAGGTATGTGGATTATTTTAATATCAATCAGTCGCTACTGTTTAACTTTTATTTTATGATAATGTAACTAATGATGATGTTGCTCCTCAAAGACACACAACACAAGGGCGGATTAGATTAGACCTGCATTGATCGCTTTCATCGGTGAATGAAAAGGCACATCGAAATGTGCTGTGTAATGAACACAGATGATGAAAACCACATACCAACTTCAAAATGCCCATAACAGAATTAGTCGGATTCATATGTATATTTATGATTCCATTAAATAGACGCTATAGTTTTGACAGGTACGAAGCCATTGTGATCAAGGTAAGTTCACCATCTAAGGAAAGCACGAGTTGTTGTCTATAAATCTCATGACGCTTCACTCTTTAGTATTAAAGACTCTCCTTAAGGAGTTGTTCAATTTAACCTTTTCGACCAGTAAGTAGGTATAACAAGAGTGAAGTGATGAATCCAAATTGATGTCCACTTTTTTTCTACATGATTATTAGTTTATCTCACTAAGAACGTGGCACTGTTTAAAGGTCAAGACACATTGCCATTAGTATGCGGCGTATCTATCTGGCGTTTTTTTTTAAAATTGCGATTCAGAAGTTAACTTGAGTACTAGTATTTGAATCCAAAACGTACCGGACAATTACTCTGTTTCTCGTACCTATATGTGGACTGCACTTTTCTTAACTTGATTCCCGGTCTCCGCGAGATGTTACTTTGACCCATCATTGTGTCGAGCTCTGACTGTTTAGGCACATTATTATATGTACTATAAGAGAAATCAGCAGATAGACTGAACGATAAAAGAATATACACTGAATGAAGCAACCAAGAAAAGGCAATGTATTGATACAGGTGTTAGGACAGGTTTGCAATGTTTAGCGACTGTTTAGTAACGTTTCGATAACGTTTATACATTTCTGGTCAACTCATAGAAGAGTGGGGTGGCTGTGTCAGATCGTGAGTTTCATCATGTGTACTATCGTTATCTTTTCATCTCATTACAACACTGTTCACGGTTTCAAATCCCAGATTCGACCCATCAATGACTCATGATCCGTCAATGCTGGCTGGTTTGATTTTGGTGGTTAATGTCAATACTTTGTGGGTATTCCTCAAACAAAAACTCTTCTGTTCTGTACTGTTCATATCAATGCTGAACCCACTTTATTCACTAAAGATCTTACATTCATTTCTAGGGCAAAGGGAAGTCGACAAAGAAGAAAAAGAGACACAAAGACACTGAAACACCACCAGAAAATGCTGAAGTGGGTGAGATTAAGGACGTTGTTCCTGCTGACCGTGTCTCTGCGGATAACACCGTGGTAACCACCGACAGCAAAGCGTCCACCAGCAATGGCTGCGATGACGAGAATGGTAAATCTATAGATACGTCAGATTCATCTGCTGTCAGTGACGCCGAACCTCAAGTGTCAGCGGATGATTATAAAGCCAAGGTTGAAGTAGTGAAAAACGAACTGAAAGCTTCCAAAACCCTCATAGACAATGAATGCAAGACTACAGAACAGAAGATTGTGAGGACAGGGTTCTGGGATAAATTGAGGTATACAATGTCCCAGGTAAGACTCGTGTTATTTTTTAAATATATAATTGATATACAAAAGAGGCCTGTTTTGAAAATCAGTATGTTATCATGCATATAACATGAGTATTATGACGTAAGCCTTTGCCTTTGTGTTTAATTCTGCGATCAAACAGCGGGCTGAGGATAAGGATCTCTTCAGCAAACCATCACCTGTTTCAATCATATGGCATCATTCAAAGTTAAATCTTTCGTCGTAAAACAACTTTCGTCTTTGATGTAAAGCCTGTGTTTATTGTGAAGAAACGCACAGGTGGTGTTGAGAAAGGTTAAGTGTTAAACGTTTAGCGGCCAGTATATCGATCTTACACACCATCCCCTTTGAAGGTGTGGAGGTTCATTGATTAGAATGTGGGTTTGAGACAAGGTCCTATGTTTTCGGTTTTCTTTTTGTAGCCAAATTACAAAACAGGAGTGTTAAAAGAATTAACATTAGCAGTTTTCACCGTGATGTATGTAAATTCGTTATGCTGCATTTTCCGATAAATTATATATATAAAATATATATATGTCATATAACATCCGATATTATCCTGTTGAAATAGTTTGATACACATGTTCTGAAACATTGAAATCTGCGATCGTTATTACGATGAGGTTATTATAAATGTTATTTCCCTTTGCGATTTAGAGAATGACATTTTTACAATGTTGTATTAGTTCACATTATTCGTATGAACAACGGCTGAGTAAAGCAATTTGCACCTTTAAAATTATTCATTGACGACAGTGTTATTTGAAAATTCTTGTATAAATGTAAAGAAGACGGATTTTCATTTGAAAGTAATCAACACTCGAATATGCCCCTTGTGTTCGGTAAGTATGCAATTCTTTAAAGATTTGTTATCCTTATAATGAATGAACAAAATTAACATGAGCGTTTTATGTCTTTTGTTAAAAACCAAGTAATTAATGCCCCCTTCCAGTAGCACCCTGAGTAATCGACATTACTCAATGTTCTTTACTTTCTTCACAAACTACAACCTATGTGCACTCATGACCTGAGACAAATAGGTCTAAGTTGATAATGAAGAGTACTACTAAGACATGCGCAAATGGATTAGAAAGAAGTCTGTCAGCCAGTTCAGTGGTCTTCTCATTTGGATTTAACAGTGTATGCATACGCGAAGAAGCCCAGACATCGTATCAGTTTTACATGATACAAACCAAACCCTTTAGTTCGACACTAAAACAACGTCTTAACGTTGACCGCATTATGCAAAATACGTTGGGCATTGTCTCCCTTTATAGCAACTTCTTTCAGTGGCATATAGAAGTTCCATTGATAGACAACTCCTTTAAAACTAAAATTTCGGCACCGTTATCAAGGAAGTGCCAGTTGTTACGCCGAAACGTCGCTCATACTGATATTAAAGAAGTTGTATATCCTTAAAACTTTCCTCGTTGTTCCCTTTATAGTAACTCGGATACTGTGGGAAAGAAGTATAATAAAATGTTCTTTTCCCGTGGGTATATTATTGGTTTACTGTCTATATGATCAAGAGTTCAGCTGAGGTAACATGTGTATTGCATGTTGCAGTCGGTGACGGACGAACAGGCTGTGACGGAATGTCGGCGGATGTTCCGGGAGGAGATGGTGAGACTGAGAAGAGAAGTGGAGGAGTTCCGGGAGCTGTGTCTCAAACAGGTCAGTGGAGTGGGATACTGAGTGAAACCCTAAAAGCGTTGTTTAACAACCTATCATTAAAATATTGATACAGTTCACTATTTGTTACCAGGGAGGAGTACCCACCTTGCTGTCCCTCTCTTTGCCCTCTTCGTTTGTAATAAATAGTAAACTGCGTCAATATTTTAATGATAAACATTTGTTAGACATTTTTTGAAATAATTCTTAGGACAAAATTCTGTAGTAATTCATAGAGTTGGTCTGATGTTTTTATCATGATCAGCGTTTCACTGAGTATTATATGTTTATTAGTTTCTGACTTTGTTTGCAATTCATCTGTCCGCTTTTGTGTCAGACTGACTGTATAGGTATAAACTTGACCTTGTGAAGTTCTGACAAAATTACTAGACGGGGTTGTTGTACCACAATTTAAGGACCATCCATCCATCTGACACAAAGCCGGACCCATTGGCTTTATATCAGATTCTTCTTCTTCTCTCTCTCCCCCCCCCCCCCCCTCTCTCTCTCTCTTTCTCAGCGTGGTCTGTGTTTCAACATTGGCTAACTGTTTGTCATATCGATGTTGACATGCGTTAACGTGTATACATCAGAGTCGAACAACCTGACTGTATCTTTGTATAAAGTTTGAATGTTTCCCCCATCGGCAACGACCTACATGTATGCACGTTTTACTACATTATCTGAAGTTTGAAATACACAAGGTGACATCAACAATCTCATTGATTATTGACGCTTTAATGAGTCGTAACTAATACATAAAGGGCACCACACCAGTATCTATTATCGCCACAAGCACCTGCATCCAACAGACGGTCACATGTCATAGCAACCCGCTCTTGTTTACCGTGGCGAGCTCAAAGCCCTTTGGGAAACCAAAGCACTATGAATAGTGTTACTCTTTGTTGGGTAATCTCGAGGCGTCTCTAATTCGTCGTTCTATATTGCTTTCTGTGTAATCGATCAACGACAAATCAATAAAAAGAGTTATCAAAGTAAATACATGTATGTGTATTTATAAAATTAATGCCTCGAATGTTACAGGCACATCTACCGATACACAGACTGAATAGACTCTAGATATGTTTATAGATATATTGTTTTAATCAGGGTGAAGTATGGTCGTTTAAATCGGTAATTTATTGGCAATCACTGTGAATATGCATTGAGGATTAATCAACCGACTATGGATTTCATAGAGTAGAATGACCAGGGGCAAAATCGTTAGACTGATTGCACTTGCTTGATTTAGGAATCATTATCAATCACCTATAGTGGGGCCGTGGGGTAGTCTGGTGGTTAAAGCGTTCATGCGTCACGCCGAAAACCCTGGTTTGATTCCCCTCATGGGTGCAATGTTTGAAGCCGATTTTTATGTGCAACTTCGTGATATTGCTGGAATATTGCTAAAAGCGTAAAACCCAACCCACTCACTCCTGTGGATAGAGGGTGTCTGAGGTGGAAGGTAGTGGTCCGGTTTTCGGTAGCATTATGCCAAAGTTGTCAACAGGTTGTATTTGTTGTTTTACTGCCTGACATGTATTGGGCAAAACAGGTCGGTTTAGGGTCAGTCTAGATGCGCTGCAATTAAAACAGGAAACATTAGTGTTGATGTTTAAGGCAAAAACTTTATGATGGTGACTCAGGCAGTTTGGGTCGATGGCCTACACCAGTGCTGAAATGATGCTGCTGTTGCTGTTGTTGTTGTTGTTGATGACGATGATGATGCTGTTGTTGTTGTTGATGATGATGATGATGATGATGATGATGATGATGATGATGAATAATGGCTAGCATGACCTACATAACCACAAAGTCAGAGCCAATACTCCTCAGACTAGCTCTTGTACCTAAGGACAGATCCAAACACAACTGAAATATTCCTGACGGAAATGAATGACGGACACCGTTTCCAGCTATACAAACATATTGCATTAGCTGAAGTCAATAACCGGTGCATATGTATATATGTACGACACACTACTTGCAGCAGAGTTAGGTATGATACGGCAAATTATTGAACCCAAAACCGATATGTGTGACAGCGAGAATATCCATGGTTGTCAATAAATAATCAATGATAGGACATGTACCTGTAAAATGGAGCATAAACCCATAACACGATTTTGTGTCTAGATTTTGAAAGTGTTATTGGGTGCGATGGGTAAACGCGAGTAGAGTTATAAGTTTGGTTTGGTTCTCAACTGCAAATGAATTATGTACAAATAAAAGTATCTACTTGAAAAGGATATCGAAAGGTAACTTGACCGGAAACATTGCAAACTTTATGTTCAATACACAACGACTCCGTGTGGAATAACCATTTCCAGTTTGTTTAATCTTAGCCACCATCAAAACACAAGTGTATACTTTCTTTTGCCAAGCAGTGTATCTACTTCGTTGTGCGCTCTCATATTTATGAAAAAATGAATGGTTTTTGCAAGGTTATATGAGATACTGGTGTATTGTTGGTTTTCTTTTTTCAGATTAAAGCTCAGAAACAGTGTGTGGACGATCACAGACATGCATGTGAGAAGGAGATAAATGGCTTGGTGCAACGAAATGGTTTCAGGTCAGTCTGTGTTGTTGTGTATATTTGTACAGTGGCCCGGAGCATTTGTACAGAACGTCCAGAGTAAACACCGCGTGTCATCGTACCCTGTCGGGGTATATCGTCACTCATGGTATCAACCATGAGGCCACCCGGGCCTGCTTTGATTAGTAACAGGTTCTGACTCGTGAAAATCCGGGTAGGAATTGGTCTTCTGCTACCAATGCTTGAGGCAACTAACTGGATCGGGTGGTCAGACCCGCTGACATGGTTGATGCATATCATCGTATCCCAATATTGCATTTATGAATGCTCATGACGTCAGTCAATGGTTTGGCTGGTCCAGCCGTGTTATTTAAAGAACTGCTGGTTTATTGTGAAGGCAGCGTTAAACAATCACAAAAAGTAACAATCAGAAGTGTAGCTAGAATAGCATCGCCCACACTGTTTCATAACTGCTGCCCGACTCGTAAGCATCACTTCTTAATAACAGCTGTTAATTATCATCACGTGATCATACTTAAATGTACCTGAATGTTTAGAGTTTGATGAAAGTGTTGACGCACATCCATAGAAGTGGGATGCATTCGTTTGGTGCTGCTTTAACGGAAAATCGATGTCTGTCACACGCTGATAATGAAAGAATCTGTCAAGTGTAACTTCAACGGTTCCAGTAACGGCCTGCTTTCATGCGTTTGTTCAGACTTGCGAATTGTTAGGATCTCATGTTATGACATGATCATAAACCCCATTGTTTGGCATTATGTTAGGGAGATCGGATAAAATGCGCATGATTATGGGCAATGGCAGCAGTTGTGTGTAAGGCTATGTACCGGGTCATACGGCGTTAGTGATCTTGCACTCTCTGTGCCATCCTTTACCGGCTGAGTCATCATGTTTTCATACAAGAAACGTAACTCTGTTAACTATGGCTTGCCGTCGTATAGCATTATATGTGCACAAGGTAATAACACGTTTGTATACTGAACAGCAAATGTAATGCAAAACTCTGGCTTTTTGTCAGGTTTTTTAATAGAAGATATAAACATGAACACCTATTTTATGAGAAAATGCGTTTATTTTGCTGTTCAGTATATATGCACACGGTAACTACAGCTTGGCATGTGGCAACTAATGTTTGACTTCTCGTGTCTTCTCAAGTGAACAATTAACTGACTTGCTTTGGCGTGTGTTTGGGATATGTGCCATTAGGACACGGTCTGTTAGAATCACCTCTCGTTTCGTGAATATCTCGAGTCATCATTGTTTTTAGTGATTCATAAACACTCACAGCTGCCTCTTACGAACATGGGACTGGTTGTGTTTTGCTTTCCTTGCAACTGTATTTGTTTTGCTCAGACATCACAATACTGTCATTGGTGAAGTTGTCGAAATGAACTTTATCGACAGTCTGTGGTACACTAAAGAACGTCTTCGTCTGTCTTGTTGCCACAAATCGATGACGTTATTGACTATCTTATCGACGTGGACATCGTCGATAGTCCGTGTCACCCCAAACAACTTCTTCATCCATTTTGCTGTAACAACTTGATGACTGTGACGACGTTGTCGATTTGAACTTCATCGACAGCACCCTTTAAAGCGTTATCATTTGTCATGTTGCGATAAGCAAACAGCATACATCTAATGATCTGTAGTAATTCAGAAACGTGTTGAAGCTGTTACTCTATTATTAATTTTCCTCCTCATATTTACGTGAGTGCATGGATAAGACGTATTCCAACAGTCTCTTGTAATTTAAAAAGTATGTTGTTGTTGCTAATATTTCTTTGCACACATACAAAATCATGGTACCTACAGATAGGTGATGTACAGGTAATATGTCAGTATCAGGTTTATAGACATTAATTAGTCATTAAAAGGGAAAGGTGATATCAGGTAAATATGGCTGAATTTTTAATTCATCAAAGTATTTGGAAGAGAAGGCACCATTCATGATTGAAATGTTCTATTTTATCATGTTTTGCATGAATGATTATCCGCAAAGAATATTTCTCAGATTTTTTAGTAAATAAAGCTATGTTTGGATGCGTATTCTTAATACAGCATATGTAAATGTGTCTTTTTGCTGCAGTGGTGATGTGATTTGGTAATATATTTTGATACAGAGTACCAAAACCAAACCAAAATTGATATTAGCAATGAATGAGGGCATAACTCGTTAAACAAGCTTTGTGGTGTTTTTTGAAAACGTTTGTGTCTCCTGACATTCCCAGTATACAAGACAAACACTCTCATTTAGACCATTACAGAAACAACATAGACTGGTATCAACCTTTTTTCATTTTAAGGAATTCTGTTTTGTATAAATAACACCTTGTAGAAATCTATATTGAAAATCTATCAGTTTTGTGTCTTGCAGCCCTTTCCTGTATGTTGTAAATATACTTTTCCAGTCAAAGTCTCTTTGCGGTCTTCAGTTCTGTTTCAGGTTATCTTCGTAACAGGTTATTCCTGTTTCAGGAATTATCCTCGTAATCGTCCCGTGACCTCATTGTTAATGCGGACCTTCTTCCAATAATCGACGTCTCCCTGCATCCAGTAATGGTGCCAAATGTCAGCATGTGTTGGATATCGTGTTTTATAGCACACGTAGTTGTGGGATGAGGTATCCAATACTACACTTCGTGGCGTCATTATTAAAAGTTTTCTCTGCATGCCTTGAGACGATAACTTTGTTTTGATATTCATACGTTTTAATGAGGCAGTGCTGCTTAGTATTAACGAGGTTTGTTAATACCCAATAAACTGATCTGAAGTGAAAAGGTGAATATTAATTCTAGAGACGTTCAATGAGAAAGGTATGGCTGGTGTTTTATTGTACAGTAGCGTGAAGTGTCTACAGCGCTAGCAGTGTCAAATATTAATCTGGTAAAGCACACTTTGATGTGTCTCTATGGAGTGTCCTGGTGACAGCATACGGCAATAATATTCTGGGGATTATTTTGTAGATCTGTGATGAATGTTTCTGTAGAACAAAGCCTAATAATAGTTGTCTATTACGGCCATGCAGATTTAGGTTTGTTATTCCCGTTTCATTCAGTCTAATGACTTGTCTGATAATTGAGCATGCAATTCAGAAATACAAACATGGAGAATAATGAGGCAACGCTAAGTTCAATCAAAGGCAATTTGTTGCATATTATTTTATAAATAGTTACTAGATAGAACTTTGGGCTGCGAAACCAAATAAAAAATCTAATCAGTCTGTTGGTTAAATATCTCTGTGGGTGTGCAAGAAATGGCTTTAGAACTTGGTATGACAACTTGCAAGAGAGTGAATGCTTTTTTCACTACGCGATCAACAGATTCCTGATGTTTTGACATGCACCACATGATCCACAACATTGAGGTATGATAACACTCAGTCAGTCAAGTCACCGAACCTGGCCTACCTGGGACATATCCAGTTAGTCTGACTCCAACACCCAGGAAAGTAAATACGACATAAGTCCTGCTCAGTCTCAGCTCCCCAAAATAAGGTTTGCTTTGGGCTCATTTTGTAGATATGGGACCAAATGCCAGTCTAAGCTTCTATTACATGCAGGGAATACCTAAGTAAAGTGGAAGCTCGCCGGGTTTCTACGTTCCATTATCTACCGGATAATAACATGGCGTCTAATCCCCCATCACTTAAAAGCGGAACTGATGAAACTGAAACTTCAGAAAGATATCTATGACACAGATATAAGAATCTGGGTACATTTCAAAATATTCCACCTTGAGCTAAATGATTATGAATCTGCATATCAAAGAAACAGCAAGGAATGACAACAATGGAAGTTATTCAATTAGAATATAAAGATATTAAAGGTATAAAGAATTGGAACTAAATTTGAAAACGTTATCAACAACGCCAAAGATGCGGCGATGACGTCATGGAAAATATAAATACAGAGACGCGACGAAGTAAAGTTAAAATTACAGTCTTTTTGTTTCGGGTATATTAAAAGATAACGACATAAACAGTGACATGCTTAGAACTGTTTCCGTCCACTACCATCACATCCCAAATACTGTAATCGCGAACGATTGTCTCCGAGTTCTGGTACCGACGTCACCACGAGTGGTGATAAGTGTGAATTGACTCTCCTCACCCAGACATATGACATTACCAGGAGATGAATGTTTGTGTAGAACATTTCAGTATCATGTGGGATCAACAGTAAGCTGTCGGGTCTGGACTTAAAGCAGTAAAAATAGTTTCCTAGCTCTTTCATCTACCTGATCCTTTGACGTGTATCAGCTTGTTCACATCTTTTTCCTCCCACCCTAGCTCTTTGGTATTTCAGAATATTATGCCAACGATTTTTATCAGGAATAATTCGGGAGAGTCAAAATCTTGACTAGTATATTGCTTTTAAGTCGGGTCCAGAATAGGCAATCTAGCGACAGATTCTGTCAGAAGTGAACACACACACACACACACACACACACACACACACACACACACACACACACACACACACACACACACACACACACACACACACACACACACACACACACACACACACACACACACACACACACACACACACACACACACACACACACACACGCGATTATAGCCTTGCTGTGTAATACCATTGGTCGAACAATATCTACTTCTTATCAACTTAAGATTATACCGTAAAGCTCTATGAGGAATTAGATGCAGATGCCACAACTTAAGGATTTAGCTTGGACGAAGGATCGGAATAGATGAAGAAAGCAGATTATGTACACACTGCATCCGCAACGGAATAGATGTAGTTGAAAATGAATTCCATTTCTTAATTGCATGCAAAGCATTCACCCTGCATACCATGAACATACTTCTGTTGCAGCACTTGTTAATCTTATCACTTCCTCAAACATTGTTAAATTTAAGTAAGCATATATTTCTAGCATTCAAACTGTACCCATCGTTACATCCATGATGGTATTATCATACAATGTGAATTACTTAGGTACCTTGTGAAATTTATTTATCGTTTATATATTTATGTATAACAAAAGGTCTATGTGCAATTAATGTACCCCATCAATGGACCTGTGGCCTTTGACTTGAATGAATAAGCTCAACTGAAGGTAATACCATATTTTCCGGACGGACTGGTCCAATGTTTAACATGAAGTTTTGGTGTTGAATTTCGAGCACCTTGTCTTGAGTGGACATGGTACTCCGGCGAATACGTCTCACTGTGGTGAGTGAGGAGGCCAATATGCGTGATGATCTGTAGACCGTGGGCATTTAGTGAATGAGGTGTTCCTGTACAGTGTAGTAATCCTGATGTATCTGTTCAGCCGACGCCTGAGTGTGGTGAGCAAGGAGGCCAACATGCGGGATGATCTGTAGACCGTGGGCATTTAGTGAATGAGGTGTTCCTCTCCAGTGTAGTAATCCTGAGGTATCTGTTCAGCCGACACCTGAGTGTGGTGAGCGAGGAGGCCAACATGCGGGATGATCTGTAGATCGTGGGTATTTAGTGAATGAGGTGTTCCTGTACAGTGTAGTAATCCTGAGGTATCTGTTCAGCCGACGCCTGAGTGTGGTGAGCGAGGAGGCCAACCTGCGGGATGAGCTGAAGGAGGAGATGAAGGAGATGGAGAGCAGCATGGAGTTCTTCCAGCAGAAGCAGAAGATCCTGGACCAGGAGATGGAGCTGCTCAACAAAGAGGACGAGTTGTCCAAGAAACATAAGGAGTTGGAGGAATATGAGAAGGAGGTATGTGCAGATCACACACGCGTGCACACACACTCACGAGCGCACACACATTCACGAGCGCACAAACATACAGGTGCACACATGCATACACGCCGGGACTGAGACTGGGGAAACAACAATCTGACTGAATTATATTTTTGACGCTCTCACCTTGTCTTGTGATGACGACTGAATTTAGTCGTTTCTTTCTTCGAAGAAACCTAAACGTCTAAACTTAACATATGTGCTGACAGAAGTATAATTTGATAGGGTTTTTTGAGAACGTACTTGCAGTCACTTGGGCATGTCACTGATATTTATTTTCCTTTCAAGTAATGATGAACAGAAAACACTGAAGTCTTTGTGCGAAATGTTAGATTTTCTCAATATCGCAGAAGGTAAACAGCAGATGTGTATGCTGAATCTCTGAATTGGAAGAAATTAGTATTCTCAACTCCTATAAAAACAATCAGCGAAAACATTAACCCTAAGTTTACGGAATTGCGCGTCTCTGAAGGAGAAATAGACTAGGGGTCAATTGCCCGTTGAAGGATTAATTTACTCGAAGTGTATATTTTACAAAGGGCTTTTTTGGTTCCCTCAACGCGAAAAGCAGTCAGTGTATACGTTGTAAGTGACATTTGGTTCAGATGAAATAAATGATATGAAATCGTTGCTTTTAGATGTCAGAGAATTCATTTAAAACAGATACGCAACGTTTATTCAGCTTAAGGGCAACATGAAACAAGAGGCATCCACAAACACGATCGATGTTGTTATTATGTATCGAATTGTTTCAGATCCAGGAGGTTGAGTCACTGCTCAATCAAAGGCAAGCAATTTGCGATCGGCGGCAAAAACATCTCATTGTACTTGATGAGGTAGGCGTTAAAACTAAAATGAGTAAATTGAAATTTGTGAATGTCAATGCTGCTATATGCGTTTAATCAAATCCGCATTTATACTTGACATGCTCAGTTAGTTTATAATGAGAAATATCGTAAGTAATACAATGTACCAAAAGCTTATCCTCAGAGCCGACGAATAGAAGCCGGGGCTGTACCACAGTACAATATATTTCGTATCATTATGTCAGCCATTTTGTCTGGCTCGGACTTATATATACAGACTACTATGAGTGAGTGAATTTAATTGTAAACCGTACTCAGCAATATTCCAGTTATATGGCGGCGGTTTGAAAATTATCGAGTCTGGACCAGACGATCCAGTGATCAACAGCATGAGTATCGATCTGCGCAACTGGGATACGATGACATGTGTCAACCAGATCAGCGAGCCGGACCACCCGTCTCCCCTTACATTAAGATGGGATACTGAAGATCAATTCTAGCACGGATCTTCACGGGTAGACCGCCACGTGATAACATTTACTCACAATCTTTCATCAAGTGACATAACTGGATTTTAGTCAGCGTTGAACTCTGTTATATCGCTGTATGTCAGGTTAACATAGGAAGGAAGCCTCCAGTTTTGCATGTTTTAGACTATTGTCACTGGTGGAACCCCTGATGATTGTGGCAGCAGCAAACCTACACACATACTCAAGGTCGAATCCACATCAAAGATGTGGACACTTCTAACAGACGTAACAGCTGGTCCACCCTGGCCATGTGTAATGTACTAATGATGGGTCTGTTGCTTCAGGAGCTGCAGTCTTTGCGCCAGGATCTAGTGGAGTCCAAAGAACAGATGCAACAAGAGGTGGCTGCCAACGGGGGAACGGAGAACAACTCCGAGAAGGCAAGAAAAAACTGGTAAGTGTCAAATATTATGACGATATTAAACTTGTGATCAGTAAGAATGTTTGTTTTTTAACTTCCATCACAAGACGGACTAACATGATTTTTGTTTTCCATTTAAGTTTAAGTATTTGATTTTTGGTCTTTTAAACTATTACTTTTTGCTGTTGACAATATTACTAATTCTCCCCCAAACACACTTATGGTTTTCCACTTAAAATTCATAGCAGCGCACTGAGTCCTCGACTGAGAGATGAAGAAGATTGGTAAGCTTGTATTTCTTCATCAATTGGTGTGTCCCCTCACTTCCCATCCTCTTTTAGTGTTGCCATGCTACACGAAACATTTCACTGCTTTCCAATAAATGGAATAAAGAGTAACTTAACAGATGTTAAAATAACATAATTTTTGGTAAACTAATATAGTGCATGCCATGTAGCGACTTGGACTCTAATTCTCTTATCTTTTTGAAGTCTCAGTAGAACGCCTCCTATGTAGTGTAACATATTTAAGTACATGTAGAATACATGTAGAGAATCATCAACGTCTTTGTAGCTATATAGCATCCTCAGATAGTAATATTTCAAGATCATATTGTCAATATCTGTAAAGTTATAGCGGCAGGCATAAACACTATTTATTTGAATTATATACCAACTAACAAATCAACTTCTTTAAAGACAACTGTATAATTTAAGGACGAAAGCTAAGTGTAGGACCCAGCTAAAGGTAGTCTGTGGATTCCTTGCAGGGACATTGTTCGGCGCAACCTGATGGACAAGCAACACCTGCTGGAAGCCACTGTCCAGAAGTACAGGTCAGAGCTGGCCTCTGCTTCCTCCAATATTGCAGGAAAGGACATACTGATTGCCAAGTTGCAACAGCAGGTAACGCATTCTTGGCAACCACATGTCATTTACTGTTTACTTAATGTGTGCACTGAGCACAAGCATCGTATGGGTACATCTGATTGATTTTAACAGTGGTTGGTTTTTTTCATAATTACATATATAATCTACATGTATTTAACTAGGATGTGTAGCATGTTCATGGTTGTATATATTCTTATATGATCCCTAGACATCCGCAATTACCTGATTCGGTGGTTTACAAGTAGAGGTTCGGAGATAAGGGAAGCAGCTCAGATACTTCTTTATTTTGTCTGTGACATCAACAATTGAACGTGACGTTAGTGAAGAGGGCCGTCACACTTGCCTATCGTGAGTTACTGCACAATTAATAAAATGGATAATAAAGAAATTATTAAACACTAGCAAGAGTGTCCTATGACATATACTCGTGAAAGTTATCTACTGATCTTGCTCTCTCGTGTACATATGCCTCGTCATTGTGAACTCTGTACCAGGTAGAACCTGTGTCCGATACACAGGCGTCGTTATATTAGGAACTCTGTACCAGGTAAACCTGTGTCTGATACACAGACCTTGTCATTGTGAACTCTGTACCAGGTAGAACCTGTGTCCGATACACAGGCGTCGTTATATTAGGAACTCTGTACCAGGTAAACCTGTGTCTGATACACAGACCTTGTTATTGTGAACTCTGTACCAGGTAGAACCTGTGTCCAATACACAGGCGTCGTTATATTAGGAACTCTGTACCAGGTAAACCTGTGTCTGATACACAGACCTTGTTATTGTGAACTCTGTACCAGGTAGAACCTGTGTCCAATACACAGGCCTCGTTATTATCAACACCCGTGTCAAGTGAAAACCTGTAATCAACAGCCTGAGCAGCAATCCACACCATTAAAACAATGGCGCACAATCAACTGGGCAACTCTTTGTAATCACTCGAACCTCATTACTCTGCAATCCGACTTTATACATGTGCTGCACAAAATACTTCATGTCCAGCTGTTTCTGCTTCTGTGATCTTCGTGACTTCAGCTTCCTCATTTTCTGTGCATTGTGGGTTATTTTCCTGGCTGAGTCTTGATCTGCTGACAATCTTTACTCACATTCCGAAACTGGATATTTCATTTAGTGAGTCCGAGCAACGATAGAAACCACGCTTCATTATCTTTATGAAACTTGTTGACATTATGATAAATGTTTGCTCATTTAGATTTTATCAAGATATCGATTTGTAATAGTGTTTCATCATGCATCAATCAGCGTATCAAGAAGTATCAATACGAGCAGTCGTTAAATACCTAAATATGAAAATGGCATATCAGCGAATACGTGTATTTTGCTACCAACCGATCCCCGTTTCGGTAGCATTTCCCACAAGCACAAGCAGCAACAGCCTGTTATGTTAGAGGATAAAAACACTTACTAACGGAGAATTTGGCAAGACAAATAGACCTTTTCACACAACCAATCCTCATTTCGGCTGCATTTCCGACATGCACGAGCAGCAAAAGTCTGTTGCGTGAGTGGAACAAAACAAACGTTGGAAATGTTCATCACTTTTGGGCAAGGTGCATCCACCTTTTTTATCGCATGTAATTAATGCCTTTATTCTTTGATTTCTCCAGCTGACCGAAACAGAGGGGATGGTGATTGCCAGTGAGAGGAAGATCAAACAACTAGAGACAAAACTGGCCTTCTCCGTAACGGAGGGGCGTATTCTTGAGGAACAATTACATGGTGTAAATCGTAAAAACTCTATTAACATATCCCCGGATGATCTCGCGCGGAGAGGTTCTTTCTTTCACAGACAGACAAGCTCGGACCAGTCAGGATCCAAGTCGGCACCCAAATCACCTCTGCTGAGACAGCGCGTTAATGATCTCCACGGAGATGACAGACATTCTAATGGCGGCTTGCCATCCAGACCCAGTTCGTTGTCATCACCTCAAGGATCATCAGTGATCCGACGGCGGTCCATGAGGTCCAACAGCGTTGCTGGTGACACCCTGTCCAAGTACGATTCCCGAGCCTCAGAATCGGAAGGAAGGGGGAGCGGAGCTTGTGTTGTGATGTGATACAAGATGCAAGCAGGCCTCTTATGTACATAGATTTACCTGCATATTACCCGCCTATCAATACATACACAACTGCTGAAGTCATCCTCGTGATATTATGTCAGCTTAGTGGGTAGCAACTAAAATCCTAAGCCTGATTTTCACACAATGCCCAAGTACGATTCCCAAGCATCAGAATCGGAAGGAAGGGGGAGCGGAGCTTGTGTTGTGATGTGATACAAGATGCAAGCAGGCCTCTTATGTACATAGATTTACCTGCATATTACCCGCCTATCAATACATACACAACTGCTGAAGTCATCCTCGTGATATTATGTCAGCTTAGTGGGTAGCAACTAAAATCCTAAGCCTGATTTTCACACAATGCCCAAGTACGATTCCCAAGCATCAGAATCGGAAGGAAGGGGGAGCGGAGCTTGTGTTGTGATGTGATACAAGCAAGCCTCTTATGTACATAGATTTACCTGCATATTACCCGCCTATCAATACATACACAACTGCTGAAGTCATCCTCGTGATATTATGTCAGCTTAGTGGGTAGCAACTAAAATCCTCAGCCTGATTTTCACACAATGCCCAAGTACGATTCCCAAGCATCAGAATCGGAAGGAATGGGGAGCGGAGCTTGTGTTGTGATGTGATACAAGATTTGGACCTCTGTATTTAACTACAGAGCTGTAGTACTGTTCACCTGACCATACATCGTATATATGGCTCCATGTGATGTGCAGTCATGAAAACAAACAGAAGACAAATATGTTTATATTTCGGTAGGGACCGTGTATGCTTGTGCTTCGTTCACCAGGTTCACCAGTGAATTAGAAAAGAATATGAAGTTATACACAACGCGGGGCGCTTATAGCAGGGAGACTATGAAATATGTTGTAGATTATCCCTGTTTATAAATGGTACATGTGTAGCTAACTGAAAAGTAAAAAGACTCACATGGATAATATGACTTCATAGGATGATCAAATACTCCACTATTTAACACCATCCACTTGTCCTGGTACAACAGTCATTTTTAAGTGTATTGGGGGTAAAGAAAACATCACCCTAAAATTTCCTATTTTTCGTTTCATACTACTAACCTCTACCCAAAACGTAAATAACCATACATCAAACACGTTTATATCAAGCAAAAACTGCTCATATGAATTTGGAACAAGGAATTCGGTGACATGTATGTGTTTTGAAAAGTGAAATAACATCAGGGGGCCTCTTCATCTGACTTTAAAA
The DNA here is from genome assembly GCF_037392515.1 of Haliotis asinina. Taxonomy (NCBI): domain Eukaryota; kingdom Metazoa; phylum Mollusca; class Gastropoda; order Lepetellida; family Haliotidae; genus Haliotis; species Haliotis asinina. Next base: position 19,946,918 of record NC_090287.1, on the reverse strand, counting down.
TCTAGACAGTTTAATCATTAATACATATTTAAATATGTAAAGAGACGGGCTTTATGGGAAAAAGAAATTGTGATAACTGTTTCTGAAAATAACATGATTGCCGATCATTTACTTTCGGGTATTTGTCACTTCACGTTGGAATCTTTTCAAACAAATTTTCAAAGTGTGGACAATGCCTGTTGGTATATATGCGTACATACCCTTAAGGCCTGTTGTGTGATTAATGGACTACTTTCGTTTTTCTTGGATATATCAAGAGCAATGACTTAAGTATGTCTCAGAACAAAACACCAAACCAAATCATGAACCTTTAGGTCTTGACATGAACAAATTTCCAATCAAATGCTTAATTAGAATTAGGTTAGGATATTACATTCGTGACCAATTTAATACGTTTTCCTGTTCATCAGTATGATGCAATATAAAACAATACCTTCAACTTTGACAATTGTCACAAAATAACTGATTCCATGATTCTTGAAATGTATATTCTTGCCATAGATTTTTTTTGTCATGGAAATCAGGTAGAAATCCCAATTTATCAGGGTTTCAGTGAGATGTCAGTTTGTCATCTGTATTACTGACCATTTATGTTCCACTCTAGTCTATATCACAGTAACTGCTTGGACAGACTTGTGTTCCAACATGAGCAAATGTTTCATAGTCTTTGTCACCTTCAACAACAGGTTCACAAGATCAAGTCTACAGAGATGACATTTCACACAACACATCCTCGACATCTCCAGAATATATGATCTGATAAATCTCAACAATACTCTGGATGCATCTGCAGGTCAACCTGATGATTTAAATACCTCCCTTTGCTGGCTCCACATTCTCTCAGTAGCCAATCAGCTAAGCCGCCGCTACAACCAACCTTGCCAGTGTCAACAAAGATAGCGGTTGCAGCTGGGAAGGTTTGTTCACAGTGCGACTCAAATACTGGGGGAAATCATACAAAGTGAAGGGCCCGAAACATTAGGGAACATACATGCAAAAACTCCTACCCAATTCTGAGCACCTCTGTATGGCTTGTCTTGCCAAGTTTGATTGGTTATATACTTTAAGAAGTGAAAGTGAGTTGTGATTGGTTGCATACCATTTCACTCTTACACACATGATACAGACTCAAACAAAACAATATTTTAAAGAAAATCTGGGCTCAAGACTGGGTCACAGTTGAGACTGTGATGAAGAAAACAAGGTTAACTATGTTAAGTTTTTGTACATTTTTATTCACATATGTAGCACGGACTCGTGACTTAATATACACTGGGTCCAGTATTAATTGTTATCATACTGTGATACAATAAACAATGTTCAAGTCATGTGCATGTACTGTTATATTATTTACATGTGTAGCTGTGTAAGAAATTTATACCACATGATTTATAAGTTTATTTACATGCATGTCTTTTTATGTTACACAATATTAACCCATCATTTCATGTTGAAAGCTCCAGAGTCCCTCAGCCTGTCTCTATATTCATCACTTTCATGTAAGCCTGGAAAGCAAAACTCTTTGGTTAAAATACTGAACAAATTATGACAAGCACCTGCTTGGAATGCAGATATGAAAAACTTGTATTTGGCAATGCCTTCAACTGTCATTTTTAACTCTTTTTCAGTTACCTTATTAGTCTATCTGTATTAGTAAATACAGATTTAAATCTAGCATATATGAGCTGTACCAAATTGCAGTTTAAATGTCAAATGTTAGAAGAAATATTATAACTAACAACAAATAATTAATTAACCCTGTCATAAATGCACATGTCATTTTGCACAAGTCAAGACTTTTCTAATATTTTTGTCATTTCCATTATTTCCAAAGGGACCTTAAATTAAAATTCAAGGCCTTTTCTTGCTTGTATATATTTAGGTATTCCTACATGAGAGCATGTTGATTTCTACTTCTACCCATTCTCCATGTTAAATTGCCACAAAACTACCTGCAGGAGGTTGTCCTCTCCGTGTGACCTCATATAGTCCTCAACTTTGTCCTCCATGTCACTGTCCTCTGCTAGATACATCTGCACCAACTGACCTGCCTCCTTTAGCCTGCAGGGAACACGGAAATTGTGAGCAATGTTGCAATATGTTATTCAAAGCCAGGAGCTTGTTAGGATTTTCACTACCTATTAATACTTTGCTTGAAGAAGGACTGGTCCTTTTATGCATGGGGTGGGTGGCCTGTGAGATAAGCCTGGGGACAATATCACCCACAGCAACCAACCCCTCCATCCCATTGCTTCCCTTCTCAATATATTTTCATGACAATCCATAAGAACACACTATACCAGAACTATGGAAACAATCCATTAGAGTGAAATCAAAGCTTGGAGTTACAGTTGAAGCTGTCTAAACTGGCACCCACCTGTACTTGTGTAGAAATACTGAACATTCAAGTTTCTTTGTCGGCAACCATGTACACTTGTACTTACTTAATGTGTGATTCTGAACGCTCATAATCCCTTGTTATTTCAACGCAGGATTTGACTGGTGACAATACACATCCAGCCACCTCCTAACCACGTCCCAAATTAGACAGTGCTGATTACTATATAAACATACATGTATATTCGAACAGCTCATTTCATGCCAAAATCCTTAAATACCAGCTGCTGGATTGCAGAGCTTGTAAATGATGATAAATGTACTAGCCACAGAAGGGACTGAGATGTTATGCTGGTATTGACAACTTGCCGAATTTGACAGCTACAAATTCCACATCCTGTGAAAAAAATTGAGACCACCCCTTCCTTACAAAGACAAAAACCTGTCACTTTTCAGGGCCTGTGATAAATTCTGGTAACCCCTCCCTTATATCATGTGACCACTTGCTGATAATGGTTTTGTGAAACTATATGTGAAAACCTTGTTATTTGTTATCAGCATGAATTTCTTATGTCTTATATTGTGTGGAGTAGTTTATTCACCTGTTCCTGCTGATATTCACTTGTGATAGAAGTATCTGACTTCAACTATTCATTCCAGAGTGACATGTGTCTCAAAGCTCTTTGAATCCACACACAAGGAGAGTGCTATGGAAATTACAGATATTGTTTTTGATATAAAATGTTGATAAAACATTATTTTCTCTTGATTTCCTGTTGTTTTTTAATCCATGATATACAGCAACTTCACATAGCTGTGCGTTTGTTAACATTCAGATTCAATGGAAAATGGGTATAATAGTAACATCTGAACAATTTAAGTTGCAAAAAGTAGCCATAACTTACAAATATGGAAAGGATGCTGAAAGCTTGTATAGAACATTTCAACCAACCCAAGGAAGAAAGTTCGATGCTTTCAGCGATTATTGTTCTTCAACATGTTTTACAATCATCACAATGAGCTGATCAAGTCATTTCCTGAAGACTTCTACACTATCACTTCAATCACTTACATGTGACGGTTTGTTTTTAAAAAAACATGTCTCTGACAATTTAACTACAGAACTTTACCCTATAAATCACAGAAGGCAGACAGAGTAATCCAATTTGCAAACAGCTTGTGTGAAGAACCTAAACATGACATAAAAATATCACAGACTTCATTATTCTATTATACATCTTTTACACTGAATCTGTTCACAGGGAATATTTACTTTACAAGCCGCTAACAACTGAGAATCAATAACCTTTCCATCAATCAGTGATTGATTAGCAGAATAAAGCTGGCAGTGATTGGTGAAATAAACAAGTCTACAAGCCCTGGGAAACTTCAAGAGGTTTCCAACAAAAATCAAAAACTCTTTCAGATGGAACTGGCATATTCACTTGAGATTGACACCCAACAATACTTTAAACTTAGTGTATTTTCATGTTGAGTTGTCATGCAATGCTCTGCACTTGGATATAATTTCCCTATATTGCAGGCTGTGAGATAGATGCAGGATATTGCTGCAGTAAACTTGTTACTAGACTTGCAAATCACCATTAGAATTTAATTTCAGTTGACAGAATGATGAATGTGTTGGGTAGTATTTACATAGGTCCCTAGAATCCAAAAGCCATATTCAACATTTTACATGACAAATTAATGAAGAGAATGGACACAGAAATCACAAAATACTTCAACTTGAGAAATGCACAAAAATACCAAGAGCACACCAACAGTGCATCAAGAATAGTTCACATCAGTGTCCAAAATAATCATCAGACTGGAAGCCCAGTGCCAGTTGTTATTGTATCGGGCCATCGGTTTTAAATATTTGCAGGTCCTTGTAGCTCTCAGTAAATTATGTCTTTTTTGTTTCCAATTTTAATCTTTCATATTTTTTTCTGTATTAACATTTGAGAATTACTTATCATCCAGTTTGTTATGACAACTGACTGTTTCACTTCCTGCTATTTCAGTGCTTTGCATGTTAACACCAGTCGGTAACAAATAAAATAAAATAAAAAAAAACCCCCAAAAAAACAAAAAAAAGAAAGAAATAAAAACCTCTCTGCAGCATAGGCTCCACCATCTGATTTTTAAGGAACAGTGTGAAACTGCACATGTGGACAGTGTGGTCTATTTTGTTTTCATCGCTTTAACAAATGGGCCTGCGAATTTCATTCAGGGCGTGCAGATTTCATTCAGGGCGTGCAGATTTCATTCAGGGCCTGCAGATTATAAAGCCTGGCCAAGTGGTAAAATAAAGTATTGCAAACACTGGTTTACCTATCAGTCATGACCATTGTCAACATCAGCACTGATTCATTGCAGGCTCTGAAGTAATTGACACAACACACACTACACCATGTCAGTACTTTACAGGACTCTTATATTACCAGCAAGGACCTAAAAATGGAGAGAGAGGGGGCAGGGGGAGAAAAGAAAGAGAAAGAAGAAGAGGGTGTGGGTCTGGATCTCCACCCTTATAAGTCCAAGTACCCTGCATGTTTGTCAGGAGTTCCATCTTGCAGTTGTTCATTATGTATGCATGGGGTGGAGGGTATTTATGTAGGCAGCAACAGTCTTACTACTTGACAGCAGATATAAACAATAAGTCTGGAAATGCTTGTGGTTGTACCTATGAAGTCAGACCTACCTGTTGTTCTCCAGGGCAAACACCAGCATTCCGTCTATGTTCCTCTGCGTGATAATGTAGTGTATGAAACCCGGCAGCTGGTGTTTACTGACACTGGCATACTCTTTCTCTAGCTCAATCTCCTCATACACAAACTCTTTCATCTGGAAAAGAACACATCAACATAGGGCTCAAACAGTTTAAAAATGATCAATATTGACAAAATGAATTTTTTACTGCACATTTCCTTTAAAAGAAACGATTACACATTTCTGAAAACAATCCGTTAAATGATTATTAAGTTAAAAGTAAAATTATTTTATGTAGACTTTATCCCGAGTTGAACAGATGTACTTTGTAAAAATTCTTGATAATCATTAAAATCATTAAAATGAAGTATTTCAGTGCCAAGTGTCTCCTGAAAACCTACCTGTTTTACTGAGTAGCCATTGAGTCCAAGTTGTCCCAGATGTACAATGTCTTCCAGATGGTGAGGTCCATCTAGGATGTCCTTGACCTTCTGTCGGGGTGAGGTAGGTGACATCAGCAGACAGCCAGCTGCACACACTGGAAGCTCAAGGTTCTGGAACTGTTTACTCAATGACACAAGGTCAAGGCTGGTCACAACTGGACATCTGGATTTATAAAAACAAGCAAAAACAAATTTATTGTGTGGTTCCAGGAAACCTTGCACAATATTCCAGAAATACCATCAGGAAACCGTTCCTCTGTAAGCAATTGAGTCCCAGCCTTGGACATGATAAGCCAATGTTACCAGTAACTGCTCTACCAACCTGGGATGACTAATTACTAATTCATTAATGGTATAACTGCTTTAGATCATTGTGACACCTCAATACCTATTCAGCTTAACTCAGATAACCAATAAGGGTGGTAGGGTAGCCCAGTGGTAAAAGCTTTCATTCATCATGCTGAAGACTTGGGTTTGATTCCCTTTATATATTCAATATGTTCAGATATTGCTAAAAGCAGTGTAAAACTACACTCACGCACTAGTTATTGGTTAACTTATAGTAACATCCTAAAGCTGAAGATGAGCAGTCCTGTAAACCTCGACAGGATATATTTGCATCAATATATCACACAATCCAGTTTCTATTTACTAAGGAAGGTTAAAAATCTTTGTGTAGCATATAAATACTGTGTTCTCAACAAGACAAGGAGAGCAATTATTGTTCTTATGCTTCAGTGGGTAATCAAGAATGAGGTTACTTAACTGCTGTGGTAAGGTCAGCATTAATTATACATATTTAACCTGCACTAGCCACATTAGGTAGTCATGCTTAAATGCCCTGATGAGCCTGAAAAAGCCATCATGTATTTTTGTAAACGTTAGTCGAAAATGGGAGATCCCTTGCACAGTATGACAACATGAATACAAGACATGTTTTATGGTAAACATCTTTATTTTTATACAGAGTGACTGCACAAGTTAACATGTTTAGATAGAACAATGCAAGTTGGGAGAATGTGCAATGATCACAGTAAGGGTGAAACAGTACACTGCAGAATTTGTAGAACCGCTGTACAGTCAACTCCTGATGAGTTGAATCACTGGGGACCAAACTATAAATTCCACTTATCATTGTATTTGAGACATTGGTTTGTCTATGAGGGTAGAAAAAAATGGTCAGGACCGACATATACTCCGAGTTATGAATTATATTCGAGACACTGTCATTCAAATCATTTTGATTTGACTGTATTTTGCCTTTGGTTCAGTATACTGTACTGTTATCCAGAAGTTTGGTATTTTCGATTTTGTACCGTTATTTCTACATAATCATAAAATGACTGTTAAACAATTTAAGGTTTGGCTCACAAGAACTTTTACTGCTAAAAAATAGTACATCCTAGGTACATATAGATTGCTGTCAGTGACAAAGTACTATTGTCAGCAATACAAGCCTCTGTGGTTTGACTCTTCTTCTAAATTTTCTACGCTATGATCAAATCTCATGTACCGAACCAAAACAGACCGAACTGAAGGCCTTGTATTGCAATACGTATTGTACTGTGTCAGAGAGTGTACCGTTTCAACCATTTATAACAAAGGCAGGAAGCGGGGAGGTCAATGCACAAAGATGACAAGGTCAAGATGACACCAATGTGATGAATGGTACAGAATGTCAGAACTTCATCTGACAGCATTATAGCAAACCTTGACAGAAGGTTGAAGTAGTGGAGGACATCCTTGGTCTGGTCGTCACTGAGAGGGGAACACACTGGAACATTAAACAAGATCATCACCTGAGAGTGCAAATCCTGTTTGTGTTCAACAATTGTGATGGTACAAGATACCCCTATGCAAATACATACATTGTCTGTGTGTCTCTCTGGCTTTCTTTGGTTAATGCCAAATGTTGAAAACAGGTTGAGTGTGATAAACAGACTTACATCATGGTATGAAGTCTAAGCTTTAGAAGACTATAGTGGGTACACGCAAAACCTGCTTTCACAGCAGATGTACAAATTTACACTCACCAGACAAAACATGAAGCTGGTTCACTTGTCCAACCCCCCGAAAACCTTAATAAACCAGATCTGGTTGTATCACTACTTTACTGACTATGAGCAACATTAAAACCCTAATGATGTTTATAAATTTTTATTGTATCACAACCTAATGGCATTAGTAAAGTTTGATACGGGGTCCAGATTGTTAAGGCAGTTAGGAACTTACTAAAGATCTATCAGTGTATCTATGGGTGACACAGAGACATTATGGTGTGAGGAAGCAAGTGGTTTTAGGAAATCTTAGTGTTTGGACATCATTGTTTTAATACTTACTGTTATTGAGTGGAGTAGAGAGTACAGACTGCCACACTTTGACAAAGATGGGCACAGACCAGACCTCTGCTACACCGCACAGGTGAAGAAGCACCTGCTCAAGCTCACATCTCTACAACACACACACAAATACATGATGTGTAAGTTAAAGGTAGGCTCAGATAGAACACATACAGCAACTCACATCTCCACAACATGCATATACACTGTGAAAACAGATCCACCAACTGCAAATTTTTATGACTATATTTTTTTTTGTATTCTGAAATTGTTACTTACATTTTTTATCCCACTGACATCATTTATTTTTTTTCTGAACAATATTGATATATTTTCATGCATCTTCATAAAACAAAAAGCACTTTGTGTTGAAATGGAAAGAAGTTGTGTTTTACAATTGAACTATCATGGGCATTACTGTACAAGGGAAGGGAGGTCACTCTAATTCCCTTTGCCAATCTGCCCCTTTTTCACTCTTCTGAAACACATGTATTTACAGGCCAAGGTGACACAGTTTAAAAAAATGGCAAAGGCGGAGACACATGGTTCTTAAATTTTTTAATTTTTATCAGTGCCCACTTAATGTCCTCTGATAAAAACTGTTTATTTTTAGGATTTTCATGCTGGAATAGACACGATAGATCTCACCATGCTCTGCCCCAACATCTGTGTGAGGATGTTGTTCCACAGCTGTGTGTCATACACCTTGTAGTCCTGGCACAGTGCCGCCACTAGCAGCACACCCTGCAGGGAGACAGACATTGGACATACAGGTCATGTACACCCTTAGATTAAACTACAGTAGAACACTTTCATAACAAACATGGATATAATGAACCGACGGCTATAGCGAACTGTTTTAAAAGTCACGAATTAACCTCCGTATATTGTCATATAAAAAAGCCGTGAATAATGAATTCTATATAACATACTAATGGCTATAGTGAACTGATTTGCAATCCCCGCGAGTCCCAGGTAACACTAATTAACGGTGTGAATAACGAACTGAGTGAACTCAATCAGTGTCACTGCCATTTAGCGATGCTCACTTTGGCCAGTCTCAAAACTGACAACATCGTAAAGACAGTTTCCGATCAGCGCGACGGAATATCCCAAGTTGATTCGGAATGCGATGATGACGACATGAGCATTGATGAAACAGACCGGGCCCCACCTTCATTCGCAGAAGCCAATATGGCGCTACAAATTTTGAAGAACTTTCTTGTGTCACCAAAGACAACTGACATGTCTTCTTTAGATTCACTTGCTGACTTGCAGTTGGTCAAGTGTACACAGAGTAAGATCACTGACTTTGTACTGAAATGAACGTAATATGAATGAATGAATGAATGAATGAATGAATGAATGAATGAATGCATGCATGAATAAACAGAGTAGGAATGTGTTGTACTGTATACACGTAGTGTGTTTTATTGTTCTTTCAATGGGATTTTCATGAATAGCAAACTACGGATATAACGAACTAATGTCAGTGGTCCCTTGTAGTTCGTTATCAAAGTATTTTACTGTACTAGTAATGTTTACATTATCTGTTTGTTTACATTTTCCATTGATTGATTGTTGTTTATAACTGTCTCTCAATAATATTCTAGCTATATGGTGGAGGTCTTTAAATAATCAAGTCTGGACCTGATAATCTAATGATCAATGTTGTGATTATTGATCTACGCATTTGGGATACAATGACATAGAGGGAAAAATGTACACGCTAAGATTACGACTAGTAATGTTCACATTATCTGTTTGATTGACATTTTTGTTTGACTGATTGTTGTTTTTATTACTGTCATTCTTCAATACTCCAGATATATGGCGGAGGTCTGTAAATAATCGAGTCTGGACATGACAATCCTGTGAACATCATGAACATCGATCTAGGCAGCTGAGATACTATGATATCTGTTGACTAAGACAGCGAGTCTGACCACCAGTCCTGTTAGTCGCATCTTATGAAAGGCTTAAAGTAATTGCTGAAACACATGCAACTGTCCACATTCCAGTTCATGAGATGTACTAAGATTATCCCATTGACTAATCAGGTGACACTGGATACAATAGCCTTACAAAATGGCTTATCTTCGGAAAGCAGCCAAGAGCAGATCTGGCTGGAGAGATCAAACCACTCAACACACAGTTTCTGTCCACCTGGAAATCTGAGAATATGGACTTGGTTAATGAGTGAGTGAGTGAGAGATTTTATATCCCTTTTAACAATTTCTAGATGTATTATGGCAGAGAATATCAGAAACGGGCTTCACAGTGTCAAATCAAATTGTCCCACAGATATGCTGTAGTGAATTTTACAGTAGCCATATATAGTGTCAAATGATCACTAGGGCTGCAATGATTCGCTTTGATTCATTAAAAATTAAATCTGACACCTTAGTTTCAGTTTTTGATAACCATTGTCACTAGTTTGATTCAATATTTGAATACCTGTTTAAATTATTTCAATACAGCCACACTATAATTATGAGTCCAGCTTGAGCAGATTCGAGTGCTGGAATAAGACTAAATGTCATTGGTTGAAACTGGGGTAATTATCCAATGAGAATTGTTGCTAGTAGACATGGCCAAGTTGATGAAGGATTTCATGCTAATAATGCCAACTTGGAGAGTGAAATAAAATCTGAAGTTTTTACTGTCATGAGGTATCGAATTGAAAATGATCAAATCGAGGGTCCGATATAAAAATACTAATCAAATCGAAGTCTGGGTGAATCATTGCAGCGCTAATGATCAGTAAGTGTTAGATCTGACCACTGTACCGTCTTCTGATGGTTATGGTTCCTCCACACCCCCATGATCAGACCCTCCTTGTTGCATTCCTGGAAAGTCTTCACTGAATGCTGGATGTGCAGCTTTTCAAGTTCAACCAGGTACAGCAGCACATGCATCATCTCACTGAAGCAACCAATCACAGCCCACGATCACAATCATGTGATACAGATCCACCAATCATTAAAAAGGGAGATGGACTTTCTATAAATCCAAAATAATTTGTATGGCCAATGAGAATCATCCAAACTGAATTAATGAAATAATCATGTGGAAACACGATCCACCTCAAGTATTCAGTAATTGCAGGTAAGATAATGAAGGGACCTAAAACTTCAACTTCCCCTCCTTCTGTAACTGATGAAAGAAATCAATAAAATAGAGGGAAGAAGATGAATGTTGTATCGACCAGTAAATTTTCTTTCTAGCAAGAGATAATACTTACAAGAAGCGGGTTGTATATAATTATTTTTTAATTATTTTATCAAATTTTGACCAGGTGCCCCTCACAAAATCACAAAGTCACACAGAATTATCTGCATGGACATGTCAGAATGAAAATCAATTTCCTGAGGCTGTACTAAAACTAAACTGAACGGAATGTTTTTAATACAGAAAGACTGACCTGAGTTCCTCTGCCGATTTGTCACATATCCGATTTAAGTCCTCACTGCTGAACACCTGCAGAAGACACTGGAGGCCTCGTACTCGGCACTGGTTGGTGGTCTCACTGTCCTGCAAAATTAATTCAAATCAGTTCTTTGACTGTAAGGAATTTAAGCGTTAACTGTTCAGCGTCCAAACATTGTAACATTGTAAGTCTGTTTTCACACATCATTCGGTGTTGTGATAAATAATGTGGAGTAGTTGTAGTCAGCCTTTCACCTTGTTGATAAAGTTGAAGATTGTAACGCCACAGTCCTCTTTGTTGATGCCTTTCATGATGTACATCACTCTGAAAACACACAGATATGTCACACATCACATATACACATACTAAGCAGCCTTCACGTGTCAAACTAAAAGTAAAACAACACATGCTGTCAAATTTGCCGTGTAAATGCCGTTTTACATATGCAAATCTCATATCACAGTGAATCATGCAAAAGATGATTAAACCATTATCTTTATAGGGCCATACACCACACATGATGCATCACTAGGAATGCATCATGTAGATAATGCACACATCACATGCGGGTCACACAACAGATTAATTTCTCACATTACATACAACATGAAATACCACACACACGGTCAGTCATCACATTGTTTCTTCTCATACATTACAACACCACAGATAGCGTGACACCTCACAGATACTTCATTGCATACGCCCTAAAATTCATCACACATCACAGAGACATGTAACTTTACACCAGCGAGTAATATTCCAGCCACACCAAGCTGGTTTGTCAGGGATCATGTCTGGACCAGGCAATCCAGTGATCGACAGTATGAACGATGATCCACCAGGCAAGATGACAAGGATTTTGACAAGTCACCAGACCTGGTCCCGACTTCTCAAAACAAACTTAAGTCTGAGTTTTGACTTAAGTTCAGAGATTTTACGCAAATTTGAGAAAATGCATTTCCCAAATCAAGTGAAATCAATATTTAACTCTAACATAGTAGACAATTTGAGTTTGGTGGATAGATTGCTTAGGTTGCTTGGGTTTTTTTATCTTAAAAATGCAGCTGAGTTAAAATTTAATAAAAATCATCTGTTTTAAAATTGTAAAACCCATTTTGAAAATTTAGTAAAAAGTTTGTTTCAAGAAATCTGGGCCCGATCAATTCTTTTCTCTTGTATAAACCATAAGGCACACAGGATCAGCTCTGACTTAGACTCTCCACTGGGGCAATACCGTGTGTGTGCGTGTGCGTGTGCATGTGCATGTGCATGCGTGCGAGCGCGCACGAGAGAGCGAGAGAGAGAGGGAGGGAGGGAGAGAGAGAGAGAGTGCATACATTTGCACATGAGTTTGTTGCTTCATACAATACAGTTAGACCAGACTATCCAGTGGGAGATATTTCGAGCAATGATACATGTCATCAAAGCACAATGACACCTGATCCGTTGTCAACAAAAGCCTCGAACTGACCACCTGAACAATCCTTAGTTCCAGGATACATCGCGAGGGACCTGCTCTAACCGTGTGCAACACAGGCAGTAATCTTGATCTGACTCATTGAGTAAAGTATTGGAAGTGAAGAATGTGCTTGATTCCTACCGTCTGAGGCTGTCATCATCATCATGTCTTGGTTCCTCTCCGGCAAATTTCAGATTGTCAAAGTTGAAGGTCATCGTCTGAAACAAAGCCGAGTTATTAATGAAAGGATTTCAAAATGGGATGCTATCTGATAAAGGTTATATCTGTTATGAACTCCATAACATCGCAAAAATTGTATCACAACTTAAATATTTGTAGTTGTGTACTATCTTCTCATTGAAACAGTACATTAAAAAGTTATTCCCTTAAAGATGTATTTGTTTGTTGAAGTCCAGTAGGTACATTTATAAAAATATAATGTCGCAACTACAATATTACCATAAATGGCATATCTAAGAGCAAAGTAGGTGGAACAGTTTGAACTGTGCTGCTATTTTATGTCAGTCATTCAAATCAGATCTTGTTAAGCAGTCGGTGAAGTAACTGAACAGGAAGCATACTTATCGGATTCACATAAAGTCAACAAGGGTTTCTCTAACTCAGTTTGTTACTCATTCTTTCATGTAATATTAGAATGCTATAACAGCACAACTGAGGACACTTTTCCTTACATCTTCAGCTTCTTGCTTTGCCTCCACAGATGGCAGCCATTTCTTGATTAGATCAAAACAGATGCTCTCGAGTTCAAGGTCATTTACTTTACTGATCTCTTTCACAACAGCATTGATATCTGAAAGTAGGTCATGCCATGCATTGTACACAAAATCACTGTAAGAAACATTAAAGTAGGTTGATGAACATGCTATGTAATTACCATGAAATATTTGAAAGTAGATCAAACAATGCATAATGCTCACAAAAAGCATGAAAAATCTCATGCTCACAATTATCATTTAATAACGGAAAGAGGGGCAAACAACCCATTATGTTCACAGATATCATCAAATATATGAAAGTAGGTCAACAAAGGTCTAATCATGATAATTACTCTTGCATTAAATTCATGATGCTTTCATTTCATGATTTACAGGACTTGTTGAAGGTCCAGGCTAGAATACTGGCATTTAGCCACCCATGCTTTTTGTAAGAGGGGACTAATGGGATGGGGTGGTCTGGCTTGCTGACTTGGTTGACACATGTCATCGGTTCTCACTTGTGCTGATTGATGCTCAAGTTGTTGACCACTGGATTGTCTGGTCCAGAGTCAAGTATTTACAGTCAGCTGCCATATAGCTGGAATATTGTTGAGTGCGGCACATAGCTAAACTCACCCATTCACTCATGATTTACAGTAATTGCCCCGCAGCTCACCTGGCTTCTTGACCTCACAGTCCCAGGATGCTGTGATGCTGGGGTGATCATACAGCTTGACAATCAGGTCCTCTGGCTTGTTACACAGCTGTAGGAGGTCAGGCTCTGCCAGGTCATTCATGAACAGAACACGCTCTGTTGAGAGACGCTTGAACACTGTCACAAACTTCAAGTACGCTGCCTGGGCTTTATCCCTTTGTCCTTTCTGCATCAGTAAGATAGGAAAGCTAAGAAACAATGGGCCTGGGCCTCATAAGCCTAAGCTCTCATAGCTTTTCTCCTAACCATCGTACCTCCTATGGACGTACGAATGCTACTAGAAAAGTTACGAGATTTCTGGGCTTACGAGAGCTCTTTGAAACAGAGCCCTGCTGTATAGAAACAATGGGGATGTGTGCTGGGAAAACAACTGTTTATTCTCAACAGAGAAATGATGATGTAGAAAATATTTGTGAAATGTGAAAGTCCTGAAAATACACCCTCCATAACTTGATTCCCATAAAAAACTTGGATGATTGTCTCCTATGTAGCATGACTGCTGGTTAACTTACTTGCGTTTTTTCATCACAGGCCTTGTACCATTTCTCAGCAAACATCACACAGCCTTTCAGAGCAATCACTTTCTCCCCACCTGCATACAGAATTATGCAATATAATGGTAGGCACAGCATTAATTGAAAATATTTCTTGTTTTGGTTATGACAAAACAGTTTGGCCTCACAGGTACATGCCAATAACCCACAGACAGCTCCTTGAAGAGCCAGGTAGCACAGGATAGCCCCATATACAAACAGACTCTCCCATAGGCTGCTCCTTGAGGAGCCAGGTAGCACAAGATAGCCTCATATACAGACAAACTCTCCTATAGGCTGCTCCTTGAAGAGCCAGGTAGCACAGGCTAGACCCATATACAGATACTCGCCCATAGACTGCTCCTTGAAGAGCCAGGTAGCACAGGATAGCCAGATATACAGATACTCACCCATGGGCAGCTCCTTGAAGAGCCAGGTAGCACAGGCTAGACCCATCTCACAGTTGGACACACTCATGAGCAAGTCCCTCACTTTATCCAGGAAAGCAACAGTGTTTTGGTCGAAGCTCCAGTCACAGTTGTTTTTGTCCATGTTTCCGGTGGTCTGTTGTCGTAGAGACTTAACGTGACGTCGGACCATGTTCTGTATTGCCATCAGCGGGATCTGGTCCTCTGATAGCTGGAACAGGAGTACAATATGAGGTGAGGTGAGGTGAGGTGAGGTGAGGTGAGGTGAGGTGATTGAGGTGAGGTGAGGTGAGGTGAGGTGAGATGAGGTGAGGTGAGGTGTGCAGGGCTGAAATACTGCAGTATTTAGTTTTCAGTTCGGTGCAGTGAAAATTGCTTTGAAAATATGTTATGTTTGGTTTTCATACTGAAAATATCATCTCACTCATCTTATGCATATGATTTTCGGAATGTTGTCACAAATATTCCATGTAATTTAAAGCTAGATGACATCTTCAGGTAGCTACCATATCTGATATTTCTGTGCCGCTATTGTCAACAACTGATGCTAATTCGAATGGATGAATGAGATCACGTTTGTTTGAGTCCCAAGTCCAAGACAATTTTTCCACAGAACTTTAATCAAACCGACAGCGCTTTTCCACGAACATATTCTTAATGAACTGAACCAAATTGTACCGAACTGAGAGCTGCATACCAGGATACATACTTAATTGTGCATGGCTGACCATTGCACCCCTAGAGGTGAGGTATTAAATTATACATTGACATTGGTAGATTGCCCTTATCGAGATACTGTTATCTGCTCTGTTGCATTATATTCACTTCCCAAATCAGTGAACTGTATGCATTACATGATCGTTCACATTTCTGACAAGTATACTGTCCAGGTTGTCCTCAGTCACTTGAATGAATGTTTCATGCATTAAGTCTAATTCCACAATAACAGATTTAACATTGTATGAATTTCTGTTGTTTCAGTTGGGTCAGAAGCCAAATGTTTCATTTCACATTAAACCGACACAATGCAAAGCGAAAATGGTCAGGGAACCTCAAGTGAAAACAAACCAAACCTTGCAGTATGGGCATATCTGGGCTTCAACCTGATAATTAACCGATCCTTTGATGACAAAGGGAGATAATTCTTGCAATGCTTGTGAGGTATACATAACTGCTGATTTCTCACAATATATATATAGACAAAAATGAATTGTTTCACTATGTTCAGATATTGTGAAATCATTGGTCAATTTGTAACTTCAAACTAAAAATACAAACAAGATTGAGTGATGCTAATTTCTCATGTTTTTGTAGTTTAATGCAGCATTCTGGAATATTCCAGCTATATGGCAGCGGTCAGCAAATAAAAGAGTTTTGACCAGTCTGGTCAACCAAGTCAGTGAAACTGAGCAGCTGATCCTGTTAGTCATCTGTATGACAAGCATGGGTTGCTGACACCAGTTCTAACACAGATCTTCATGGGTATATTTATCATAGTTAGTATAGATATCACAGGTTCTTGTATTTCAATCAATGAATTATTGTCTCTTCATAATTGAAAATAACTGAAGTGGTGATGAAATATTTTTTAGAAAAGATTTTTACCTTTAACACTTTTGCTATTGGAAGCCACATGGAAACAGAATCATCTTCAAGCTCAGGTGCTGGAAAAGGATCAATAGGGTATATAGTACTGACCAGCGAAAGAAATGCAAGTATTTGGTTTTCTTGGGTCATTTTTTAAATACTTACTACTATGAGATTTCATTTTTTCAAAAATTGCATTTCTTTTCCTGTTCAGTATATGTGACAAACATGCATACTTACAAGATATACATTTTCACTTCGTGGAAAAAAATTATGAGAGAAGATTAGTGTTCACCTTATTCTAAGGAAAGCACCTTGCAATAACAGCATACCTGTTATGTAAATATTAAATATTTTGACACAGAATTTCAAACTTACTGATAATTTTCCAGGGATCACCAAACATTAGTGGATGGAAGGGGACACACTTCTTGCTGGCTGCTGGGAGTGTGTCAAGAACACCTGAAAACTGAGGGAATAGATGGGGCAAATACCATGTTACTAGTCTCGAGGGAATTACAGATGGAGGAAAAACAAGTGTTTGTCCCTAACATAGCAATGTGTCCCACTGCTGAAGATGAAAGAAATATAACATATTTACTAGTTTTTATCTTTTGGTCACACAGAAGATTACCTTTTGTGTCATGTAGTTCTTAGTCATGGTCACTTCTCAGGACTCAAATGGATTTGAATGTATAGATGTAGGTGCATACATCCACTGTCAATATCAATTTGTATTAGAGTTGGGACAGATTCAGATTTTTGACATAGTGTAGCAGGTCATTTCTTCCCCCGGCTAAACTGTCTGGGCTAAGGTGAAAAAGGAGGAGTGAAGATTCTGACCCAGTGTGGCCTCGTCCTCCCCACCCCACTTGTTCTTACATCAAAAGGGGGAGATTCTGGCCTAGCTAGGCTACTTCTTCACCACCCTTGTTCTTACATCAAAAGGTGGAGATTCTGGCCTAGCTTGGCTACTTCTTCACCATCCTTGTTCTTACATCGAAAGGGGGAGATTCTGGCCTAGCTAGGCTACTTCTTCACCACCCTTGTTCTTACATCAAAAGGGGGAGATTCTGGCCTAGCTAGGCTACTTCTTCACCACCCTTGTTCTTACATCAAAAGGGGGAGATTCTGGCCTAGCTAGGCTACTTCTTCACCACCCTTGTTCTTACATCAAAAGGGGGAGATTCTGGCCTAGCTAGGCTACTTCTTCACCACCCTTGTTCTTACATCGAAAGGTGGAGATTCTGGCCTAGCTAGGCTACTTCTTCACCACCCTTGTTCTTACATCAAAAGGTGGAGATTCTGGCCTAGCTAGGCTACTTCTTCACCACCCTTGTTCTTACATCAAAAGGTGGAGATTCTGGCCTAGCTTGGCTACTTCTTCACCACCCTTGTTCTTACATCAAAAGGTGGAGATTCTGGCCTAGCTTGGCTACTTCTTCACCACCCTTGTTCTTACATCAAAAGGGGGAGATTCTGGCCTAGCTAGGCTACTTCTTCACCACCCTTGTTCTTACATCGAAAGGTGGAGATTCTGGCCTAGCTTGGCTACTTCTTCACCACCCTTGTTCTTACATCAAAAGGTGGAGATTCTGGCCTAGCTTGGCTACTTCTTCACCACCCTTGTTCTTACATCAAAAGGTGGAGATTCTGGCCTAGCTTGGCTACTTCTTCACCACCCTTGTTCTTACATCAAAAGGGGGAGATTCTGGCCTAGCTTGGCTACTTCTTCACCACCCTTGTTCTTACATCAAAAGGGGGAGATTCTGGCCTAGCTAGGCTACTTCTTCACCACCCTTGTTCTTACATCAAAAGGTGGAGATTCTGGCCTAGCTTGGCTACTTCTTCACCACCCTTGTTCTTACATCAAAAGGTGGAGATTCTGGCCTAGCTTGGCTACTTCTTCACCACCCTTGTTCTTACATCAAAAGGTGGAGATTCTGGCCTAGCTTGGCTACTTCTTCACCACCCTTGTTCTTACATCAAAAGGTGGAGATTCTGGCCTAGCTTGGCTACTTCTTCACCACCCTTGTTCTTACATCAAAAGGGGGAGATTCTGGCCTAGCTTGGCTACTTCTTCACCACCCTTGTTCTTACATCAAAAGGTGGAGATTCTGGCCTAGCTTGGCTACTTCTTCACCACCCTTGTTCTTACATCAAAAGGTGGAGATTCTGGCCTAGCTTGGCTACTTCTTCACCACCCTTGTTCTTACATCAAAAGGTGGAGATTCTGGCCTAGCTTGGCTACTTCTTCACCACCCTTGTTCTTACATCAAAAGGTGGAGATTCTGGCCTAGCTTGGCTACTTCTTCACCACCCTTGTTCTTACATCAAAAGGTGGAGATTCTGGCCCAGCTTGGCTACTTCTTCACCACCCTTGTTCTTACATCAAAAGGTGGAGATTCTGGCCTAGCTTGGCTACTTCTTCACCACCCTTGTTCTTACATCAAAAGGTGGAGATTCTGGCCTAGCTTGGCTACTTCTTCACCACCCTTGTTCTTACATCGAAAGGTGGAGATTCTGGCCTAGCTAGGCTACTTCTTCACCACCCTTGTTCTTACATCAAAAGGTGGAGATTCTGGCCTAGCTAGGCTACTTCTTCACCACCCTTGTTCTTACATCAAAAGGTGGAGATTCTGGCCTAGCTAGGCTACTTCTTCACCACCCTTGTTCTTACATCAAAAGGGGGAGATTCTGGCCTAGCTAGGCTACTTCTTCACCACCCTTGTTCTTACATCAAAAGGGGGAGATTCTGGCCTAGCTTGGCTACTTCTTCACCACCCTTGTTCTTACATCAAAAGGGGGAGATTCTGGCCTAGCTAGGCTACTTCTTCACCACCCTTGTTCTTACATCAAAAGGTGGAGATTCTGGCCTAGCTTGGCTACTTCTTCACCACCCTTGTTCTTACATCGAAAGGGGGAGATTCTGGCCTAGCTTGGCTACTTCTTCACCACCCTTGTTCTTACATCAAAAGGTGGAGATTCTGGCCTAGCTTGGCTACTTCTTCACCACCCTTGTTCTTACATCAAAAGGGGGAGATTCTGGCCTAGCTAGGCTACTTCTTCACCACCCTTGTTCTTACATCGAAAGGGGGAGATTCTGGCCTAGCTTGGCTACTTCTTCACCACCCTTGTTCTTACATCGAAAGGTGGAGATTCTGGCCTAGCTTGGCTACTTCTTCACCACCCTTGTTCTTACATCAAAAGGTGGAGATTCTGGCCTAGCTTGGCTACTTCTTCACCACCCTTGTTCTTACATCGAAAGGTGGAGATTCTGGCCTAGCTTGGCTACTTCTTCACCACCCTTGTTCTTACATCAAAAGGTGGAGATTCTGGCCTAGCTTGGCTACTTCTTCACCACCCTTGTTCTTACATCAAAAGGTGGAGATTCTGGCCTAGCTTGGCTACTTCTTCACCACCCTTGTTCTTACATCAAAAGGTGGAGATTCTGGCCTAGCTAGGCTACTTCTTCACCACCCTTGTTCTTACATCAAAAGGTGGAGATTCTGGCCTAGCTAGGCTACTTCTTCACCACCCTTGTTCTTACATCGAAAGGTGGAGATTCTGGCCTAGCTTGGCTACTTCTTCACCACCCTTGTTCTTACATCAAAAGGTGGAGATTCTGGCCTAGCTTGGCTACTTCTTCACCACCCTTGTTCTTACATCAAAAGGGGGAGATTCTGGCCTAGCTAGGCTACTTCTTCACCACCCTTGTTCTTACATCGAAAGGTGGAGATTCTGGCCTAGCTTGGCTACTTCTTCACCACCCTTGTTCTTACATCAAAAGGTGGAGATTCTGGCCTAGCTTGGCTACTTCTTCACCACCCTTGTTCTTACATCAAAAGGTGGAGATTCTGGCCTAGCTTGGCTACTTCTTCACCACCCTTGTTCTTACATCAAAAGGTGGAGATTCTGGCCTAGCTTGGCTACTTCTTCACCACCCTTGTTCTTACATCAAAAGGTGGAGATTCTGGCCTAGCTTGGCTACTTCTTCACCACCCTTGTTCTTACATCAAAAGGTGGAGATTCTGGCCTAGCTTGGCTACTTCTTCACCACCCTTGTTCTTACATCGAAAGGGGGAGATTCTGGCCTAGCTTGGCTACTTCTTCACCACCCTTGTTCTTACATCAAAAGGGGGAGATTCTGGCCTAGCTAGGCTACTTCTTCACCACCCTTGTTCTTACATCGAAAGGGGGAGATTCTGGCCTAGCTTGGCTACTTCTTCACCACCCTTGTTCTTACATCGAAAGGTGGAGATTCTGGCCTAGCTTGGCTACTTCTTCACCACCCTTGTTCTTACATCAAAAGGGGGAGATTCTGGCCTAGCTTGGCTACTTCTTCACCACCCTTGTTCTTACATCAAAAGGGGGAGATTCTGGCCTAGCTAGGCTACTTCTTCACCACCCTTGTTCTTACATCAAAAGGTGGAGATTCTGGCCTAGCTTGGCTACTTCTTCACCACCCTTGTTCTTACATCGAAAGGTGGAGATTCTGGCCTAGCTAGGCTACTTCTTCACCACCCTTGTTCTTACATCAAAAGGGGGAGATTCTGGCCTAGCTTGGCTACTTCTTCACCACCCTTGTTCTTACATCAAAAGGGGGAGATTCTGGCCTAGCTAGGCTACTTCTTCACCACCCTTGTTCTTACATCGAAAGGGGGAGATTCTGGCCTAGCTTGGCTACTTCTTCACCACCCTTGTTCTTACATCAAAAGGTGGAGATTCTGGCCTAGCTTGGCTACTTCTTCACCACCCTTGTTCTTACATCAAAAGGTGGAGATTCTGGCCTAGCTTGGCTACTTCTTCACCACCCTTGTTCTTACATCAAAAGGTGGAGATTCTGGCCTAGCTTGGCTACTTCTTCACCACCCTTGTTCTTACATCAAAAGGGGGAGATTCTGGCCTAGCTTGGCTACTTCTTCACCACCCTTGTTCTTACATCAAAAGGGGGAGATTCTGGCCTAGCTTGGCTACTTCTTCACCACCCTTGTTCTTACATCAAAAGGGGGAGATTCTGGCCTAGCTAGGCTACTTCTTCACCACCCTTGTTCTTACATCGAAAGGGGGAGATTCTGGCCTAGCTTGGCTACTTCTTCACCACCCTTGTTCTTACATCAAAAGGTGGAGATTCTGGCCTAGCTTGGCTACTTCTTCACCACCCTTGTTCTTACATCAAAAGGTGGAGATTCTGGCCTAGCTAGGCTACTTCTTTCCCACCCTTTTACAAACACCAAAATGACATTAGTTTTGACTGTAAGTTTGGTACCCAGTTTTTGGCAAGTGGTACATTCTGGTCTCTGTCTCTGGTGTAGCTATTTGAATGCATACATGTTTGAACATCATACATCTCTACATCTATCCTGCTCCTGTTGCAAATCCTGTGAAGACACACTGAGTTTTTTCTTCATCTGTCCAAATCATGTCGTCCTAAGATGTAAACATTCAGTCACACATTCAATGGCTAAATAAGATGTAATATACACAGGGTGCTTGGTCTTTTCTCATGCTGTTTATGATCTACTATTTGTTGCATTTATGTATAAATGTAATGGAACATTATTCACATAAGCTATTTTACTACTCCATAATTACTTTTGGAAAATGAATATTTCAGGTATGGAATGATACAGCTAAGCTAAAAGATCTGCTACATACATAACAATCAGAATGATGTTTTAACTTCATTTTTTTATTATTGAATTGAAAGAAATATTTTGTCCTTGGCTAGAGTTTCCCTGCAGAAAGTCAGTCCTAGGCCAAAGTTTCCCTGTGGAAGGTTTGACCAGGGGAAGGTTTGGCCTGTTACACCAGTAACCCACAACCTATAACTCTACCATGATACCCCCCATGTTATTTGCTGACATCAAATATGTAAATAATGGCAATATATTTTTCAGCTGGGTGCAATGTTTATGAGATATCGCTATTACATCAGTTTGAAAAGAGGTCAAAGTGTCATGCTGACCTTGAAAATAAGGTCAAGGTCACCCACATTATCTGGTGTCTGTGCAATCCTCCAATGTACTGGCAAACAAGGATAAGTTGAGCACTGACTTGACAGTTGACCCATATTAGAATGTATGAGTGGCGCCCACTGGCTGTTGCCATTGTGAGTGAAGAGGCCCCAGGTTGTCCATGATTAAATGTAGTGGGTGCAGCTCGTGGCCTGTCTCAGAAGCTACGGGCAGAATCAATTTCACCATCATACACTGCATGTGCACTACCAGCTGATATCCTTTTCACAAACCAAAATGGGTTTGCTCATTGCTGTGTGCCACTGCCTTCTCTTAAACTCGGTTTCTGCGCTGGTCCAACTTATCCCTGTTTGCCAGTATGATGTCATCAAATTTATACAAACCTGTAGAGGTCATGAATTCTTTGAAGAATGTCCTCCTTGGGGTACATATAAGCATTTTTATGTCCATTAAAAATCCCTACGACAGTTGTAACTATTTTGATAATAAAATATTTACAAAACAAAAAACTCGTTTTTGTCTTGTGGGACCACCTTTACAGGGCCCCCCAGGCCCCCTACAGCCAAGAGCAGGTAACTCTGGCCGTCTACCTCGCACCTCACTTTTCATGCTGAACGTATCAGACAGAATGAGGGGAGGCGGGTGGCCGTACCCCAAGGAGGACATTCTTCAAAGAATTCATAACCTCTACAGGTTTGTATAATTCTTTTTCAGAAGAAGTCCTCCTTGGGGTACATATAAGCATTAAACAGACTCCCGAAGAGAAGCAATTGGGAGTGGTATTCTGTCTGACAGCAACAGTCCATTCGATCGAAGTGCAAATCTACAATTACACGGAAATAGAAAAGGCACCGACCTGGTCACCTGACCGCTGATGTCAATCAAGGCGGGGGCGTGACAAAGCTGAGGACCCGCTTGTCAAAGCTTACATGCCCATTGGCTAGAATTTGGGAAATCCCAAATGAGAAACCCCGCCCACCCAAATCAAAGTTTGGAGACCTGGACGTACGGGACACTCGCCAAACTGAACCTTGTCCATACCGCACTAGCAAGCTAAGCAGGGAAATGGAAAGGAAAGTAAGGCACCCAGCCAAAGAGGGCGGGACTAAGAAACCATCACCAAATATCACCGCCGATAAAATGGGAATGGATAGTTACCCAACACCGAGTGCAAACAGATATAGTTATCAAACAAAGCTTAATCAGCTTGAGCAGAACTATTCTGTCTACTGCAGGGAACTGACTGACCGAACCAAGCACACTCTCGTGAGTGTCTGTTCAGTTGGTAATGACGGTTCTGACGTGGCCACTGCTCTCACTGAGTGAGCTGACAACCCCTTTTTTGGGGAGACAAGCCTTTATGTATATAGACCTTGCAGCCTGCCGATACAATCCATCGGGATGCCGTCAGTGTATCAGTCGGATAGCCAGCCATTCCGCCACCACAACAGCAAAATAGCTGTTTCTCCGTACGGAGCAAGGCTATTCTCTTAAAATAACTTTAAGAGGTTTCATAACGTCTAATACACGAACCTTACGGTATGTATTATCAGACGACGCAGGCCGCATGCACCCAGTTAAATCGATAGGCGCGGTCATTCGAAGCGAATGATCGAATTTTTTTGGGCGGTATGAATCCGGTAAGCGAATGCTAACCCGATCCTTATGGAACATAGTAAGATCCGGGTCTGAAAACATGACGTGTAAGTCGCTAACACGTCTACCAGACGTAACCGCCACTAAAAAGTCGTTTTCCAACTTAACAGTTGTAACGACGGGTTGGCCAAGTCATAAACGAGAGGAGTGGGTAACCATTCCAATACAAAATTACAAATTTCACGACCGGACGCAGTCTGTCCACGCCTGTAAGAAAACGCTGTACCCGGGGGTATTGTCCCAACAAGGCAACCATCATCGGGTATGTGGAAGGCTGAAATAGCCAGGGAGTAGCCTCGAATCGTAAAAGCGGCTAAGCCAGATTCTAAACGAGACGGTAAGAACTCCAATACTTCAACTACAGTCGAAGAAAAGGGATCGAGAATCCCTCTATTTCCACACCAGCGCGCATAACAGGCTCATCTATCCTCACACTGTACATTCGTGGAATCCGTCCATGAAGCCAGAATTGTGTCTGCAACTGATGCAGGAATTCCGCTCTTTTGGAAACGATTCCGGACAGTGGCCAGGCCACCCACTGACTCCTGGGGATTGGGGTGAGGCTGGCCGTCCTGGGATAGTAGGTTCGGTCGCCGCGGTAATAGTACCGGCGGCTACACTAGCGACCTGAGTATTACCGGAAACCAGCGTTCAGACGGCCACAGAGGTGCGAGAAGCACTAGTAGCCGCGCTGGTTGGGTGGCAAGCTGAGACAGAACTTTGGAAATCAGGGGAATTGGCGTAAACGCCGACACCACCCTGTCCGTCCAGTCCCGCTGGAAGGCGTCGGCGGCAATCGCTCTCGGATCAGGAATCCGCGAACAAAAACCCCGGAATCTAGTTCGTCACTCCAGAGGCAAACAGATCCACCTAGAACGACCCAGACAGCTGGGAGATAATCCCGAATATCTCCCGCTCGAGCAACCACTCGTGGGGAGCCAGAACACGTGAGAGCGCATCTGCACGCACGTTGTCGACCCCTGGGAGATACACAGGCATAACCCGTATGCTGAACTGATCGCACCATAGTAGAAAACTGCCACGCCTCCTGAAGGAGCGACGGAGACACAGTGCCGCCCTGCTTCAGAATGTAGGACATCGCCGTCTGATTGTCCATCTCTAGACAACCACTCGGCTTCGAACCTGATCCACGAAGCGTTCGAACACCAACGTCACAGCTCTCAACTCTAACACATTGATGTGCAAGGTCGCCTCTTGGTCGGACAATAGTCCCGACATCGCGAGGTCGCCCAGGACGCATCCCCCCAACCCTGTGAGGGAGGCATCCGTCTGAACTGTGAGCGACGGTACCGGGGTCATCAGAGGTAAACCTTTGAATAGATTCCCGGTATCTGTCCACCACCGCAAGTGACGTATCAACCACTGGGGAATAGCCAGATTCTTCTCGTAGCTCTCCGAGTGGGACCACTGTTGTGCTAACGCCTGCTGAATGGAAAGCATTCTCCGACGTGCACGCCAGACTATGTCCACCGTCGCCGCCATGTTGCCTAGCAACTGAAGCCACGTCCGTGCTGAGGCAATATGGGACTGAAGGAACCTTAACACTATGCCCTGTACCTTGAAAATGCGCTCTTGGGACAGAGAAACCACCCCTCGGGTTGTCTCGAACCTCGCCCCTAAGAAAACCAGATCCTGCCTCGGCACGAATTGATTTTTAAGATAGATAACCCAACCTAGTCTGGTGAGAATATCCATCACCTGCTGTGTGGATTCTCGACTTAGGTGTTGGGAGAGCGCTCTGAGGATCCAGTCGTCCAGGTACGGGAAACAAAAGTTGCCCTGCGCCCTGGCGACCTGAACTGGTACTAGCATGAGTTTGGTGAACACCCTTGGCGCCGTGGAGATGCCGAAGGGGAGCACACGAAACTGATAACAAACCCCGTCGAAGGAAAACCGAAGGTATTTCCTGAACTCGGGATGCATCGGTACATGGAGGTATGCGTCTTTGAGGTCGATTGACGTAAGCCAATCCCCTGCCTCTACAGACGAGATCACTAACCTCAGTGTCTCCATCTTGAAAGACGGCACCTCTATCAAGTTGTTCAAACCCTTGAGATTTAGAATGGGTCTGAACCCTCCGTTCTTTTTGGTTACCAGGAAAAAAGTGGAGTAAAACCCCATAGTCTCCTGTCCTGATGGAACCATCTCTATAGTTGCCTTGTCCAGTAAAGACTGAATTTCGGCACGGAGGATTGCCACTTTTTCCGGCGACTTCGGCACCGGAGTGCAGCGAATCCCGGCAAAAGGAGTAAGCTCTCGCTTCCACTGTGGCGTGTGGCCATCCCTGAGTAATAACGTGAGGCGACCACCCACAGGAATTTCGGGTAGAAGGCAAAGTGTCCCGGCCGACGGCAGAGATTGCCGCTTGCAACGGGACAACTGAGGGCTCCGGAGGTACTCCCTTTACCCCTGCCCTTGCTCTTCCGTGCCTGTAGTGGAGCAGTCCACTTCGGCGCATCCTTAGACTGAGTCGCAGGATAGCTTGAGCTGAGGACCGAAGGCCGCGAGCGAGAGGTGGAGGGTTGTTCAAGAAAAGACTTAAGAGTCCTTGAATTGACTAACGGCCTCCGCAGCCTCACTAACTCCCGTCAAAGCCCCCGGGAACAGGGTCATGCCCAGTCGGACAGGCAGAGACAGCAGTGCCTGCTGTGTAGCCGGTGAATACCTGGCGACAGCCATAACCTACGAAGGCCAATCACAGCATACATCATCTGACTCGTGAACGCATTAAGTCGCGCGTCAAATGTGAATGCACCTCCGTAAGTTGCCGCTCTAACGTGGACGAGGAAAAATCCTCGTCCCCGTCCTCCTGCGACACCACCTGCCTCTGCAAGACAGAGAGGTAGGCTGAGTGCATCGCAACCTTAAGTTGCTGCACGGCGTTCCGATATTGCTCCTCAAAGGAGCGGAAACCGAGCGCAACACCTGGTTCGATGAGGTACAAAGCGGCAAGCGGCGACCCTGGCCAGACGACCCCCCAAGCGCGATCGAGGCGTACACGCACTCGTCGACAGCGGGAGGGTCAAATAGCGCATCGTCCCCCATCAAATAGCCGGTCAAGCTTCGGGAGATCGAACCGCGAACGGCTACCCTACAGGAGCAGATTAATTACCTCACTGAGGAGTGAAGGTAAAATAGGCAATTGAGCCGTGTAGGGACACGGAGCAAACGCTTCCCCAAGAAGACAAAACTCCGCGGGATCGGGGGCGTCCGCAGGGACGACCACCTGCGGCACAGCCCCTTGATCTCGGTTACCCTGAACGGAGTAAACACTTCCCAGGAAGACGAAACTCCGTGGAATCGGGTCAGTGCTACCGCGATCCATTCGCGTACCTGCCCCGGGGACGAACGGAGCGAAAAGCTCCGAATCGGCCTCCGTCGGTTCGCCGAAAAAAGAAGGCGTCGAGACCTCGTGAGATCGACCGCCGAAGTAGGGACCCCGATGCACTGAGCGGAACCGATGCAGGCGGCAAAGCCGGTGCTCGAACCGCCAGTTTGGTTGCCGGTAACCCCGACGCACAAGGGACCCGTCAACAAGGACAACAGACCCAGAAGAGCCGAGTTGTCGGAGTCGGCCTACCTCTGGTTCACTGAAAAACCAGGGCGCCGAGACCCCGTGGTGTCGACTGCCAAAGCAGCAACACCCGATGCACTGAGCGGAACCGAGGCAGGCGGCAAAGCCGGTGCTCGAGAACCACCAGTTAGGTTGCCGGTAACCCCGACGCACAAGGGACCCGTCAACAAGGACAACAGACCCAGAAGAGCCAAGATGTCCGAGTCGGCCTACCCCTGGCTCATTGAAGAACCAGGGTGTCGAGACCCTGTGGGGTCGGCTGCCGAAGCAGGGACACCCGATGCACTGAGCGGAACCGAGGCAGGCGGCAAAGCCGGTGCTCGGGAACCACCAGTTAGGTTGCCGGTGACCAACGATACGAGACCCGATGGACCGGCGCCGGCAAGCGGAATTGCACCCGAGCCGGTGCTCGGTGCAAAACCCCTAGAGCCAGCTGGGAAAACGACACCAGAGCCGTAGCTTGGATTTGAGATTCCCACAGGGACAGCACCCGTGCCTGAGCCTAGACCCAAGACTTGGGTGCACCCCGAAACTGTAACAATCAGAACCAACTAATGGTAACTGATGTACAGAAAACATACGCAATTGAACACACATTATGCAAAATATAAACGCACGGGCGATAATAAATTGCCAAAATACATTAACCCAGCTAAACAACAAAGTATAAGCGGATAAATGCAATAACAAGTGTGCACACACAAGTGTGTAATGCAATGAAAAAGACGAAAAGTCTTAAAAACCAACATCCCCATTTTGACTGAAACAAGAACAAATGGGTTAAGACATCTTAGCATGTAAAACATACTAATAAGAAACACGTAGGAATAAGTGAGACGCAAGCGAAACACTTCCCGCACTAAAAAGAAGCCATAAAGACCGCCATCTTGCCTGCCACATGACAGGAAGATAGGACCCGACCGGCAAAGTTACAACAATATATGAATGAAAATTTCAGCCAAGAAATTCCAACTAACGCCCGTGCGAAAGAAAAGGAACCATACATACAGTAGCTGACTCTTTCTCACTCATAATTCCGTAGGCAGATAGCACAAACACTATCTAAATGGACCACACACGTCTTTCTAGTCGAACGACAGCATGAAAAGTGAGGTGCGAGGTAGACGGCCAGAGTTACATGCTCTTGGCTGTAGGGGGCCTGGGGGGCCCTGTAAAGGTGGTCCCACAAGACAAAAACGAGTTTTTTGTTTTGTAAATATTTTATTATCAAAATAGTTACAACTGTCGTAGGGATTTTTAATGGACATAAAAATGCTTATATGTACCCCAAGGAGGACTTCTTCTGAAAAAGAATAGAAGGTTTTGGGTACAACAGTACATGAAATACCTCAGGACAACAGTGAATGAGATGTCATGAAAGTGGTCAAAGTGTCATGGTAACCTTGTAAATAGGTTCAAAGTCACCAAAATCAACTGGTGTCTGTGTAATACCCCAATGTAAGCTGTCCCCACATTTGAACTCAGTGGGTACAATGGTTCGAGACATATCTCGTTGACAATAATCACAATGTATGTACGTACACTGCTGGATATATAGTCCCTCGGTCCACGTTGCAACGAGGGACAACAATAATAAGTCAAGAAGTTGCTTGTCTACTATTTAAAACAAGTGGGGTCAAGACTAGATCAAATCAACAGATACTGGTTAACTGGCAGATACAAATAAGAATCAACAAATGGTCACTTTACAAGTAATATGGATACAGGTGAAAAACAGATCAGAGAAAGTAATCGGTCTACTATGGATTTTACAGATGGTAGTCCAATAATGGCAAGGTTCTGGAGAGGCATGTAATAGTTGGTATTTAAATATACGACAAAATGTTACAGACGTGAACTTCTTCATTGTATACAAAACGTTTCTGGGGTATTCCTTGTCCCTTCATGGTCACCTTACGAAGGCGCAAAGAATAGCCCCAAAACGTTGTACAATAAAGAAGTAGTTGACATTCATAATGCTTTATTTTATAAATGATGGTAAGATCTACTGATGAATGCAAATGAGAGTCAAAGGTAAATAATTTGCGAGTCAACACAGATTGGTTTTACTGGTTTCCAATATTAGTCAGTTGTGAATTCCGATTGGAAGCAAGCCATAGCTGCCTTTGCCTACCTCCTCTCTCTCCGCTTCTCCATGGTACTGCTGTTCATATTCTGAAGGTGGATATCTTCTGTTGTATACACTGATATACTCCAGGAGTTTCAAACCCTGTAGAAAACAGTCATCAAAGTCAACACGAAATATAAATCACAATAATGTCACATTTGCAGATTTCCAAATTGGGAAGACTATGCATATTGAAAACCATATGTGTGATGAATGTAAACCAAATGTATACACTTAACTTCAGTATATTGATGCAGTGTGCTGAGGCATGGGGTGGGTTGGGGTAACTGGGCATTGCGTGTGTGCACCGTGTGATGAGCGAGAGCATGCGTGTTGTCACTGTGGACATTGAATAAAAACATTGAAATTGAACAATTTTCCAGGTTTGTATCTTAAACCATGTCTCCAAACATAGGTCTGGTCAGTGTACCGCAGTGTGTGATAGATACATCCATGAAACACTGCAATTTGAAACAAACTCACCTTAATGGCTTTTTGACTATCGTATTGCTCTAACTCCTCCAGTAAGAACCTGATGGTCTCATAGTCATAGGGGTTGCACTTGAAAAGACACAAGGATAGGATTAGAGTAGCACATGTAATACTTCTGAAGCCTTCACGAAGACATCATAGGTGTCATTGATACATGATAAATATCGTTCAATTCAAATTCCTTTCAAATCATCCACAGAAATCAACATGTTTCTTTGTTCCCACATTTGGCGATATTTGACCTATTAGACAGCATCATATGATTAACTGAGTCTGGACCAGACAATCCAATGACTGATGTTCTGAGCAACGATTTATGTCAACAAAGTTCAATGACTTGTTCTGAGCCAGAATCTCAGCAGTGTCATTGACATAGGGATAAGTTAGTTAGGATAAACTGTATCTTGAAGCAAACCAATGCTGGTGAGCCAAAGAGACTCAGTGCCTCAGAAAAAATCACAGTTCGAACTAAGAGAGATCAGTTTTTCTGTTTTCTTTCAGTCAGAATCTAGAAGAATACCCACTCGTTTCAATAATTTATTCAGTTCTGCCTCCAACACGTCAGATTCTGGCAGCACTCTGATGGCTGCTCTGGCTTTGGCAGTGCGAGACCGACGCTGGGCTAGATTGCATGTCCCCTCCCACAGAGGCATCTCCAGTGACAGCACGTGCTGGATGTAGGTCATCAGGCCCTCTTTCACATCCAGGTCAAAGTCTCTGTAACCATGGTAAGAGATATTTCAATTTGATAAAATTTCAGCCATCATACATTTCTGACAAAATCCTATATCAAGTATGTGGGGAGGGGGCACAGTTCTTGTCATCAAATGATTTATAGACAAAACAAATTAGCCTTGGCAGCACAAGAGCATTGGACACTGATGACTTCATCCAGAGGGAAGCTGACAGTGAGGCTGTTAGGACTCCAAATGTTTGTAATGACAGTTCGACAGGCACATATTGGGAATTTGCACAAATAGATATGAAAAGACACCACCCACTTGCAGTAATCTGTGATAATGCTGACATCAGCAGCATCATTGAAGGCAATGGCTTTTAGAATTTTCAATCTCTCCTTTGTAGTTCCTTGGAATGCAGGTTTAAAATCAATCTGTAAACATCGGTAATGATCATCAATACAGTGCCTTAACATAAAACTTCTGACATGTTTCAAGATTCCTTTCTAGTATCACTCTACATGATAAAGTATGCTTGTTAGATCATCCTTTAAAAATCATCCTAAAAATGTAACCACAACCTGTCAAACTTACAAACTGCATCCAACATTTCATTATAATAGTTACTAAAAGGTTACAAATTTCTTAGTAATGTGATTGAAAAGCAGCAGATACGTTTGTACATTTGAGTGCAGGCATAAAAGACGAAAATGTTTAATACAGTTTCAGTTCTGAACAATATGACCTTCACCTTGATCTTACTCAGGCGATGCCCCCATGTGGCTCTAGTTTCCATGGTTTCCGCCATGGTGGTCACCTTGACCTCCTGTAGCAGACAACCCATCGCTCGTCCCACTGATGCCAGAGCCTGCACAGAAGGTGGTCACAGCATTGAAACATGCCTCCGGAATTCTAAAACTATTCTGGACCATTGAGTATTGGCTCTTTGTTGTAAAAGTGAGACCTCTGTTCTCGTTACTTGAAAACAAAGATCTGAGGACATTTTACTTTGAGCCACACTACAATGACTTCTTCCAATCAAGCACACTGAATTTCTTATCAGGAAAGAAGGAGTCAGAAGGGTTCTTTATGTATTCAATCCCGAAAACGTTAACAAGGGGCTATCTGAATGTTACATTCTATACAACTTGAAGTGTTGCAATACTGTATCGGCCATCTGTTAGACAATCCAGATTTCTGTGATTCAATTTTAACTTAAGAATAAATATTTTATAAAGTGTAGTCTGGAATGGAAGTCACCAGTTAAGTGTGCTATAACACCTAATGTTAATGGGATTGCATGGTATGTTAGTACTCACATTCGGTTTTCTATAAACTAGAATAAACTAGTACCAGTACATAAAACCTAAGAGTAGACATTTCACAAAACAAAACAACAACAACAACAGCAGCAAAAAACGCAAAAAACCAAAACAAAACAAACATAAGTAACATGTCACATAAGATTGACACATGTCTGAGTTATAATGCATGGCAAGCATGATGTTGCACAGGGGGCATTACTCACTCAGTAGTGTTCACATATGTATATCAGCCTAATGTGACTACCCAGGCACCAGCAGTTATCAGGGCCTTGATTTTCTAAGCTCTCTTGGCGCTAGGATAGTTGTATGTGCCATGCATTAACATTAACTTACAACTATCTTAGCGCTAAGAAAGCTTCGAAAATGTAGGCCCTGTCCTTGTACTCGGAAAACATCAGAGCAATCTCACCATAGTTTATCATAATGAAAAGAACTTTTGAAACTGAGTAAAATGACAATGAACAACTAAGTTTTAATGGTGCTACACAAGCACGCAATACTGACCATGAGTTTCTTGTAGTTGTGCCCTGAGGTAGACACCAACATCTTGAGTGTCTCCATCATCACCTTGTGAGGCTGACTGATGATGTAGGACAGACCAAGCTTCTGGTCCACCTTGCGGGCATTGAAGATCTGCACAGAGAAACAAGCGAGAGTGAGAGAGAGAGGTCCACTATTTCTGTCTGTATTCAGAGTTATCTAAAGTTTGCTTACTAATGGATCAGGATTATGGTTTTTAAAATGATCAGTGAGTGAACCCCACCCACACATGTGTGAGTGAGAGTGAGTGAGTGAGAGAGTGAGTGAGAGAGTGTGTGAGAGAGAGAGAGAGAGAGAGAGAGAGAGAGAGAGAGAGAGAGAGAGAGAGAGAGAGAGAGAGAGAGAGAGAGAGAGAGAGAGAGAGAGAGAGAGAGAGAGAGAACACAACAACGGTAAATGGTTATGTTCTTGAAAAATATGGAAACCGAATTCTGGTGAATTGCGGAGTTGATCCCGTGTTTGTTGGTTTCAGGCACTGGTAAGGGCATGGTAGAAGACAAATCTCATAGCTATTTTGACAGATCTATTTACCAGTTAACTTCAAACAGGAAAACCATGACACAATACGTACCTTTGTGAGAATACCAAATGTGAGTTCCTGCATCAGAGGCGCAAATTTTTCTTTTGCTGTGGTCAAGTGACTAACAACTTGAGTCAGCTCAGCTGTTCTCTGTTTCACAGGAGGGAAATTGTCAGTGACAACAGAATTCATACAGGAAAAAATATAATAAAATAACTCACACTCTTTTTTAGATGAAATAGATGAAACAGAACCATAGAATAACTGTCCAAAGGCAGCACAGCCTTAAACAGGCACTCAAAGAAACAATAGTACCATTCTGATCAAATGAAATATTCAAACATTGGTTGCAGTGGCCAAGCGACCAAGCAATCAATCAAATTTTCTCATAATCCAACACAAACAATTTTGGAACTACTGTTTTAGTTGTTGAAACACTTGATGATGCAAAAAGTTGCCAGGGCCAGAAAACATGTTTAATTCTTAGAAAACTCACTTCACTTAAAGATAAGTCATCACTCAACATTTCTTGAAGACTCCAGGAGGTTTATGTTCTTGATATATTTGTCATCACAAAGTAGCAATCTCTATTGTCTTACAAGGAAAATTTGCAAATGCATTTTCTCAAAAATACCGAAGCTTGAAAATTGGTCAAAGTGTCATGGTGACCTTGTAAATAAGGTCAAGGTCACCCAAACTGACTGGATGTCTGCATAATTCCCCAATGAAGTCTGTCACTAAATCTGAAGAAACTTGATACAACAAAGCCCCATTCCATGTTGCAGCAGAGGACAACTAAACGTTGGCCCTGCGGTACTTCCCACAGAAGATGTGTTTAAGACTTGACAGATGTTCTACTTGGCATTTTATTTGCCATCTGGTTTGATGTTGATACCCACCTGTCTGTGTTCAAATCCCATGTCGAACTGCGTGACATGTTGTGTGAGGGAGGACATAATGTGGCTGGCAAATCGGTGAGCCAGTTCCAGATGGGAGTTCTCTCTCAGGTGAAGCAGGAGAGGGAGGAGGGGCTCCGACATGTTCTGCACCACCGTCGGAGACAACTTCGTCACTACAGCATCCTTGTTCCCTGACAAGGTAAACATCAGAAATTAGTTCATGAGTTTTCAGCTGATTTTGACAATTGCTGAGGTATTTCACATGTCTATGTTTCACAAAGTATGAACTCCCATAATTTAACAGTACCCAGGGCTATATTAAGACGTTTGTGATTAGTCTTACAATTAAAGAATCAAATTTGTTCAGGGGTGTATAATACATTCTCTGCATTATTATTTCATACAAAATGACATTCAACCAGTCAAGTCATGGACCAACAACTCTGCACCATACTTACCACAAACAACAAAGTACTGAGGACCATTTGGACCAGGAACCCTCACACTTAATGGTACTTGAGGATTCAAAATACCTCATACAAGACTGCCAGTGTCACTGATAAAATAACCACATAACACTAGGGCAAATTTTGAAACCATATTTTTAAAATGAAAAACAATCTTGACGCCTTGTGCTATATTTTATTTCCTGCAACTAAGATAGATATACCCCTGGAAAACAAATTTGATAAACACATTAAAATTGATGATCACTGGAACCTACAGCACAGGGATTCACAAAAACCTAAAAAGGATGTAATCTAAGCTACTGAAAAGGAAAGTGTGTAACTGCAATCTTGCACAGAGATGAATCAAAAGCTCTATCTAACATGCCCCTTAACTTTAAATTCTCAGTATATAAACAAATTTTCTAGCATCTGCATGTATGCACTTCTTTTCCAGTGACAACCTTGCACGATTGTAACTGGATACTATGGTGATTACTTGTAGTGAGGGATGGGACAGCCAACAGGTAGTTGACAGTGAGAGACAGCACCTTACAGGAAGTCATCACTAACGACTCCTCCTTAAACCAACCACTATTGTATTTACCTGTAGTGAGGGATGGGACAGCCAGCAGGTAGTTGACAGTGAGAGACAGCACCTTACTGGAAGTCATCACTAACGACTCCTTAAACCAACCACTATTGTATTTACCTGTAGCGAGGGATGGGACAGCCAACAGGTAGTTGACAGTGAGAGGCAGCACCTTAGTGGAAGTCATCACTAACGACTCCTTAAACCAACCACTATTGTATTTACCTGTAGCGAGGGATGGGACAGCCAGCAGGTAGTTGACAGTGAGAGGCAGCACCTTACTGGAAGTCATCACCAACGACTCCTTAAACCAACCACTATTGTATTTACCTGTAGCGAGGGATGGGACAGCCAGTATGTAGTTGACAGTGAGAGACAGCACCTTACAGGAAGTCATCACTAACGACTCCTCCTTAAACCAACCACTATTGTATTTACCTGTAGTGAGGGATGGGACAGCCAGCAGGTAGCTGACAGTGAGAGACAGCACCTTACTGGAAGTCATCACTAACGACTCCTTAAACCAACCACTATTGTATTTACCTGTAGCGAGGGATGGGACAGCCAACAGGTAGTTGACAGTGAGAGGCAGCACCTTAGTGGAAGTCATCACTAACGACTCCTTAAACCAACCACTATTGTATTTACCTGTAGCGAGGGATGGGACAGCCAGCAGGTAGTTGACAGTGAGAGGCAGCACCTTACTGGAAGTCATCACCAACGACTCCTTAAACCAACCACTATTGTATTTACCTGTAGCGAGGGATGGGACAGCCAACAGGTAGTTGACAGTGAGAGGCAGCACCTTAGTGGAAGTCATCACTAACGACTCCTTAAACCAACCACTATTGTATTTACCTGTAGCGAGGCATGGGACAGCCAGCAGGTAGTTGACAGTGAGAGGCAGCACCTTACTGGAAGTCATCACCAACGACTCCTCCTTAAACCAACCACTATTGTATTTACCTGTAGCGAGGGATGGGACAGCCAGCAGGTAGTTGGCAGTGAGAGGCAGCACCTTAGTGGAAGTCATCACTAACGACTCCTCCTTAAACCAACCACTATTGTATTTACCTGTAGCGAGGGATGGGACAGCCAGCAGGTAGTTGACAGTGAGAGGCAGCACCTTACTGGAAGTCATCACTAACGACTCCTCCTTAAACCAACCACTATTGTATTTACCTGTAGCGAGGGATGGGACAGCCAACAGGTAGTTGACAGTGAGAGGCAGCACCTTACTGGAAGTCATCACTAACGACTCCTCCTTAAACCAACCACTATTGTATTTACCTGTAGCGAGGGATGGGACAGCCAGCAGGTAGTTGACAGTGAGAGGCAGCACCTTACTGGAAGTCATCACTAACGACTCCTCCTTAAACCAACCACTATTGTATTTACCTGTAGCGAGGGATGGGACAGCCAGCAGGTAGTTGACAGTGAGAGGCAGCACCTTAGTGGAAGTCATCACTAACGACTCCTCCTTAAACCAACCACTATTGTATTTACCTGTAGCGAGGGATGGGACAGCCAACAGGTAGTTGACAGTGAGAGGCAGCACCTTACTGGAAGTCATCACTAACGACTCCTCCTTAAACCAACCACTATTGTATTTACCTGTAGCGAGGGATGGGACAGCCAACAGGTAGTTGACAGTGAGAGGCAGCACCTTACTGGAAGTCATCACTAACGACTCCTCCTTAAACATGGGTGACAGATTCCACTCAGCATGCATCTCAGAGGCCATTACCTGTTGCTCCACCGACATGCTGTTGTTGGGGCTCTGTAATACAGATTATGTCACAGATTCAGGCTGCACATACGTAGAATCCATGGCAGGCCTCAAATTCATGGCAGATTTCCAATCCATGCCTAGCTGCCGCACCTACCCTAATCTGTGGTGGATTTCCTACTCATCGTCATTAGAACATTTCAGCTCAGTAGAATAGGGGTTGACAAAACATGATGACAGACAAAAGAATGAAAATGCGTAAAAATATTTATTTATTATAAATCTAAATCTGTCCATCACAGATCTGATGTCTGTTCAACTGGAACCTATGGGGGTTTGAGTGTCAGTCACATACAGTTAGAGTTCTTAGATGCGGTGACAGTTCCCAGTCTGCCGCCACAAACGTCTGGCGTCGAAAAACGTCGGGCAGGTAGAGATTATGATATCATGCAGTAATGATGTCATGTAACAATCGAACAGTGAAATGGATCAGGAAACCTGTCATAGATTAGAGAACCATCACAGATCTGAGTCCTATATATATACTGAACACAAAACCATGGGGATCACGAATACCCTCCTTGATATTTTTATGAAATGTTGTGCTCAATCTTCACTGAAAATATTATCTCCAAAAGGATTCCTTATTTCTCTTTTTTTGGTCCAGTATATATCAAAACACTGAAATATATTTATTACTAAAATAATTGATACTATGAGAAATGTAATATTCTAAAACGGGGCATGGTGGGCGAGCTGGCTAAGGCGCCAGGCTAGTGATCCAGCGAGGTTGAGGTTTCGGGATCGAGCCCACCTGTGACCGGGTTTAAAAACCTTGGAGTCAACTTTGTGTGCAGACTCTTTCGGTGTTGTCACAACCCCTAGTGTACAGTACACAACCCTGTGCACTTAAAAGAACCCACGAATCCGTTGGTATATGACCAGATGGTGGCCACATGAACACATGCATACACCTAGTTGCGGCTAAAGCAACGTGCAGTAAACTTGGACAAAGTGCTGTGACTATGTCAGTCAATTGGGTACCTCGTTATATTGAGAGAGCCACAATAAACTTGGTGCGTCTAGTGGCAGTAAGAGTTGTATACTCCCCAGGGAGATGAAATTGAAATACGATGTGCTGTTGAGATTGACATCCGGTGATCGAGGGAAAAATACCAGCGCCATGAGCATGCACTAGTGCGTGGATATGTGCGCTATATAAATATCCAATCTATCTATCTATCTAAAACGCATTTTGAAATAGTACTTTCTGCTATTTTCATCTTTGAACTTCACAATGATATCAATATTATTCAATTCACAAACTGTTTGACAGTTAATGAATTAAATAGATAGTAGACCATAGAAAAGAGTCTTAAGACTCCATTCCTCTCGGAATCCCCACTGCAGAGATATTCCATGACCTACTTGTACTGACTGAGAATAGTCGCCAACTTCACATTGTCTGCTAACATCCAGACACAGGGACAGGGCTCGATACAGGTCCAGACACGCACTCATACGTTCTGAAACCAACACAATCAACGTGCCTTCATACTACTACATGAGCGCAGGAAAATATATCCCTCTTCAGACTGTTTGAACCAATTCTCCCTCTACATATATTATCTTATAACAATACATTGAAAAGATTTTTCTAATGGACATGAAAGTTTCTGACACAAGCATGACTCAGGGAAACAAACAGACATTAGGATAAACACAGTCTACACTAGTGGGGTACATAACACACTGTCAAGAAGGTCACACATTGTAACCATAATTACAGGAGTCTTGCAAGCTATTCTATCATCAGATCATTGTTGGAGCCTGTGCTGAAACAAGCATGGGGAACTAGTGACCTATCCTTTCTTGAATCCCTGTATATGTTTGACATGAAACATAAAAAACAAGGAGGTTTTGATCCAACATATGAACCAAAGAAGACATAATTTAGATTTAGATTTAGATTTCAAGATTCAGTACTTGCTGTTGAAATCAGCTGGGATGCAACTGGCAACCGATACCTTGCCTTGGAAGCGAATGGTTAATACTGACAAATAGTCACTTCGTTCACTGCTACCCTTCATAGGAAGGGTTTCAGGTTCACAACCAGGCATGTGATATTTTATGATAGTATTTAGTAACAGCAAGTCAAACTTATATCAATCTTTTAAACTTGCACATGTAAAATAATTCTGAAGACAGTCCCTGCAACCCGTGCAATTGGGTTAAAAAATCCCTGTCATTTCTTGCAGATGCCCATGAACCTGCAGACAACAGAGTGCCGTCACTGGAGGTTTATAAGCTGAGAAAAGTGTAGGGTACTAGGCACCCATTCTTTCTTAATCCACATGGTGGGCTGATGGACACATAGGGCAGGGCATTGGGGACTTATTCGTTACAGAATCGCCATTGAGTATTTTGTTGAAACAGCTGACCTGGACTGCACATGGTGAGAGCAAGACTGGCCAGTTCGACAGCAGTGTAGGACAGATCCCGCAGCTTGCTGCTGCCCTCCAATGTGTCGTCCTCCTTCTTCTGGCACAGCTGCAGGAAGGACAGTGCCACCTTGTACAGGGTCTCAGCTGTGGAGCAGGACGGGTCACTCTCCAGCAGCTTACTGCAAAATACCACATGTGAACATCCTAAACAATTATTTGTGAGTCTATGCTGTTTTGTGAGCGAGTGAGTGGGTTTAGTTTTATGCCACACTCACCACTATTTCAAATATATGATGACAAGAAAGGTTACTAACAGTGGATTATGAACCTTATGCATGAACTCAGATTATTTTACGGCTTAGAATTCTTCATATATACTCTGACTGATTGAAAGGACTGCAGGATAACATCATGGATCAGATGTGATTTGAAGTGTCTCACAGACTGCTGAAAATTCACCATGACTGAAACCATAGTACAATTCTTAAAGGTCACATCCAACCAAAAAAGCAAACACGATTAAAACACAATTATCACTTATTGATGATATATAAAATGCAATGCTGGTTAAACAAAATAAACACACAAAATTATAAGTGTAATTGCAAATCAAAAGTGTAATATTATGTACTTGGGTTTACCTCCCTCGAAACGAAGCAGCTGTGATACCAAACCAAGTCAGAGCCAGTGGTTGTGCTTTCAAGTGTAACAAAACTTGTTCATTGGCCACTGGTTCATTTGCCAATACGCTTAGCCAGCTCTTTGTTTATGACTTATAAGCCCGAGAGGTGTTAATTGCATGTGGTCAGTGACTGAAGTTGTGCATTGCATATTGTCATTACCAGACATACAGGCAGACACATAAGTATCAGTAAAGCAGACACTGAGTTGTCTGAGTTGACAGAATTTGCTTATCACAATCAACAAGTTTTTTTAAAAGTAACAAGTAGATTACATGTATGTCCTTGTTTCTTTACACATCCAAAATTAGACTACTGCTCACGACCTCATACTCCGGGCAGGCATACTGTATGAAGATCCGCAAACCTATTCACTGCGCATACGTTATGAGTGCTGGGGGCAAAATTAGTGAATCGTTTGACCTCTGATTTCGTGAACTTTTTTCCATCGTGTTTTTTTTCAACTTCATAGGTTGAACTGACATTTTTGATGTCTTGTTTCACTAAGTGCATACCAAAAGGTATCAAAATTTGCAAACTTGTGTTTTACGTTGCATGTGACCTTTAAGATCCTAAACAATTTATTTGTGAGTCAATGCTGTTGTGTGAAGCTGAAAGCAATGTTTATCAATTTTGATATATGGTAACTATCATGACAGCTCTTGCTTGCTTATACTGATGGCAAACTAGTCCTGGAGGGCGGCACTCAACAATATGTCTCAACACTATGAAGACTGCAAGAAATGACAAAGTGTAATAGTAAACAACCAACATAACAATAACTGCTTTAGCGAATGAGGCCATGGAAACACTTTCTCCCCTGCTGGTACTCATCTTACCTGCAGTGTTTGACTGCCGTCTCCATGTCACCTGTGCCGGAAGCCTTGATCGCCAGCTGACCGTGGAGATGGACCAGCGATATATCCAGCAGACTGGTCAGTCTGTGAACAACACACATAACCTAATGGCTAACTGCTGCATTAAATGTCAAGTGAAACCTTTGTGGTGAATACTCATACACATTTGCCATCCTTCTCACTACTTTAAAGTTAAATGAATATATCACTGTGTATGTATAATAAAGGTATTATTATAACATAGTGTCTTGTACTTCAGTAATAAGATACTGTCTTGCTAAATAATGTTAACTAGAAAAGACACACTCAATGACGGTAGCAATATTGATGAATATCAGGGATACAATTCACTTAGGAGATAAACATTATGTGCTGGCCAATTTCCGGGTATTATTGAGTATTTGAAGCACAGGAATGCGTTTGGAATTTGGAATTTGCATTTTTTGAATGAAATATTCCTGTGCTTTAAATACTCAATAACACCCGCAAATTGGCCATGACGTGATGTTTAATGACATTGTAAAGAAAACAGTAAACCAAAGGGTTTTACTGTCTGCACTACGTTTACACTGAGTACAGCTACAGCAGTGAAGTGTCATCAGCTGGCCGTTTCAGCTGGTTCCCATGGTAGCATCTGGAGTGGCTCATTTGTGACGTCATTCTAACTTTACGTCACAATATGATTTGAATGACATCACCACTGTTGACGCCACAACAAAACTATTGTTTGCGGTGTTTCTACGAGCCTATACACAGTGAATAGTCTTGCAGTTTCCGTGATTCTAATACCATTTGATCATGTTTTTCAACCAATCAGATTACAGAACACAGTGACTTTTGGATTACAATTCAAAATAGCTGGAGATCTGATGGGCTACATGAATTATGCATAAATTGCAGTGGTATGTAGTGATAAATGCATTATGATGTAATGACATCCATGGCCCTGAATGATACGTTATATTATTTCATCTCGTATTTCTCAGTGCATTGTGCTTTACCTCAAAGACAGTTGATCAAACATGATAATACCTGACTGAATTTCGGTTTACACCATAGGAACTGATATTTCAGGTCACACATTTCAACACTGGTGAGGTAGCCAAGTGGTTTATGAGTTAACACAGAGATGCCAACTCCAAAGTGGTGCAATTAGGAATCTGAGCTCCCTAAGATTGAAATAAACCCTAGTAATTTCCTCAACAAACTAGGGAACCATATAAACTATTGCACTCAAGGAATGCAACATTTCAATATCCTCACATGTAGACATCCTTTCACAACTGAAACCGGTTTGCTGTACTCGGTATTAAATAGAGCATGGAATTTATCAAACAGCCTACTCAACTCCAGGATTACTTTTTGTGTGTAACCAATATGAAAACTTCTGTAAACAAAGTGCTGCAGTTATATCATCATCATTAATTATAGGTCAAAGATGATCCTAGCCCTCCAGTAAGTAAGATATATATTTGTCATATTTTTAAAAAATTTGAATGAATTCAGCTTTGCCAAGATCGCGGAATCGACATGCATTTTTTCAGGATGATCCTGACAAATTCGGGAGGGCTGGCATCTCTGATCAAATGGAAAGCCTAGGTTTGATTCTCCACATGGGTACAATGTGTGAAGCACATTTCTAATGTACCCCATCTGTGATATTGCTGGAATATTGCTAAAAGCAGCTTAAAACCAAACTTTTTCTTTCCTGTATAGTACAGGTAATACTGAACAAGTTGGCTGACTTACCTATAAACTTTTGCATAGTTGATATCACCCTGAAAAGAAACATAAATACATAGTAAAACTTGGCATAATTAGCCCAACTCCCATTATAACTGCACCCATAAAACCAAATAGAATCCTTTGTTTTCAAATAAACCTAAAAGGTATGTAAAGCCAAGTGTTCCCATCCAATCCAGTTCACTGGAAACTGTAATTCTCATCACATGTACTGAATGCACTTTTCACATGCAAACGATGATGATCAGAAATCTCACAATATGGAACAAAAAACAAACAAGCTAAGTTGACGGTAGATGGGTGATATCTATTGTCATTAGCATCCACACACACAGACACAGTTCACAGTTAAACCTCACCTTTATTGATACTTGCGATGTGAAGAAGTCTGTAAGGTAGGAGACAAGTACAGCCTCCCTGGACGTCCGACAACGATACTGGGACAGCGTCAGGTACTTGTTGTACTCACACTGTAACACAAGAACAGCTCGATACTTCAAAATACAATACACAACTGGGACTGTTCAGCTTCACTAACTCCTGGTGCAAAACGAAAAGCAAGATTGGAAATATATGTGAGTATTGTGAGTTTCAGTTTCCCGTATGTACATGTAATCAGTGACTAAGTAACGTCAGTAGTTCCAGATGAGATATACTCTGCATGCAAAACAACTCTTGATGCTGACAAACACCTATCAGACTCTTTTTATGAACAATTGAGCACCAGTTTGCTCTTGCAAGAGTTGGACATACAATTCTGTTGATTGACAGAGGCAAGATATCAAATACACCCCATGAGAAACATATCTGTCCACAGGGTGAGCGAAATGAAATTGAACATGCCCTTCACTTGACACTGTCAGAAAAGGTATTCTACCATGTAATGTCATCAGGACCCATCAGTGCAGATGCTCCAAAAACTTATGGTAACAACTTCACACTCTATGCTAAGATTAAACATTCCTTCATGTTACTTGAAAGAAACGTAAATGGTTGTTTAATATCACTGATATTATTGCATCATGTATTTGGGCCTATGGCCACATACGTAAGTTACAGAGTGAGTGAGTGAGTGAGTGAGTGAGTGAGTGAGTGAGTGAGTTTAGTTCAGTTCAGTTCAGTTCAGTTCAGTTCAGTTCAGTTTTATACTGCACTCAGCAATATTCCAGCTATATAGTGGTCTGTAAATAATCGAGTCTGTACCAGACAATCCAGTTATCAACAGCATGAGTATCGATCTGCACAACTGGGAACCGATGACATGTGTCAACCAAGTCAGCGAGTCTGGCCACCTGATCTCGTTAGTCACCTCTTATGACAAGCATAGTTGTCTTTCACAGCAAACATGAGTTGCTGAAGACCTATTCTATCCCAGACGATTATGGAAATAAACACACTGACATTTAATAGTCAACTCTTGCCGATAATGAGAATAGTCACACTCCAGTGTAATGATAACTATGAAATACACCACTTCAAACATTAAACTGATCTGATCAGTTTTTGCAATGGCTGAATGCATGTTTTTGTTCCTATCTATTACTGACCTGCAAAGCCAAAAGAGCTGTCATTTCACTGTAGTCCTTCCTCATTTCCTCAT
The DNA here is from genome assembly GCF_037392515.1 of Haliotis asinina. Classification (NCBI taxonomy): domain Eukaryota; kingdom Metazoa; phylum Mollusca; class Gastropoda; order Lepetellida; family Haliotidae; genus Haliotis; species Haliotis asinina. The sequence goes on along the minus strand of NC_090287.1, from coordinate 19,902,315 downwards.
AGATCTCACAGTTAACATGGTCCTGGACATCTGGGGAACAATGTAACACAATGATCACATGGTGAAGTTCACACAAACAGATACACCAGCCTCTGCACTACTCATGCTAGTCAAGTATCATGGTATGATATAACCAGGTGAGCTTTTAAAATCAAATTTAGCTATAAAAAGTAACCACACAAGTTAATTCTGAAAATGTTAACATCTTCAAAGTTATTCTCCTTTCACATGAGTTCTGCTTCACAATATTAAACTCTTGATAGAGCCTTTGAAAACCTACTTTTTAAATCAACTTACGATAGAATTCATACAAGCTTCACAGCTCACTAGAGCACAAGCTACATACAGTGATTAGTAACCCTAGTTACAGTACATCAGATGTACACCCATTAACATCTACATTGTAGTTTACAAGTAAGTAACAGAATAGTGCTTCTATTACTACTGACCTACTTCGAGTCCAGTTCCAATCAATTGCAGGTCTGAGCCATCTCCAGATCATGCAATAATTATGCTATCAATAATCTTCAAAACATTTATCAATGATCTTCCAAAAATTTATCAATGATCTTCGAAACATTCAAATTTCCCCCTACCTTGCAATAGTATACGAGCAGTTCCAACTGCAGCCTCAGTGAACAATTTCTTGGATTTCAGGATGTCCTGAAACCGGAGTGCATCAGCATGAGAATCAGGAAGTCAGTTACACCATTGTGTGACAGCTCAAAGTGGAACAAAGACATCAAATGTAACATTGGTTGTAGACATTAATGGCTTTGGATAAATCTATGAGAATGGATTGTGATCTGAAAGAAGGGGGACTACTCTACACAGTTAATTGTGATACTCTCAGCCAGAAGACCACCTTAACCCTGTGTATATAGGACTGAATCGGCTGCACTTCACATCACACCATACTGTACTGTAGATCTGATGTTAATCTGTGTAAACAGGTATGCAGTATGAGCACATACATGAACACAACTAGCGACTTATTGCCATGTGGGTCAAAGAGGACTTTCCGGTAACACAAGCACATGTAACAGTTAAGAGGAAATATCCAAAATGACCAATCATGCAAAATTCCACACAATATTTGCACATGTAAATATTACCCAAACCAGAACATTTATCATGCTGTATACTTATCAGGGCATAGTCTATGAAACATTTACTTTCTTCATTTTCAGAAACACGGAACCAAAACATGATTGTCTGTCACCAAAGCCTAATGCTATTTAAAACATAATATATCAATATTTACAATACCTAATAGTCTTGCTCCAAAGGAAGTCTTTGAATGTCATTTAGAAGTGAAAATACATAAGAATGAAGATTTTTATGGATATCAACTTCTTTATGAGAGAACACAACGTTTCGGAGTTAATGCTTACTCCTTCATCAGGTGATTGAGAAAGGGATACAGAGGTGTATTTATATGTACAGGTAAAACAATAACAAAGTAACAAGTGGAATGAGTTAACGAAAGCTAGTATAAACAAGCACTGATGGGAAGCCGATAGTTAAGATAACAATGATGGAAGCCAATGGTAATACATTACAGTTGATTGGATATGTTTACATAACATGATTGGGGATAAGGATGGAAGCCAATGGTGATACATTACGCATGATAGGATGATGTACATAACACACGATAGGGGGTGAGCATGTTTACATGAGGGTTGGTGATGTACAAACACAAGTATGTACTCGGGTAGATAGGCTATACATGAATTACATAGATAGAATGTACACAGGTAGATGAGATTTGCTCCAAAGGAGTAAATAATGAACCAATTTCTCAAAACACTGTTGAAGCAACATGTTATATCTAGGATTAGATTTTTCTTAGTAAAGTACAGAATCTTTTGTACTTTGTGTACCCTTCAGACATGTATAAAATGGCATGGCTCCCCTTGCCCAAGCTATGAATAAACAATACCTTTTAAAGAGTGGTCAAAAGTTTCTACCTGCGTGTCATGTATGACTGTGTCAAGCTTGACCTGTGTCAGAATGATGATCCGCCTCCCACAGTGAAGAGCGATTTCAGGGGTCAAGGATTTCAGGAGGTCAAAATAATCTTCAAGCTGCAACATGACATCCATTGGAGGAATTGGAACAACACTGATTCCTATTTTAGGGGAAAATGTTGAGATATATCTTCTTAATTTTTGTATAGAAATATTATCTAAAATTAAAGATTTAAATTTCCCAAAACACACCTTGACATCTCTATGAGTTCAACATGGAAATGAAATCAGTGAAAGTCCAAGTTTTCCAAGAAAACGTTACTTCAGAATCATTGTCATTTTGCTGGTCACTGACCCTGTTGTGAGAGACGAGCCATTGCAGTCGGAAGAAGTACAGTTCTGTCTCCAGCTTCATCTCATATGTGGTGATCAGCTGGACTGCATCCGTTATACACGTTGCCATGTCTTGTGCCAGGATGTGGTACATCATTTGCTGCAATACACACAGAATATTTAGTGAGAGTATTTTCTTACTGGTATTTGTATTTAGCATTTAAAAGCAGGTTGTATAACATTTTTATAAATATTGGTGAGATTTAATTATTTTAAAGTATGAGTATTTGAAGAATGAAGAACCTGTGAAGGTCCAGGTTAGAAGTAGTCTATAGTGACTCATGTGTTTAGTAAGAGGCAACAAACTGGATCGATCAGTCATGCTCGCTGACTTGGTTGACACACGTCACTATATCCCAGTTGCCTAAACCACGTTCTCATGCTGGTGATTGCAGGATTGCTGTATCCAGACACTGAAGTTTCAAGGACTGCCACCATAGAGAGGCAATTGCTCAGCACAGCGGTAAACAATAAACAAACCAAATCAAAAACACACGAATGATGAACAAAAGAATGAACAAACCCAAATATCAAGAATTTCTGACCTGTATTTTACTTCTAGTTGGCAGATGGATTTTCTTCATGCCATATTTCTTCATTAATTTCTTCACCTCCAACATGTGACACTCCTCTTTAATCCTCTTCACACTAAACACAATCATGAAGTTATGGATGAAATATGTGTCTAACATATGTAGAATACTTGTCCTAAGAAAGAGACCAGCATTCATTATAAGCACTCAGCTATAGAGAATGCACAATGTAATACATGCGTACAGGTATCATTATTATAGTTAATGTGTAATCTGGACACAGAGTTAAACCAGTGATTGTGCATGGGACGTAAGAAGATATTCCTGAAAGTGTTCAGTTCTTAGACCTCAGTGGATCACTGGATAAACCACGACATCCAGTGTTGTCACACATGTGCAACATTCAACACATATCAGTACGTCAAGAGTACACGGCATAATATGGGCCATTACAATAAATCTTATTAAAGATGAGCATAAACCAAGGGATAGGTTCAAGAAAGTTTCAGATGTCCTCAACACTTACATGGGATGATCTAGCTGTAAGCCTCTCTGTATCAGCTGTTCCACATTGTTACTCAACGGCAGTGACGCACACTCCATCACCTCCAGGATTGCCTCCCCTTTCTCCTACAGCAACATTTCAAACATCAAGGCCCTGAGCTGAGGACTGTCCAAACTACACTGAAGCTTACGATGAAGAGTTATGCCTGCTACTCCTTTTTTTGAGGATTTAAATACAAAATAATGAGTTTTTAACAATAAAAAGACATCATTTTGCAAACCTTGCCATCAATTGTTTTCACAGACTTCAATCCAATAAAAAAGATGAGTGCTAAGCCATTTTATTAATAGTGCATATTTACGACGCTCACATATCCATGGTCATAAGCATGCTCAAGGCACAGAACCTAAGGAGTATGAGGGTTTAACAGTCATATGATCTATGTCAGTGGGTACCCATTTTCTGCTGGGTGAACAGGGGGCAATTTTGAGAAAAACTCATATGCCAAAGGTGAGGCTGCATCTATCACATTCGCTTCGTTGTCGAGCAGGACCAAAGCCTTAGAAACTCGCAGGTGTCAAGCGCAGTCACCCATCCATGGACTTACTTCAACTGATTCATGACCTGAGCCCTAAGCACTGGATCACACACCACCATCTTACCTGTCCAGACACATTTACTAGACCTGCTCTGAAATTATCAATTCATCTTACAAGACAAATTAAATACAAGGCACCAAAAGTGAAAGTGTGTGTAGCCTCACCCTTAGGCCTTTAATGAAGTCGATGACAGCAATGGCCTTCGTCTCCCACGCTGACTCCCCTGTGTAGGAGGTGATGTTGCCTGTCCGCTCCAGCAGATCCTGGTAGGACAACAGATAGAACATCATTGACAAGATTACCCAGTTTTCCAGCATGTCATTATAACAACACTGGCCAAGCTGTTTGAACATCATACATATTTGATGTGATGTCACACATTTTTCATGTCACAACTGATACTTTGATTCTTCATGTTACAACAGTTCTTCTGCATGTAATTGATAATACGTCCTACAAATGAAATATATTTGATATGGCTAGAGTGAGACTTTATATGCTGCTTTTACTTAGAAATGGGTTCCACACATTGTACTCATGTATGGAATTGAACCTGGATCTTCAGCATGATGAGTGACCACCTAAACCACAAGGCTACCCTACCACAGGAAGATAATGCTCTTTCTGATCCTGCATTTGGCTGACCAAACATTCCGTTATTCCACATTGTGAATTGGCATTTTACTTCTGCAATGGTGATGTTTCATGTCAGTAAGAAACTATCACATTACACTTTTATCACAACCAGTTTTCTAAAATCAACATACAAAAGTTTAACGGTGATAACACTCACACTACACAAAGTAAAAAAAGATCCAAAGTGAAATAGATCCAAACAATGTTTAGCAATAGATGAGATACCTTGATATACTTGGAGAAGACCTGATCTTCGTTGAGCCTGTGTTCTCTCATGTAGGGTCGGATCTGTCTCTCCAGTGTCGGCACGATCAGTTCCAGGGCTACCACCTTGTCCAGCATACGGAACGCCACACTCTCTGTCGTCTCCTGTGGGAATTGGCACATTTGACATAATGTGAATGTGTTCCCAGCCTGGGCTGGTTGTAAGTGGTGATGTAATGGGTTTGAGTAGTCAGGCTCCGTTACATGTAAAACGGCAAGGGATGGACAGATGGACGGACAGAAAGACAGTAATAAGCACTATTTAGTCCTGATATCCAAGCTAATACAAACACATGGTTTGATTATGGAAATGAAACTTTATGCAACCTTAGGTAATAACCTTGCTGTCCCAGACAAAAAGCAGGATGTGACTGCTGATAAAGTAAAATTCTAGATAATGCTTAAGTTTTGGTATTAGTGATTTAGAACATTATTATAATCAAACCATTCTGTGTCTGATAAGATTATTCTATCTTACCTTACAGAATTTCTTTTAATAATAAAAACATTCAATGTCTCACTGTCCCTGTAGTCACTGCTCATAAGGGACTACAGTGAAACACATACAACCCTTGTGGAGATAACACTCTATCATGATGTAAAGCTTAGAAAACGTTAGAAAAGCTAACTTCCTGTTTTTGTTGGCAACCTACTGTTTTCAGATAGCGCAATCTTTGCAGTTTGGTAAAATTCTCTACAGATGCCACATAAGCAGCATGATGATTATTGCTGAACTAGCAAAATATATTAACATGCACACGGTGACAGCTGGTAAAATGAGGTTGCATTTGGCAGTTTCAGGTTTATCACATGCAAGTTCTAAATACTTGAATGTAGCCGTAATGGTACTCTAAGATCAGAGTGGGTATTTTCGTAAAATATACAGAAGTCAGTATGAGGCAAGGTTACTGGAAAATTGAAAAGGATTCCAAAAAGAGGCAACTTTAAAACATGAATTGATACATGTGCCATATTTTCAGGTGTAAACATACAAAGCATTAGTAAATCATCACATCCCAAGGTCCAACACAACCTGTATAAAGAGCTACAATCGGTCATGCCACACACTATGACCAGCTAATTCCCTTTCCATTCCCTACCCACAAAGGGTTGACTTGAAGCCACTGACCTTGAGAAAATCTGTAAGTCGAAGATTACACTTGTACTTGTTGTGGAGATTACAGAGATGCTTCAGGGACGTCATCATCTCCTGCAGAGGCTGCAGGGTCTTCTCACTCTTGTTCATACTCTGTAACACAGGCTCTACGTCAGCACTATTGGGACATCTACTGACTGAACGGCCTGATGCCAGGGACAAGTCAGTTTTCATTTTGGGCAATCAAATAATGGCATCTTACCTGTACATGGCTACTAGAAAATTTCGGCTTACAGTTTCAAACTGCAAATAAACTTTGATTTTATTTCATATCTGCCAAAATGTAGCTATTAAATTTCCCAATGATAACAGAGTAGAGTTATCTTTCTCTGCTATTTATCACTTCTAAATAAATAGTCCACTGAACATTAACACCAAATACCATGTTGATTTATTCTTTCATAATTACATCATCATGATTATGTCGTAAAAATCAGGGTAAGTTGAAAATTAGTCAGGACAAGTGATGTTTTAAGTCACCCACAAGTCATCCACCCTGTACCCCTAAGACATCTGTGACTTTCCTAAATGTTTGGTTGTTTTTTCCTGAGCAGTTACATGTATCATTTCACCCATCAGTCCACATGATCAATGAATCATTAGGGTCCTAGTCAAAAGGGCCGCATGAAAAAAGGGCCGCAAAACAGGAAAGTCAAAAATGCTGCACACCCTTAGTCAAAAGCGCTGCATGAAAAAGTCAAAAGGGCCGCATCAAAAAGTCAAAAGGGCCTCAGACTCCTAGTCAGAAGGGCCTCAGACTCCTAGTCAAAAGGGCCTCAGACTCCTAGTCAGAAGGGCCTCAGACTCCTAGTCAGAAGGGCCTCAGACTCCTAGTCAGAAGGGCCTCAGACTCCTAGTCAGAAGGGCCTCAGACTCCTAGTCAGAAGGGCCTCAGACTCCTAGTCAGAAGGGCCATGTATAAATAAGATAATAATAATAACATCTTTTTTCAAAATTGTTGTAGCAGAAGATTTTTACATCTGCTCAATGTATATTTTGTACATACTAGTCCTGTTCTTAATAGATATTTTTGTAAATATTAGAAATAAAATAATGACAAAGAGTAGATTATGTAATGGATATATATTTCATTTCAGTATCAAACCACTTCCCATTTATGATTATGATAAATATAATATCTTTCAGAATGGTACCACAATGCTCCAGAAAGAAACTAAAATATTGCACAAAAACACATGTACCCATACACAATATATTCCTTTCATGCCCTGGTTGTGTTTTGACTAACATGTAAGTTGTCACTAATACCTTGGATGGCTTGTTTATTCATCTCTACAATGTACATTTTGTGCATACTAGTCCTGTTTTCAATATTAGTAAGAAAATTGTGACAAACATTAGATGTATGTAATGGTTATATATATCATTGCACACAAAGTCATCATTTCAAGAGATCACATTCAAATTTCACACTCGACTGGTCCTGTCAGCCTTGAACACAAGCACAGCAGTTCCACTGGGCTAATGTCTCCATTCTTAAAGAGCTTCCAGGCAGCAAAAACTTCCTTCTGGGTCCTGCTGGCTCATAATCATAAATGGGAAGTCTTTTGATACTTCAATGAAATATGTAACCATTACATAATCTATTGTTTGTCATTTTTTTATTTCTAATATTGAAAAAGATATCTATTAAGAACAGGACTAGTATGCACAAAATATACACAGAGTAGATGGAAAATCTTTTACTATAATTTTGGAAAAAGATGTTATGATTATTATTTTACTTAAATGTAGCCGTTTTGACTAGGAATCTCAGGCCCTTTTGACTTTTTGATGCGGCCTTTTTGACTTTTTTATGTGGCCCTTTTGACTAGGGGTTTGTGGCTCTTTTGACTTTCTTGTGGCCATTTTTACTTTTCTGTTTTGCGGCCCTTTTGTCATGCAGCCTTTTTGACCTGTTCCAAATCATTACAGGGTCTAGAGAAATTATCAAAACATACAGTTCTCTACACCTTTATTTCACAGGGCATTTGTAATGCCTGCAAGGACCCATAAAAGCATTAATTACGTATCCCTATGGTTACCGTGTTTGTCAGTCAAGCCAAAACCCTGCATGTTGTATATGTATTTTGTTATGATTACAACAATTTGTGTGCATAAAATGGCTTAATGTCTAGTCCTAAAACACCATGTTAAGACTGAAATAAATAATGACTGACCCAGTTAATGTTAGACTTTTATCAAATAATCTATCCTTACCTTCCTGACATTTTCAGCTGGATTAAGTCCTGAAGTGGTTGTCAGTTTCAGAGCCTCACTGACACTCCTGTGTGTCTCTTGAAGGAAGCTCAGGGCATTCTCTGGCCATCCTGTCTGAAAAATGCCCAGTAAAGCCATTGATATAATCTTGGTCCTACTCAACACTGTACTAATTCCACATATACGGCTACAATGCAAGTTGCAATTTAACGATGCCTGTCAAGCATCAAAGCTGGAAGACCTAGTGGCAACGCTTGCAAACTGGAATCGCCAGAGTGAATTATAGGGTATATGATTTTGAACAGTCGATAATAGCTTATTTTACCATTTTGTGTTTCATTGTAAGTCACTTGTTCTGCTGATCGGTGGCTTCATATACTACCGACAAGAAATAAGGGAACTAATGAAATAATAGAGAATTTGAAACTGCTATAAAAATCCACTAAATCAATTTTAGGCGTCAAGTTCAATATCTGGTGTGTCCACCATGTTGGGCAACACATTCACGGCACCTTGATGGCATGCTGTTAATCAATTTCCAGATGGTTGCCCGTGGTATTGCCCGCCATTCCTCTTGTAGAGCTGCACCAAGCTGGGCCAGGTTGACAGGTCCTGGGTCCCTGGCGTACACCCTTCGACCAAGAACGTCCCAGAGATGTTCCATTGGGGACAGGTCTGGGGACTTAGAGGGCCAGTCCAATGTCTGGATATCTTCTTGTCGTAAATAAGCAGAGACAATTCGGGCCCGATGTGGTCGGCATTATCATCTTGGAATACAAAATTTCGGCCGATAACTCTAGCCAATGGAGCCACAACAGGACGCAATATTTGGTCAACGTATCGCTGAACAGTCATGGCTCCGTTAATGATGACCAAATCTGATCGTCTGTCATGTGTAATCGCGCCCCACACCATGACACTAACACCTCCATATCGATCATGGTCAAGAATTGCTGCTCTGGCATATCGCTCCCCGCTCCGACGCCAACAACTTTCCTGCCATCTGTGAATCGTAGGCAAAACCTTGACTCATCAGAGAACATGGTGTAACACCAGTGGCGCATAGCCCGTCCCTGATGCTGCCTAGCCCATGCCAATCTTTGGCGCTTATTGTGAGCTGAAAGGGTGACACCCGTAAAAGCACAGGCTGTCTTGCTTTCAGACGAGCTTGATAGTCGGTTGAGGTTGAAATGCGTCTTCAAGTGAGTGTGCGTAATTCTCTATTGATGGCAGGGGCCAATTTAAACCTATCGCGTAGAGCAATTAACATAATGAGACGATCCTGTCGTGGTGTCGTTGATTTTGGTCTACCACGCCCAGGTCTCGTTGCAACCCCACCCGTTTGACGGTACTTATCCCACAGGCGTGAAATTACACTTTTTGATTTACCCATCTGCCGGGCAACTTCACATAATGATGTCCACCCCCACTATCATCCCCACAATTCTCCATTTTGTTGCTTCACCGAGATACTGCCTCGGAGGCATTTCTGTCAGTAAGTGTCAATCTCTATGGCATTAGTGATTGCCACTTCTCCAGTACATTTACAGGAGTTAACTTCTGTATGCATGTGTAGCACATGCTGGGCATGCATTATGCGAAATTCCATTGTCATTGGATGTTGCGTTTGGTAGATACGCCACGATAACGGACCCTGTCACAGTCAAAGTCATCTACATTCAATTTCTTGGTTCCCTTATTTTCTGTCGGTAGTATATGAAGACAGTAAGTGTCAGGTTTACTTCATTGTTAACATTCACCATGATTCTCTCTATAAGATATCATGAGGGACAGTCTTACTTATTCACTCAATGATGATGGGGTGATACTTACTGGACTAAATATTCATGCTTTACCATTAAAATCTTGTCATCTCTAACAAGAACATATTGCTGAGGAACAATTGAGTTTTACGCTATTTTTAATCAATATTCCAGGAATAATGCACCAGGCACACGAGAAATGGGCTTCAGACATTGTACCGATGTGGGGAATCAAACCCAGGTCTTCAGCGTGACAGGGAAAGGCTTTAACAACAATCCTATCCAACCACCCCTGGTATGGGACGAATGGGAAGTTCCAAATGGAATAAAACAAAGTGAACACATACCTTTTCCAAGAGTTCCATGTTAAGGGCCTTTTGAATGACCCAGCTGACAATGTTGAACTGGAAATCATGAAACATTACCATGTCTATTAACAGTCAAAGTAGCTGAACATTTGAATTTAACAGTATCCCCACACATGTATGGTAGATAAAACCATGTCAAGGCAAGGCAACAAACTACATGTGTCTCATTTGCTCACTTCCTAATGCATGGATCAAGACCAGCTGATAACTCAACCATGCATGGATTGAGAGCAGCTGACAACTCAACCATGCATGGATTGAGAGCAGCTGACAACTCAACCATGCACGGATTGAGAGCAGCTGACAACTCACCAATGCATGGATTGAGAGCAGCTGACAACTCAACCATGCACGGATTGAGAGCAGCTGACAACTCACCAATGCATGGATTGAGAGCAGCTGACAACTCAACCATGCACGGATTGAGAGCAGCTGACAACTCACCAATGCATGGATTGAGAGCAGCTGACAACTCAACCATGCACGGATTGAGAGCAGCTGACAACTCACCAATGCATGGATTGAGGCCTGCTAACAACTCACCAATGCATGGATTGAGGCCTGCTAATAACTCACCAATGCATGGATCGAAGCTTGTTCACAACTCACTAATGTATTGTTTGAGGCCTGCTAACAACTCACGAAACAATAGATAAAGGCCTGCTAACAATGAACCAATGCATGGATCGAGGCCTGTTAACAACTCACAAATGCACAGATCAAGGCCTGCTGACACTCACCAATGCATGGACTGAGGCCTGCTAACAACTCACCAATGCATGGACCGAGGCCTGTTAACAATGAACCAATGCATGTACAGAGGCCTGCTAACAATGAACCAATGCATGGACCGAGGCCTGCTAACAATGAACCAATGCATGGACCGAGGCCTGCTAACAATGAACCAATGCATGTACCGAGGCCTGTTAACAACTCACCAATGCATGGGGCAGCTTTCTGCCAATGTGGGGTATGAGGGATGTGAGCAGCCACCCTTGGATATCTGAGGCGGTCATGTGGTCAGGGATCTCAGACAAGAAGTGGTCAATGACAGATGGAGTCAGTTTATCACCCCAGTCATTCTGGAAGAAAGAATATCCCTTGATTAGATTCATTTACAGTAAATGTAAATTTACCTTTCTTAAAGAACATTACTGAATATCAATGATTGGAAGTGGGCTCTTTCTTGCTGCAACTTCCACCATGGCAACATCACACCCCATTCTAACACTGGTGTGTCTGGTTCACACTGCTTAATGTTGGTCCACAGTCTAGGACAAAAATGGTACTCCCTTACCATGTTACACAGTACTGCAGTACAAAGTTCGGTCCATTTCGGATCGGTATATCATAATGCATAAAAATGCCAAGAGCCAAACCTTACATTGCTTAATAATATGAACAAAATAACCATAATATCTATCATTTTAAATGAACATTTCTGTCATTTTATGAATAGATACAAATGATGGCACGAAAACCAAAAATACCAATTTTTTTTATTTCATTAAGGTATACTGAACTGAAGTCAAAGTACACTGGTTCTACTAATACCACGGTACACCATTTTACCCCTACCACTGTCCCATATATTTTACCTACCTGGTGTCTGGTCCAGAGTGTAAAAGCCATGTGTGTGTTGCCATCTCTCATTGATCTCAGACATTCCTTCAGCATGTCCATCCTAGAGAAGTGTTCCCAGGTATCAGCACTGCAACAACGGTAACACATTTACTGTGAGTAAAAAAATTAGCTAGTCAGGGCCAAGCAAATCAGTGTATGGCAATAAGCCGAACAAACCCTTTCATCAGAACACAGCCCGGTTTCCCATTGTTTTTTCACACTGAGTAATAATCCAGCTACATCAGGACCAGACAATCCTGTGATCAGTATCATGAGCAGCAGTCCAAATGCTTACGAGTATGCTGACATGTCATGAACCATTCAGTTCATTAAGTTAAGAACAGCAAGTTAACATCAGAGGGGATGAAAAATAGAGACATTCAAGAAGTTTGTTGCCATGGTTACCTGTATTTATTTGATCCATAAATGTATCTGTAAGTCATGAGACGTCCCTCAGTGCACAATAGCTGAAAAAAAGGGAAACGGTTGAATATACAGTGCATTTAGTAACATCAATACTGGTTATATGGAACTCATGGAGAGTTATGATATTTTATCCAAAAGAGTGGATGACAATACAGCATTGGATGATCTAGTCACCCACATTACACACTGCAGTTAAGCAACAAATTGTAAGAAAGTTTGTGACTGACCAGCATTATTGGATCAGGACCTGGGACTTGGGTGTTGGGTATCATACGGGACCTGAATCAGGGTATCGGAGACCATACTAGACCTGATTTTGGGTATCGGAGACCACACTGGACCTGAATTTGGGTATCAGAGACCATACTGGACCTGAATTTGGGTATCAGAGACCATATTAGACTTGCATTTGGGTATCAGAGACTGTACTGGATCTGAATTTGGGTATCAGAGACCATACTGGATCTGAATTTGGGCATGGAGACCATACTGAAGCTGAAGCTGATCTGGCCTTTATGCATGGAGACCATACTGGAGCTGAATTTGGGTATCAGAAACCGTACTGGAGCTGAATTTGGGTATCAGAAACCGTACTGGAGCTGAATTTGGGCACAGAGGCCATACTGGAGCTGAATTTGGGCATGGAGACCATACTGAAGCTGAATTTGGGTACTGGAGACATACTGGGCCCGAATTTGGGTATCGGAGACCATGCTGGACCTGAATTTGGGTTTTGGAGACCATATTAGACTTGCATTTGGGTATCTGAGACCATATTAGACCTGCATTTGGGCATGGAGACCATACTGAAGCTGAAGCTGATCTGGCCTTTATGCATGGAGACCATACTGGAGCTGAATTTGGGTATTGGAGACCATACTGGACCTGAATTTGGGTATCAGAGCAAGCTGATCTGGCCTTTATGCATGGAAACCATACTGGAGCTGAATTTGGGTATCAGAAACCGTACTGGAGCTGAATTTGGGTATTGGAGACCATACTGGAGCTGAATTTGGGTATCAGAGACCATACTGAAGCTGAAGCTGATCAGGCCTTCATGCATGGAGACCATACTGAAGCTGAATTTGGCTATCGGAGACCATACTGGAGCTGAATTTGGCTATCGGAGACCATACTGGAGCTGAATTTGGGTATCAGAGACCATACTGGAGCTGAATTTGGCTATCAGAGACCATACTGAAGCTGAATTTGGGTATCAGAGACCATACTGGAGCTGAATTTGGCTATCAGAGACCATAGTGGAGCTAAATTTGGCTATCGGAGACCATACTGGAGCTGAATTTGGGTATCAGAGACCATACTGAAGCTGAATTTGGCTATCAGAGACCATACTGGAGCTGAATTTGGGTATCAGAGACCATACTGAAGCTGAATTTGGCTATCGGAGACCATACTGGAGCTGAATTTGGGTATCAGAGACCATACTGGAGCTGAATTTGGCTATCGGAGACCATACTGGAGCTGAATTTGGCTATCGGAGACCATACTGGAGCTGAATTTGGCTATCGGAGACCATACTGAAGCTGAATTTGGGTATCAGAGACCATACTGGAGCTGAATTTGGCTATCAGAGACCATACTGGAGCTGAATTTGGCCATCGGAGACCATACTGGAGCTGAATTTGGGCACGGAGACCGTACTGGATCTGATTTGGGTATCTGAGACGAAAATGGACCTGAATTTGGGTACTGAGAACCATACCAGACCTGAACTTAGATACTGTGGACCTGTTCAGTCCTAAACCTAACAACTTCAGACTTATTTCAGCACCCACTTCCCACAAGGGAGACAAGCATGGTGACCTGATGGGAACTTACCATGAATATCAGAGACATGTCTTGGCACAGACTCAGCAAAAAAGAGACATGCATGGGGTAGAGTGGGGACCTGCAAGACACCTTTATTCACACAGGAGGTAGAAAGTGTTCCTTGTGTGGCCTGTCTCGATGACATAAGACTCACCTTTGTCATCAGTGCTTCATCTGGGCTGGGTGATTTCCTCAGCTGTAAAGATACATTGGTTGATTTGATAGAAAGCAATAATATAACTTGTATCATAAACACTGACTTCAAACTAACTCAGCAAATGAACGGAAATGGGTTAGATCACTGAGGCCTCAACGGTACATGAATAAATGTTTTAAACTTTACTTGAACATAAAAAAGGTTTAATCAAAAAGCAACTCACCCTGGTCTTACAGAAAATGAGGAGTTTCCAAGTGTCGTCAAATGATGGTAATGCTGCCCTCATACACTTTTCTGCTATATCAGTGTCATCCTGCAGAACATCAGAAACATTCAATCAACGGATGGTCTACTACTTTTATAATCTACATCATAAAGAATGAAGTAATGTACAATTTAGTGCACATTTTGTAATTTAAAGAAAAAAGTACTGACAAAGTAATCAGTCAATCTTGTAGTGTATCCGACATCAGATTACACTCATGATGACCTCATTATGGGCTAAAACAGAATTGTAACATCTCTGTGAGAGTTATCTAAAATATTCTTGTACTGTAACATGAAAAGTTTTTTTAAGACATTTCAAACACGGGGTTACCATGTCTACGTCTACCTCATACTACATAATTATTTTATGTAATGGTTCTTCTGAAACTGAGATGGATCTGAAAAACACACAGAAGATATATTGATGTCAAACCTTAATGTTGTTCAAACAGTCCCAAAGTTGAGTGAGAAGGTCAGCTACCATGTCCGAATCGCACTTGTGGACATTCCAGGGAGACAACTGGTCAAGAATGTAGCTAAGTTTCACTTTGTAGACAAGCTGAAATGGCAGTATTTACATATGTATCACGCGTTGATATCTTACCTTCACTAATATATTCATTCACTTCACTTGTTTCTATTTAATACAAATAACACTACATATGATATTCAGATGGTGAAATCTGACAGTTTTCATTTGGGAAGTGACATAAACATTGCTATGAAAGGGTTTGGACATTTGAGCTTATTTTTGAAATATCGTTCCAGGTTCAAAATCTGGGAAAAAAAGTCTATCAATATTACAGACTGTCATAAATGCTTGTTACACAAAACTTGTATAGTAAAGTTGACATGACACTAGTTGTGGTTTAGAATGTGAGTGACTGAGCTTGGTTTAACTCCACTTTGAACAGTGTTCCACTTCCATCAGCTATCAGGCATTAGGTTTAATGTGGAAGGAAAACTCTATCTGCAACAGGGCCCTTATGTCAGGGCCAGGTCTCTGATGTTTACTACTTAACAGTTAAGTGGGAGCATGGGTGTGGTGCTGACAATCTGTGTGCTCCAGGGAGGTAACTCTGTACATGAGAGTGGTGTCAACCATACCTCAGTTGTTCATCATGTTCAGAATGATCAAAGAAAGAGAAACTGATTTGGCACGAACCTCCGTGTCCAGGTTAAACATCCTAGCAAACTTCTCAGCCTCATCAAAGCGCTGCTTGTGCAAAATCCTGTACAACCTGGGAACAAACATTCCACATCTCAATAAAAATATGAGCATAAATGTTGTTGTATTGAGTGAGTGAGTTTTGTTTCACACCACTTTTAGCAATATTCCAGCATCATAAAGCAGGAAACACAAGAAATGGTCTTAATTGTGGGGACTCGAACCTGGGTCTTCAGCAAGACAAGCGACTGCATTAACCACTAGGCCACCCCCAGTCCCCTCCAGTGACAAGATGGAGGTGTGCACTGATGCCAAATTAATCAGACCACATAAATCAGTGATGAAGTTTGTGTGTATCTTAATATAATAATATCAAGCAAATTCAACTGTGGTACCAGGATTCCAGGTAAAACATTTTGAGATATTTATGAATTATACTTGAATTCATGTGAAGCTATAAAGTGATTGAGCTCTTTTGGACATAACATTCTTTTCAAATCTGATTTCTCACCTTGTCTGTGGATTGGTCTCTGTCAGACATCGGAACCTCACAGTGGCAGACAGGCCTGGCTTCCTTGAAACATAACAGTATTGTGTGGACATCAGTGAGTGAGTTTTAGTTTTATGATGCTTTTAGCAATATTCCAGCACTGAAAAAAGACACCTGAAATGGGCTTCATGTGAGGGATTTGAACCTGGTTCTTAAGCATGATGAGTGAACGCTTTAACTAACAGGCTATCCCACCGCCCAAGGTGTGTGAGGGAGGAAGGATTATTGTCAAACCTGACTAAAGGGATGTGAACTAAAATAACATTGTAACTACCCACATTGGTAGTAATCTTATTGAAATATTAGATGTTTTTATGAAGTTCATTCTCTGTCATCAACCTGTCTCTTTTTATCAGCAATGTTACAGACAGACCATTGTGACAACTCTACCATGCAACATGCTGAACACCTGAGACATTATTCATGGACATGATGGAATGAAGACAATTGTCAGTACTTTGTGGCTAGAAATACGAGGCTGGTAGAGCAGTTGGATATTACGCCAGCATACTCTATACAGGTCAAACAACTTCAGACTTGTGGTACTTACTCTGAGGGACACACTTCTGCCACATATAGCACCTCCTGCAACAAAAACACATCAATCTACAACATGGTGTAAGGGTGAAATAATATCCATAAAGCGAGTGGTTCCCTCGAGGTGGTTATCAAAGTGAACCATGAGCTTAAGGTTGTTAGTCCGCATATACCACAAAGTCAAAAACATTTATATTCTTGGTGAATTATTATTAACTGCAATGTGCAGATATTATGATTTAAAAAGAAATAGAAATAAATGGTTGTGTATTTATTTATTGAAGATGTTTCCAATAAAAACATTGAGGTAGAGGCATAGGGTTGTGAAACCTGACCTGCCAAGGGAAAAGTTCTTCTCGAGGTGAAACACCGGGAACTAGATGACCCAATAATCAACCCATGTGGTATAGAACTACACATCTCATTATGGGGATAAACTACACATACCTGTGTGGGGATACACTGGGAGAGGATAGAATCTGCTGACAGTTGAAGTGAGTACACAGGTTTGAAGGATGGCATCTCCCGGATAGACAAAGCACTGCAGCCATCGTCAGTTGTGGACATCAAAACCAGCTTCATGCTCGTCAGACTGGAACACAGAAGACAGAACCAAAATGGAGGTGCATATCTTCAGTGCTTGTATTGTTTGCATTTTGTTCAACATTATAATACACCAGATGAATAAAACAAATTCTCACATCCCGTACACATGAGAAGCAAGTAAAGCATGAAAACATGGTCATCAATATCCACCACTACATTGATCTGTTCCAATTTAGTTCCTGCTTTTTAAACTACATCACTACATTCATGCCCTGAATAACCACGTATCTATGATGGTTACTGAGAAAAAAACTGTCCCCATTTGGGATACTGTGCACAAAGTCAAGAAATACATGACAAGGGCCATAACTCCAGATTGTAACAGTTTCTGTTTCCAGTCTCCATCAAGGCATTTATATCCTGTAACCAAATGCCAAATTTTGTTTCCCTATCTCTAACGTTTTTTTGAGAAAATCTGTCCCCATCATCTCAAAAAGGCAGGCGGACCAAGCTTTAATCTATATCCCTTCTCGCCTTGCGGTGGAGCAAAAGAGTAAAGATGTCACTTGGTGAGTTGAATCCGACTTAGTCATCCATGGTGCGGCAATAGGCAATGTCTTTCCAGAGTTATAGCCCGTGTCACAGGTACGTAAGGCACCTCACCTGCTTGTGTTGTCCTCTGAGGAGTCCAACATCAGCAGCTGGAATACCTTCACCTCTGGCAGCTGCTTCAGTAACACCAGGTTCTTGACACACCACAATGTCACCGTGTCCTACAACATCAATATACCATAATACCACATCACATTGATATAATGTTACACCGGAAGATTGTCCTGCCACCTCAATGGCATCATAATCTAAAAAAACCCCAAACCAAACAAACAAAAATATTCAACAAAATACACCCAGATAACATTTTTGTGCAACATCACCAAACTGCACACTGTCCTGCAACATCAAGACATTGCTACACTGTCCTACATAATATTCAATATTTAATATCACATGTTCCCAAAAGAAGTATACAGTGCCTCACTGTCTTTCAACAACTACATCCCACAATGACAAACACCTGCATCAACAAACTGTCCTACATTAACAGAGTCACATTGCGGCAAAACATCCTGTCGTAAGTCAGCATACTGTCACATCACACAGGGTTTTATATTATCTAGCCTGGGATGTAGTATGGCTTCCTACTCACATTTGAATCCTGGAGGATGAGATATCTTTTGTTTGTTGATAACTTCCCTGTCACCATGCCAGCATCTGAATTATTAATTCATTAAAATCAAAATATTTTAGATATTTAAATACTTAGCTTACCATAGGTCTAACCTCATATTACCTGAAACTACTCTTAAAAGAGATCAAACAGTCGTTGATTCACCCTTCTCTTGAATGGCTACCTCATGTATCGACAACTGTACAATAACGCATATGACATGATCTCCACTCCCATGCAAGTATGGACTATCCAAAAAATTCACTTTTACTGAAAACAGAAGAGCCCAGAGAGGGGAGGCGCATCCAGCACATAAACACCAACACCTGTGCAGAAGTGAGAGACACGAGGTAGCCAGGTAGATAAGTTAATGTAATTCCTTCTACACCCACCTATAAAACAGAAAAAGTTATAAGAGTCTAAGTACACTTAGTCTGAGTGTATTTTGTTACACTCCACCACTGAGTCTAACAAAACCTAGTAGAAGGTTGTGTCAGGTAAACTGTGAGCGACCAATGACCGTCCAATCAAACGCAAGAAGGTTAAATAGATTTAACCAATCAGACAAAAGCTACCATTTAGGGATCGGAGGGACTTTCAAAACATTCAGGTCACTGACACCAACAAAATCTGCATATAACACAATTATTTGACCTGCAGTATATACGCTTTGGGGTCTCTGTGGACATGGTTACCATTAGCTAATATTTCCGCAAGATGACATGCTTGAATATTGCCAAAAAACACCATTTTCAGCGACTGTTTACTCACCGTTGTCATGGTTGTACATACGCCATGTGCATCACCCGGAAGCAAGCGTATGCTAAATAGCATTCGGAATCGTTCAGGTACGAACCTTTTCGAGATAAAAAGTTCAAAAGGTATGTGCGAATGTCCACTTTCACGATTTGGTAAGCTGTGTTCTGACTGGTCAATCTCAAAGGTTACCTGATGCAACCTCAAATAATGTGTTTTGTTAGAATCAGTAGTGGAGTGTAACAAAAGGTACTGAGGATAAGTTTATTTAGACTGGATTTATAAAAACATACCTACCAGATGCATATAACAACTTTAATACAGATAAGGTATCAGTAAGTAGTCAACTTAGCGAAAACAGAAAACGTCTGACTTGTATGCATCCTCGATATCTCCAGGGTCTACGTTCCGAAAAGTCCACTATACCCTGGACGCATCTACGGGTTGGCCCGATAATTTTATTACCTCCCTTTGCTGACTCCGCTTTCTCACAGTTGCCAATCAGAGTGGTCACCGTTATAACCGAATTTGCCAGTGTCAACAAAGATAGCAGTTGCAACTGCAAAGGTTTGCTCGCCGTGCGACTCACAATTTGGGGAAATCATCCATGCAAATTTATAGGTCTGAAACCTTTTTAAAAACATATGCAAGAAATCCATCTAATACTTTCACAGAACCTACGCATGGTTTGTTTGCCAAGTTTAATCGGTTAGAAAGTGAGATGTGATTGGTTCACTCAAATTCCCAGCGTAGGCACCTGATTGGATGAAAAGCCAGCCAAGGGAGGTAATAAATTTATCGGGCTGAGCCGTAGATGCATCCAGGGTATAGTGGAGACTTTTCGGAACGTATACCCTGGAGATATCGAGGATAACTCGTATGATGCCTGAAGTAAAAGCGAATTTTGTGTGGGAGTGGAGATCACATCACAGAAATCAGTTATTGTACAATCATCAATACATGAGGTAGCAATTAAAGAGAATGGTGAATCAATGACTGATCTCTTTTAAGTGAAGCTCGAGGTACTATGCACAAAGTTAAAAATATATTATTTAGTAATGAATCACCATTTGAAAATAACAATACATAAAAAAATATTTTCAGTTGTTAGCATAACTGTTTATTGTGCATAATTTTGGTTATTAAATCAAAATAATCATGGAATCAAGTGAGTGAGTTGATATTTAACGTCACATCGGCAATATTGCAGCCATATCGTGACGAGAACATATGTGACATAAAGAAGAAATATATATGCATATTATGAAGAATCTGTCGACGAACATGGAGTCAAGAGTGATTAATACAGTATTTGACTTATTACAGTGAAGCTTGTATCACCATGGATACGAACCCAACAAACCAAGGATGTTTGTCCTTTAACACTGCATTCTGCAATATTCCAGTTTACAGCAGTGCTAAATGTCCAGATAATCCAAGATCATGCCCATCAATCTAAGCAATTGGGCGACAATAATACGTGTCAACTGAGTCAGCAAGCAATACCATTACCAGCGAATCCTGTTAACACGTGTTGCTGACGGTCAATTCTAGCTCAGATCTCAACAGGTAATTGAACAATTCTAGGATTGGCACCAAATATGTAGATCCTGCACGTTAGAAGCACGAAGCCAGTCCTAACCTCCGTCCAGCATGTCTCCAACCATGTCCTGGATGACCAGCTGACCATCTCCAGACCACTCCCACACAGCAATAAAATTGTCCCCAGAACCCTGGAATGGAAAAACAAATCACTGTTTAGACAAACTTACCTCAATGATTCTACAACGAATAACATTCACATCAAGTGATATTAGGGCTGTGTTTGAAGCTAAGAAGGGTCATTGAGATCTATGGCATTACAAAACATGAGCCATATAAATCTTGCTTTTAGTATTATGGGTAATGGGTGATTCTTTAAAGCCCTGAAAACAAGTTGCTATACCTAGGATGCACAAGGTGTGGAGGGATTAGGACTGCACGGAATTATCGGTATACCGGTATAATGCGCTTTTCAAGTGATACGCATTGTAATATTTTTCCTGAGAAACGATGTATTGGGTAAAGAACATATATAAAGTTTGCGTGATTATCTTTATGGTTTCAATTTAAATCTACACCCTTCCATTCCAAACAAACGTTTTCCATTGTTATTCAATTACGAGACGTCATACTATAAGACAATAACTTGTATAAAAGCGAAAATAGAACCCATGACTAAGCAACCTTCCTTTGAAACTGCTGTTATTAGAACCATAACAAGAATGTTTTGGGATTTACAATGTAAAAATATGATTGACATGTACAGTTAATGTCACTTACTATCAAACACATATGTTCCCAATGTATTGCAATACATATCGCAATACGACTACCTGAATCACAATATACTGCAATGCAATTTATTTGCTAAAACACATCCCTAGGAGGGATTGTCTTACAAGAGTGTACACGGTACTGGGTGTTGTGATGATATCGTGTGTTCCTCGTGTATGGTAGTCTGTGGTCTGGACATTGACAAACTGCAGAATCTTCATCAGCTTGGCCATACGGTTGTCAACATCTGGTACATAGAAACAATACACTAACAAGAGGCATCCTTGAATGCAGGTCCACCATGAACTTTAGCTTCATTCTAGAATCATAATGGCCCAAATTAACTGACAAATGCAGAGTTAGCTGGGCACATAAGGTCAGACAACGCTTATCAATGTTTCATTGTTGATACATGAGCCCAATGTCTCCTTGGTAAGTCCTGAAAAGTATTAAATCTATAAGGTGTGCTGGAGGCCTAGTTCCACCACACAACACATGGTTCTCACCCTTGTTTCATCATTCTACAAAAGTGAAACAAGTGCACATCATTTTGAAACTTGAAGCTGATGGCCTCAAGTCCTTACACTTCTGACAAATCACACAAAACAGTGCTTATCAATGTAGTATGGTCAAAATAGCTTTGAATTTGTACAGTTACAAACACAACCTGATTTTTAGTTTGCAAACCATATCTTTTCTGCCTCTTTATCAATGTCAAAACCAGTCAATTCTTAAATGCTGTGTTATGGCCTAAGTTCTGAGCGTTAGTAACATGAATCATTATTTATGTATGTTGTACTCACCTTCAGCAAGCAGTGACAGATCCAAGTTTCGGATGACATACAGGCGTCCTCCAACTGATAGGCTGTACAGGTCATAGAGTCCTAAGAAAGATTAATTCAAATAAACATGAAAGCATATTAATGATGTATTAACTATGTTTATTTCACTTCTTAATAACAGATAACAGAACATAACAAACCTGCATTGTAGCATAATGCTGAATAATTAAAAAATCATGGATAATGTTTCTTCTAAACATCTAATAAGGAGAACAGTCAAATTTATTCCCTTTAACATGCCAAAAAATTCAGAAAAGTTTCATTGTTAATTTCTTAATAGTTTTAGCCCCCACAAAAACCCAATGATTTTGAGAAAAAAATCCACCAAACTATAAAATATAAAAACAACAAGGCAAGATGTAATCTTGAGCTGTCAAAAATTGAATTAAAAGGAATATAACGGGCGTTACCATCATCCCTAACTTGAAACATAAGCTTCTTGAAGGCGTTTCCATTCCTTTGGTCAGCTTCTGGCACAACCATCTATCATGAAGCCACACAGAATGAACAGGTAGTGTGTGAGTGAGAGTGATTTTAGTTTATGCTATTTTCAAAGCAATATTCCAGCAATATCACAGCAGGGGACACCAGAAACGGGCTTCACACATTGTACCCATGTGGGGAATTTAACCCAGGTCCTCAGTGTGACCACCTGGCTTCCCCACTTGCCCTTACACAAATTACACTCAGTGAGGGAACAGGCTTTACAAACATGGATAAAGCTTAGTTATGGAAAATAACTGTCAATTAATTTTCAACACACACAAGTGTTGATTAAAAATTCTCATTGCCTTGGGGATTAAATCATTGGGATGACAGAGACAGCAGATTCTCTCAGAGTCAGGCATCTAATCACTAAGGGCAAACAGTATACCACAGTATTTTGCCTTTGGTTTAACCATAGCGCAATCTGAAAAATTTATTGTTTTCGTTTTTTTGTATGGTCATTTTAACAACCTCTTTAAACCTGTTCTAAAATATCTAGTAATTGAATTATTTGGTCAAAATCTATGCATTTCTTCCCTTTTCTTTCTTTACAGCTATTTCTCAGGAAGGAAATCATCATATACAGCACCGAAACAGCCTGAACCGAAAGCCTTGTACCATAATATGTATTGTACCATTTCACCCCTACTATACTAATCACTAGCACACGTTACATGCCTGACTCTGAGAGTGTGAGTTTGAATCATGTAGGGACTCAACACAATGAAAGGAATAGATTCTGTACTTTGCTGAGAAAATGTAATCCCAAACATAACGTGTTACATCTGACCACTTTCGAAATGGCATATTGTGTATTCATAAACATGTTCATTAAGAATTAGCGTTGCTAAGAAATGAAGAACAATTGTCTAGAAAGCAGACGGATGATAGCCAGAAGAACCCACGCATCCTTTATTTCTATTTAATGGTGAAAGTTTACTCAGGTGCCATCTCACATGACCTTCTAAGTAAGAAGTGTCCTTCAGTGTCCTTCCTTATAGGGACGTGTTTTATTGGAAGATGTGATCTTAAAAAGACTGCTTAAAATTTCCATAGAGGTGTAAAGTAAAAGGTAAAGTGGCTTACAAAGGAGAAGATGGCTTCCATGGATTCTGTCTCATACATGAGGAGCATACCGCGACTATCGCCAACGATCAGCAGACTTCCATTAGGACTCCACGCCACAGCATCTATGGGGGACTCTGTGGATAGGATGTAACATACTGACTGCATCAGTACATGTACTAATAATATCAACACACATGCCAACACCATCAACACACACCAACAGTACCGACACATACCAACAATGTAAACAGACACCAACATTATCTCAACAGAGATCCAAACAGTAACAACACAGACACCAACAGTATCAACAGACATACCAACATTTTGAACACACATACCATCAATACCAAAACACATACCAACCGTATCAACACACATACCAACAATGTAAACAGACACCAACTTTATCTCAACGGAGATCCAAACAGTAACAACACAGACACCAACAGTATCAACAGACATACCAACATTTTGAACACACATACCATCAATACCAAAATACATACCAACCGTATCAACACACATACCAAAAATGTAAACAGACACCAACATTATCTAAACGGAGATCCAAACAGTAACAACACAGACACCAACAGTATCAACAGACATACCAACATTTTGAACACACATACCAACCATATCAACACACACACCAACAGTATCAACACATACACCAACAGTCACTGAAGCACCCCACAAATACTTCTGCCAGAAAAGACTCCATGCAGATGCATTGTTAGGACCAAGTACAGCTGATTTTATGATTTTAAAAGATATGGTAAACACAAGGAAACAATTATGGAAAAAGTGTAAGGAAGGGTGAAAACATGCATGGACCAGTGCCATAATTTGAAATTTAAGTTTACTAATACATTAAGTTTACTAATATATTAAGTTTACAAATACTAACAATAGTGATAAAGCCACATAAGATTGCCCATACA
This sequence comes from Haliotis asinina, assembly GCF_037392515.1. NCBI lineage: Eukaryota > Metazoa > Mollusca > Gastropoda > Lepetellida > Haliotidae > Haliotis > Haliotis asinina. The sequence goes on along the minus strand of NC_090287.1, from coordinate 19,877,158 downwards.
TATGACACAGATACACAAGTTAAATCCTGATAACTGGCACTCCCCTTTGTTCAGTTATCCTGACTAACTCAACATAAGTATTTTCATGATATCCAGATTGCCTACACACCAAATCCCAGAGTGGCTGTATGTTGGAGATCCCTGAACACAGCGAGATGCTGCTCCACAGCAACACAGGCAAGATCCCCCAGCACTGACGTCACCACCTTGGGCACCACAGTCTCATCCTAGAGGAACAGTACAGACATTGAACTAACAGTACAGACTAGCTGACATGCGACTTTGATTATTATGGTTAGGACAGATGTCGCATTATGTCACTGTGTCTACATTAGAGCTGTGACAATATATCATACTCCTAGTATTGATGATCATGATACTTTATTGAGCGATAAATATATCAATACTTTTTCCATATCGTGATATGTAGTTGACCTCAAAATTGTCAGTCTAGAAATTGATGGTTATGTCAATATTTACACTTTTACTTGATATAAAAATATATGTTTCTAAAGAAAATAACTGAAGATAAATAAAAATAACTGTATCGTGAATTTTCTGTATTGTCACACCTCTAGTTTAGATTGTGGGTTGGTTTGTTTGTTGTTTAACGTCACACTCAGCAATATTACAACTACATGGCAGCTGTCTATGAATAATCAAGTCTGGACCAGATAATTCAGTCATCAACAACATAAGCATCATCTACACAATAGGGATACGATGACGTGTCAACCAAGCAAGCAAGTCAGGCCACCCTATCCCTTCAATTGGGTATCTTCCCATTATGGCTACTCCCAGTTTGACTGCTCATGAACATGAACATATAATGGAATGTCCTACACTTAATTATATGCTACACCTGCATTGCTGATTACTCCCAGTTTGACTGCTCATGAACATGAACATATAATGGAATGTCCTACACTTAATTATATACTACACCTGCATTGCTGATTACTCCCAGTTTGACTGCTCATGAACATGAACATATAATGGAATGTCCTACACTTAATTATATACTACACCTGCATTGCTGATTACTCCCAGTTTGACTGCTCATGAACATGAACATATAATGGAATGTCCTTCACTTAATTATATACTACACCTGCATTGCTGATTACTCCCAGTTTGACTGCTCATGAACATGAACATAAAATGGAATGTCCTACACTTAATTATATACTACACCTGCATTGCTGATTACTCCCAGTTTGACTGCTCATGAACATGAACATATAATGGAATGTCCTACACTTAATTATATACTACACCTGCATTGCTGATTACTCCCAGTTTGACTACTCTTTAAAAGAAACCTATCAGGGAGAGTCTCAGGGTCTACTTATAATGATTAATAGCTAAATGAATTAGCGATCTTGTGACCATTCATTGTTTCTTTTGATACTTGGATTAAAAGTTTGTAAACTGAAATAAGCCCTCCAACTTCAATTCAATAAACTGTAAATATGTTCTCAATCATTTTTATACTGAGCGTGATTATGTGATGGAATTCGTTGCCTGCTCGGTCTGGTAACACTATTTCACTGAATCAATTTAAAACCATGATAAACCCAACAGAAACTCACAATTACTTTGTCTTAAATTTGGGGTTTATCAAATCATTTCACTAAATCATCCACTGTCGCCTCAAGCTTGGTTACAGTAATGTAAAGGCAGTCAGATATAATCGGCATATATCGGAAACATCCCAGTGTTCAAGTGGTCATTATAATGAAGATGTTATTTACTACCTTTTTACATGTCAGAACTATCAAAATTTAAGAACAATGGTGTATTTTTGTATTCAAGGATACAATAACACAATACTACTTTACGCGGTAACAGTGTATTGAATAACTCAGAAAATAGTGACATTCTCAAATCATTACACCAGTTCATTTCTAAACGTAACCACTTCTAGTGATTATCACCTCAACATTCATATTCAGTGTAAGACAAGTTATATATAACTTGATATTCTGCTGCAGCTTATTTCCTTGCTAGGCATTACCAACACCAAAATGAAGCTATTTATTATTCAATCATTTATCTGTTGTTTTGTCTATGTATTATTCTTTTGTTGTCAAATTATTCAGCTACTGCAACAATGTACTGGAGCAGCACTTATATAAGCCACTACTGCTAGACACATATTAGATGATCCTGCGCACTAAATGCATTTGTGACAAGAGAGGCGGTACAACGAACTGGACGAGTACACTTGGCTGCTACAGGTAGCTTGACGATTATGAACGTGCAATACGTGCTAACCGTGACATGAAATCAACACCGCATATTCCTTCGAATGATGAGACTGCAATTTCAGGCATAAGATACTGATATTTCACGCTAACCTTTAGTTAAGACGAAGACAAATAGATGATTGGGGCACTGACAAGCATTTTAAATATTCAACAATTTTGTTAAAAAAACCTAGGAAAATGTCATTTGCTTTGTGAAATGGATCGGTGGTCCTAAACATATTTGCTCAGTATATTGTGTTGATTCAATTCGTTGGGATTGTATCTGTTCCCAAATCGAGTGTGCTATAACAATTCATGCATGAAACGCACGGGGAAAATGAACTTATCGATATTTATCAGACAACCTGTCTCCCTCTTGTTTCAAGTGGATCGTTCTGTGGGGCGTTCCCAAGTATGCAAATTGGGGTCATTTGTCAGGTCGTGGATCATCTTATATGTGTTTACCAGTAGGCTTGTTCACCTATCCAGGCTTATGCTTTGATGAAAAAATAATATGTTTATACCATATTAAAGTAACAGAGTTTCATTAAGTTCTCAACATGGACCCATCACACTGTTTACATAGTCTGTGTTGCTTTTGCGGTCCATAGTTCAAAATATTATATAGTGCAGAAACTTTCTATTTCACTTACCATGTAATGAAAATGATCTATTGTCTAACTCAGTATATGTGTATGGATCATGCCTGCCTAGCCCAAAACTGGCTGTAACTACTCTGTTGCATAAACAAACATGTTGGGCTATGTGGAAGTGGTTATAATGTTTTGGCTCGGGGATTAGTCGTACTAAATAAATACATCATGTGTACACCTGAACTCAACAATGCCTTACATAATTAGTTCAATAGATATTGTATGAACATGGTATAGGTATGATTGTTTAAAAGTGTTGGTGGAACAGTCTTCCTGATGGAAGGGAGAGAGTGATTAAGAAACACTCAACTAGAACAGGTAGCGTATCAGACAGGTAACTTGTTTGAGTGGCATTTTAGATGTTGAGGTGTACAAATAGGACTAATTGTTATGGATAACAACTTTTTTATTGTGTGAGTGTGATGTTTCGATGCAGATTCTTGTACTGTTGTCAAACCTGCATCAAAACGTCGCACTAACGCAATGCAGAAGTTGTTATCGATAACAATGTCCTAATTGGACAGGTAGTCTAACTGGGAGAAGTTGTAAAGGGAATGAACCTTAATATGCCTCAAGTTTAAAGATTGTAAACATGTTTATTTATGAGTATGGTAAGGGCTGGTAACCAAGGACACATTTCTGAAATTGTATGTAAATATGATCATTTCAATAATAAAATATCAAATGCCTGTTAATTACCGCATCTTTTGAGGATATTGTTGCAAGAGTCTCCACTTGATAGAGAGCAGAACCTGTCTCTTGTCTTGGGCCAAAGATGGCTGTTTCATCAGAGCCAAAGTCACTTGTCACAATGTCCCAGGCTGCCATGTTCACCTGCAAAAATAGGAAGCAGTGCATATGGCTTACAATTAAGTCAGTTATGATTTAAAAACTATAGCCATGATAGCAGGGTCTGATAGTTTCTGAGAGGAATTTTAAACAACTGAGGACAGTGAAAGCATGGTTTTGATGGAGTTTCAGTGTTCGCTGTAGGTTTTGTACGAGTGCATGCAGAAATAAAATTAAAAATATGCAGTCCAAATCTTTTCTGCGTGAACCTTTCATTAAAATCCTGAATCATGTCAAAATGCATTGTTTGTCTATGTGTTGCAGTTTTAAGGTACTTTTTAAAATTACATAAATCAGTCTGTGCATCAAATCATGCATGCAAAATAATTTGTGCATGGTTCTAATATTTTCTTGTGTGAAAAACGCAGGTTTCTGCGTTAACACGAACACTGAGCTTGTCAAGAACTGACAGATTGGTTAGATTTTGCATGCCGAGTTGTATGATTAGACTTATGTTCATATGGTGCACTCTGTCTAATTCGGACTGGTTTGGGACCAACTAAGCATACAAATTAGACAGCAGTGCGAGTTACACATACATTTCCTGCACTGACACCTGAAGGCTCAAATCTTTCCCTGGTCAAGAGGTTGGTGTTGGTTGGAAGATATTGAAACATTGCTGATGAATTAAACAATATGTACACAATTATTGACACTGAGTTTACATGATCATTTCAGTTATAGTTCACAAATTATTGTTAATCTAATGAAAGATAAATAAGTGTTCACTGCTTGACAAAATACACAAACCAGTCAATGGGCTGTATATTCAAGGTTCATTAACCAAGCAGACTTCCTTCTCTTTCCAGATTATTAAGCAATGTTTTTACGTGTAACTGCCTTTACGGATGGACACTTTGGTCCAAAATAATGAGAATCTGAAGTACAGAGCTTTTTCATTATGACAACAAAAAGGATTGTCTGTTCAGTCTGGTTTATACAACAATCAGAGAAACAGGATAGAATGCAGTGCCTATCTCTTCAGTGAAGTGTTTAACTCACGTTTAATATCATATGCTGCTATCGTGACTATAGCTCTCTAATTCATTTATTACTTACATTTAACTGTATACAGTTTCATGCATGTTGGAAATCAGCCTGTGCCCGACATACTAACATGCATATCACACCCTGCTCATGAAAAAACAGTCAGTCGATTAAGTGAACTTGTTGGGATATTCCCCTGGGGCAAATTTAAAAAGAGGGGATTAGAGGCGGAACTCTTTGCCCTTAATAAATAGCGAGAAATATGGGAATCAAAGATCTCATGACTGACATGAATGTGCTGCTGACTAAGTTTTGAAACATTTGAACAGAATATCGTTGCTGATCGAATTATGAATCCCAGAAAGTTATAAAAGCAAGACAATAACCGTAAGCTTTGCTTTTACTGTTACTAACAGTGTTGCCGAGGAACGTTTCTCGGTATTTTTTTTTTACAAATACTCAGAGTCAGATTCCTAGATCCAAATAAACTAGCGATCTGGCTACCAGTACCATTTTTGAAGATGGAGAACGATGATAAAGGTGCTCCCTGGTGCCTGTACAATATGGTCAGAGCGATATGATATCCCAAGTTTGTGACAGCTCAGATCGATGTTTGATGATCGAATTCAGGGTGTTGCTGTCACACCTTACTTCAAATTTTCCGCCAAAGTTAATCTCGTGAGATCTCGCGAAAGATATCTCGCTCGCCGTTTCAAATATGGCTGCGCCCATGCGAGCGTGTGACAGTTTGTGCAAATGCACCGGCGGTCCATATGCTCGTATACGACGTTTGTTACAATTCAAAAGACGATCACATTCAAACCCGTGGAAAAATGGTGATTATGGAGCAACAGTCGAAACTGAAATTGGAAACAGGTGAGGATAATCTTCGAAAAACGCACTTTTTGAGGTGAAGAGTTTCTTAATTTCGTGTTATCGTGAACACCCCATCGCCCAGCTTCTGCCAGGCTGTTGCAATATTTCCATTTGAGAATTATGAATTTCCTTTCAACGTTAGTTGATGCATCGTGATTTGCAAGAAAATCAATTAAGTTCAAAGTGGTGGAAATCTCCACTGTTTTCTGACTGACAGAGATGTCATCTATTTGATATATGTGTTTGCAAACTGAGGTTGTGATCTTACTACTGTAATTTAGATGTTGTTGTTGTTTGTTGTTGCAGGCCATTCAAAATCTCTACTGGGAAGTTGGCCAGGTTTGCTGATGGTACTGCTGTAGCTCAGGTAAACAGACTGTTGTTTCTGCACCTAATAAAATAATTTTACTCTGTTACCCCATGTCACTATATTTTATGTTGAACGTGTCATAAGAGCAAAATCTGGAATCCAGACCATGTTTAGATGGCGTCTGATTGCATGACATACTATTACAATGTACTTGTGTTTGTAGTCCTGCATAAAATAGGCAAAAAGTACCTTGCAACTGATGTCAAAGCTTCAGGGACCATATGGAACTGTCAACAACTGCGATAGCCAAGCATGGTTGTACACTTGGTCCAGTCTAGTAAAATCATATTTGGTACTCACACATTTCAGATCTAGAATTGACTCTTGGCACCAGCAAAGGGAGCCGAGAACAGTAGTACTGGAAGTAGCATTTCATGAGACTTACAGCCCTGTGCCTTGAAATTTAACTGTATATTAAAAGGGGTAAAAGCATATGTTGCACTTCTATGTGATACTCCCACTGCCTAAAGATCTGATGAACTTTACCAGCTATTAATAGTATTATGACTGTTAGTGTTAAGACATTCTAGTTGCTTTCCCACCAGATTAGGGACCTGCTTTATGATTGAGTCTACAAATATATGCATCATCTGCATATGTATGTTGTTGTTCCATACTTTTCCAGCATGGTGACACGTCAGTGCTTGTGACTGCTGTCAGCCGTGACAGACCTGTCCAACAAAACTTTGTTCCCTTAACTGTAAGTTTGGCTTCATATTGTCATAGTGTCTCCTGTTCTGATCAAGTGATCCTGATTACAATTGCTGACCTAGAATGTATTCAGTGCCAACAGTGGTACTATCTTTTCATTCGAGCAGAGTAGTCCTTATTTCATTAAAATGTGACAGAATGTCTATTCCAAGCCAACATTCTTCATGCTGCTAGTCTTGCTGTAAACATTCTGCATGTGACACCAGGTTGACTATCGCCAGAAGGCAGCCGCAGCAGGCCGTATCCCAACCAACTACCTTCGCCGAGAGATAGGTCCCTCTGACAGTGAGGTCCTCACAAGCAGACTTATTGGTAAAGATTGTCTTTCTTAGACATTAGAAGTCAAGTGTAATCTGTCTGATTTCACAGTCCATATGAACAATAGGATACATGGATTTAAGAAACATTGTTAAAAGACGTGTGTTTTGAGTTTTTTTTTTTAAAAGTGGCTGAGATGGTACTAGTTTTAAATCCAGAGGATGGTAGCTGAATACTGAAATAACTTGACACCGAAAGATTCATTAGACTCGTTCTATTGTGTTAATTTCAGATCGATCTGTCCGACCTTTGTTTCCTCGTGGATTTTATAATGAGACTCAGGTATGAAATTTGTTGTATGCATGTGAAACTGATAACTGCTGTAGACACTGTTTTGTCATGTGCATATATATATATATATATATATCATAAAAGTAAATTTGAGGTTTCTGCAAAGTGAATGCATCTTTGCACATCTGGAGATGATATTTTGGTGAAAAATGATCATTAATGGTTAATTAGAACATAAAATCAGCTTGGTATGATTAAAGGTCACATACAACCAAAAAATCCAAAATAATTAAAACACAGTTATCACTTGTTCGTGATATATAAAATGCATTGGTGATTGTGAAAAAACAAATAAGCAAAATTATATGCGTATAATCACAAATCAAAAGAGCAGTATTTTGTAATTGTGTTGACCTCCGTCGAAACAGAGCAGCCGCGATGCCAAACCCAGCCAGGGACGGTGAGTGTGCAACCATGTGTAACAATGCCTTGTCATTGGCCACTGGTTCATTTGCCGATATGCTTAGCCTGCTCTTTGTTTATGACTTATAAGCTCAATAGGTGTTAATTTCAAATTGCAAATGATCAGCAATTGAAGTTGTGCATTGCATAGTGTCATTAGCAGACAGGCAGGCAGACATGTAGGTGTCAATAAACCAGACATTGGGATTTCTCTGTCACTGAGTCTGCTTATCACAATCATTATGTTTTTTATGTAACAAGCAAATCACTGACTACTTTATGTACACAACCAAGATTAGACTAGACCTCATACTCCAGGCAGGCATACTGTTTCAAGCTCCGCAAATCTACTCACTGCACATGCGCAGCACAGCATAGCTGTTGAAACCTCTTTTTCTCCCAGCGCTGGGGGAAAACTGGTAAATTGTTTGAACTCCAATTTTGTGGGCTTTTTCATCACATATTTTTTAACTGTATAGGTTGAATTGTCAGCCGCCTAAGCCAAAGTCAGCCGCCTAACCCGCTCAGCCACCGCAACCTCCAAGTTGCGGTGGCTGAGCGGGTTAGGCGGCTGACTTTGTGTGCTGGCGATTAGGTGCCTGACTCTGAGGGTGCGGGTTCGAATCCCGGATGGGACTCAACCAAAAGAAGTACTAGAATTTGTACTTTACTGAGAAAGTGAAATCCCAAATATGACACATGTTGCATTTGACCACTTTCTAAATGGCATTGTGTAATCATAGCTTTCGGCCGTGGGAGCCATGCCAATTCACACTCATCAGAGGGGAACACAAAGTACGCAGTCTAGACTACCAGTTGTCCGACTTTCATTTGGAAGTCGCGGTGGCTGAGCGGGTTAGGCGGCTGACTTTGTGTGCTGGCGATTAGGTGCCTGACTCTGAGGGTGCGGGTTCGAATCCCGGATGGGACTCAACCAAAAGAAGTACTAGAATTTGTACTTTACTGAGAAAGTGAAATCCCAAATATGACACATGTTGCATTTGACCACTTTCTAAATGGCATTGTGTAATCATAGCTTTCGGCCGTGGGAGCCGTGCCAATTCACACTCATCAGAGGGGTACACAAAGTACGCAGTCTAGACTACCAGTTGTCCGACTTTCATTTGGAAGTCGCGGTGGCTGAGCGGGTTAGGCGGCTGACTTTGTGTGCTGGCGATTAGGTGCCTGACTCTGAGGGTGCGGGTTCGAATCCCGGATGGGACTCAACCAAAAGAAGTACTAGAATTTGTACTTTACTGAGAAAGTGAAATCCCAAATATGACACATGTTGCAGGTTGAATTGGCATTTTTTGATGATTTGTCTCGGTAAGTGCATACCAAAAGGTATCAGAATCTGCAAAGTTGTGTTTTACTTTGTAATGTGACCTGTAAGTTGTTATTTTTCAGATAATGTGCAATTTGCTCGCTGTTGATGGAATGAACGATCCAGACATCATCAGTATAAATGCAGGTATGCATCTAAAAATATGGATGTGATCTCTAGCCATGATATACAAGTCATTCCAGAAATGTGCTTCTTAACATTTTGTCATGCCATTTTGAATGGTGGTATCAATGAGTCCATTTTACCTCCCTAATCTGTCCAAGATTGACAGAACACAAGAAATGATTTATCCTTATTATGATCCAAAGTCATGGTTAATAGCTTTGAAATTTGAATGCAGACACAGGTTTCATCACTTAGCTGCTAACATGAAGAACATTTTTATCAGGCCATAATATTGCATGACTTAAAAGTGTGTTATAACTTACCAGGTCGGAGAGAGGGATATATTAAGTTAACAAAACAACCCCATGAACATCCGCAACTCAGTCATGCCAGTGACTGTCAAGATTTACTGGCCCAACTAGATTTTTACAAGCCACAGACTAGTGGACCAGAGGCTATTTCACTCACTTTTGACAACTGCATGTGAATGCTTACTTACTAAACATTCCAGTGAAGATATGGGAAACTACTCACTCACTCACTCACTTGCTCTCCCACCCAATCACTCACTCAGTCACTCATTCCATTTTGAAAACCATAATCTTTATCCTCGCACTAATGACAGACAGACATGGTTGACCAAGATCCATCTTCTTATACATCCTGTTCTTGTGTCTCCAGCATCAGCAGCCCTGGCAGTGTCTAATATTCCATGGAATGGCCCTGTAGGTAGGTGCTGCCTTCCCAAACTCAAATGTTTGGAAGTATATATAAATATAAATTGTTTAAAATATGAGAGATGTTGAAATGCTGTGAGTAACACATCTTGTCAAAATGTCTCTGATAAATGTTTCTGATATATAGTAGAGTAAGTTTGGATGAATATTTGCTCCTGGCTGTTGTTTAAAATATTCATTCTTTTTCATAGAGTTTGTCCTTGGGGTATATATATGCATTTTCTGCTGCCGGAAAATGTCGTGTGACAGTTGTATCAATGTTTCAATAAAATATTGTACAATAAACAAAAAGTTTTTTTTGTTCATTGTACGGCCACTCAGAACGTGGAGTCACCCCTCTGCCGCACATGTGCAGGCAGCCAGCTAAGCATCCAAGCCCATATCATCATTCCTACTGCTGTCAGTCATGCTGTACAGACGTATTGGAGAGTTAAATTCTTGCGTGAATGAAGATGTCAGAGTTTTCCTCTACTGTATGTATGATTTATTCGTTCGTTTAATAGGGAACAGAACGTTTTATTAAACCTGGCAGTTGAGTTGTATTGTCTGTGATGACTGTATTTTGCACTGGCTTTCCCTCGTGGGTTACAAAGGGAACTCTGGGGACGTCTCCCTGAATGTAGTTCTTTTGTGTCATTTGTCCTAAGTGACTCTTTGTGGTCAGCAGCGTCTACGGTGATGTGCAAAGTTATGGGGATGCACAAGCTGTGGCTGAGTTCTTCCTCTGGGACAGAGTCTACGTCTGAGTCTGCCGCCTGGCTTTGGCCGCTTAGCGTGAGTAGGAGCCTTTTTTGCGGTCGTGGGGGGACTGGCCCAACCCCCCGTTAGATGCGCTGTCTGTTCCCGCGGGGCAGTCCCAGTCACTCAAGCTGCAAGGGACTACTTACGCCCTCTTGCCTCATGTCCCAATGTGTCATCACCTCTCCCTCTTCCTACCGGAATGGGAACAGGCAAAGCGAAATCCTTGGGTGCTGGCCACCATTCATGTTGGCCATCTACCACTGTGGAAGCGAGACCCGTTCGAGTTTGTTGGCATAAAGTGCGCTCTGATGCCATTCTGTCCGATCAAGACGAGGTTCAGGCTGTGCTGGACAAGTCCGCAATCGAGCGTGCACCATGGGGTGAGGAACAGACGGGATTTTACTCCACATACTTCCTCGTCCTGAAGAAGGACAGTGGGTTCCGTCCCATTCTCAACCTCAAGGGGTTGAACCACATGTTTTAAGTTCCATCCTTCAAGATGGAGACACTTTGCTTGGTGATCTCCATTGTTCAGCCTGGCGATTGGCTTATGTCGATCGACCTCAAGGATGCGTATACTGCCGATACACCCCTCGTTCAAGCAGTTCCTTCGGTTCTCTTGCGAGGGGGTGTGTCACCAGTTCACGGTGCTCCCCTTTGGCATCTCTGTGGCCCCAAAGGTGTTCACCAAGCTCATGTTAGTGCCGACTTCTCTAGCCAGATTGAAAGGCAGGCATTGTCATCCTTACCTGGATGAGTGGTTGCTCAGCCAGCTAGTCTAGACTCTACTTACACAGTGATAGACATTCTAGTTCGGCTGGGGTGGATCATCAGCCTCAAGGAGTACAACCTGGTATCCACCCAGGACTTGGTCTTTCTCAGGGTGCCCCATACAGCAAGCTTTGGCGAGTCTGTGGGCTCACTCAGAGGATCTGGAGAAGTGTCTCACAGTTCCCGGGTGGTTGTCTCCTCACCTTCAGTGGTGGACCAATATCAGGAATCTCTCCAAGGTGGTCCCTTCGGAGCTCCCAACGCTATCTCTTACACTTCAAACCAATTCGTCCCTCACTGGCTAGGGTAGGGTGTGTTCTGGGCTGTCTGTCGTGTCTGGACATTGGTCCGAAGCTGAAGTCGAAGACAGTCTTCACATCAATGTCTTAGAACTGGGAGCTGGTTTTCGAGCGCTCTCTGGATCATGTCAGGGGCCAGGTGGTTTGTCTTCAGTTGGACAACCGTACGGCAATGACATACATTTTGAAACAAGGAGGCATGGAATTTCCTCCTTTGGTGTGATTAGTATGACTGTCTCTCTTGCCAGATCCTGGCCCCACACAAGTGGATGTTTGATTGGCGGATATTCGGAGTTATCTCCCAGTTATATGGATCGTTTCAGGAGGATCTGTTTCCGTCAGGCAGAATGAATCAGATACCCGTGTTCTGCTCTCAAATACCAGACCAGAGGGTCTTGGCTTCCGACGCCTTTCCTGCTGGATTGGACGGGCAAGGTTCTGTGGGAGTTTCCACCACTTCCCCTGATTCCCAAGGTCCTCTCCCACCTGTCCAGCGAGCCTGCTCGGCTGCTTGTGCTTCTGGTACCGCTTTAGCCGTCACATAGCTGGTTTCCGGTAATTCTCATGTTTCTGGCTCAACCTCCTGTTCTATTACCTTTGCAACCAGACATTCTCACTCAGAACAGCACTCCAATCCAAGGAATCAGTGGGTGGCCACTGTCAGGTCTTGCCTCAAAGCACGCGGAATTCCTGCGGCAGTTGCAGATGCAGACACAATTCTGGCATTCAGTATGAGGATGGGTGGTCCCGCTATGCATGCTAATGTTCAGATAGGGGGATTTCAGATACCTTTTCTGCGGATTTAGCTGAGTATTTGGAGTTTTTGCAAGTTCGTTTGGCACAAGGCTTGGCAGCCATTCGTGGCTACTCCACTGCTATTTCCACCTTTCACACCTCTATCAATGGTGCTCTTCTGGGGCAGCACCCTCTTGTGCAGTGCTTTTTAGCTGGCATGGATCGGGTTCGACCTGCTGGGATTTGTCAGTTATGCTTGATTGGCTGTCTGGTCCTAGTTTTTCACGTCTATCAGCTATTTCCATTCAGCTGTTAACATGGAAGGCTGTATTTCTGGTGGTAGTAACATCTGGGAGAAGGGTTGGCGATTTACATGCCATGTCAACAGACCCAGCACTGACTGTTTCATCCAGACCGTGTCAGTATTCGCCTCCTGGATTCTTACCCTTCGGAGATCGATCACGCTTTCCATGTGACTGCTCCTATCGAATTTCCTACTCTGACCTAGCCTTCTACGTCGGGGACCTGTTCAAAGAGCACTCACCCGTTCTGTAAGACCCTCAAGGTGTATATCAAATGAACAAAAGGGATCAGTATGGGTACCCATCTGTTCTGCTGTTACGGTGGTGGGAAGGCTGGGTTGCCGGCTAGTAAACAGACCCAAACCCCCTGGATAGTTTCACTCATTTGTGCTGCTTACCAGGCTAAGGGCAAGCCTCCCCTTGAGGGGTTGAAGGCTTCCTCGGTCAGAGCTGTTGCCACTTCCAAATCATTTGCATCGGCACTGCCCATTGAAGAGATTTGCTCTACTGCTGTTTGGAGCAGGCCTAGCACGTTCATTAAGCAGTATCAGCTTGATATGCACTCACGTGATAGAGTGCGCTTTGGTCGTACGGTTTTCTCCAGTGGACAGTGTCCTGCCACCCTGTCCGAATGAGTCTTGGTTCATCGACAGTTGACGCTGCTGTTACTGCATATTAGTGCTGTGTCTTCACTCTTGACATGTCCCACGACTGACGATCTCGTATGGTCTGTTTTCAGTTATAGGGTGGTTTTCCCCCTTATGTGGTCTCTATAGAATTCACTGTGTGGGTGGGGTTATGTTCGCACTTTTTTAAGTGCTTTACATGTAAATAGCTCTGAGGTTGGCTCTCAGTGCAGTTGCTCCCTGTCAGTTTGTTCCCACAATGCCCCTCACGGAATCTTCGGATCAGGTCACAGGTGAGCGTTACTGCATAAGTTAATATTCATCATTACAATCGCTATTTTTACATGCTGTGCCAGAATTCCCTCCTCCCTAGCCTCAGGTCTTTGGGAGTCTGAATTTATGCACCAAAAGGATGATCTCTATGGAAAAGAATTAGACAAACCTGTAGAGGTTTCTGTGAAGAGAATCGTCCTTAGGGGAGGGCCACCCACCTCCCTGCAATTCTGTTCACTGTTTTATTCAGCAGAAGGAATGATAGTACAGACTTGGATGCTTACCTGGCTGCCTGCACATGCACAACAGAGGGGAGGTTCCACGTACTGAGGGGCTGTATAATGAACTAAAACAGACTTTTTGTTTATTGTACAATATTTTATTAAAATGTTGATACAACCGTCACATGATATTTTCCAGCAGCAGAAAATGCATATATGTAGCCCAAGGATGATTCTCTTCAAAGAATTGGAAACCTCTACAGGTTTGTCTAAATTTTGTTTCAGGTGCGGTCAGAGTTGGGCTTATTGACAATGAAGTCGTCGTCAACCCTACCAGACGTCAGATGTTTCAGAGTACCCTCAATTTGGTGATCACTGGTTCTGAACGTGATAAAGTGGGTGAGTAAGCATTGTTTTGACCCTGTGATGCCTGAGAACCCTCCATGGCCATACGCTGCCTAGAGTTTATGTTTTACAGGCTGTTGTAACTGAGTTTGAATATTTGTTGTGGATGCATTCAGCATTGTCTCTTTCGCAAATAGTGCTAATAGTATTGTGCACATTTATAATGTGTCAGGTCCACACCTTGAAGCATGCTGGGAAAGATACATTCTTTCCCAAGTCATGAATTAGTGTGCATATAATTTTCATTCTCAGCTCCCTGGGGAGAATGCTTCACAAGCTGTCTGCATTAAGGAACCAGAAGGTTAGCAGTTACATAACCTCACCCTAGTTGGTATCTATTTACTTCTGGGTGTTCAGAAGTGTTCAGGGAAGTTCAGTGGCATATTATGAGAAAAAAATCACCTTTAGAGACATCATGTGTCTTTTGTGGACATCATCCAAGAAAATACAGGGAAGTCAAACAGCTGAACACAGTCAGCCAACTACTGTCTGTGACTTGTGCTCCATAGTACACATGTCTATTCTTTTGTGCTCTGTACTCAGGACATTGCATGAAAATTCACTTATTTATACAAGAATCCCCATGATCCAGCCTAAACAGGTACAGTATTGCTGTCATTACAGTAATGCTGGAAGCCTCAGCTAACAATGTCTACCTGCAAGACTTCCAGAAGGCAGTGAAGCATGGTTTGAAGGAAACACAAGCCATCATTCGACAGATCAAAAATCTCCAGAATGAGATTGGTCAGGAAAAGAAGGAAGTGCCGCCTGTATGTGAACCTTCTGAAAAAATCACAAGTATTGTCAAAAGGTAACAGCTGTAGGATTAGTTTCTATTGTTGGTCTTAATTTATATGTTCAGTCATGCATTGTTCTTCCAGGGACCCATGAAAGTCCAGGTTAGAATATTGACCTTTAGTAACCAATGCTTGTTGTAAGAGGTGACTAACGGAATGGGATGATCAGGCACACTGACTTGGTTGACACATCATCGGTTCTGCTGTTGATCACTGGATTTTCTGCAGCGTAAATCTAAACTCACTCACTCACTCACTCAATTGTTCATTCACAAGGTCATTATCTTGATCATATAGAAAACATCTGGACTAAAGAAATTCTGTTTTGACAAGTTTCTTTCATGTTTGGATTTTATACCAAATCCATGTGAAGATTCAGATCAAAACTGGTCCTCAGTTGCCATTCTTGTCATTTGTGATGACCAAAGGAATCTGGTGGTCAGACTTACAGACATAGTTGGTGCTAATTGTCATTTCCCAGTTCCAGATTTTGGTATCTCCAGATATGCTAGAATATTGCTAAAAGCATCATAAAACTAAATTCACTCTTTCACTCACTTAGTTCCGGTAGATGCTCATGATGTGGTCTGAGGATGGGTTGTCTGGTCCCCAAATAATCATGGACCGCTGTCTTTTAACTGGAATATTCTCAGCATTAAACCACAACAAATAAAATAATATAGTGGTGGTCACAGACCAAGTGGATCAGCAAGTTTACAGTGTGGAGTTGTTTTATACCAGAGTCATGAGTTCCAAGACATGACTCTACCTGTTAATAGTATTATCCTGAAATATTGTTCAAAGTTGCACTTCACACACAGGGATTAATACTTTAACTTCACAGCCCTGAAGATGAATTTACATGAATAATTATATGCAGGCAATGTTATTGTGTCTGTTTTCAGTCTAGCAGAATTGAAGTTAAGGGATATTTTCACCGACAGTTCTCATGACAAAGTGAGTAGTTACACAGGTATGATATACTGAAATGTTGTTAGCTGGGGTAAACAGTAGCCATTGAAATTTTTGTTGTTTTGAGTAACTGAAATAACATAAATCAAGCCAGAATGAATCATTGAAAAGTGTCCAATCTTTTACTGCAGAACATCTTAACGTTAAGTTGTTTCATTTTAGAAAACATATACTCAAAGAGTCTAAATATGACAACATAAAGAAAAGGCTTAATGGCTGTGAAATGCAAAACATGAGTGTATTAGTCAATAACCATAAAATAACAGATTCAAGAATTCATGGCATTTAGACCAGTTATAACTGATATACCTCACAGATGAAGTTACTATGGTAACAAAGACTGTTTAACTTAAACACATTCAGTATTTGAATAGTTGGCAACTTTTAGGGTGAAAATTTAACGTTACCTATGTCAGTAGTGAGATTAAGGTTTTTTAAGAATAGTACAGGTTCACAAACATGTGTGTTAATGATCTTCAGTTTTAGTGGTCTTAAGTGTAATTATCTTCTCTGTTCATGATCGTCAGTGTTAATGTTCTTCATTTTTAATAATCTCCAGATATCCAGAGATATGGCAGTGAGGAAAGTCAGAACGGATGTGTTGAGAGATGTACAAGGTGTGTGTGTTTTTTGTGCTCTCTCTTAGCAATTAATTATCAAGTAGCCACTCAGTATGTTGCCTGTGTTCCAGGCTAGAACTGGGCACAGCAACCTTTAGAGGTGATAAGGCTTGGATCTTGTCCAAGTTTGTCAACTTGATTAATATGGGTTAAACATCTCAAACACTATAATATAGTTACTAGTTTTACAATCGCAGTAATGTGATTGGTAATTTTTCCTTATCCTGAGTCCTGCTATATGCTTATCTCCCTCTCCCTTTGAACAGTTATGTGGAAATTTGAATCCCTTTGCTGCCTGAAGCAAATGTAAAATAGCCCACCCAGGGTCTCCTCCCTTCTCCTGCATGGTGTCCCTCATGACCTGAACACTGACATGCTCTTGTCACTCTCTCCCAAATTACGTCCACACTAAGACCTACAGGGAGCCCATACTGCTGAGAAGGGACTTTGAAATCATGAGTCAGGAAAAGTATATCATATCAATTTTATCATAAAAATTACATCATGTTTTCCAGAGTCCCTGTTACAGAATGGTGAATCTTCCACCTCAAATGGTAAGTATCTGAATGCATGACACTAGCTATGTGAATGATCATAAATTAATGTGATCTCCCCCACCCCTTGCTTCTTGAAGTCCAGGCCAAGACAACCAAATAATGAGATTATATGACTCAGAAACAAACAAATAAATGCATGGATTCATGAATGCACATTATACCATGGCTGGTTCACAATCACTGGATGGTCTGCTCAGTGGATGGTTCACAATCACTGGATTGTCTGGTCAAGGCTTTATCACTAACAGGTCCTTATGATATAACTTTATTGATCAATGTGGCATCAGATAACAAGCTCACTAACTTACCTGAAAGCTGTGACTCATTGTATATTGTGATTGGATTCTGCCCTCATCTTATTACTACTGGTATGCCTTGTGTGTGATGTACTCTCAGATGTAACCATGGTAAGAGGCTAGTATGCTTTGTGTGTGACATACTCTCAAACGTAACCATCGTAAGAGGCTAATATGCTTTCCTGCTGAATTATTGATCATTCGTATCCATCAAGCCATGGTGTTCCTGTATGTAACACAGGCTACAGGACTGGCTGAGACAGCCAGGAACACTTCTTGTACAGTGTACACAAATGTGTAATCATGCTCAAGAACTATGAAACTGATTTATCATAAAAAATTCATTTGGTTCTCTGTTCATGTCAGCATTAACTTATCAATGTCGATGTCTTGCTCCGTCCACATCAGACAAATCCACCACAAACCTATTTGGAGTAAATGTATGACCAATGAAGCTCATAAACACAGACATTTTAAATTATTATAAACTCAGTGACAAGTACGAAATCACTTCCCATTTTATGACACATGGCATATTGCATACAGCAAGGAGGGATGAGAGTTGGAATCTTCTATAAATTCTGATGTCAATACATTGTAATCATAATCAGATGTCTATCCATGTTGTGAGTTGAAGAAAGTGCTTACTTGCACACCACAGTCATTTTCTCTAGGTGTTTTCTCCTTTGATGGATGTTTTGTCTGTATGTATTTTCCCAAGTTTGGACCATCACCTGTGTCAGTTGTCGTCCTTGTTTGTGTTGCAGATAAACCGGAAGTAGATGCTCAGGACATACAACAAGCATTCGATGCTTTGTCTAAAAATGTATTTAGGAATCTCATTCTGGATGAAGAGAAAAGGTAACATCTCCCAAGCATGTACATATTATCATATAGATATATTGTGGACAATGGATGTGGTATTTGTAAATGTGAGCATATCAGAGAGTGATTCTATCCTGTTTGTAGCTGTATTTAAGCTGTGTCATGGCATGGTTTACTGAGGGGGGAACTAATTGTGTGTCTTTGGTCTGATGTTAGAACACTCCAGATGTCTGAATGGAGGAAAAGTGGTGTATTCTCGACTAAAATCTACATGCATACAAAGCATGATGGCATGTTCTTCCTATTGCCAGCTGAACATGACCATAACGTATATGGCTGACACAACAAGGCTGGATTTATTGCTGTATTACTTGCACTGGTGCAACCCAATATTACATGGTGCATCCTAGTTATGAGTCTGACTTGCACCAGGTGCAAGTCAATTATCAGTGGGTACACTTCTGAATAAATATCTAAATGATTCAGTAACATATTTCTTTCATCATTAATTGCAACAAAAGCAGTACAACTGGAATTTAGCTGGTACAACTAGGTTTTTATCTTAGGTTACACATGGTGCAAGGAGGTTCACATCTCTTAAATCTGTGTGAGCCCTGTGTGACAGTCACCATGGTGTAGAGGATAGTGTCTGCCCATGTACAATGTCAGTGTTTTTTGAATGACAGGTGTGATGGGCGTGGCCTAAGAGACCTTAGGGACATCTCCTGTGAGGTTGACCTGTACAAGCCTTTGCATGGGTCAGCCATCTTCCAGAGGGGACAAACTCAGGCAGGGTTTGAGATATTTCTTTTGTTGAGAAAGATTTTGGCTTTTGAGTAATGTAGGGCAATGCTTTGTAGCCTGCTCCAAACAGATATTTTAATTCTGTGGCGCAAACTGATAATAAGATTTTGACTGCATGGGCAGTCTCCCCCCAGTACAAAGTGGTTTAACTTGCTGAAGTCTACATGTTGTGTTCTAAATTGTCATCTTCAAATCAGAATTACTGTCAGTTGAATAGACATAGCAATAACTCAACTTTTTTGAGAAAATATCAAATGGCCTGCCTTTCATTATGAAGTGTCTTGGACTGAACAGTGACCTGAATTTGTTGGGTTTGTTTTCGTCAGATGTTTTCTAATATCCATGAAAGGAACTTCCTTGAGGGTAACAGTAAAATCCTTCAGTGGGCCACGTCACAAAAGTGTGTGTTGTTGCTGTGTTACAGGTTCTGTGTACAGTAACATTCGACAGTCTGGACACAGCCTTCAAGTCTGACCCTATGTCTGTTCTGGCTGGGTATGTACCCTTACCTTCCTTGGCCATCAGTGTAGTTACATATTCCTGAATAACTGCTGAGCAAGTTACGTTATACATCCTTAAGGGGCATACTCTCAGAAAGTTCTTGATATCAGAAAATAGCAAAAATATAATAATTTAATAACGAAATGTATCTAGTACTTCAGAAGGGATTGCTTCTCTGATAAATCTTTATGTGGAAGAATTACTCGATTAAATGTGACTTGTGGAAATCTAATTGTTTTAACTCAAAGTTGACAGTGAAGAAACCTTCGATGTTGCAATCAGAACATACCAGATATATTTCATTTCAGAGGTCTGAAGGAAAAGAATTTCATGTTACATTACGAGGTGAGATAATCAAAAATACATGTTAGCTTCAAAAGTATAGATCATGATATGTATAACTACAGTGTCAATGAGTCCAAATAATGAAGTAGAGTCTGCCTGTAGTTGTTGCCATAATGATGTGTAATGTAATCTATCTTCATGATATGACAAAACATTTGCTTCAGATGTTTTGGGGTGATGTGGCCTAGTATGATGAGTGAGTGCCGATGACACATGTTTGGTGTGGGTAGAATGTATGAAACCTATTTCTGGTGTCCCCCACCATGTTATTGCTGGAATAAGCTGATGAGACTTATTCAGCCATGAAACACGAAAACTTCCGACACAGTCACTAGATTGAAGATGTGTATAGTTCCAAATGTGACAATCCAAGACACAGGTCTGTCTCTGAACACCTGCTGAATGCCCAGGACAGGCAGGTGAACAATGGTGAATCTTGTTGTCACCTCCAGAGATTCCAGTTTAGAATGGCTCTTCAGCACCTTAGGTGTTTTCATAGGAGAAGTAGGGTCAGGCAGCCTCAGTAGCTTGGTTGATTGCATATTGTCATGTAGGCATTTCTTTGCACATGAATCACGTGATTGTTTTGTCCTGATTTGCAAGCTGACCCCTTGAACATGATGCTTGATACTGATAGCTTGATACTGCTGAGTATGGCATCAGGCAATGGATTTAACGAAAAAGAGCATTTGCTTAGAATTCTTAAGTGAACATGAATTAATGAGGTATTGCATGTTTGCTGTTAACTGATGGTGTCAGTGTGGCCAACTGTTGTCTTTTGTTACCAGTTCCCTCCATATGCTACAAATGAGACAGGCCGAATTGGTGCCAGCAAGAGGAGAGAACTGGGGCACGGTAGGTGGTGCTGTGCCTCTAACAGTGTGTTTCTGACTATGTAACTTTGTACTCTTCTAATACTTCTGTTAATTTTTTATGTAGTAAATAGTATATAGGTTTTATCTCATTCCGTTCTCAGGTGCCCTAGCAGAGAAAGGATTGAGGCCTTTAGTACCCTCCAACTTTCCCTTCACAATAAGACTGACATCTGAGGTGTTGGAGTCGAATGGTAAGTTCTCATTAGGCTACAATCTTCCTCTTTGGTGGTAATTATGTTTGTTATGATGATCATCATAATCATAATTTTTAACTTACCTTACCATAGGTCTTATGCATATTACCTCAAGCTTCGCTAGAAGAGATCAGACAGTCGTTGATTCGCCATTCCCTAGATGGCTACCTCATGTAATCTACGAATGTAGTCACGGAAGTGACGTGATCTCCCCACTCGCGCAAGCGCGAACAATCCAAAAATCACTTTTACTTCTAGCGTTCGTCTGTTCGGACGTTTTTTTGGTTCGCTTAGTTTACCTACTTTGTGGTTCAATAAAGTTGTTCCTCACGGGTAGGTATGGTTTGTATCCCTTAGGTGTGCGTGTTAAGGTAAGTAATCATTTAACTGCACTTACTTTGCTACCTCGTGTTGTTTTGTTTTTTTCTCTCACTTCGGGGTGGGTTCGCCCGCGTCGTGTGTGAGTGAGGCATGGCGTCCGTGGGGGTATTATATCTTGCTGGTTTTTCTTCCTCCATGTGGTTTCCATGTCGATTAGTATTTTTGCCCATGTTTCACTGCATTTATACGTTTTTTCGTGCCACGTTGCGATGTATGCAGGTAGCCTTTCTGGTTGTTTGCCCTTCGCTGTCACGAGCTTACGGGCGTGCCTACTTTATAGTGGGGGTGCGTTGGTGCTGCATTTCTGGTGTAGGGGTGTTTTTTTCTACCTCCTAGCGTTGGTTTCCACGCATTGTTATGTCTTGTTTTGTTACAGTTAACTGTGTATGTCTCGCCAGTTTTACACTATCAGCTAGGGGCAGAAATCAGCGAAAGTTCCTCACCCTTGGTGCCCGGATTGTGCGTCTCTAGCCTGCTCTTTTGACGGACGCTGCCAGTACTGCGAGTCGTTATTGGTGGCGGATTTCAAGACTTTATTGCGGCTAAGAAGAAGCTTTTTGCACAGCAGTAGAGAAGGATGTCGTCTCAAGCGTGGTCGTTGGGATCTCTGCCGGACGACCCTGACTTACAACCGCCTTCAGCGACTGTGCCGACGCCTGGGATGGGGCGTTCGTCCGTGACGCCTGTATGCTGTATGCCCCGGAACCACCTCGCCTGGATTACATCGTGGATCTGTTTTCATCCAGATGCCTTGTCTCATCCGGAAGTCCAGAGGTTCCTGCGCTCCCTGCTGACGCCCGGTGCTGCTGCGATGCCAGCGTCTATCCCGACACCAGCACCTATGCCGACACCAGCGCCTGTGCTTACGCCAGTGCCTATACCTACGTCAGCGCCTATCCCGACACCAGCGTTTATGTCTACACCATCGCCTGTGCTTCCGCCAGCACCTATGCCTGCGCCAGCGCCTATGCCTACGTCAGCGCCTATCCCGACACCAGCGTTTATGTCTACACCATCGCCTGTACTTACTCCAGCACCTATGCCTGCGCCAGCGCCTATCCTGACGTCAGCGCTTATCCCGTCACCAGCGTTTATGTCTACACCATCGCCTGTGCTTACGCCAGTGCCTATCCGGACGTCAGCGCTTATCCCGACACCAGCGCCTATGCCGACGCCGGACCCTGTGCCAGCGCCAGCGCCTGCGCCTTACCGTACACCCAGGGTGTTGCATACGTTGTCCAGGGAAGAGGTTTTGCACGACAGCTGGATGAAGGGCGATCTCGGCGCAGATCACGCTCCAGGTTCCCTGGGAGTTGGTGATCCTGTACCCTCCACAGTAGTCTTTGTCGGCGCTCTCGGTCAAGCTCACGGTCCCCGCGTCGCCCTTTTGAATGAGGACTCTCGCTTTACTACCAGGTGAAGACGTTGCTTGCAATCCCAGTCCATATCACCTCGGTGCTCCTCCAGATCTCGGCGTTTGCGGTAGCCGGAACCACCTTGAATCCCGTCCAAGGAATCTGCTGCTCATGCATCGACTTCGTCTTCTACACTGTGGCGTGATTCGAATCCCGTGTCCTGGGAGGACCGGGAGGAACAGATTTTTTTGCCCGGACTTCGACGAGGAGGCAGGAGACGACGGCGACGGTGATGGCACTTAACTACCCTTATCAGTTGTCTTCGAGTGGACTGCCCTTCGCCTTCGGTTGATTCCAGCAACCTTGCAGCAATTCATTTATCGCCGGAGCTACTCATCCCGCTGTTGTTAAATGCGGTCTTTGCGAAATTGTCATCTAATCCGAATTTCAAGCGTGTAAGTCCAGGAAGTCAGATTACAAGATACACAGCCTGGTTTTCGCGAACAGCGTGGCTGTCCTGGGTGAATCTCTGTAGCAGTTATTGGGCTCCTCGCAGCACTCTTACAGAGTGCAGGATTCTAAGCGGGTGGCATTGAAGACTGAACTCAAGCAAATGTTTAAGCCGTTTTCTGCGCTGGCGTCAGCTACATCGGCGGCGGCGATGGACTGGTCTGAAGACAACGCCTCGAGGATCAATCACCTTACCAGGTATTCCTATGCCGGTAGGCGGGAGACTGGGTGTCCTTTGGAGGGACTGGTCGCATCCTCGAAGATCCTTACGTTACAGTTTGTCTACATAAGCCTCAAGCGGAGAAAGTTTTCTTTCACTTGCTTTACTCATTTGGTCACGAAGATTCTTCGAGACAACAACTAAGTGCCACGTCTAACTACACCTCGTGATTACAAGAGAGGACGGCATTTATCCTCGGGGAAAAATTGCCAACACATCTACCTGGAAAGCTATTGTCTACTTCAGTTTCAAGCGGCGGAACAGTTTTCGCACGCTTTACTCATTTACACACGTGCTCGCCAAACAGCATGGTTACGGTCAAGCCTACAGGCTAGCAAGGAAACACCGTTTACAAGATTTCATGATGATCAGTTATGTGCTACACCGGTGACGTCACGTCTACATTTTGATTGGTCCCCGAGAGACAACGCCCTGCAAAGGATCCCAGGGTCGTTACATCTACTATCTGATTGGTCATCGAGGGACAACGCCCTGCGCAGAATGTGTTGTTTTATTCTAGTGTTAGCAAGTTGTCTGCAGTGACTTACAGTCATTTTACGATGGGAAGATGTCGTTTACACTCTAGACTAGAAGTCTACAGCAGCATTGGATGCCTCTAGTCGGCATAGAGATCCTCTAACATTAGTCTGAACGCTGCCTGTCAGGAGGCATGCAGCGATGTATGGCAGTTTCTGATCGGACAGACAGCCAGCTTTAAATAGACTTCATTGAAATGTCAACACATTCATAATAAACAGCGTGGTCGTTCTGAAGTCAAATAATGACGCATTCTTCACGGCATACAAGCTTTTCTTGAGAGAGATGGACTTCATTATCAGGCTGTTAAGTCAGCTTGGATGACTTGAGGATCTAACTCCGCGGGATTTAATTCATCACATCGCCGTCCCAGGTTCGGGAGTCAAAGTTCAAGGCGATGTTATACACAAGCTGTACTCTGCCCGTTGTCACTGTGTCAGTGATAATGTCTACTCGATTTGCTCACTTCACCTCAGGATATGATCAGACGTAGACGTCCACTATTACGTCTATGACAGGGATCATGATTTCAAGACAGGTTTACGACATTGGACGTCTCGACACCACACCCGTGGTAGACGCGCTGGTCAATGTTTGCGTAGGAACTTACACATTTGAGCCGTCATTCAACAACCATCTTTAGGTAGACACGTCTCTCCAAGGATTGAGTGCCTATCTAGTCAAGGAGGAGTGCCTATCTAGTCAAGGAGGTTGCAGCAGGATTCTGGAAGAGTGGAGATCTATCTCTTCACATCACCCAGTTAAAGATGAAAGCGGTGATGCATGTCTATCATTGGTTGACAGCACCGAGAGACAAGCTACTGATGATCCTTACGGACAACTCTATGGTAGCCTTCTAGGTAATCAAGGGTCAAGGAGGCCTCGACCTCTACTACACTTCTTGTCGTTTCTACCCTTCGACGTGGTCGAGTCAGATCCTCCAAATAAAAGTATCTCTCATACCAGGAGCCTGCATCTTCATGGCAGACGCCTTATCTCGCCCCCTACGTATATCACCAACAGAGAATATTGTGTGTCGAAACACTTTCAAATAATCAGCTTCTAGAGTGGGACCAATTGCTGTACCATCCTCACAATCGGACACTGCACCTGGATCCGCCGCAATTTCATCTTTGTGCCTGGACCATCTGTGAAGTCTTGAGGGCCAAGGGGTACTCATCTCAAGTGGCGAAGTTAATCGCCTTGGAGCACAGGATTTCCACTCAGTGGACCTGCAGGCGTGGACGATTGATGTGATGTCCCTGTCGTGGGAAGGTCTGGACGCTTACTCATTTCCACCATCAGCCCTTCTCACAGGAGTGGTGACCAAGGTCAAGCAGACTCAGAACCTGCGACTGCCTTTGGTCGCGCCTTGGTGGCCAGCCAGGCCATGCTTCCCCGACCTGCGTCTTCTCACCAGCAGAGAGTCGTACCAGCTTCCAGATTAGTTACGTCTGCTTTGACATCCGCACAGTCGGCAGCTTCATCTGGACCCGCTGAGATTTCATCTTCACGGTTGGGTCATCTGCAGAAGGCATTGAGAGTTAAGGGCTAGTGAGTGGCAAGCGTCCTAGCTTGTGTGCATCGTATGTCCGCTAGGTCCTTATATGACGACAAGTGACGCTCATTGGAGAGTTTTTGTGTTCAAGACCGCAAGATCCTATGACAGCTTCTCCACAGTTTTTAGCGAACTTCCTCCTGTTCCTGCATAACTGCAAGCATCTTAGAGGCAGTACTTTGGGGACTTATCTGTCGGCTTTGAACTCCTTCTTGGCGATTAAAGCGGATAAACAGATTTCCAAGATACCACAGCTTATTGCGCTACTCAAGCCTTTCAAATTGGAGGACCAGAAAGTTAAGCTTCATCCTCCAGCTTGGGACCTCAACATCGTCCTACAACATCTTAGAGGACCTCCGTATGAGCCGTATGAGAGGAAGCCTCCTTCATGTATTTCGTCTAAAAGACGGTCTTCCTTCTAGCGTTGGCTACTGCGGCTAGAGTTAGTGAAATTCATGCCCTGGACGTCACACATGTTCGCTTTGAGCAGTCAAGGCATGGACAAGCCTCCTTGGGTCTCCTATGGGATTTTGTGGCCAAGAATCAGCTTCCTGGACAGCCAGACAGGCTGTTCTCCATTCCTCCTGCATCTTCAGTCTTGGGACAACATGCCTTAGAGGAGGTGCGACTGTGTCTCGTTCGAGCCCTCAGATGTTACATCCGGAAGTTGGCTTCTAAGAGACGTTCCCGTAAAAGAATGTTCATCCCACTTTCGACTACCTGCAAGGGGAGGTGAACAGGAACACAGTCGACTTATGGCTTCGATCTACGATCCTGACGGTTTTTGATGCCAAGCATCTACCTCATCCGGTGGCGAACAACCCACACGAGATCAGAGCGTTGGCATCTACCTTGGCCCTCCATAGTAATTGCACAGTGCCACGAACTATGGAAGGCTGCTTTTGGAAGTGGTCTACTGTCTTCGCTTCCCACTACCTGGGGGACTTGGCAGTTGAGGACATGGAGGGACTACAGTCCGTTGGTGGTTGCCCAGCAACTTACCCGGCCGGCCGCCCTTTAGGTAATAACACTGTTTCTTACCGTTGGTCTTAAGATTAACCTCACCTTCAGGGTGCGTCGGTTTTTTCTTTGGAGTTCCCTAGGGTTACTCTTTGTCCTGCTTCCAGGTTTGTCCTGTGACTGTTGACATGGGTCTCCCAGGTTCTCCTAATGCATGTGCACTGGTTGCTGAGGGATGGTCCTCTGGAGTCCACACCACCATCCATCTGTCGAAGCCATATGCATAAGACCTATGGTAAGGTAAGTTAAAAATTTATTAAAATCTAAATATTTTAGATATTTAAATACTTACCTTACCATAGGGCGGTGACTCCCTCCCAACGCTGGATGCTCCTCCCCACTCTGGACTCTTCGGACCTTCCTGTTGCCAGTAAAAGTGATTTTTGGATTGTTCGCGCTTGCGCGAGTGGGGAGATCACGTCACTTCCGTGACTACATTCGTAGATTACATGAGGTAGCCATCTAGGGAATGGCGAATCAACGACTGTCTGATCTCTTCTAGCGAAGCTTGAGGTAATATGCATAAGACCTATGGTAAGGTAAGTATTTAAATATCTAAAATATTTAGATTTTAATAAAATTGGTTTCTTGAATTATTTTAATTGTTTATTGGAATGGTATTGTCCTAGCCACCGTACAAAGCACGTCCTTTTAGTATGGTCTAGTGTTGGTGTATCAAACTGTGAAATGTCAAACGTTTGGTTGTCCTGAAGTATAAGCTTGGTCCCTTTGTACTATACTGAACAGCAAAAGTAACACAACTGTTTTTTGTCAAGTTTTAAACAGAAAAGATAAACATGAACACTCACTTTTGTGATATTTCATTGCCTTTTTAAAATTGCATTTCTTTTGCTGTTCAGTATACTTCATTAGTCAACGCAGGACATTTGATTGTGAACTTGTAAAACCATTTGTGTTCATCTCTCCAAATTTGAGACAGGAGTGTTTGTGTGTTTTTAACTCAGCAGCAGTAATCCAGCTTTACCATGGCAACTCAGACAAACTTGTGATTGATGTTATGAACGCATCTTTTCCCCTCAGGATACAATGTCATGTCATGGAACAAGTTTCCATGTTGGATTGTGAGGTCTATTGATGGCCTTTGAGCGCAGGATGAGATTGTGGGGACCTATTTTATATAATGATTCCACACTGTGTGACTTTTGTTTTTTAATAAATATTTTTTTTAAATTAATAATCCAAGGAGTCAAGGCTAGATCTAGTGCTAGGCAATGTATGCCGATCAAAAGAGGTGACTCCGTGGATGAAGTGCTTGTGCTTGGTGACTTGGCTCACGACATTTTATGATGTGCTGATTGTTTTGTATGTAGCTCATGACATGAGTCACGGTCTTTGTCTCTCTGCCAGTGATACAAAGATCACTGTTCTTCTGATTAGGTTCTTCCTCCATGGCATCTGTGTGTGGTGGCAGTCTTGCACTGATGGATGCTGGTGTCCCCATCTCAGATGCTGCAGCAGGGGTGGCTATTGGACTGATCACTCGCAGTGATCCTGAGAAATCGGACATACTGGAATACAAGCTCTTGACAGACTTGCTGGTACGTGTGAATCTGAGATATTTTCTGGTCTCTGTCTTATTTGAATGAAACTTAAGCGAACATGTGATCGCATGTTTGTCCAGCTCCTTTGGATCTTACAACATGGATCCTATGAGCTGGATCATAAACATCTCAGGAACCTCCTGACTTATGAAGCTGAAGCATCACATTTCCTACCGATGATGATACCTCAGTTCATAGATAATTTAAAACTGAAATTTCACTGATCATCTCATCTGCAATATTGAAAAAGCTATGCAGCCTTTGCTCAGTTATTTTGTTCAGATTGTGAAAATAGTACTTCTGTTGTTAATAGTTGAGCTCAACTTGGATATTCTTTTTGTTGTGTTGGACACACAGATTTTCTCATCATTGAGATACAGGAATATAGATTGATGTGTGTTCATGCAGGGTATTGAAGACTACTTAGGGGATATGGATTTCAAACTGGCTGGGACCAAAAAGGGAATCACAGCCCTTCAAGTGAGTATCATGTTGCTAAAAACAAACAGTATTGCTGTAGCCAAGGGAGATAACTCTAGAGTGTAGCCATCTAGATTGTAGAGACAGTACTTCCTACGACTTGCCATTTCCCCATATTTCCTCTGCCAGATCATACATAATGAACCTTGATCTGTTGATCTTGTTGTTGGTCTGGTTGATTTTCATTGTAGGACTACTGACCAGTATGGACTTGATGCATATAGTTTGGGTTTTGTAGTGTAGTGAATGTACCAGTGTATGGCTGTGTGTGCATTTTAAGTTGCAGATAGTTTTGAAGTGTTTAGGATGGGGGAAATGATAGATTAGTTATTTTGATGTTTGACCACAGTATGGCGTAGTTTGCATCAGACTGCTCTAGGGTTTAGAGGCCCTGACTCACAATTAGACAAGTACCTGTAGGATATTATTTGAGCTCTTAGCTCATTGTTCAGTTTCATCTCAATTTCTTCACACACTTAAGAGAAAGACATTATAAATCGTTCACAGTTTTCTGATTTGTGATAGATTGAATTAGCTGATTGTTTAGGTCAGTGTTAAGAGATTTACATTTAATTTAAATTTAAAGTTAAATTTAAAGATATTCTGCAGATATGTGTCATCTGTTTTCATGCAGGCAGACATCAAGCTGTCAGGGATTCCCTTAAAGGTTGTCATGGAAGCCATACAACAAGCTGCAGGTAGAGTGTTGTTTGTACTACACAGTGTAGGAAATGTGTTAAGGTGTGGGTTATTTTGTAGCACATTCAGCAATGTACACTATAGCTTACTAGGCTATGGTCAGTCCTGGGCCAAGCAAACCAGATATTGATAGTATGGTCATCATGAGGTAGGATGCCACACCACTTGACTTTGATAATACACAGTCTAAAGGTCTTGATTAGACCTGGTCTACAGTAATCCATAATTATTTTAGAAGGATTGGGTTGTCAGGCACGCTAATCTTATCTTATCTCAATACACAAGTTCTTTGTCTCAACACACAATCAGCCTGATCCATGGTTTTTATGACAGGCAATTAATGCTTGTGACATTCTCAAAACTTCAAATCTTCATCATGGTATATCAAGTTTTCTGTAGAATTAATCACCTTCATCAAGATACATCTGGATGAAACTGCTATTGATGTTTAGTTTCTAAATATGTGTTTGATAGGAGTAAAATCTGTCTGTTTTCCTTACCAATTATACAGATGCAAAACATGAGATTTTGAAGATTATGAACAGCACGCTTGCAAAACCAAGAAGTGCTCGCAAAGAAAATGGACCACTAACAGGTACCACGGTCTTATATCACCTGTAAAATATTGATTCTCCACTGCCAAAAGGTGTTCATTGTATAATTTAGGAAAATGGTTGCAATTTCAATTATTATTTGCAGCTTTCAAGCCTTATGTGCTTGAGTTTTAAGAATGCATGTACGTTAAATTTGTTTACAAATGTATACAAATTTCAAATGAAAATAGCTGATTCTGGAATTCTATCAACTATAGAATGTTCCGCTTGACAATTGCTATATTTCATAATCATATTTGGGCGTATTGGCTGTATGTCCCGTCTCAACATGACTGTTTGATACAGTGCCATCAAACAGTATCTAAAGTAATGTTATCTTACCTTTCAATTCAACAGTTCAAGTTACATTCGAGTCAACATTATTTTATTTCTTCTCTGGATGTTGACAAAATATTTTGTGAAAATTAGGAGATGGGTCACTTTTTACAAGTTTGTGAAAAACATTACCTTGTCATTCTACTGAATCCATGAAAAAGATGATTATTACCATTATGTTGTGTGTAAAATTATTTCTACTTTCTTTTTATTTGAATACTGTGTAACATTGTTTTGCCATGTTGTAGAGACATTGCAGGTACCTTTGCACAAAAGGGCAAAGTTTGTGGGAGCTGGTGGCTATAACTTGCAGAAGATCCGCAGTCAAACAGGTGGGTATTGAGGGATGAGAAGTTTCCACTAATTCGCGGAATTGTGTGTATTTGATGGCACTGGTGTTGTTCATGATATATGTTATAATGTTTCAATTAATACGACTCCAAAGAGCCCATTCCCATTCTCATCCATAGGTGTTGGTTGACTAGTAGATTATTCTCAGATCTTTCACTGTCAAAGCCTTTACCCGTCGCCATGTCACAAACCCCTGGTAGTTGCTCATAGCGTCAATCACCAGGCTGTAACATTAAGTTCATAGTGCATCAAAGTGAATAAAATCAAAACCCAAACAGTGACATTGATTTTTATTCCTGAATACACTGGGTTAAAGTGATGGTTAATTTTATTTTTGTGGCCATTTTGCCAGATACATGTATATTATCTTCAACTTAGTAAAGAAAACATCCTAGCACTCTGCTCATGTGTCTGTGTTCAGGGGTGACCATTACTAACATTGATGAGACCACATTCCAAGTGTTTGCCCCCAACAAGGACGCCATGGAGGAGGCACGAGAAATCATGGAGGAACTCTTGCAGGATAATGTCAGTACCTGTGGTATCTTATGCTATTGATCACTTGATTGTTTGGCCTAGACTTGATTGTTAACAGACCACCGCCATATAGTTGGAATATTACTGAAAGTGGTGTTAAACAGCTACAACCAACCAAGCAACCAACCAGACAAACAACCAAACAACCATAGATAATGTCATTACTGGTTGGTATCTTATGCTGGTCATCACTGGATTTTCTGGTCCAGACTTGATTATCATCAGACCACCACCACATAGCTGGAATATTGCTGAGTGTAGTGTTAAACAACAACAACCAACCAACCAAACAAGCAAACAAACAACCAATTGTCATGGTAACAAATTCCATTTATAACATCAGTACCGGTGGTATCTTACGTTGATCATCACTGGATAGTCTGTTCTTTTTTTTCAGGTGCCAGAGTTTGAATTTGGTGCAATTTGTACGGGAAAAATTGTTGAAATCAAGTAAGTATATTTGTCTGATTTGCTTTTGAAGGCTTAACTGTACATTTTGAAAAGACATAAGATTGTTTTCATTTTAGTTTGGTTGCCTAAGTCCAGGTGTGATCTGTTCAAGTTTGTGCTTGATATGGCTCTAATGTCTCTGATATATATTGAACTCATTTCACACTATGTGATGCTTCTATAACCTCAAGTATTCATTGGGAAGATAGGGGTAATCCAGTGGTTAAAGCGTTCTCTCATAACACTGAAGACGTGGGTTTGATTCACCACATGGGTACAATGTGTCAAGTCCATTTCTGGTGTCCCTGGATGGACATTGCTGGACTAACTCAAGTATTCATTGTGTATAATGTGTTGTACAGAGAATATGGTGTGATGGTGGAGCTTCACCCAAGGCTGCAGCCTGTTCTCATTCACAATTCTCAGCTAGATATGAGGAAGGTAAGTAGTTCTGCATGTGCCCAGAGTAGCCCTGAATATGCTCTGATTAGATCTGAGAATGTTCTCAGTATGCAAAGAGCATAGTTCACTATAGTTAAATAAGACTGAATGAGAAACTAGTCCATAAGTGATCCAGTAATTGGCTTTGGAAAGTTGTTTCCCTTATCCACATCAGGATGTTGTTGATTATGTCTACCATATTAGTGGTCATGTGATAAACAGCAGTGGCTTGTGTTGCTTGTATTTCCATTTGCATTGAACAGATTGATTGTTCACTGTTTGCTTCACACAGATGAAAGTTTTAACTCTTTTTATATCAAGATCCTTGCTTGGTAATTCAATGCACAGCAACATTTGGTTTGAACTTTTCTTACAACTTTCAATATGAAAATGTATAACGAAAGGCAGATAAATGTTTTGGCCTCCTTACAATGAAATACAATGATTGGATGTATATCAATAACATGTATCACTGCACACTTTTGTCAAACTTGATCATGTGATAATATTAGATACCATTGTTTAAACACTGTCTATGGCTCATGTATTGTGCACTAACTCTCTCGATTCCTCACTGGCTCTCTCCCTCACTCACTCTTGTTACAGGTGAACCACCCATCAGTGCTGGGGCTGGAGGTGGGGCAGGAGATCAGAGCCAAGTACTTTGGACGGGACCCTGCCAACGGTCGGATGCGGTTGTCTCGGAAGGTTCTCCAGACCACAGGAAGATGATGTGATTGTGAAGGTTGCCTGATTATGATGAAAAACAATAACTTTGAGATAACATTTGCAGTGGGTTGTTGAAGTGTACCCACATTTAATAATAATAATAATGAGAGAATATTTATGACACCTGTTTTCAAGGCTAGGTATCCTGCTCAAAGCGCACAATCCGATCATTATTACCCCAGAAAACTCTAACAGCTACAAGGCTGAACATTAATAGTCTCACTACTTAATTAACTGGGTACCTATTTTCTGCTGGGTCAACAGAGGCAATTTTAAACAAATTCACTTACCTAAGGTGAGACCAAATGTATCTTATGTGCTTTGTTGTGGGGCAGGACTGAAGGTGTGGAAACTCTCAACAGTCAAGCTGCCAAACACTGTCGACCATCCAAGAACTCTCCATGGCCAAGTTTGCGTAACTTCAACTGAGTTGTGACCTGAGCTCTGTGCTCAGGACCACACACCTGAACACTCTAACTTTACTTTGAAACAGTGCATTGATTGTCTCAGCTGTGTTTTTGGAAGAAAAACAATGACCACAATACAATCTGAACAGGAGATTTCATGACAAAACAATGTATTATGAAACAAACCATGTTTCATTCAGATAAAATATATGAGATTTATCATGTAGCTACCTTATATCCGAGCACAGATCTGTTGATTACACTTACAGTAGCATATACTAGTAACCTTGTAAACACAATCTTCTCCAGATTTTCTACCCGCACTCTGATGACATTGGTCATGTTCAACTGATGCTGATAAACCAGCTCTCATGAACAGTCAAGGACAACTCACTGTGTGTTAACCCCATGCACTGGGACCCGTTTCACAAAGCGAACGTAGCACAAAGATGATCCTAACTCCCATACTTTAACATAGACTTATGACAGTAGCACTTTGTTAAACGTGCCCCTGGGCTGGAAGTCTCCTGTTAGAACTAACCTGTGGGAATTGGTCTAGTCAAGTTGTTGACATAATGTAGTAAAATAAATAGTGAATGAAGCCACAAGTTTCTACCAGTATATGTGAATATAGCTTGTATTGTGTGACTGATATTACTTGTACACGTGTAAATTTCATACTGCAGATGTGAAAATACATAATGAAAAAAACCCACAAGTTTGGTGTTGTTTATTCTCTTGACTCATGACCGCTTTCACAGAGCATTGGTGAGACCAATACAGGCAGCTGTGTTTTGACGGTTGCTAGCTGGTGGTCAGAGGCGTAGCTATCATATTTAAAGAGAACAGGCTTACTCGTGATTTATGCTATGAAAGTTCGGCTAGTCCTCAATACTCTCTATGTATAAAGCTTTGCAACCTATTGGGTATACACGGGAAAGAGATGCTTGCGATACGCCTGGTGTTAAATATGTGATGTTCGGTCAATTTACTCTGATACCCTTTACTTCATTACACTCGTAAAAGGAAATATCTGTTCTTGTAGGGTGTTGATAACAATGTCCAACCAGTGCTGCTCAGTGGCGCTGTGCAAACAAAGTGGAGAAACTAGTAGGTAGCTAGGAAGAGATGGGATTTTAGTTGGCTCCTAAATGTTTCCAGGGAAGATACTGATCTCAGATCAACTGGCAGAGAATTCCACAAAGCTGGCGCAGCAGCAATGAAAGCTCTGTCTCCCATGGACGTTGTTGTTGCTGGCATTTTCAGGATGCCCCTTTTCTCAGACCTCAAGGCACGAGATGGACGATAGATTTCGATGATGTCTGAAGTGAGCTGGTGAATTGAAGTCATAGAGGGTTGAGTAGATGATGCAAATTACTTTGTACTGTACCAATGAGGCATACTTTGTTCCAATCCATGTGACTGCAATATTGCTCTTGCTGTGCCCAGGTTTTTCTCACTCATTGAACTCACGGCCAAAGGTATTGGGTAGTAGTCGTCACCAGTCTGCACCGCGAATACATTGACGTAAGCCAAATTCAGATAAATTCGTTGCTTTTGAACAAATATTACAGTTATTTGATGGCCTATTAAATTCAGGTGTTATAAAATGTGTAATGTACATATTGGAACCCAGAGCTCTCATGTACCTCTGCACCACGGATTTCGCCATCTTAAGCCAGTCAACCATTCGTGTGCAATCAGTGATAGATCTGCTGTAATTTGGAGTAAACCAACACGTAAGGACAATGCTTCTCCAGATTGTAGAATCATTTACGGTAATAAAATACCCCCGGGGTTTGGAAACTCTTCGGGGGAAATCATGGGTTACTTCCCTTAATATGCGCTATCTATGGCATTTAAGGACCTTTTTTGAGTGTTTTACAATGCAGATGACAATGCAGTGCCAGAACGCATCACACCCTGACCTCACTTTGTGAAATAAGACAATATGTTATTTAAAGTTCGACTATGGGAGAGATTTTCACACTTTGGTTAACTTTCACATTTTATTATTGTTTTTGTAAGGGCCACAACCCGACGTTGTCCCTCCTGAGATTCCATAAATTTGTGTATTGATGTCGCCAAAAGCGTCATGTGGAAAACTAGATTAGATTAACCAATATTGCGTACCCAGGAACTTATTGTCTGATGTAGATAATCAACTCAAGCTGATGTGACATTTGTATCTTTGACGACCTTTTTATCAACGTATTGACGTCGAACATCAATGTTAAACCAATTTATGACATGGATATGTTCCCCTGGTTCTTTTGAATCAACTTAACTTCCTACGGTGTTACCAATTAACACGGAACCTGAGAGATAATCAAGTCACACTCTCCGCACAAGTCAACTGTACAACAGATTTATTAAACGCATCTTAATTTAGTATTTGTGGCCCAGTGCATAGTTGCTGACCTGCAAGCTCAAGGGCGGTTGTTCGATCAGCTAGGGCCTCGTCCTGAAAGAGAGTACTTGTGGTTTCCCTACTTCAATCGACTTCAAGGGCATAAAACAAATACTGGTCTACCCGGAACCATGTCAAACCATGACTGAATCAGATCTGAATGGTAGTAACAACCACTCACACTCTAAGACGCATACTAGAAACCATTTTGGCGCACTAATCTTGCAGTCGACGGCACATCTCATTTAACTCTCCTGTTGAAGCAGTTGTAAGATTTCCGGTGCTTACCCATTTCACCAACACTGGTGTCATCACGCGGAGCTTAATAGTGTTGTGGTAAGGCGTCTTGACTATCCCGCTGAAGGCCCGGTTTCGATCCCCAAGAGACACCTAGGTTCGGGTCCGAGATTGGCACATTTACGTAGTATCTTTGGACAAGATCTATCCACATTGTCTCAGTTCGCCAAGCTGGCTGTACGTTTTCCTGGGAGTTGACAAATTATGGGAAAGTACGACAGTGTCCAATGGCCGGGGAAAGTAGTGTATGTAACACAATGAGCAGGCAATGTGCCTGCATATGAGCGCCATATGACCAGACTATTACCATTATTTACAGTGGTCCGTTCTCATTATTTCCACACCTATTTCACCCTTTACAGCAAATGGAATCGATTTCGGAGGAAGGTCAAAACTGGATATTGTATTTCACTGACCTGTATTCACACAGACCATCTTAACTGTTCACTGTCCGAGATGAACACAACCAACCATTATTATTTTGTTCCACGGTAGACCTGTCTCCAGTAACGCATGCCTGCCAGTAAGGAATGGTCATCATGGGAGTCTGGGGTGTGTACCCCAATACTGCACTCTCGTTAGACGAGACGAGGTAAACTGAGGTGGTTCTGGGCTAGGAATGGTCCCTAACAACAGGTTGGGTATTACACTGGTTGGTACGCACCCCAGATAAGGCTGCACGATATGGTTGTAAGTTGCAGGGTATAACAAGACGTGATGCTCACTGCGTTACAGGCTGCATGAGTTGAATACTTCCAAGGGAGATGAGATGAAAGAATACCAGAAAAATGACATCCTTTAACCATGGTGACACCAGAGTCTTGAGCATGTACTAGTTGCGTGGATATGTGCGCTACATAAATATCCAGTTATCATCATCATCATCATCATCATCATCATCATCATCATCATCATCATCTTAATGGTTGGTGTGATCTGACTGTCGATCCACAAAGCTTTCGTAACATTATCGTAACTGTACTTTATTACAATAGGTCGTGCCGTCATACAGATATGACTCGTGAAGGTCCGGGTAGAATAAGCCTTCAGCAACCCATGCTTGCAGTAAAAGGCGACTATGCTTGTCGTAATCCATCTCACGGGTGTATTTCCTGGTCCATACAACATTATTACTGGAATATTAATGAAAGCAGCGTTAAAAAACGCCAATGGCCGTCTAGAGCAAATCGATTGGTTATAATATGTAAACAGGCCGGACCGTTGTTCCTGTTACTCCCCACTGTTTTGACTTGATAATCAGATATGTACTAATAAGATATACTATAGCAGAAATCCGCCATATAACTGTATTATTGCAGACCAGGGTGCCACTAACCATCTGCAGCCGATGTCTGACGATGGATCGCTATTCGCCCTATCCACCATGCACATCTTTTTCTCTGCACCTCCAAGCGTATCAGTGATACTGCAAACTGCGGACTGTGGGATTAAACGAAATCCGAGAGCAGAGGAAGACAAGAACCAGTCTATATAAAAACACGGTTCATTACAATGATTAGCATCTTGGGAGATGTGCTGAGAAAAAATAGATATAACTGCTCATAATTGTGAAGTCAAGCACCCATACTACTGTTATAGATGGAAGTAACGATACAAAATAAGACCTAAAGAAAATAGTCTCGCGGTCTTTAGAACATTCCAGCAAAATCAAGAATCGGACACAGGAGTGGGGCATGGAATCGAACCCAGGCATCTGACTTGACGAGCCAACGCGTTCGATACCTGAAACTAAAATAATACTCGCTTCATTAAATAGCATGACGAATGTTCAAAGTGCATGGATCTTTTATGATCAAGTGAAACAGACTCGAGCTGACCCACGAGGTCACACGAACCACTAGATGAATCAAGAGAGTTGATACATAGTGGTTTGGAGAATAAAGGGTGCGATGGGATAGCATAGTGGTTAAAGCGTTTGTTCGTCACGCCGAAGACCCAGGTTCGATTTCCACATGGGTACAATGTGTGAAGCCCATTTCTGGTGTTCCTAGCAGTGATATTGCTGGAATATTGCTACATGCGGCATAAAACCATACTCACCCACTTATAGAATAAAGAAAATGCCACCATTGTGCGTACAAACCCCAGAATCGAACCCTTATATCCCATGTTATGAGCGAACGCGATATCTACTGGGCTTAATGAAACACAAATCTTGGTGTTCAGTAATGATATTGCTTCAGACATTTAGCGTAGTTGTAAATACCACTTATATTGTCTGTTAACAGACAGGCGGACAACTAATCTGATATGAACACATGCTGAGGCAGCAACTCCGTGTGTTAAACTGATCTCCCCTCACGCCGAGCACATGCTGTTGACAGAGGCGCCAGGATGATATTAAATATATTCTACGTCGGGTGTTACGTTGGCAGCGACCACTGTTCAAACAGGCTTGTTTCTGTTATATCGGGATGTTCCTGAGATTAGAGTCTAGCACGAACTGCTATGTCATGACGTCCTTGGTTTCAGATGGGCGAAAAACGTTAATCCATGTTAATGGGGTGCTAAACACTTCAGTCATTATAGTCGGCACAACAGACGTGGGGAAAATTATGGGATAATGTGTAAAATGAAAAATACACACGGAAAAATATGCCTTTGGTGATTCCGTGTCGGGCATCAGAGCCAGCAGCAGTGGCAAAATAGTCCACTTGATTTAAGGATGTCTCAAGTTTAATCTAAGCACGGAGCTTATTCGATACATTACAAGGAAAAGAACGACCCAGAAAAAAGTTTTTCGTGATAAAAGTCATAAATGGAGTGGAAAGGCCCCGAAGTTCATCTTTTATGATGATTGAAAAGGTTTGGGTCGTTAGACGTTAATAGTAGCTTGGATTACCTGGAATGAAAGATACTACTTGCCCGTTTGAGACATCGACTTCGGGGCTTGAGACGTGCCGAGAGCAATAGGGATGTGCAATGAATTTAATTTGCACTTTTTGACGAAAGGATAGCCCTTGTAGCTCTTGTTTGACGTGATTGAGGGGTGTAATCTAAATCGCAGACATTAATCGAGTGTCCTGCCCCGATGAAATCTGCCGCGTTTGTATTTTACGGACTTTTTAAGGGCGCCGGTCCAAACTATGGCTGAATGCCCTATGTTTAAATAACAGTTTCTCCAAGACAAATTTGTTCCTATTTGCGAGGCACGTGTACGAGCTGTGAAAATAAGACAACCGGATTGTTTAATTTTTGAGGATTTACATTTTAAAAGATGCTATTTGCCGGTTGTTGTAACGATGAAAGTCGATAATACAACTTTATGGGCGTTGTCATCAAGATGTTATCATACCCGTGTAACAATTTCGAAACGAAATTGCATTTAAGGATACGAACATGTTAAATTCCTGCTGTTTATTTGTTTTGCACGAAACTACGTGACTGAAATCAGACATTTGCACAACCCGACGTGTACAACTAAAGAGACATGTTTGCATCAGGAGAGGGATCTATTTTGAACAACCACTGATTTCATGGCTCTGATGAACATAAATTTCATCTGTTTGCGAATGAAAATGAGGATTAGGGTCGCATGCCGCTTTGAATTGTATTTTGGTTATATCAGGGAGTTTGATAACAAAGTTCGGGGTGTTTGGCACTTTTGTGAATTCCGTGGGCATGGACGGGCATGGTGCTGATAAACCCAGCATCACAATCAGGACGGATAGTGGATTCGAGTCCACGATCGGTGATTCCTGGTGTACCTAAGGAAAGTAACTCTGTGTGAGGATGTGGCTGTGTTATATGTAATTCACAAATGGTGATAAATCTAATGATGTACACACAAAAATGT
Organism: Haliotis asinina; assembly: GCF_037392515.1. NCBI lineage: Eukaryota > Metazoa > Mollusca > Gastropoda > Lepetellida > Haliotidae > Haliotis > Haliotis asinina. Next base: position 19,837,416 of record NC_090287.1, on the reverse strand, counting down.
GGGATACATAGTGTCTGCTTAAGTTCCAGGGCCTAGATGTACGACGCACTCTTAGAGCTAAGATGATCGTAAGTCAATGTTAATGTATGGCACTTACGACCATCTTAACATAAAGAGAGCTTCGAAAATCTAGATCCAGGTAGTATTAAGCTATACAAGATAACATACAAACTTGAATGCATATTAGGCTTTATCCTAGGGCATATTGTACTGTTTTACAAACATGGACGAAAAGCTGACATGTTTTACACGATAATCGTTACTCAGATGTTACCCCATATAATATAATTCAACCTTGAACACTTTAAACTTAAGTCACTGGAGCTTGGAGGCTCATCACTTCACAGCATTGTATAATCTTTGACCCTTGATATTGATTATTTATAAAAATATTTCATGTCTCAATTTAAGGATCCTTTTGGCAACGTTCTATTTTAGATTTTCTAATTGTTTTCATTGCCGTGTTAGTTGTAAACACATGTGAGTCACTGCTTTAAATTGATAAGTTCCATAGTCTGTTCAATAATGCTTGGCTATGTTTGGAACACATTCGTTATTGTTTTTTTTATATCAAAGAACGTCACGTAGGCTTACGAACAAAGACGCCTTTGATACATTTGTGGTGATACAGTAGATACCGTTATGGAAATGATACTAGATTGAAGTGATCGGTATATTTTACATAACAGTACTTTTTCATGTTTCCATGTATTCCATAAGAGTTTAAGTGGCACACACATTGTCAGTGACTCTCTTCTCCACCCCACCCCCCACCCCCTCAACACCCCCTAACACCCCTACCCCCACCCCCCAGTCGGTCGTTAGGTAGGTGGGTAGTTGGGTAGTTGGGTGGGTAGTTGAGTGGGTGTGTGTATCGGTCGGTAGGTAGGTATACACTGACGAATCCAGTTCGACTGTGTTTAAGCTACAAATGGGTACGTGTGGTAACATCTGAGTCGTCACAAGTCATACATAAAAATGTAATGTGTTACACTTACTTCCATATTCATCAACAAAATGTAATCACTGGACACTCAGAACAACCACGATTAACTTTAGCCAGGGGAGGTAACTCGAACAACACTCTCGATTTCATGAACCTGCAAACCCGTTCCAGTCCGTTTGACGGATGAGCTGGACTGCCATGCAGAAGTGAGGCTAGTTTAGCACCACACGAGTGGCAGATAAGGACATACAGTACAGCGCTACTTATAAAGTATATTTTATCTGTGTTGCTGTTATATCTAACAACCATATTTTTCGTTCAGTGATAGTACTACACCTCACATGTCTTCGCTATTCATGATCTAATAACTGTCGGTAAGTTAGTAAAGTATCAGCGAGGCGAACACCTGTCCTTCTGTCATCACTCTCCAGTGCCAGAATCTGCTGGTGGTAGGTTCGATTCTAAGGTGCGACCTGATTCCCGGTTCTGTTATAACGTGTTAGATTCGATTTTTGACACGTGCAATATTCAATCTCCTTTAAGGCAAAGGCAGTTTAAGCATCCTACCAAAGTAACCGTTATACAATACTGGATATACCTATGTATGCACAGGCATACTGTACCGCACTCACATACATACACACACACACACGCACACACGCACGCACGCACGCACACACAGAGTCAGTCAGTCAGTCAGTGTGCCTGAGTTATATGTATCTGTAAGCGTGCGTGCTTGTGTGCATGGGCGTATGTCTAAGTGTCTGTCTTTGCTGTCTGAAAATTACAGAGGTGAGCTACATAAATTGATATTCCTTTCGACATTTACTTAATTGACATAACCCAGGAACATTTTACTAGATATCACAGATATTTCTGACTTGGTTAGAAAGTCACATCTAATATGTTTCCGATATGAGAATGTCAAACAGCTTTCCTGATTCATTCGATTGCTCTGTACTAGATCAGTAGTGACGTCCGACACGTTAAGCGCCTGGGGGAAGCTAAATGAATTATACTGTTTGAGGTAACCACTCCCTTTGAGAAATTATGCTTTAATATTACACCTGTAAGTAAGCCCATTAGAAAATCAATCGGATTACCTCGGCACTTTCCGGTCCTTTCCGACACATGGTGTTAGTAAAATGGCATTTCAAAGCGATATGACCCACATGTTAAGATAGCTCTTGAGATATGACCGGAGTATGTATGACAAATAAACATTCCAGGATCTCGGTCGTCTATTAAATTCTTTTGTTATCTCGTTAAACGGCGAAATTTAGAGCACATGGTCCATGTCACCTGTCGCATTTACCTGCTGGCGGTGTCTTTGGTCGTTTGATCTAGCCAATCACGGTATCTTTGATGTTCACCTGTCGCGCACTACACAGACAAAGTCACTCCGTGTTTGATCTTAATGTTCTAGGTGTGTTAGGTCAGGGGCTCTTTCTTCCACATTTCGTTCGTCAGATGATTAGAAGTGCGTGCATGTGTGCGTGCTTGCATGCGTGCGTGTGGGAGGTGAGAGTAGAGGCTGAATGGCCTTTCCATTATCAAGAAAGAACGCAAACCCTGCCCAGCATGAGTCTCTATGCGAAACACGGAATACTTATTCTCGTGAATCCATGTAATTTATCAACGTGCTTATTTCTTCAAGGACTGTACGCGCTCTGGATGAAAATGATCTTATGTTCAACTAGAAAATTGCTGATGTAGCGTTTAACGGCACTCACCTACTCAGTCAAGCTAACTAATTTCCCTGGCTATTCCTAACCAATTCACTCGCGCTGTTAGCTGCTGTGAGCCCATCAGACCCTATTACATACAGCTATTCAAGATGAAGAAGGAAACGACATATATATTATACGTTTGCTAACGGATAGACTGTGTTCGCTTTTCAAGTCTTTTTTTTCAGGACAAAGTCACAATACCGTCTTCACTCTGCAGTACATCGTGTCTTAGCTGCGTGCGCACGGGCGTGTGTCCATATCTAAACCAACATGGTAACACAGTGGTCCATGTGTTCCCTTTGAAAGTGAAATCTTTAGATTTCGATCTCTGGTTAAAAGCATTGGTTCTACATCATCTTGAGGCAGCCGAGTTTTCCCGGCAAGGGTGGATATGGGACCACATAGTCAGGGAGTTCCCTTGCCACGGGAAAATGGTTTCTATGAATTTTTGAACGGAGCCACATTGTTGCGTTGTCGTTCTGTAGTCAATTTTGACACTTTTTCCTCGATTTTTTAAGTGCGACACCGCGACAATGTCCCTTCTCGGGTTCCGTAGGTTGGTGACAGCGCTCACTCAATGCATGTGCCCAGTGTTGTATTCTGAAATAGGTTGGGGCGCTCCCACGCACACCCTATAATCAAGTAATGAATAAAATAGTGCCAAAACCGTTCTTATCCTGAACATACTTACAAATGAGGGAGGTTATTTGACGCCATAATAAACCGTGTTGACACGAAATATACGTGTGATCTGGACTCGGTCTAATTTTAGAGGATCCAATATCTTGGAATTTAATTTGACCAGTCGCCAACGCGGTTTGACTCTGTACCAGCTTGGTGACATAAATACTATTAGATTTAGGTAACATTAGAAACAGGACCGACGTTCGTATTTGATTAACGAAATTCGTATAAATGAAACGAGCATCCGTAAAAGCTATTGAGCACGTGGTTACCGCTTTTGACATGTTGGAGACAAGAATTCATTCCACAGTGAGTGAGTGAGTTTAGTGAAGATGTGACTGATTTATGCTAAAAAAAATTAATTGGGAATGGCTTTTATATAGCTTTCAGTTAAATCTGAGAAATCGGGGCAAGTCTCGTAGAAATCGGTGGCAAAGAATGGTTTTACGTCGCTTTTAGCAATTCTCCAGCGATATCACGGCGGGGGACACCAGACATGGGTTTCACGCGTTTTACCCATGATGGGAATCGAACCCGGGTCTTCTGCACGACGAGCGAACGCTTTAACCCATAAGCTATCATAACGGCCCTCTCATAGAAACGGGAAGAATTAGGTACAATGCAGGTGTTGTCAGCTTCAAACACAAACTACAGTTGTATGCTGTATTCAGTGTTTAAAACTTTCCCAATCAATACCGAGATAGCTAAACATAAAAATAAACTTTCGCACTTTTGCTTTCGTTACTTTTGTTAGATTTACCGATTGCGAGACAAAGCCCGAAAAGTGTGCACTCATCTTGAATACTTTACACAGAGCCGGGAATATTCTGCCTGTTTGGATAAATATTTGATATTTTCCGACATACAATTCTGGTGAATGATGCGTCTTCGGCATGCGTAGTCACGAGCCAAAATATACATGATCCTAACATGCCATTGTGGTGTGTTGCTGGGTACACCCTTATATTTTCGTTTCGGATAATGTAAAAATCGCAAATGCGGTGGCATTAATGTTGAATAAATACTGATTGATAGTGAAAATATTCCATGGTGAAAAAGTGCTACACGGTGCTAAATACATTCCCATTGTTTAGTACGGGAAGGCAGATAGTTGCCCCATTACGCCGGGATCGTATGCTGTGGTACCTTTGTGTCTTACAGGGCCAGGTGTGGACATACATGGTCTTGGCCATAAAGGCTCTTCGTGGGGGGATTAAGAGTAATTGCCTTGAAGGGTCATGAGACATGCTAGGGTTACCTTTAAAGTGTTATAAGGCATTGTAGGGGGCTTATACTGGCGTTTAAAGCTTGGTCTGTATAGGATATTTCGCTCCGTGACTGATGGATATTACACGGACGATTACTTTTATGGACAGACTTCCCATAAATATGTGCATATGGGTATCTGGCTGAGGTGTTCCATATCACGTGATTAGGGATATGCCGTCGAATTTCGCTGTTTGTCGAAGACATGTTTGTTCGCTTGAGCTGTAACGTACATTTTATTACTTATAGAAGTAGCCATGATGTTGATGATGATGATGATGATGATGATGACCAGCAAGGGAACCCCAGAAAAGCCCTTGTCGTGTTGCTGCTCGCACAAAAAACGAGCAGAGAGTGTCAAATTTTACTACATCGCGGCAATGTAGTTCCAGAACAGAAGTAGAACAGAAGTAAGGATCGAAATCTAAAGATCTGACTACTGTGCCACTATGCTGCTTTAAACATGGCAACGCACTCACAACATCATCACATCACCATCGTCGTCGGCATCGTCTTCGTTAATTACTACTGTCATACAGTCAAATATGGTGCAATTTTCACTCAACCACTTTCGCCACCCGGGGCGATGCAGTAGCCATGTGGTTAAAGCGTTCGCCTATCACGCTGAAGACCAAGGTTCGATTCCCCACACGGCTACAATGGGTAGAGCCCAGTACTTGTGGGCTTCGCCGTAATATTGCTGAAATATTGATAAAAGCGGCGTAAAATCAGACTCACTCACTTCACTATATGACAGGTAATATGATGCACTTCTTTTAGATCAAACTTTATGACCAAAAGGACCTTTGCAAAGACATTTTGAAGAGTGTTTTGCCTGTTTGATAAACTGTTATGAAAGTCAGCAATATCTTTATAATGTCAGCGTGTAAGAACATTTAATTATATGTGTTCAAGGTCAGGCAAACTGGAAGCCGGTTTCATGTGCAACGAGCTTGATAAACTGTCATGAAACCTCATTAATATCAATCGAAAATATCTCTAGATATAAATATAATTTTCTTCTTTCCATGGAAGAACTTCATGAGGAAACTCTCGTTTAACTCTTTGTTAAGTCAAAGCTTAATAATATTGTTATAATACCAGTATATATGAACTTTTAATCATATCAACTCTACTTCAGACAAAATGCTGGCTACGTGAGCGGACATATTTTCTATTTGATAAATTGTTAGGACAGCTGTTATGAGAACTATATGATAAACTATTCGAAAAAGGGACACACACACAAAAAAAGAAGAAACAGAAAGAAAAAAGAAGAACGCAAAGGAAAAATAAAAGTGAATGAGTGAGTGTAGTTTTACGCCGCTTTATGACGGTGGTCTGTATTTAATCGAGTCTGAACCAGACATTTCAGTGCTCAACGTCATGAGCATCGACCCGTGCACATGGGAACATGGGAACCGGTGACAGCAAGTCTGACGTTAGTCTCCTCTTATGGCAAGAATGGGTTACTGAAGATCATTTGTAGCCCGGATCTCACTTGTCCCAAAATAAGGAAATTTAAAGCTATTTAGTGTTCATAAGTCGGTTAAGCTTGAACATAGGTGAAGGAAATTTGACACATGAATGTATAGTGGCCAGACAGCATTAATTACTTCACTGCACCACGTTATTCATGTCGTTGAATTTTCTGAAGGACGACTGCTGTCAAACTATATCGAAATGAAATGCTGAAAACGCGTTTCTTTTATCGACGAGTAAACTGTATATACTGGACGCTGACTACATACGGTTGTAAAACGTGACCTATGTCACATATTATTGCCATCTGATGGTTACCATCTGATGTAATCCCAGTATGGGGTAGCCTACTATTCTCCCAAACCTTTCTGAACCCCAAATGTTGTCACACGTGGACCCCCATGGGTTGAAATATTGGTGGAATATTGTTAAAAGCGGCGTAAGAGTACGCTCATTCACCACGCTCATTTTACCTTGAACAAGGCCAGGCCATGCAATCACTGTCATGGTCAACAACTACGAGAAACATGAGTACAAACATAGTCAGATGCATGGTGCATTCATTCATGGGTATAATGGGTATAATCCTCCTCGCGAACAGGACCAGCCTCACAAAGAAATCTCAGCCCCTCCTTCGTCAATGGTCTGGGTTAAAGGATGGGAGATGCTGAGAGAATTTCGTGAAAACGTCCCCAACAACTTTATATATCACAGAGTGAATGAATGGAGTAATGATCGTGTTAAGAGCGAGTCCCTCTCGACATTCTTACCACTGCCCTATGTCATTGTTAAAGATTAGAACTGCGATGAGTTACTAGACGTACATTAAAAAAAAAGGAAAGCCCATAACATTTCTTTGATATTTTAGCAGTAGGTACGTTTTCCTGATAAGCCATTACCAAGGACATTATAACGTAACAACCGTGGTAATTAATTCATTTAGTTCACTGCACCGAGTTATAGCCCGAGCACACGAAAGAAGCTAGTATACTGAACACGCAATAAGACAGATGTTGGAAGCAGGGAAACGTATACACTGTCACTGTTAAATTGTTAAATAGGATCACGCTATTCTACAGATTCGAGTGATGGCGGACAATGCACTGCTCTCCTGACAAACCGGTACATAAGTGTTTCACAGGGCATGCCACTTAATTAAAGGCGACAAAATCCACGCCATGTTCTTCAGAAATCCTTGCCAAATGTAGAGTGTGAGATTCGAACTTACCATGGGCAGGCGTCCATTCAATACTAATGATACTAGCTGTCCGCGAAAAGGTGAGCGTTCCCAGCCCCACCGGTGCAGTAGCATGTACAGAGGCTTGGCAGCTGCTTTCCTGATGAACCCCCCTCCCCCTAATCATAATTTGATTATTAATCCCTGATATTATTCATTGTTCACGCACGGTTTTGTCCAGTGTATAAAGTTATACCACCTTTAAAGTTATATTAAGTTACTCGATGTCGAAATTACATTGTCTGAAAGTCCCTGGTGATGCACAACCATATGAAACACCAAGACGCTCAAGTGAAGTGCCATCTCTGCACTGAATAAACTTAGGCAACCAGCTCTCAGGGAAATAGACTTACATCATAAAACGTGATGGAGAGTAATTCAAGAGATAGACTATAGACGCTTGATGTTGATCCTTGATCCTATCGCGGCGAAACTCTGGGGTTCGTAGCGCCATACCCTGGAGACAAATTTCAGTAAATGACTTCTGGGAAGTTCACAGACCAGTGCATTTTAATTCCATAAGCCATCTAATTTTCCGAAAGGAAGGAGTATGATTATCCTTTTCGGTTCACTGGAATTTACAGATAACGTTGAAATACTGACATAAAGAATGTTTGAGGACCCTGTGTCGAAATACATATTAGCCTTTCTTTCAATTACCTGCTAGTTTTGGTCTAAAGGCATGATCAAATACAGAAATGTTAATGAAATTAGATGAGCCAGTGGGCAATCAGATTTATGGAAATGAGGAATAATTTTGAAACATTAATCAGCTGAAATATACGGTCACGGTCGCATAATTCTGTGTCCGTTATATGACTTCCAAGCATTCGGCAAACGGCGGAATTCGATGTTTCCCCGAGTCGCTTTCACAGAAGCCACAGTCGTCCAGATGTCATAATTTTCGCTACGACGTTACCAAGCTATGATGTACATCAAGCAATCAGTTACTACACTCATCCAAAAGAAAAACAAAACAAAACAACAACAACAACAAAACAAAAACAGAAACGCAAAAGGGGAGGGTATTGATGTTCTTATTGGCCAGGTAGTCCACGGTGGCACGTGGGGTCTGGCGTTGGAAAATTGGAAAAGCTGCCGTTGATGGTCAAAAAGGTGAAGGACGTACGGACGGAGAATCTGGTCGTTGTATCGATTGGCCGATTGCGGGTGTTTGAGATCACTCCCCACACCATAACACTCACACCACTGAATATGTCCACCTGTCTGATGTAGTTAGGAGCAAAACGTTCCTGGCGTCGTCTGCAGACACGGTCTCTACCATCACGTCGCCTGAGGAGATAAGGGATTCATCGCTAAACCATATGCGCCTCCAGTTTGCCAGGTTCCATAGCAGCACCGTGTTACACCATCTCACTCGTCGACGTCGATGTAGTCGTGACAAGGAGGGGGCAACTTTTGGACGTTTGGCACGTATTCCTACTTCTCGGCGACGGTTCCTGATTTTCTGATCGGACACTCTTCCGGCTCCAAACAGTTCTTATGCTGTATCCCGGGCGCTACGATGGCGGTCACGGGTTGCCCGGATGTACCGATCTTGGGTAGGTGTGGTGACTCTAGGTGTTCCTGATCATGGGCGGTCATTTGTCGAATGTGCTTGACGAAATCGATCTCACAATCGACTTATTCTGCTGGGATGAACGTTGAAGATCCTTGCCACCTCACTCTTTGATTCGCCAGTTTGGAATCGTTCAATTGCCTGATTTCGATCGGCAGCGTAGACACGTCCCACTTTCGAGCAGAGTACTTGAAAAGATCGTGGATGAAATTGTGAGATTCACTTGTGTCTTTTATAGTCACAATGCTGTACGTGAGAAACAATCATTGTGCCTGACATTCGTGCTGCATGACATCCACGCACATGACAATCCTGATTGATAAAACTGTTCAAAATCATTTTTGGTTGCGTTTGGTCCAGCAAGATGTTCTAAAACATCCCAGAAACAATGTGCAACCCTAAAAAAATATTTGAGGTTACATACGTGTACAAAATTGTACGGATCATTTTCAAAATTTCATGTTTGCGTTTCTTTTTTTTGAAGAGTGTATTTGCCTTTGTTCTTGTGCACTCAGCAAGATTTCAGCAATATGGTTGCGTAGGTTGCCAGAGACAGCCTGAATATTGCCAGTCGGAATGTCCTCTGGGGTAGTGAATGGTTTACTTTACCAAGAAACAGTGTCACAGGTGATAACATTCATGTAGATTGAGACAAGGACATGTGCCCAAGCAGTTGGCATTAATGAGAATTGGTTGGGACTTACGCCACTTTAATAGTAGCTAATGGTGTTAACAATGCAATGGACGAGTGAGTGGGTTGGGTTCTATTCCGCATTAAACAGTTTAAGTTGTGAACAAAGCAATAATGGGAGAGTGAGTGGCTTGGGATTTATTCCATTTTTTATTATTAAAGCTCCACAGTCGGGAACTCAAAGGGTAAGCCACCCACACTGAAACTATATTGGAAATACAGCCCTTGGTCAAATTGCCAACACATTACTCACAAAACCCGCAATGCCGCCCCGTAACCTGTTATGGCCGGGATTTATATTGTATTGTATTGGGAAAGACATGCCGGGATTCTCATTACCAGTCGATGTTGTACTTAGTACATTGTTGAGTCCGACCTATAACACTACGTGATGCCTTGTTTGAAGGGGTCCAGTACTTTCTATGCTGTGCGCCATAGGAGACTTAATGGTCTGCCTATTTAGCCTCAGCGAACCGGATGCACGTCATCGTAAAACAAATGCTTTTAGGTTTGGTTGTTGTTTAACGCCGCACTCAGCAATATTCCAGCTGTATATGCGGCAGGATGTAAATAAGTCTGGTGCCAACGATCCAGTGATCAACAGCAGTGATAACTGACAATCCTGCTTCAGATTGTTGTATAACTGGACTATGCAGGAGTGTAACCTTAAGAAAACAAACTGGCAAGCAACAACAGCCACATTGACAAGACCATCATGTGCCTTTGTGATAGTGTTTAATATGCCATTCAAATCCGAAAGTAGTTCCATAGTCCAGTCATGGATGTAAACTTAAACACTGCTAAGTGGGGTTTATGATAAACTCTGTATATGCACACATCCCGCTGAGACTATTCTTTCATTCTGTTTACTTTCTGGACATGATGTGTACCTGGTATTGTATCCCAATCAACAATCTCCTTATCTAATAGTCTGGTTACGTGTTCATATATTGACACGGGGTAGCTTTACCACGTTGCTGTTTACATTCAAAGTGGAGAAATGGCACCAATACATTAAACATACTACAGCTTTGTTTTCCTTTATTATTAGGAAGAATACAAGTGACAGCATTTCACAAACCCGATAACAAGACACAAATCAAGTTCGCTTAAAAGTGTGTGCTAATGAACGATTACTGATTTGAAACACGACTGATAAGTCAAGACTTGTTGATTTAAATCAAAGAGAACGTAATGCGTTTCTCTTGCATTTGTGGGGTGGGACGTGTAGGTCAGTCGCAGCAGCTTGTTGGCACGTAGGATCTGTGATCGTGGGTTCGTGTCCCGGCACGCAGCGACTATGTTTCTAAGTTTGTCACTGACACACCCGTATTCGCGTGTTACACGTCAGTGTAATGGCAGATACCATGGTGAGTGAGTTTTACACCGCTTTTAGCAGTATTCCAGCAATGTCAAGGCGGGGCCCTCCACTAGGACTTTTCATATGTTCTAAGGGAATGGTTCACGGCCCTACAACAGTTGCAGTTTGTTGTGAGAATTCTCTTAAACCGACTGGAATAACGTGATGTATCTGTTTAAAACGATGTTACCCGACTCACGATCTAACCCTTGTAATGGTTTTAAACACACAGACCTCCCATCAAGCAGCCATGTAAAGCCCTTACTGGTCACGTTCAACACAGTCCAATGTAATTTTCACTGTATACATCCCAACAGTTACCATTGTACATTTCACTACCACCATAGACCCCACTCCGCATAGCTACCATAGTTTTGGCAGTAGCCTCATACCTAGATGAAGTAACAGTGGTACTAAATGTATGTCAGTCATATGACAAGTGAAGGTATTCGGTCGGTGTTTATACCCACGTGCGTGCAGTTCCACCTGGTGACAGGCATAAGTCACTCGGCGCGTATTTCACCTTTAACGAAATCGGTGTCAGTTAATCAAAGTATGACACTTTTCATCACGGCCAATAAGACACGACCCTTTGGTAAATATTGAACATTACGTCAGGTCTCGGCGGCGTGAGAGCCTCTCAGGTATACAAATGTCTTGTACTTGCTAACGGACACACTCCTTTAAAGGAGCACTGTTAAGAACAGTGTTTTTGCTAAATAATACGTTTTCTCCAAGGCGCGCAATGTGACTACACGCGATCTCTGACAAGGCTTCCACCCGAAGGTGTTTGGCGCTTAAATAACAGTATTTTTTATTTAAGCACATCTCGCTCTTTGACGTAAGCTTTGAGCCGGCTTAGCTGACATTCAATGAAAACACTGGGGATCAGCTAATATCTTTTACTAGAATCCATGAATATAGCGTGTTGATGGCATGACGTATATAGATAGTTATAGCGTTTATTCAGAGGATATTGGTTTGGAATTCCAAAGGGAGATGGTTCCTTATTTGCAAGAGAAGCCCTCTCTAAATACCCTCGTTTCCTTATGAAACACAGCGATAAAGTTGAATCAATAGGCAATCTCGACGTGCTGAAACCGAGACTGATAGCTGTTTTTTTAACATCCATGAGAGTATAAAATCGGTGACAGCCGGTCATATTTCATTGTTGGAATATGGACATTTAATGGACACATTTATCAATCTAAATATATTACCATATAAAATTCATCGACTGTCTCTTTATGATCATAATATACTACGTCAAAGTCTATTGACCAACGGAATGATTTTCATGTTCAAAATCCGTAAATCCCCAGGTTTAAAAAGAGGAATTTCCTTTCAAGTGATTTTTTTGTTAATGCAACACATATTTTAGAAATCAGTACGAATATGACATTCCGTGGAATTCCGGGTCAGAATAACTCCACAGTGACTTCAGGTTAAGGTAGTGACAATCGAGACGGTGTTTCCGAGTGCATGGATCGTCGCTCATGCTATGAATCACTGGTGCCAGATCAGGATTAATTATCTATTGGCTGTGACCTTGTAGCTGGAATGGTAGCTGGAATAGGCATCGGTGTTGTATTAAGCAAACAAACAAGCAAACAGATTACGTCACAAACAGGTGTATGTCACAATCACGTGCATGGTATGCTGAATCTGAATGTGTTTAACCCTAGGCTATCACGATCACCACGCACCTGACACACACATGTACACATATACACATGTGCTTGTGCACATATTGTGTTTAAATCACAATTAGAGAGATGATGGTGTATCTGTCGATTTTTTACAAAAATAATTGTGAAAACCATTGGGATTCGAACCCCGCCCGTGGTGGAAAGAGCGGAAAGAGTGTGGAATGTTAGTGGAGGATATATCGTGCCGTCCTTCTCCTATTGCATTAGGGGGTTAGACTGAAACATAGTGATACACGCCCATGCACACACAACATGCACTCACACATGATGTACTTATCCTCAGTAAACCATGCTTGTCGTAGGAAGTGACAAACAGGATCGGGTGGTGAGGTTCGCTGAGTCTGTTATTGTGTGTAATCTCAAAACGTGTATAGATGCTTATGATACTGACCGCCTGATTGTCTGACTGTCGCCAAATGGCTGGAATAACAAACAAAGAAACACGCAGTTAGCTGACACTTGCTACTATTTAGGGAACACAAAGGCAGTGAGTGATCTCTCTCGGTGAAGGTCCAAGGCCACCACCTAAAGATACATGGTTCTATAATAAAGCCCTGTAATGATGTCTGTGTTATTTTGTATTGCATTTTCTAACGTTCATTACAGACTCACCACCAAAATCTTTTACTACAGGTAGAGGGATCATAAATATGCATCAGCGGCTTGTTCAGTAAAAGGGAGCTGTGCATAGCTGTGAAATCGCAGAGCGGTAAGACAAGACATGATGAATATTGGATGGCATGCATTTGTCTGAAGCCTTACGTAGCTGAACACATGTTGGTGAAATAGCAGGTGGAACTGTTTGTTGTTTGAGCCCACAATCAACAATCTTCCACCTTTCTGAAGATAGCCGACACTGTAACTGACAATCAAGTGCTTAATGTCATGAGCATCGATCGATCCGCTCACTTTCAGTGAGGTCACCGTACCTGATCACCAGGTTCTTTCAGCGGACGTGTAATTGTAGCATTAATGCTGGAGATCAGTTCTCTGTCGGACTTCCCTGAGTGGCTGTAATAAACAAAATGGTGTCGAAAAACGTTTAAACTTTTCGATTTCTCCACATTTACAAAATATATCAAACGAAAATATTTTATTTCACACTAAGGTTTCATCCGCAAATTCTAACACTTGGAGATGCATACAGCCATCGAATAATTCACTTCATTTTTTACATCTTCAGCTCCCCAGCTCAACTCACGCTATTCCATCACCAATGAGATTAACATTGAACTGTCTACACACGTAGTGCAATCTGACTTCCGACCTTTAATTAGACCAATGTGTTCCCAACTGCATCTTCAGAGACTAAATACTGTCTGGCCAGCAGTGACGGTGTCTACTTCGCCATGGATAACGAGAAATGCATGCTACGCCAAGCAAACCACATTCTCTGCTAATTAGTATAGTTTTGCATTAAGGTAGATTAGATGCGTGTGCAGGTGCAGCATTCAAACACTTTTCTTACACTGATAGACTGATCACTGATAACACGGTCCGGTTAGTCACCTCTTACGACAAGCGTGGGTTGCTGAAGATCAATTCTTACCCAGATTTCCATTTCGTGTGTGTCAAACAGAAGATTCTATAAGTTGTTCACTGGTTACGAGGGGGCCACGGGCTCATGTGCCCTCGAGGTTTGCTTATATTTCCCTAGTCCAGCATATAACTAGACGACTTCGCACTATACCAAGGTGTGCTCGATGTAGGCCTTGGCTGGAATACGAGTTTATTCATATGAACCAATGTTTCACGAGCCCGCGAGGGGAACATAAACAAACCCCGAGGGTACATGAGTCCATGGACCCCGAGGGACCAGTGAACAACCTATTTATCTTACCGAATACCTGAATTTTAATTTTGAACTGTTTGAAGCACTTTTTGCGAATTCGAGGCGAATCGCCATTTTGCAAACGACACAAGGTAAACCGATTTAGAGTGATCTCCCTTCCATCGATTTGCAATCGCAAAACATCGGTAATTTCCGTGCTTGATGCGTCATTTAATGTTATTCGAGACAAAGAAGTACTTCCACGAAGCACCAGAAGAGTTCGGAATTCCCAACGGTGTACACTGAAAATAATACATCGCCTGTAAGCGGGGTACATTGAAAATAATAAATAGCGCTTAGCCAATCCGAAAGCGACATTCATGCGTGAGGTAAGTTTTGCCACATGCGTGTAGATCCACATCATTGCCGATAAGTGACGTCACAGGTTCTGCTGTACCAGATCAGATTCCGTCGTTAGGACTGATTGATTCAAGATCGAGAAAGCTGACGGATATGAGAGGATAAGTTTGTGTCAGATTTTAATGTCCTTTTTGAAAATCTACATCTATCCATCTAGCAAATAGAACATAAATCACATTTTTTTCAGTGTTCAGTGATGTCATTTTCAACAAGATGTTTCAGCATAGACATTAAGCGACGACTTTTGGTTCCGAAATTGAAGTGTGTAGCTTCCCATTTCTTGGCAAAGGAACCTGTTAAAGCAATTTACAGCTTTAGTGAAAAAGTGCCTAGACGCAAGAATATGTAAATGCAACTGAACACCAAGTTATTTAGAAAAAGAAATCTGGCATTGATACAAAAGTCTAGGTATGAAATATACGCTAAATTTTGTTTTTGTGTAATCTGCAATCCGCTAGACACCATCAGGAAACAGAACCCTTCAGCCGCTATTACCGTCCCTTATATTACGGTGTATAACAAACACAGACACAGAGACACGGACACAAACGCTGACACAGATGCAGACACAGCCACAAACACAAACAGACACAAACGCAGACACAGACACAAGCACAATTGCAAACAGACGCAGATACACACAGAGACACAAACGCAGACGCAGAGCCACAGACGCAGACACATACAGAAACACAGACGCAGACGTACACGCAGACTCAGATACAAACATAGGTACAGACAGACGCAAACACAGACATGCTGGAGACACACACAGACGCAGACACAAACAGACTCAGACACAGACTCACAAAAGGTCAACGTGGTCGCCATGTTCCATCCAAATTGTTTGTTTGCTGACATTAATTTGTACTCGGTAAAAGTGGTGATAACGCATGACACATTTCTGGAAATGTATGGCTTTAGATAAAAAAAACAACGTTTACCACCATATTGCACTAATATGTTTAAAGCAATTATCTGTACACGTTGTTAAAATAATCCCACAATATTTCATTTTGATAACTGGAATAAATAAAAGCCCCAACCCTTTTCATACTCTGATTCATAAGAAATATCTGTCTGTAATGTTTTCCATTACCACCATACTTTCCAGTTTCAAACCCAAATTCGCTCACACAACTCCAGTATCCACCTTAAATATAGGCTGTATCCAGTAACAAGATATTTTCTTGAGCGGATTTACCGAGTCTGGGGGACGCCAGAGGTATTAATGCTCGTCCAAAGAACTTCAAGCAATTGTCACAGAAAGTGTCGGATTTAGTAAGGACAGCCAGCTGTCGCCCAAATCAGTCCATATTTCCTGTTCATATGGATGCCCTGTGGGATCTTGTACTTCGTTTAATGTATTCTATAATACAAAAGTTTTGGTTCTCAAGAATTAAAAAGTAACAACCTATTTAAATTAAATTGCAATTGATGTATTTCCGGGATAAGCCACGTGTTCAGTGTTGGAACACTGATAACTCGATCAGAAGGGTATTACATCTCAGCTAGATAATTAATATTATTCCAAAGGTTTTTTTTTCACAAAACTGAACGGCCATTAAGGCAAGACAAGACGAAAAGAAATGGAATCAGTAGGTGGGGTGAAATTGTGATTAAATATCTGGGTAAAAACCTGGATATGTAAAACCTGCAAGGCATTTTTGAAGTTTATGTGTAACTTAAAGCATCATTTATTCTCAGAAGAGTACACATCTGAACGCTTGGAAACTTTTAAGCACAGAAGGTATTTGTCAAAGTTGGAGTGAGTGAGTGAGTGAGTGAGTGAGTGGGTGGGTGAGTGAGTAAATGGGTGGGTATGTGAGTGAGTGAGTTAGTAAGCTTTTAGTAATATTCTAGCGGCGGGGAACACCATTAAATGGGCTTCACACATTGAATGTTTTTTTGGTTGTTGTTGTTGTTGTTTAAATACCACAATCCAGTGATCAACAGCATGAACCGCGATATAGGCAACTTGGATACGAGATGGCTATGTTGTTTTTTTTCTGAGGCAAAGGGCAAGGCCATCGTCGCAGTGTACCTATGGTGTTAAAAACTTTGATGCTAAATTCGAATCAAAACGGCAAGATCGATGAAAGCTTTTGAGATAAAGGAACACTGCGATGGAAATGAATTATTCTGTGTGTGGTGAAGAGCTAAATAATGAAACCATTTATATGAAAGTGGATTTCCCACACGAGATATATGTCGTGTGTAATTTGAATTTCACCAAAGCACATTTCGCTTTTGATATCATTATTTATTCATCAAATCTTAAATCCAATAAATATTCTTACCTTAATGGACATCTCGTATTTATGGGAACTCGGTCTCCTATATTAGTAGTGATTAAAAACTGAAATGGTTTGTGAAATTTTAAAGCACGCATTCATAAGTATGGTCATTTGAATCAACAAATTGTTTTTAAAAAAATGTAAATCCCATTCTGAATTGACTCCTGTAGCTGAAGAAGATCGGGAAAATAAAACCAGTGACCTTGTGATTTTGTGTCCTGCCCCTGGGCGGCCTGTGAAGATCCGGGTTAGAATTGATCGTAAGAGGCGACTAAGGGGATCGGGTGGCCAGGGTTTCGCTGACCTTGTTGATACATGTTATCGTACCTCAGTTGCGTCGATCGATGCTGGACTGTCTGGGTCGGACTTGATTACTTACAAACCTTCCCAATCCCCACCCCCACCCCAACCCCCTTGATTATTAATTTATGGGTGGAATATTTCAACTATGCGAGAGCAGTCAGCATATAATCGAGTCAGGTTCAGACAAACTAGTGATTGACATTATGAGCATTAATCTACTCTATTGTGTAAGTGCGTATGGTTTTAACGGCGGAAACACCAGTGATGGGCTGCACACATTAAACCCATGTTGGGCAGTCGAACGTGGATCTTCGGCTACTAAACTAACCCGATTAAGCGATCACGTTCGTCGCTTCCAGCGACAGACACGTAGCTGCTGTTCTAACCCGGAAACCAGACATGTTGGTTTTTAGCTCCTCTATCTTCTACCGAGATATCGGTATCAACTCTAACTGGATATTTCAAATAAAGTTCACGTATGGTACGGACATCCCACTTGTAGCGAATTTCGGTATCTTACATCTATTAATTGTGTTCAATAAACGTAACTATCCACCTTTAGCGATCGTGTGTAGCTTTTACCTTTAATGAAATAATGTAGTTTTGTATGTTGGTGTTCTAAGATAACGATAAATATTTCATATTTCATTTCAATTTCACAGTCGTAATTTAACATCCGTGTCCATCAACGTCAAAGATCAAAAGTTCTGACGCCCGGATGGACGCTACTTGCACGAGACCAAGGATATGGGCCACATCTGACGAAATGAGTGTGTATAATGGTGTTCCTTTACATCTGTTAGATGTACGATGCAATATTCATCTTAATGGCAAGAAACAATTTTCATGCCTATAGAGGGGCAAATTGATTGTGTGAGATATTGTTTCCCAGCAATGGCGATAATGTGACCATGTCCTTAGCTATATTAATCCAGTGAAGTACTCAGTCATCAAGGTAAAGAGTTTCACGAGGGAGCGAAGTGCTTTTATGAATTGTTGAAACAAATAGGGGTCAATATAGCATAAATATTCTTTACCGTTGGAACGATGTGCGTTCATGTGAGTGAGCGTGGGTATGTTGACACGGTTGTCCACGTGACCGCTCGTATTAGAAGGGACTTCGGATTCATAGAACTAGCCCCCTCAATTATTGTTCGACAGTTTAACATGGACCTTAGTATTGTAATATCGAGGCAAACAGTCGATGATTTTATCCGTTTAAAGCCCGTGCAATAATTTCCACCTTTTAACAGGTTTAAAGGCCATATGACATAAAGTTACTTTCAACAAGCGAATATACTGAAAGTGGTTTTAAAGAAACGTTTGAGAAGTTGATATTTACATTTTGTTAGTAGATTATGTCTACATTTGTGATTGTCATGATGTCTAACATTATCATTTCAGATATAGAGTCATTACTGAAGAAGATGTAGATCTTCTATAACACCTTTATAAGACGTGGAATTCGAACCACCCATCATCCACTCTGGACAGAGCCCTCTCCTCTACACCACGGAGACGGTGAGAAAACTTTCGAGTGTGAGTGAGTTTAATTTTACGCCGCTTTTTCGCAATATTCCAGCAATATCACGGCGGGGGACACCAGAAAATGTGCTTCACACATTGTACCCATGTGGGGAATCGAACCCGGGTCTTCGGCGTGACGAGCGAACGCTTTAACCACTAGGCGACTCCACCGCCCCGAAAGCTTCCGACGAAACTATACCCGTATAATGTGGTAAAGAACACGTACTTTCATGTGGAACCGTACTGTTAAAGGTTAACATTCACATACATAACACAGGTACTAGAAAAACAGTAAGAATTTTAGTCTGGAACAGGCGATAAGTGTTCTTGTTTTAGGAATGCGGATGCTTAAAAAGTTAACTTTATGTGATATAGTTTTTACGATGCTTTAAGTATTACGAACCCATATCATGGCCCATTCAGGGAATCGAACCTTGAACAATTGTGACACCAAGCGTTGTTTGACCACTAGCTGTCAGGCAACTTAATACGATCAATGGTGAGTCCGCTGTGATGTCGTCCAACTTCTTCTTGTTTCCATTAGGTGACATTGTTCTCCTCTGTCGGCACTTTCCCTAGCAGAAAACAAAAAAGAGAATTTATTAATTTTAACATTATCTCATTGCCCTTTTGAACTTTCAAGAAATTGTGTAGGCACGTGTAATTTCAATTTCCCTCTACTCCAGATTGTAATCAACATAGCGACCTTTTGATGATAACTGTGGCAGGATACATGCAATGCTGAATTTAGATTTTAAATCGATGCTCGGACTACAACGCGCCACTAATTCGGTTTTCACGTTAAACGACAAGAAATTACTTCTGGGTTCTCTGAAAGTGTGAGTTCGTGTCGGAAATAAATCGTTACAGTCGTATTAAGGAATAGCTGATAAATAGCAGTAACGATCTCGAGTTAGAAAGAAGGTTATCACTGAGGGATAAAACTGTTCAATCGCTCTGTTGGTTTGACAGGCTAGGCCATGTAATCAATTGATAAAAAGCACAATGCCAAATTTTCTAATCCTTTAATGCGCTGTTTTCGCTCACCTGTCGATGAAATATTTACTGCATTCTAGTTTTTCACAATTTTGAACTGGAACACTTCGTTGAAATGCATCTCAACCAATTCAGGACGGGTCGCGACCACTGCTGCCGTGCTAAACCGTGCTGTTTGAGGTATAGCCCAATGATAATGAGGAGGGAGTCGGCAGGGTGCCCTCTTAGATCCCACTGTATCAATAGCGCTGTCAGAAAACACAACGTACAGCTATGGTTGTTGTAAGTGCAATATTGAACTACGTCAATCACACTGTTATTATAGGTCGCGGAAAAAATATTACAGATACGCGATAACGCGGGGAATATTTGTGCTGCATTTGTATGAAGGCTGATGAAGTTTAATTGGCCTCCTGTTAGCTCTCACCCTCCTATGCTCACAGAGACTGTTTAATGTTGGAACAGATGGGTTCGAAACACCTGGTTGCACTCAAGCCTAAACTCTGATATAGATATAGCTACTTACAAACCAAACAATGACATGTATGGGCGAAAAAGGTAAAATATAGGTTTTAAAATTGTAAAAACGGATATACGTCTCAGTGTAGGAAGGTTTGTATGACTTGTTTGTATGAATTTGTGGAGTGAAATATTCTCTCTTACACAAACAGTTGTACATGAGAATTTAACATTCTGTGATGGCGTGAACGCAGAGACAACGCAACGTACTGGGAAGAACAGGTTTGATTCCTTTCGTTAAAGAAAAATGGTGACCGTGTCTTGATGTGATGATTTGATGTCCTGACACAGTGGCGCCAAACAACAGCAGCAGCACCACAGTCTAATCCAACCACTTACTGACTATGAGTGTATATTTATCGTACCGACGGTAAAGCATGTAGGTGGACGTTAGCTTGTGATTCGTATCAAACCTTTAATCCACCTCACAATAGAAAAAAATATCCCTTTCCATTGCAAATATTTGATTGCGAACACCGCGCTCGCCATTGTTTTGCTACTGAAGGCTACCCTAAACACCGTTAGCGTTACGAAGAAAGGTTTCACTCATTTTATAAGAAAGAAGATCAAACAAACGGGCTTTTGTGGAGTTCCGGACAAAAAAATAAAGTGACATTTTTTTAAATGCAGCACCTTGTCTGTTTTTTGCCACCGGTTAACAGACAAACTACATGCTCCTTCATTGCCGTAACACAGTCAGAGTATTATTGCACAAAGCGTTAACCCAATCGGATTTCCCAGAAGCCTTAAATACAAACTTTTTGTTTTTGCTTTACGTCCAAAACATCCTTTATCAAGCATCTCTAGTAGAAGACCGAAAGGGTTAGGAAGAAGGTCTGGGTGTTTGTTTGGTTAACCATATGACCAGAGCAGAAAAATGTATTTACAAGAAGTTACTAACATGAAAGAACCATTTTTTTTTCTCAAAGAAGTGTGCATCCTTTCACTTTTTGACTTCTAGTCAAACCTTTGTAACCAAGAATGTTGCTGCAGGGAGGTGCGTATTTCGGAAGGTCCTGATTGTAAAAAAACGAACATCTTTCTTTTTGGTGACAAACACCATGGGGACCTCGTATTTTCTGTTGTTTTAGTAGACACTCGTGAATAATCGGTATTTTTCTAGTATACAGAGTTATACAAACGTTATTCCTAGAAACCGAACTGAAGCACTTGACCATATACATGACCCATCATTTAAATGTTATGTGTTCGCAGTGCCTGTCATGGACCTACGAGTGTGTACTTCCATTTCTCTGTATGTGAGTGAGTTTAGTTTTACGCCGCTTTCTGCAATATTCCAGCTATGTGACGGTGGTCTATATAATCGAATCTGGATCAGACAATCCAGTGATCAACCGCATGAGTATTGATCTGCGAAATTGGAAACCGATGACATATGTCAACAAAGTCAGCGAGCCTGACCACCAGATCCAGTAAGTCGCCTCTTGCCACAAGCAGAGTCGCCTGTTATGGCAAGCATGGTTTGTTAAAGACGTATTGTACCCTGGATGCTCATGGTTCTCTGCATGTACCACTGCATATCATTTCACGTAGTCATTTCTCACGGCAATACGTTATTGATAAATAACGGTTAAACAAATTTCTTTTCTCATATACTTATTTCTAATTTTCTTTTTGACCCTTTTGACCCTTTTGACCCGTGAACTTGGAGGTAGTACAGGCCATCAGCAACTTATGCTTGCCATAGCAGGCGACTCTGCTTGTCGTAAGAGGCGACTAACGGGTCAGGCTCGCTGACTTGGTTGACATGTCATCGGTTTCCAGTTGCGCAGATCAATACTCATGCGGTTGATCACTGGAGTGTCTGGTCCAGACTCGATTATTTACAGACCGCCGCCATATAGCTGGACTATTGCTGAGTGCGGCGTAAATCTAAACTCACTCACTCACTCACTCTAATTTTCTCTGTTTATGAAACACAAGCATTACATGGTTTGTAATATTTATGCATTTGTTCACGATGTTACAGGATTCGCTGTCTCACAAAACTGGCAATGAAACATCCTTGAATTGGAGCAGCAAGACTTTTATTTCTCTGTAATTAGGGTAAAGTATTTGTTGACAAGATTCATTTAAAATTCTAACATGGAGGTTTTCTCTCTTATACATCTGTTAAACATTGCCAGACGTAACACAATTAATGGCTGACGCCGCTACAAAATGAAGATTTCGAAACGATTATTGCATTGAAACAACCGGAAAAACACCTATGCAAGATTTGAGAAATTTTCCCCCTCTGAGCAATTAAAGAGTTAATCATGAACTGAAATCGCTCAGTGGCACTCGAAATCTTTTTCTTGATTTTGATGCCTGAATTATTTGTTTTGCTAGTCCTAAAATTGATGTGTAAAAAGATATGGACCCCTCCCCCTGGGATCAGCAATTTGTAATGAATTGCATTTTTATATGGTGCGGCAACTCCTACTCTCGGTGTCTTCGTTATTTCGGGCCCAGGCCCCTTGTGTTTGGCCCAATCAATGCATTGAGCGGCCGATCGGGCAATCAAATCGGAATCTATCCAATCGCTTCAACCATAAGACGGTTCAAAATGACAGCCGGCATTCAGGAGACTCCCAAGGGAACAAAAAGGGATGAGGAAAGAATTGCCACACAATCTCATTTCTCCCTCTAGTCTCCAGCGAGGAGGACATGACCCGAATTATCATGCTTCGCGAAGGCACAAGCCTAAGCCTCTGCGCGCTGAAGAACATGCCAGAGTTGGTGGTAAAAAGCCATAGCTGTGAGGTGTCGCTTGGTAGCTGCTGCAGATGCCGGGGCTCGCCTCATCCGTTACGGCTCTACTCCATCTCTGAAAAGTGACGGGAAAATAACGACACAACGTTTATAACATCATCGTAATGGAGGCCGGGCTTAGAGGTACTGACGTGGAAAAAAACTTGGTCCCATAGCGCTAGGATGTGAAGGAACCAAGACATTAATGCGGTCTGTGTATTGGAATAAATGAGGTCTGCCGGATATATGGTAGAATGTATGCCGTGCTGGCGATAATGACACGGTGTCGTGCCAGCTGGCCATTTCTCTTCCAAGAAAAACTGCCGATTTTGTTACCGATGTGCAAAGTTGATTTCACACATCGGTTACTGGTGTTATGTATGTATTGGCTGAATATTAACGGATCTTGCTGCCGTAATATTCATTTATAACGGCATTTCACTTTTAAAAAATCCGAAATTGAAACAAATCGCTAATCCCATTTCTTATTTTTTAAAGATAAAGAATGAGAGGAAAATATCATTTATTTGATTTTCATGTGTCAGCTAAAGCCTTAACCATGAAATTGATAAGAGAGTTGGGCTCTTGCATGTTACACACGTGACATGTAATTAAAATGGACATGTGTTGCAGTATGAAGCAATATCACAGACATTAATTCCGTATTAAGATGATTTGGTAGTATGAAATGAGGGAGACTGACATCATGGAATGCACTCAGTCGGGCGTGTCCACACACGCACGCACGCACGCACACACACACACACACAGAGGGCGGTTACCCTTTATCGCGAACACCACGATTCTTGATTTCTCGCTGATTATTAAAGACCCAATGAAATCTTTTTGGGGGGATAATAGATAATAGAGACCGGTTATTCTCTCACGAGGACGTTCTGTATTTATATAGTAATCGACTTGCCATAAATCACTGACATGGAAACACGAAGTTCTTGTAGAACACTGATTGTTCGTGCCTCCCATTTCTAATTAATATAGTCGCTTTTTTAAATTATTGCTTATCTAACACGTTTTTCACGTACTTACAGTAAGCTACAGTACTTACACAAGTTATGAACGGCTCAACAGTACCAGGTATAATAGAGGTGAAAACAACGCGATAAACTATACTTGCAAAAGGACCCACTGACTATATACTTGGTGTTATTTATATAATGAATAGATCTGCCGCATTATCTTCAGTGAACTAGGTCGATTTATCCGCTCTAGAATTCAATTGTGAATCTGTGAACTTTTAATATACCAGTAGTGCTGTCGAATATGAAGCTGGTTAGCCAGCTTAAACTAGTCTATTTCATATTCAAGGTATGGTTGATGAAATTTAGCAGCTCGGTCATGTCCTACTTTTAGTATGGTGCGTATAGCTGAACACTATACGTGTTAAAACTCTCGCAGGTTTGATGTCCGGGATGTGTAAGGGAAATCTGTACATTTTTCAGCATATCAAGGCGACAAAACCCTTTCCATAATCACATTGTAAAAACTATCTCCCAAAAGCATAGCTGTTTGTACGAATGAGGTTATCGTGCTCATGCTTTTATGCATCATAATCTAACAGTGATGACAAATATGTTCACGAGACGGTTAGCGTTTCCTGGCCCGGGGGACGGTCGGGTGTCAACACACGGTACCATATGGTACAAGTGAAAATACCGAATTTCATCAAAAGCATTTCAGAATTTCTTTATGTTTCCCATATGTTTACCCTGAACTAACTAATAGCAGCACAAATGGCTTGATTGTTTTACAATCCAGTAACTTTGGAACAAAAGTGACATGGCACTCTATGTAATGCAAGCGGAAACTGAAACTGAAATATTGATTCCAAAGTATCGACATGAAGCGACAGTTGAATTTGGGGGGAAATCCGTATCGTCCCTCTTGTCATACCGTCTTTGTAGTAGGCTTTGTCAATCTGCAACTTTATCAATAGGTTATACTGTCAGTTGCCTACCTGATTTTTTGTAGTATTATTCCTCTTTACTAATGTAAAATAGGTCACTATGCATTAACAGATATACGTATATGCCGTATTGTGTAGGTAGCATGTTTAGGACAGGTAGAATTATGTACGTCATGGTCTTTATACCATAGAGTTTTGGTATAGTTTGAGATGTTTTAGATTTTCATACTAGTTTTACATTTATATCTGTGATATTCTAAATATTGTTACTGACATTTGCAGACAGTTTATTGTCGAAGTGTGTTTTTATTCAGTTATACATGTACAACTTTCACAGGCACCATTTGGCTGAAATACTGCCCATGTGACATAAAGTTTAAATTTATGCTCGCTTACTCATGGGTATTTTGTCATACAAAAGTATGATTGTTGTCTTTCAAGTTTCTTTTCGTAAAAGCAAACACGAACGCATTTCAAAAGCCAACGAATTAGACTCAGCGTTCCATGATTGTTGTTAAAAATAACAACATAATTCCTACAGGTTGAACATGTAATATAAGAACACTTAAGGGAGACAGTTGCTTTACGTATTGTCGCCACTGTCGATGGCGTCAGGACTGCATCACTCCCATACATGTGTACAATCACAGTGATGAAAAGTCATCAGTTAAGTATCACCTAGGGCTTGGTCTGATTCGTTCAATACTGATGTGTTTCGTTGGATAATCGAAACTGATCATTCTCTAGCGAATACGTTCCATATTCAGGTATAGTTCATAAATAGGGTTTGGATTTGGTCTCGATAACGTAATGTTTTAGGATCACTTCCTAATATAATAGTCAACATTTTAGTAAATGATGATGGTACAGTTGTATCAGGGCCACCTCTTCTGTAAGTTTTAGTGAATTTGGGTTGGAATTTAGTTTATGGTGAGGGCATGCTGGTTTTTGGCCACATTGTTTACCTTAATGAATGAAGGAGTATCAGGTGGGTTAAGGGGCTAGACCTGTCAATAATGTTATCAGGGTTCATAATATGTCATACATGTCTTGTGTTATTCGTTTATGTAAATGTAAAATGTGTTTTTTAACTAGGTTTAGAATTGGTCCTCAGCAACACATGCTTGTAGTAATGGGGCAACACAGTCGCTTGTTTGTTTCTTTGTTAACGTTACACTCCTGCATAGTCCAGTTATACAAAGACCCGAAACAGGAATGTCAGTTTAGAATCTTGACCAGCCATTGAAATTAGGAACAGCATGCGACCACATTTGGTTTGATCTGTGAAGATCCGGGTAAGAGTTGATCTTCAGTAACCCATGCTTGTCGTAAGAAGCGGCTAACGGGATCGGATGATCATTCTCGTAGACACGTGTCATGGTATCCCATTAGATCTATGCTCATGCTGTTGATCATTGGATTGTCTATTCCTGACT
Source organism: Haliotis asinina (assembly GCF_037392515.1). Taxonomy (NCBI): domain Eukaryota; kingdom Metazoa; phylum Mollusca; class Gastropoda; order Lepetellida; family Haliotidae; genus Haliotis; species Haliotis asinina. The sequence goes on along the minus strand of NC_090287.1, from coordinate 19,810,785 downwards.
GATTTACAGACTGCCGCCAACAACAAACAAACAAACACACGAATGTTAACGACGTATCGTTCATACCGTTGACCCGATTTGCTTTTTGTTGAGCTGGCTGATATTTGCAGCATAGTGGACGAGCAAGCTACACTTACAAGACAACCCATTTATAAACATAATACAGTCCAATTTTGTCCAGTTTCATGTGAATAGTGTCAACTCTATATAATGCATATTTCCTGGCCTTTACTGTAATGTAGCGGCCACAAAGTTTCCGAGTCCCGAGATGGGATTCGAACGACGCACCTTCTGATCCGAGGACGAACGCCTTGTCCACATGACCAAAGAGGTTAACTCCGTCAGCAAGCTGACAAGGTAAGGATGTCATCTGTGGGATGACTCCACGCCCTGCTACAATAGGCCTATTTTGATGTGGACAATCTCACCTCTGTGTACTAGGTTTCCTATACTAATTAGATTGGTATGTATGTACGTTTTATGTATTTGTTTAGGCTGACATTTTGTAACTGCAACGTTTGTTCCAAAGATGCATGCACACCTTGGTCTCAAAAGTCTCTCTCTCTCTCTCTCTCTCTCTCTCTCTCTCTCTCTCTCTCTCACACACACACACACACACACACACACACACACACCAGCACCACCATTCACTCTGAGCAATTAACTGTGCTGGAATTATATTATGTCAGATTAGAGTGCAATATTATACATAAATGTAAAATGGACACTGCTATAAGCCAGTGTATTTCATACGTCTAGAACTCAAACATATGAAACACAAACATTCCCCTCACCATTACCTCTCGCATTAGACGAGTATAGTCTCGTGTACTGACAGAAACAGATTCCCGCTGGCGTAGAACATACAAATAGCAATGCAATTTATATGAACGGGTCACAGAAAACCTGTGATGACCCCCGTCACTTGTCAAAATGTTCCGCCCTAGCATCTGGCAGTCACATAATTTGCATGAAGACGAAACGACTTGTTGTCTAACCTCAAACAGCAATACTTCTGTCATGCAATGGTGACCTGTAAACAAACTACAATTATAGATTATTCCTAAATGATTAATTCAAAAGCATCCGTTCCTAACATTTCGTTTTGTAGTCTTGTATATTGAATCACGTGCCAGCATCATTTCCTTAGATGGTAGCCCATTTTTCATACATTTATGCATATATGCATTTGAATACAGACATTATCAACCATGTTATTGAATTAAGATTGACCGGTTGATGCTGCTGGTGGAAATTACATTGCTTTCAGAACATTACACCCTTCAAATGAAATTAAAGCCGAATCTAATCATAAAACAGACAACAATCATATCACACTCAATTTCTTGAATATTGGGGAACATTAATGCCATTGGAGAAACATACACCCGGTAATAACGCCTACTATTACGTTCACAGACCCCGTGAAGATTTGGGTAAGACATGATTTTCAGCAAAGTTGTACATTGATACGTGTTTATCGCATAGCAAATACGTAGGTCGATGCTCCTCATGTCGATCACTTGATTGTCTTGTCGAGATTCGAGCCGTCGTACAGCTGGAAGATTTCTGAATGTGGCGTTAATACACACCGTTTTTAACAGTAAAGCTTTGAGTGTAGTCCCTGAATCACATTATTTTCCCTACAGTCCTCTCTGGAATGCTGACGCCTTTAAATGAAGCAAGTTTAGATTTCCCAAAGTTCAAGTTTCAAGTTCGCCGCAGGGCTCCTTTCCAATTTAACTGAGGTTATTTGTTACAGTTATCAAAACTATGTATTCAGAGACTAAACGTTAGTGTACACTGAGTGTACCACTGCTCTCTACCGTAATGTCGTCCCATCACTGACCGGTTCTCGGTACAGAAACGTTGCTTGTTTCATCGCGAGTGTTTCTTATTACTTGTTTCATGGTGTCAATTTCTTCCTGTCCTGTACAATATCGTTACTCAAGAAACGCCAATCGCGTTCGTTCTTATTGTCTGCTTCATTTCCCCTTGTCTGTTTCAGCCAAAGACATGTCAGGTGCTGTGTCTCTTGTATACTCAAGTAGGTTACCGATAAAAAGGAATACTATGTAGCCAATGAAGAAATCATTACTTGTGTCAATCATGTGTACATTTCAGTCATCGGGGAATGGGTTACACTGGCCCCATATGAAATACTACTGACCACACAAATGGGGTTTATGAGGCAGTGTTTCCGCAAAGAAGTGTACTGCCTCCTTGGTGCAGTGGAAAGAACGTTTGAGTGGAGAGTGTAAGGCCGGGAGTTCAATCCCATGACTGACCTGACCCTTTATGTTCACTTTGGCCAATTTCGCAAGCAGCATCAGAGGTACAATGACATTTCAACAACAAAATGCTTGCACATGTCAGTGCATAGACTAGATAGAAAATGCCCACGTGGAGATGTATTTGCAAAATATATATGTACCCAAAACAAACTTTGAACTGTATCTACAGACATATGTAATACGCATGAGTGAGTGAATTTAGTTTTACGCCGGACTCAGCAATATTACATCTATATGACGCGGGTCTGTAAATAATCGAGTCTGGACCAGACAATCCAGTGATCAACAACATGAGCATCGATCTGCGCAATTGGGAACCGATGACATGTGTCAACCAAGTCAGCGATCCTGACCACCCGATCTCGTTAGTCGCCTCTTACAGCAAGCACAGTCGCCTTTTATGGCAAGCATGGGTTGCTGAAGACCTGTTCTACCCCGGGACCTTCACGGGTCGAAATATGCATGACGATTCACTAGTTAATCTGCAGTTAACTAAGGAGAATTATGGGTTTGAACAAAGGCATGATCATTTTACAAAAAATCGACAATGTTCCTAATCGTGCCATTCAAAAAGACGCCAAAAGACATCACTTGTCCTTGCCCTCCTGGAAAAGAAGCAAACAGTCGGCTCAGGTCAGCATTTTGTGTCTGAGTGATGTATCCGTGTCACACCTTGTCACTACTCTCAAAAGAGACGTTGAATCAAAGTCCCAATCACACAAGGACTAGGTTAGGCAATGGCTCGTTAATATATCTTAGTTCACCTGGATATTGCCGGACCTGTATAAACTTTCTTGGACCAGTACTGACAGATGTTTCCAAGAGGTAAAGACCATGGGTTTCAGGCACGTTCTACTGCTGTAGTGTTAAACGGGTGGCAATATGTTTTGTGGCCGAGACGATCAAGAAGTCTTGAGTAAACATGAGCCTAAACCACCATCATACATTCACACTTAAAAGGAGGCTGGGGGTTTGGGTTCGATTCTCGGCATGGGTACAATGTAAGCAGCTGATTATCGGGAGTTCCTCTCCGTACTATAGCTTGAATATGTCTAAACACGGTATAAAAACATTCCCAGTTGCTTCTTTCCCTATAAACAATATCTAAGATGGATCTGTTTGGAACCTAAGACCGCAACAAAAATATGTGCACTGTTGTAATAGGTAGAGACTGGTACGGGAGGAGGTGGCGTCTAGGATGCTGCGATTCATTTGAACCGTTACGACCAGGAATAGTGTCAGGATCCACAGGTTCGAATCCGAAACAATACATGAACTGACCAAGATCTTTTATAGACAAATCTTCTTTTCATTTTTTGACACACAACGTTGTGTGTCACCCGATGAAGGAGTTACACAACGTTGTGTGTCACCCGATGAAGGAGTCTTGTAATGACCCTGAAGCGTTGTGTGTCAAAGAATTAAAATATTTATCCATAAAAGATCTTGGTCAAATACAACAACTTCTAAATGCCGCTAAACGACATGATACATGATCTGTTTGTCAATGATATCCACCTTCCATGAGCTTCACCAACGTCGATCGACCAACGTCACTATCGGTGTTTAGCCCACAATATGATGATACTTGTAAATTTCACTTAAAGCAGTATTAAACCTAGATTCACTCCTGTGAGACTGTACAGGAAGGAGGAAAACTGACACATCTGTCCCATGTTTGATATACACAAAGAAACATTTGGAGTGACTGTCTCATCGTCAAAACGCTGATATAAGGGACGACTACGACACTTCTTCAAAACAGAAATGAAACCCATTTTTGTAACACACGTCCGTCATGGCTTAACCGACACACAAAACCAGTGGTGACGTGGAAAGGGTTTTTATTCGCCAAGTGTGAGGGATCTCAAGGGCTTCTCATTTCTCCCAAGTACTTTTTTTACGATGCCACATTGCCGAGTGTTCTCAATCTTGTTCCAAGGCTAATAGAACGCGAGAATGTGATGCACTTGTCCCGAAAAACATTGCTGCAAATGGCCGATCGCAAACGTCATTATAATGAACGACGTCCTAAAACTGACAGTTTCAAGATACCTCTAAGGGCAGTACCTCGAAAAACTGGAACACACAGGATTAATAAATCAATCTTCCCCAGCGAAACACTCACAGTTACGTATTAACATACAACACGGACCTGCTTTTCAGATAAATAAATAAGCGAGACATTGGTTTGCTACTAGTTCTATCGAAGTTTACCCCACACCAGACAATATTAGCAGGGTCCCAGGGGCAGGGCCAGTCCGTAGTGTCTCACGCCCTGTCGTGTTCATTTGGCAGGGGAGAGAGATGACGGTGCGTGCTGGGGCGGGGCTATCAATTATTGACGGGGAACATCGCGTGCATCTCCGCCATGACATGGCCGAAAATCCAGCGAGTTCACGCTGAACGGCCGAATTCACACTCGTTGATCTGCTGCGTGGATCTCACTCTCCATTTTAGATCGAGGGAATTGTGCGATGATTACTGGTTGGTATCTTTACGGACATCTTGACACTGATGGCATGACCTTAGCCACGTGATGGTGATGGAGACAAGCTGTGGAATGCACATGAGTCACACGTGAGCGCGTGCACCACGTGGTGTGCATGCATACATTAATGCAGAAGGTTGTGCTGCAAGATGCTTGCCTTTGTGTGCATGTGGCGTTTAACCGAACCCACGTTTGGATTTCAAATGAGCAAAAAGCCACCTTACAAATGCGAATTAAAATTTAAAATAATCCTTTACTATGCGTTGAAGGGCTGGGGATACCAATTAGAAGATGGTGAATCTTTAAATTTACAATGAAACAGTTGGACATGAAAAAATATTTGTCACCATGTGCTTTAAAACGTTTCTGCAATATAAATGATTCAGAACAAAACACCAAATGTAAAAAAATATCTCAAACGATAGATCTAGATATATGTGGTTACAACTTTTTGAATGAAGTGAAAATCTCATTTCATATATCATTTTGTCTGAATCAATATCAACCACAGTTGAGTCGTGCAATCACATATATGTCTGGTAAAACCAGATCTTGCCGGGCCACTTCAACATGGCGCCTACCTTCAATATCTCAAACATCAAATAAATTGTATACTCCGACGTTCTTTTTTAGTACGTTGTTCAGGAACCGGAATACTGAAACCGTTTTAATCTTATCTACAGATTGTATGGGGTTTGATGCGCTTGTTCCACTTTAATATGGTTTCCGATCAAGACACATTCAACTCTGATCAGCTCGGAAATCTTGCGAGGCTTTGCATCTAACCAGTATGGTAGGCTTGCCTACACACCGTCAGCTTGTTCCAAGCATCCTTCAGACAGATGTAATATGTCTGGATATATCAGAAATGCTGTTTTGGCATTTTTATTGATTGCATATTCCTGTCTGATATCTTAACACGATGGTTCAGTTATTATGCAGTCCATGTTAGGCCTTATATTCTGGTGTCGAACAAACGTAAAGGTCTTTGCTGGCGTCATTCTGTGTTTAATATATACTGTGTGTCTGAACGGGAGCTGGTGCCTGTTCTCCGTGATACGGGCAGTTTGTTGCGAGTGAGTCAGTTTAGTTTGACGCCGCGTTTAGCAAACGTACAGCTATATCACGACCGGGGGCACCGGAAGTGGGCTCCACCCATTGTACCTTTGTGGGAAAACGAACCCGGGTCTTCCGCGTGACGAGCGACAGTTTCTGGTTTAGTTTTACGCCGCACTCAGCAATATTCCAGCTATATGGCGGCAGTCTGTAAATGATCGAGTGTGGACAATCCAGTAATCAACAGCATGAGCATTGATCTACGCAACAAAGTCTATTTAACCTTCTACTTACAGATTTGTTCTTTCTTTTAAACAGAGTATCAAGTCATAACACGTTTGGGTGAACATAAAGGTATAAGCACTGCAGTTTCTTTCCCGAATTGCACCAAATATTGCACATTGTCGTCACTCCTACGACTGGTACACATGGTGAAGCATTGACTCCAGTCAGTCAGCTGACCGGAACACGCCGTGCATCAGCCACCCACACAGGTACATCCCCTGGAGGTTCGCACGCTATTACCTGTACTGGTCGCCAGCTCGTTACTCGTGACTACAAGTCATGATCAGCAGTGTCTTAATCAACACGGCATCCCGTCATCACGCCTTTCTGGTATAACTAGGGACAAGGAAAACTGCGTACGTGCGTACATGCGTGCGTGCGTCCTGACCTGTGAGTGTGTTTGAAAAGTGGATGTAGAAATTACCTGAGCTGTCCCTGTGTTCCAGAAGAACTGGAATGTCCTAGGTTTAGAATCTAAGATTTTGTTTTAAATTCTGTAAGGCGCAGTCGAGCAGTCCCGAAGTACACGAACGGGGCTTCGACTTAATTAACTGACGTGCTGTCAGCACGAACCACCACCAGTCCCACACACATGGGTATAACCAACTCTTTCAAACATCAAGGAACCGATCAACCTGATACTACTGATAGATTGCAACAAGCGATACTATGTTCTTGAGAAAGAAATCCGCGAATCAAAAAAGTGAAAAAATAGGCCTTATAATAAAATACCACCTGGCCACAGGTGTTAGGGGCAATTTCCAGAAGATGTTCTGTATCCGGCCATTACTACCACCTGTAACGGCAAACACGAACAATCGTTCATCCTGAGACTATCCGTGCTACAAACTCCCCATAACGCTTGGATAAAACATGTGGATTTAATACTTTTCAGGGAAATATTTCGTGTCTGACGACATCAATTTCCTTCTTCAACACGGAATGAAAAAAATGCTTGTTAATTATTCACACACTATGTTATATTTTGGCGTCAGAGTAATTAACATATCCTGTATGAGATGAGTCGAGGTAGCAGGCAGAGATAATTAGGCTGTAACCAACAAAAGAATCGAATTACGGCCGTGACGTCTCTTTTGTTTGATTTTTTTCTCAGATTTTACTGAAAAAATGATAGTTAAGATAAATGATATGGTCAGTGTGTCTGCATTGTTTGTTCTTGTTCTTCCAAAACATCCGGTTCATTACATGAACAGAGTTGAACAAAAGTGTAAGAATGACTTCAAGCATGTCCTAGTATTGTGTCTAACATTGATGTGTTTAGCTAACGGTTGTAAAGCGGTCGTGGGTAGAGTTGAACAAAAGTGTAAGAATGACTTCAAGTATGTCCTAGTATTGTGTCTAACATTGATGTGTTTAGCTAACGGTTGTAAAGCGGTCGTGGGTAGAGTTGAACAAAAGTGTAAGAATGACTTCAAGCATGTCCTAGTATTGTGTCTAACATTGATGTGTTTAGCTAACGGTTGTAAAGCGGTCGTGGGTAGAGTTGAACAAAAGTGTAAGAATGACTTCAAGTATGTCCTAGTATTGTGTCTAACACTGATGTGTTTAGCTAACGGTTGTAAAGGGGTCGTGGGTAGAGTTGAACAAAAGTGTAAGAATGACTTCAAGCATGTCCTAGCATTGTGTCTAACACTGATGTGTTTAGCTAACGGTTGTAAAGCGGTCGTGGGTAGAGTTGAACAAAAGTGTAAGAATGACTTCAAGCATGTCCTAGTATTGTGTCTAACATTGATGTGTTTAGCTAACGGTTGTAAAGGGGTCGTGGGTAGAGTTGAACAAAAGTGTAAGAATGACTTCAAGTATGTCCTAGTATTGTGTCTAACATTGATGTGTTTAGCTAACGGTTGTAAAGCGGTCGTGGGTAGAGTTGAACAAAAGTGTAAGAATGACTTCAAGTATGTCCTAGTATTGTGTCTAACATTGATGTGTTTAGCTAACGGTTGTAAAGCGGTCGTGGGTAGAGTTGAACAAAAGTGTAAGAATGACTTCAAGTATGTCCTAGTATTGTGTCTAGCACTGATGTGTTTAGCTAACGGTTGTAAAGGGGTCGTGGGTAGAGTTGAACAAAAGTGTAAGAATGACTTCAAGTATGTCCTAGTATTGTGTCTAACACTGATGTGTTTAGCTAACGGTTGTAAAGCGGTCGTGGGTAGAGTTGAACAAAAGTGTAAGAATGACTTCAAGTATGTCCTAGTATTGTGTCTAACACTGATGTGTTTAGCTAACGGTTGTAAAGGGGTCGTGGGTAGAGTTGAACAAAAGTGTAAGAATGACTTCAAGTATGTCCTAGTATTGTGTCTAACATTGATGTGTTTAGCTAACGGTTGTAAAGGGGTCGTGGGTAGAGTTGAACAAAAGTGTAAGAATGACTTCAAGTATGTCCTAGTATTGTGTCTAGCACTGATGTGTTTAGCTAACGGTTGTAAAGCGGTCGTGGGTAGAGTTGAACAAAAGTGTAAGAATGACTTCAAGTATGTCCTAGCATTGTGTCTAACATTGATGTGTTTAGCTAACGGTTGTAAAGCGGTCGTGGGTAGAGTTGAACAAAAGTGTAAGAATGACTTCAAGTATGTCCTAGTATTGTGTCTAACATTGATGTGTTTAGCTAACGGTTGTAAAGCGGTCGTGGGTAGAGTTGAACTAAAGTGTAAGAATGACTTCAAGTATGTCCTAGTATTGTGTCTAACACTGATGTGTTTAGCTAACGGTTGTAAAGCGGTCGTGGGTAGAGTTGAACAAAAGTGTAAGAATGACTTCAAGTATGTCCTAGCATTGTGTCTAACATTGATGTGTTTAGCTAACGGTTGTAAAGGGGTCGTGGGTAGAGTTGAACAAAAGTGTAAGAATGACTTCAAGTATGTCCTAGTATTGTGTCTAACATTGATGTGTTTAGCTAACGGTTGTAAAGCGGTCGTGGGTAGAGTTGAACTAAAGTGTAAGAATGACTTCAAGCATGTCCTAGTATTGTGTCTAACATTGATGTGTTTAGCTAACGGTTGTAAAGCGGTCGTGGGTAGAGTTGAAGTAAAGTGTAAGAATGACTTCAAGTATGTCCTAGTATTGTGTCTAACACTGATGTGTTTAGCTAACGGTTGTAAAGCGGTCGTGGGTAGAGTTGAACAAAAGTGTAAGAATGACTTCAAGTATGTCCTAGTATTGTGTCTAACACTGATGTGTTTAGCTAACGGTTGTAAAGCGGTCGTGGGTAGAGTTGAACAAAAGTGTAAGAATGACTTCAAGTATGTCCTAGTATTGTGTCTAACACTGATGTGTTTAGCTAACGGTTGTAAAGCGGTCGTGGGTAGAGTTGAACAAAAGTGTAAGAATGACTTCAAGTATGTCCTAGCATTGTGTCTAACATTGATGTGTTTAGCTAACGGTTGTAAAGGGGTCGTGGGTAGAGTTGAACAAAAGTGTAAGAATGACTTCAAGCATGTCCTAGTATTGTGTCTAACATTGATGTGTTTAGCTAACGGTTGTAAAGCGGTCGTGGGTAGAGTTGAACAAAAGTGTAAGAATGACTTCAAGTATGTCCTAGTATTGTGTCTAACACTGATGTGTTTAGCTAACGGTTGTAAAGCGGTCGTGGGTAGAGTTGAACTAAAGTGTAAGAATGACTTCAAGTATGTCCTAGTATTGTGTCTAACACTGATGTGTTTAGCTAACGGTTGTAAAGCGGTCGTGGGTAGAGTTGAACAAAAGTGTAAGAATGACTTCAAGTATGTCCTAGTATTGTGTCTAACACTGATGTGTTTAGCTAACGGTTGTAAAGCGGTCGTGGGTAGAGTTGAACAAAAGTGTAAGAATGACTTCAAGTATGTCCTAGCATTGTGTCTAACATTGATGTGTTTAGCTAACGGTTGTAAAGGGGTCGTGGGTAGAGTTGAACAAAAGTGTAAGAATGACTTCAAGTATGTCCTAGTATTGTGTCTAACATTGATGTGTTTAGCTAACGGTTGTAAAGGGGTCGTGGGTAGAGTTGAACAAAAGTGTAAGAATGACTTCAAGTATGTCCTAGCATTGTGTCTAACATTGATGTGTTTAGCTAACGGTTGTAAAGCGGTCGTGGGTAGAGTTGAACTAAAGTGTAAGAATGACTTCAAGTATGTCCTAGTATTGTGTCTAACACTGATGTGTTTAGCTAACGGTTGTAAAGCGGTCGTGGGTAGAGTTGAACAAAAGTGTAAGAATGACTTCAAGTATGTCCTAGTATTGTGTCTAACACTGATGTGTTTAGCTAACGGTTGTAAAGGGGTCGTGGGTAGAGTTGAACAAAAGTGTAAGAATGACTTCAAGTATGTCCTAGTATTGTGTCTAGCACTGATGTGTTTAGCTAACGGTTGTAAAGGGGTCGTGGGTAGAGTTGAACAAAAGTGTAAGAATGACTTCAAGTATGTCCTAGTATTGTGTCTAACATTGATGTGTTTAGCTAACGGTTGTAAAGCGGTCGTGGGTAGAGTTGAACAAAAGTGTAAGAATGACTTCAAGTATGTCCTAGTATTGTGTCTAACACTGATGTGTTTAGCTAACGGTTGTAAAGGGGTCGTGGGTAGAGTTGAACAAAAGTGTAAGAATGACTTCAAGTATGTCCTAGTATTGTGTCTAACACTGATGTGTTTAGCTAACGGTTGTAAAGCGGTCGTGGGTAGAGTTGAACAAAAGTGTAAGAATGACTTCAAGTATGTCCTAGTATTGTGTCTAACACTGATGTGTTTAGCTAACGGTTGTAAAGCGGTCGTGGGTAGAGTTGAACAAAAGTGTAAGAATGACTTCAAGTATGTCCTAGTATTGTGTCTAACACTGATGTGTTTAGCTAACGGTTGTAAAGGGGTCGTGGGTAGAGTTGAACAAAAGTGTAAGAATGACTTCAAGTATGTCCTAGTATTGTGTCTAACACTGATGTGTTTAGCTAACGGTTGTAAAGCGGTCGTGGGTAGAGTTGAACAAAAGTGTAAGAATGACTTCAAGTATGTCCTAGTATTGTGTCTAACACTGATGTGTTTAGCTAACGGTTGTAAAGCGGTCGTGGGTAGAGTTGAACAAAAGTGTAAGAATGACTTCAAGTATGTCCTAGTATTGTGTCTAACACTGATGTGTTTAGCTAACGGTTGTAAAGCGGTCGTGGGTAGAGTTGAACAAAAGTGTAAGAATGACTTCAAGTATGTCCTAGTATTGTGTCTAACATTGATGTGTTTAGCTAACGGTTGTAAAGGGGTCGTGGGTAGAGTTGAACAAAAGTGTAAGAATGACTTCAAGTATGTCCTAGTATTGTGTCTAACACTGATGTGTTTAGCTAACGGTTGTAAAGGGGTCGTGGGTAGAGTTGAACAAAAGTGTAAGAATGACTTCAAGTATGTCCTAGTATTGTGTCTAACATTGATGTGTTTAGCTAACGGTTGTAAAGCGGTCGTGGGTAGAGTTGAACTAAAGTGTAAGAATGACTTCAAGTATGTCCTAGTATTGTGTCTAACATTGATGTGTTTAGCTAACGGTTGTAAAGGGGTCGTGGGTAGAGTTGAACAAAAGTGTAAGAATGACTTCAAGTATGTCCTAGTATTGTGTCTAACACTGATGTGTTTAGCTAACGGTTGTAAAGCGGTCGTGGGTAGAGTTGAACAAAAGTGTAAGAATGACTTCAAGTATGTCCTAGTATTGTGTCTAACACTGATGTGTTTAGCTAACGGTTGTAAAGCGGTCGTGGGTAGAGTTGAACAAAAGTGTAAGAATGACTTCAAGTATGTCCTAGTATTGTGTCTAGCACTGATGTGTTTAGCTAACGGTTGTAAAGCGGTCGTGGGTAGAGTTGAACAAAAGTGTAAGAATGACTTCAAGTATGTCCTAGTATTGTGTCTAACACTGATGTGTTTAGCTAACGGTTGTAAAGGGGTCGTGGGTAGAAGGGTAATATAAAACATTCGCTTGCCACGCCGAAGGTCCGGGTTCGATTCCCCACATGGGTACTATTTGTGAAGTCCATATATGTGTTCCTCCGGTGGGATATTGATAGAATATTGGTAAAAGCCTTGGAAAACCGCCCTCAATCACTGACTCACTCATCTTCTCACACATTGTTATAGAAAAAATCAAGTTTGCTAAAATGACCTACAATACTTTATTCAAGCAATACGGTGCGTTTGGTCGCTTGTTTTTGCGTAGGTTGAACACAAGCGTGCTCGGTCGTATTTCACACAGACCTGGTAGGCTCCTCTAAACGGTGGAGAAACATATAAATATTCAAGAGATGGACTACACAATAAAAACCAGTCCACATCTTATAAGAACCGTTTCCTTGGTGAAGTGAACATAGTGTTTGGCCGAACAATGGAAAAATCGCAGGTTAGATCATCCGCTCCGTCACACAGGACTTTAACTGAGGTACTGCTTGTTGCCTGTCTGTAGTTGGATAACGCAGTGACTGGTCTGTTCAGAGACACCAATGGTCCCGCGTCATAAAACTGCATACCTCAAGACTAGTTACACTGAATAGAGCAACCCTAACACACGCAGACACTCATGTAAGTCCATCAATCTGACCCGTCGTTTTGCCCTACTCCACCGCGTTCTACATGTGCTAAAAGTCTCTCCAGGCTCTCATAAAGAACTTCCTCTCGAACACTGAATACTTCATAGTGTTAATATAGCTAATAACAGGGTAACAAAACTATCGCCATTGCTCGCTAGTGTGCAATACCATCAGCAATCAGTTTGCCCTTCGAAAAACTGAAAACGTGTCCTAGGTGTATATTGCTTATTGCGGCCAACAATTGTCAAAGAGCGCAGAGTAATTGCACTCATTATTTCTCCCCTGAGTAGTCGATAGCGTCCATCCGGGCGTGTCATTTTCACATTTATCTTGTCTCACATAATAATTTCGTTTTCTGATTGGCTGAATGATCTTCTGTTATGCCGAACTCATTCCTTCGTCCTAGTATTTTTTTTTATCTCGAATAACATTGAATCACGTATGATGTACGAAAATTACCAATGTTTTGCGGATGCAAAACGATGGGAGAGAGATAACTCTAAATCTGTGTTTCTTGTCTGCAAAATCTAAGAATGGCTACAAAACGTTTTGTCTTGTTTTCTTTTGTTCAGAACATAAAGCGTGTACAGGTCAACATTACCTTGTAATGGAGGGTGGTGTTCATCTTACATTGCTGCTTGTGTCGCACGCACGCACGCACGCACATACGCACACACACACGTACACACACATCTGTGTCTGGAAATAGCCAGTACATGGATACTTTGCATTGTTCCATGCCATACCAGAAAACAGGCTGCCTGATGCACGACATTTCATTTCATCTCACGTGTACATAATTTCTTCTACATTTCAAGACCATAGCGTTCGCTTACATTGAGTCATTAATCCTAACGCTAGAATGTTCCAGAGTGCGTCTCTCACGTAGACCAGGGGTCCGGACATCCCAGCTGCGGTCAGCTGGTGCAGTACCTAGACAACACCCGCCTTGTACTTAAGACATGCATTGTTCGCCTTTCACATGCCACCTTTGTGTCCGTATTATATCTACGGTTACTCAATGAATCTGACCGCCACTCAACCCAAATCGATTACCAGGACACGTGTATGTCATTTAGCCAGAAAAGGATAGTATTGATTAGATAACAACTCTTAACACACACAGAAGGTTAATAACGGCTTTGTGTTACCATCATTAGCGAGTTTGATCTATGTGATTACCACCAGTGTTGTTGATTAATAGTAAATGAAAATGTGCAGACTACTGGGTGTTATAAACACTATGTACAACCTATTACGATACCTATATGAAGTTCATCTATTAAGTCGTCGCCAGAGTGAGCCAGTTTGGGTTAACTACGTATCAGTCTCATATACATCTGATGGGTTTAGGAGTGGTGAGGTAGCCTAGTGGTTAAAGCATTCGTTCGTCACGCGAAAGGTCCGGGTTCGATTCCCCAAATGGGTTCAAAGTGTGAAGGTGACCGTATCTCTTAACATAGACTTGAGACTGCCTTAGCACTAAGGTTGTTTGTACAACGGCAGCCTGGACTTCGACGCTCCGATCACAGGTTTAGAGGGGGAAAGTGTGTCTGTCCTGTGCCACGATTAGGAAATAAACATTATAAATTAGCAGCTATTAATGAGAAATATGTTTTAGTGAAATTCACACATGACGTTTTGTAGCTGAACAGCCACATGTCCCGGTTCATTAATGTGTGTGTGTGTGTGTGTGTGTGTGTGTGTGTGTGTGTGTGTGTGTGTGTGTGTGTGTGTGTGTGTGTGTGTGTGTGTGTATCTATGTGTGTATCTACACCATTTGCGTGCCTGTGATCGAATATGCTCGTTTTTACCCATCCTGGCGAACAGAACGAAGAACTGCACACTAATGCAAAATCCGTCTTTAATGATGGCTCGCATCGCTATTGAAGATTAACAGATAATCTCAGTTCCTTCTACGTGGCAACATGGCTAAGTTATCAAGCTGGTTGATTTGGTAACATGTTCCTTATTTCATTGTGATACTATCAAAGGGTATTGTTGTAACCGTCATGCTATATCTTGGTTAGGATATCTTTTTCCGCGATTTACTTTGTTTTTTGTCTGGATGCCAGCGTAAACATACCACCATCACTATCAACTGAAACGTTCATACATACACCCTCCGAGGTAGAAACTAGTCATGCCTTATTGGGTTTTAGTTTGTTATTTTACTGGAGAACGCATCGCCATGTAGCGAGGGGTCGGTGGTATAGCCGAGTTGTTAAAGCGCTTTCTCGCCACGAGAAAGGCGGAGGTTCAGTTTCCCACATGGACACAACGTGTGACGCCCGTAGGTGGACATTTGTCACCGAGTCGTCGTAATACATATGGTTAGCAGAATTTGACAAAAACTAACTATATTGAACCCACCTATTATGTTATTTACAACAGTGCCCAGGATCCAGTCCCATGTAACAACGTTTAGGAACAAGCCTGTTATCAGAACACACTCTATCTCACAGTTCCTCAAGCACATATGTTCTTCTGCGCTATCTGTAACGCTAAAGCCAGACATCAAGAGATTTCACCAGCTTCAGAAGTCCCCCCTCTCAACATACACACCAGACTAGGGCTCTTTGTCAGTTTAAAAAGGGATCGCCTCCTACTAAAATACGTAGTCCATGGAGTAGGGGTTAGTACTTTGCCCATACTAATGGTCACCCATTACTCACCAAAAATGACGAAATATCTAAAGCAGCATAAGACCCAACTGGAACCAATGTGATATTCAACACAGATTGGATTGGAAATATTACTGAAATTTGAAAGGTTAGATTAAAATATTTATGGAAACATTCTGGTTTATCAAATGTTTTACGTTTCTGAAAAATACCACCAACATGTTCACAACTTTCCCTATTCAGGTTTAACGTATTTATCTCGGGGTAAAATCTGATTGAATGACTTATTCATTTTAAAGGTTTCTACTTCCATTCAGTTTAAAGATTCTCCACGTGTAGTTTCTTCCTCGAGCTGAAAACCTAATTTAGAATAATAGTATGGCTTCAAAGCTTCGACCTTCTCACTCAAGTTGAATATTCTCTATTACATTTGCACGTATTGTTCTGGGAGGAAAATCCGATTTAGTATATTGCGACGTTTATAAAGCCTCGACCTTATCCACAGGATGTCATAGTGTGGCCAATGCCAAAAATATGTCCTCACCTGCTCAGTAAATATCCTATCCCCCACATTGAACCGTTGCACACACAGAGCACTGGCTGACTTGTATCAGGAGTGGTCATTTTTTCCACCCTAAATGACTCCTTAAATAATTCACGTTAAACTGATGAATGCTCAGGAGGTACTGAGGAAAATACAAGTCGCTGTTTTCTTGAGTAATTTGCGAACCCATACTGCGCGGGAAACATAAAAGACTGCAAGTTGCGCGGTAATGTATGTGACATTCTAGTTATTATTTCATAAATGTCAAAGTGATATTAACAGAAGCTTTACACGGAGGGCAGCTTACTTGTTTTTCTCCCGGCAGCATGTCACACGCAGAAACATGTGGACACCATCGCCAGTAATTGCCGTTTCCGTTCACCGTAATGGAGGCCATGGCTTGTAAATTGCATCAGGTGATTACTTCGGTGGCGGTGGGTGCGACGGGAACTCACGATGCCAATGTCAACTGTTTTGTAACGATGGTTTCGAGGGTATCTATCAGTTAGTATACGTCTGTGTGTCACCGTCTCTGTTAAATTGTATGGTGTTCCACAGGACATAATTATTGTTAACGAGGGGTTCTTTTAGCAATATTTAAGCGGCACCGCGCCGGGGAACATTAGAAATGGTCTGCCTTGTACTCATGTGGGAATCAAACCTGGGAAACTGATGTTACGAGCGATTGCTTTAACCACTTGGCTATCCCACTACCAAGTATAGTTCTTAGGTATATATTCCAGAGATGTCACAAATAATACCTTTACGAAAAAAATGAAAAACATCTCAAGGCGATATAAACTCTCGGTGACTCACTCATTCGCCAACCAACGCACGCACGCACGCACATCTGATTAACAACAGCGATAGTCTAACGTCTGTGAAAACGTCTGTTGCACGTCACCGTAATGAACGCTAACGAACAGTCAGAGCCGACGATCCACAGTTTACTACAGAGTCCGTTTGACGACTGACTCAGCTGAATCTGCACTCGAGTTATGACCCAAGGGCGTTGTTAAATGACAATAAGACAATATATATTGACAGAAGATAAAAAATTATATAGATGTATTAATATTTATTCTCCTTTCAATCACATATACCCATTAACATTTGATACCGATTAAATGATAGGTGGATATATGCAATATGTTCGATGACATGATATTAGGTCTGTTTGGCAACATGACGATTATCATGTCAGAATGGGTTCAGTCCTATTCTCAGTCTCTATTCCGCTACCATTGGTTGAATGTGCACCATGTTTATGAAAATAGGCACAGGAATATCGTTGTGAGAATCGTTGTGACAAGCTGAGACTTATCGGATGTTCAAATATTTCTGTGTGACTTAAATATTTTATAATTTGTTTCACAAAAAACCCAACATTCAGCAAGTCCGCACCCTATTATTTTACGATATGCATGAAATGATTTTTCCAAGGCTTGTTTAGTTTCAACTTTACCAAAATCCAAATATAAAATGAAAGTTTGTGATGCACTACAACAATGATAAATTTTCAGATAAATTTAGGACTGTCATAAAAAATATATTCAAATGTTGAAATCAACATGTCGGTTCATTTCTCTTTCGTAAACATTAGTTTTTGCTAATTTCTGTTATTATATACTTGCCGTAGGTAATAAAGGTCAGATTTCGCCTTTTCCTGTTTGAAGAATCACAGATTCCCAGGAATGTGTTTGAAAAAAAATCGAAAAAAAAACTGTACATGTGTCTCACTGTATACGAACTATCATTGACCGTCCAGAGTTTGATAGACGCAAGACGTTCTGCATTTAGACAACCAATAAAACCACCGAGTTTCTCCTTGATTACTGCTAGGCAACTGGGCCGCCCCGCGTCGACTCAACATTAACAAGATCACCCTGTCCAGTCACAAATCTCAAATACGTACAAGTGTCTGACAAACCGTCGCCATCAGTTTGTAAACCCTAGCATCAACCTGAGTCCACACGTGACCTGTTCCCAAAGGCTAGCAAACACATTAAGCATAAAAGCCCTCCCATAACTAAATGATAACCCTCCGTATGACGGTATCCCCGGGACGTCATGCAGATTGTTTGACCACCGCCCCAGAGGCCGGCAAGTCAACACCCCTCCTTCCGCCATCCTGACCCCCGGGCTTTGGGAGATTGTTCCTTTGACTATTGGAGTGTGTTTTATTGACACGACAGAATCGAGGTAGGACTTTGGCTGGGAGAGATTTACTTAGCAATTACACAGCACTTGACTAAGCGCTCCCATCGACCATGACCACAGTGATGTGTTCAGTTCCGAGTGCAGACCAATTAATCGAACAGTGACATGAATTGTAGAAACGTAGGCCAGTCACACCTTAGAGCGTAATTGCTTACACTTGCTCCAGCCACACCTGCATTAACACAGCAAACCCCATGTAATTTGAGACGAGTCTTAAGACCCAGATACAGTTTCTCATTGATCAGTACTTAGGAATACTCACATTGATGAATATTTAATCAGTTTGATAAATGTGATATTTAGGTTTGATCCTCGATGCATTTAAACGGCTCACAATCCGGAATACCCAACATCGACCACATCTTGTAAACAAACACAGTCTGGCCTGAATAGTATGAATATTGATTCCACTTTCATCGGTAGATGTTGCATTTGTCATCGGTAAATGCGCAATCGAGTATACATGCGGTTGTGCTCCTTATAAGAAACCCAGTTTACAGATGACACGGAACACATTGCCTCCAGGGACAGACTGGGATAGCTTTTCAAAAGGAAATAAACATTTTGAAAACCTTTGAAAAAGTTTATTTTCGAACTTAGCCTTGCCAAACTGCCCGCGGTTTGTTTTAAGCCTATTCGTGTTCCGATTCTGAAATGACAAGCAAGAACCTCTTACGTAATTTGGATGCGTCGAAGAAGTGGTATTATTTAGGTATCTCAGAGGATGTGAGGACTAGCAAGATCTAGTCTATGTGTTGACAACACTTATAATATAGAGGAGGAGAGTGAACATGAGTGTGATGCCAGAATATTTTTAACCTTTGCAAGTCAGACAAAAGGGAAGATGGTGCATTCGGCGAACGGTTTCAAGTCTCTGTTGGGCGATACACATGAAGGGGAAGATTTAAGGGTGCCATTACGAATGTAGAAAAAGTGTAGCCAAAGAACCAGCTGAAAATGTGGATACTCTCAGCAAGAGTTCGTGAATATATCATATTAGATTGAGTTCGATGATCATGAAGAATAACCGTGTTAGCGTGGACTTACCCAGCGAGTGTACGTGAAAATACCGTATCGTACCGAGTCAGCTGTGACACCACCTTGTTAACCTGTTATGCTAGGACACGTCATCATGACGTATTGGATCGAGTCTCATAAGCGTTACGATATTGAAGTACTAACGTGCTCTGCTAAGATGCGTCCCCGTAACGTATCACTCCTTTTTATGTACATCGGGAAACATAGCCAGTGTCATATTTATCACATGTGTGTTTTCTGTATTTTGTTGTCTGTGGTAGCCGTGAGGATCCGGGCGGTTCCCATTTGCGTAGATTAATCCTCATGCTGTCGATCACTGGATTGTCTAGTCCAGATTCGATTAATTACAGACCGTCGTCATACAGCTGGAATATTGCTGAGTGTAGCGTAAAACTGAACTCACTCACTCTTCGTCAGTGACGTCATTAAGCAGTTGAACGTGATGCCAATGAGGAGGTCCGTTACACTTGTTTACTGTGTTTTACTGCACATATCTACACGAATAAAATGGATGATATAGAAATTATTACACGCTCGTGCAATGCAAAATTTCACACTCGCTTCCTATAAGTCTCGCTTCCTACTTAGTCATGTAATAGTCTCCCTGTCTGCCTTGCGTGGATACGTCCCTGGTGTATTAAATCGCAGCTCTGGACATGGCGGCTTACGTGCCAGACATAGATATGAGGAGGAACAACAATACAACATTAAACTCAGCACTTGAATGAAAACTATACATGGAGAAGAGTAAAAACTGGTTACATCCCCTTGCCCCTCAGGATATGCAGCGAATTGGATTGCCAATTATCTACTGGCACATCTCTCGCACCTGGTTTTACCCAAACAGGTAAACATGCACGACAGAGGCCATGGTGCGCGGTTCTCCTTCATTCTGGTGGCACTCCCTAATACAGGAGGATCGGAAGTACTGCAATATCGAGGGGATTCTGTCACAGTGTCTTGACAGGTTCAAACCAAGAACTGACTCTCGAGAACACGGCGTCACCATTGATTCCAGGGTTCCATTCACATTATGTTCATCGGTATTTGCTCTTCACACCCAGTGGAATATTGTTCGCCAAATAGCCCAGAGTAATTATTGTCTGGCTGTCCTGTTATCTGATTTGATATATCCCGAGTTAGCTATCAGTCACTTCCTATTATACCATGTGGTCGTCCCAAATGTACATAACACTTGTGCTGATTGTTCCGTTTGTCTAGGGCGCTGCTGGGTCCTCTTGTGTCCCTTATGTGTGCCCGGATCCGGTAGTCACCCGTTTATGACCTTTGTCAACCAAACCATGGATTTAGCAGGGTGTGAAACGTCTCACCTCGATTTGTTTCTTGCCCCACTACATAAGCAAGATAAGTTACCGGAAAGATGTATTACAACTATTTCACCACTCATTCACCAACCTACTCACACATGAACGGACACACGCACACACGCACTCTCACTCACGCAGTACAACGCCCGTGTTACAACGGACAAGCAATACGTCTTATTGATTTTATACACAACCGACGCTATCCTACATTAATACTACTTTAAACAGGGACTGTCTTTCCTCGTTATTTTCAGTGAGAAAAGTTACTTAGGTTTTATAGCCTTTCCACAGACAGCGGTTTCCAATAGCAAGACGTTTTAACGGCAATGGAAAACTCCGACAAGGGTACAGGTTAGTTGTACGACTATTATCCAGACAACTTACGTCAGTAGTACAGCCACGAAGCGGCCATTACACGGTTTTATATAGAATTAATATCCATATTTCTTATTTATTGGAGTAACTTTGGTTATTGGCAGTGTATCTTGTTGCTTTCTCTTTGTAGTTGATATGAGATGAATTAAAAATGCATGTGCATTAAGATATATATTACGAACATTACTCTATGTAAGCTATTTGACAGGCAATTGGTATTTTTTGTGACAATTACATATCAGGTTCACATTCCCCTAGTCTAAACTGGGTCTGCCGAATAAACGGTATTTCAATTCTAGTACACCGTGTACGATAAAAACGTGGGTTTAATTTACGACGTGACACAGACCCATGTTGTTTTACATCATTCCTGAAACCTATGGATTGTGTGCTGACAACATATAACGATGAGACGGGAGCTGGCATATTCACACTCATGATAAGCAGATTCTGATAAAGCTAGGGGCTTCAGTTCCGAATCTCCGTAGCTCTCATAAGTACAATGCCTATGCTGAAGCTTACGTAAACAGAGGTCAAACACTTTGGTATTTTGGTATAAAATTGTGTAAAATTGTCATAGGTACAGCTGATCAGACACATTCGTGCGCCTAATATGTACAAATTGCTAACTATTGATTTATAACAACATTTACATTAAGAACTTTCGTTGCAGAAACCTTGAGCAGCTAATGGCGCAGCCATGTTGTTCAATGGAATCAAATATTGACCATCCAAAACGAACCCACATAGGTTGGGCATTGTGTTTGGTAGAGTTGGTAAGTAAAGGTTTGTATCTAATAATATTTTTACGCAAAGATCGTAAACTTAGGGTATCTGTAAAATTAACCGGAAATGTTTAAGTGTTATAATGGTGCTGGACTCTAATGCCCGCATATTTATGTCCCGTGGGTAAATGAGACTTCGGATCACATTTACCGAGATATCATGAACATTTGTTAAAATATTGATTTAACTCTTAAACCTCATTCGCGATGTACTTGTAGAGTGTCTGCCAGGAAAGTGGAAGGGCGGTGATTTTATCGCCTTGCCTTATCGTACCGAAATATCTGGATCCCTTTACATGTTATTGCCCTGTCTGAGGGATTAGAACAAGGACAACACAGCCCAGAAGAAACATAATTCAATCAATACTGTGTACAATGTTCTATATTCATAAAGGTCTTGCCTTTAAAAAAGTATTTCTAGTTTGTGTCTTATCTGTTGTTATTGAACATTCCTAACTGTAAACCGAGCATATGCAACATACCGTTCCACAATACATCACCTTTGTATATGTATATATCATCTATATTCAACAGTGTTCCAGTGCATATCAACCATATGCAATATTATTACCTCTTATATGACCCCTATGTATTATTGTTATCTTGATTGTATATCACTTCTGTTTAACATTGTGTATATCAGTTGCATAATTATAATATCGGTACTTTGTACATGACCTCAAAATAATATTGTTCCATGTATATATTTATGGACCATTGTTCCTTTGTATATCACTTCCATCTAATATTGTTCTATTGTATATCACCTCCATGTAATATTGTTCCATTGTTTGTCACCTCAATGTAATAATGTTCCATTTTATATCATGGCCCTATAATATTGCTTCTCAGTATATCACCACCATGCCATATTGTTCCACTGTATATCACCACCATGTGACATTGTTCCATTGTATATCCTCTCCATGTAATATTGCTCCACTGTATATCACCTCCATGTAATATTGTTCTATTGTATATCACCTCCATGTGATACTGTTCCATTGTATATCACCTCCATGTAACATTGTTCTATTGTATATCACCTCCATGTAATATTGTACCATTGTATATCCTCTCCATGTAATATTGTTCCACTGTATATCACCTCCATGTAATATTGTTCTATTGTATATCATCCCCATGTAATATTGTTCTATTGTATATCATCACCATGTAATATCGCTTCACTGTATATCACTTGATGGCAATATATATACGTTGTCTGTTACCTGTGTGCAATGAGGCATTCTTTGACACATTCTTTGAAGATTTAATTTTTAAAACAACAGGTCTGCACTCAGTGCTTGGGGAAATATTTCAAACTATCTCCCGCCAAGCACATGCCATACCATACACCATCACTGTCGGGTACGATGTTGTCAAGGGGCGAACTAGAATTTTGGTTTAAAAATCCAAACGGACCGGTCGAGCACCTATTTAGCTTTGAAATGACAATAACTATCTGTTTATTCGAATTTATGTTTATTTTTTACTGACAATAAATGTTAATCTCTTTATGAACACGAGCTATGATTATGTATATACCATTTGATGTGATATTATGTTTCCACAGATAACTTATCTGACTTCCAAAATAGGCAAATTGTCACAGTTAAATGTAGGTGTATACATAGAACGACCTTTCGATAAGACCGAGTGGCATTGTGACAGTGATGGGGATGTAGGTGAGATAGACATTATTGTTTGTTTGGGGACGGTATCAAATATACAGGTGTGACGTATATTAGTTCAGTGAATTAATGGAAAGGCCTCATAATAGACACAGAACGTCATATAGTTCTTTTTGCATAGACGTCTTGCTATTTTTGGACAGACTGAGATAAGCGTGGGCTGAATATCTAGCTTGTTAGTCGACAAATACACCATGGTAGCAGATCGCCTGTGGGCACGCTGACAAAACGTGGTAGATAACACAACGTATACGAACATTATTGGTGTATCAGTTTTAAGTCTGGAAGCAGTGACAGGATTATACACAGTATGCCCAAGATGTGGTATGTAGTTATATAAATCGTGTATGAGAAAGTTGGAAACTTCTAGAAGCATATGTTTACACCATGCTATGCAAGTTCATCATTCTTGTACGAGGAAGTTGGAAAGTTGAGAAAATATGAATATATGAATCGTCTTCATTTTAGTCCTCATGCAAGCAAATGCTCGCCAGTGCTTACAGCACAATGTGTCATCTCTGATATCGTGGCCAAATAGCAGAGGAGGAGACATTAAAAAATGTATTCATGCGACTGAAATGCGTTTAGAGTTACCTGTCCTTAGTTTGCACTTCTGCCGACAGTCAAAAAGAACATATGCTAGCACTGACAGAAACCCACACCGCATCGAGACACGTTTTAAAACGTACAGCATGCTATTGGAACTTCGTTTTCATCAGGGTTACAACATACAACACCTCAGTACAACGTCTCAGTACAACACCTCAGTACAACTTTCATTGTGTTTTACGACACATGCGGGACAAATCTAAATTTGATGCAAAAACCATAAATGATGCCAGGTGCTATTCCCCAATTTCACTTGTACCTTACACATAATGTTCTGGGTTTTTTTCAGATGACGTGCCTTTGCATATGTGTGTGACCGTGGGATAGGATAAGAACGATGGTATCATCACTGCTTAATTGTGAATCACAAAAGCGTGTTCATGACACACCCACAATTAACAAATGACGTCTGCTTTCAGCTGAGATGTCTGGCGGATACTGAAATGGTTTTGTTGCTAGTAATGATCCATGGTGGCTGTGTTTACGGTTTACGTAGGGAACAATAAAATATCAATGCTGAATTTCCTATACATCATTTCCTATACATCATCTCGGTTGGCAGCACCGAGAAGAAGCCATATTGATATTTTCGGCCACGAGACAACCATGTTGATCCTATTTTTCCTTAAGATTATAATAAAATGTTTTCCAAAACGGTCGTCTTCTTTTCTTTGCTCATGCTTTTGATCACCGGATTGTCTGGCCCAGATCGATTATTTACAGACCGCCACCATATAGCTGGAATATTTTTGAGTGCGGTATAAAATTTAAGTCAATCACCCAATAGTTTGTAGTCGGGTTGCCGAGAGGTTAAAGGATTCGCTCGTCACGCCGGTTCGATTCCCAACTTAGGTGAAGTCCATTTCTGGTGTCTCCCCATAGTCATATTGCTGGAATATTGTTAGAAGCGGCATAAGACCAAACTCATTCACTCACTATTTGTTGTAGGAAGCTGATGCTGGAGCTCCTCCGATTAAGGTTTCAAAATTGTTCCGTTCCGTACCACGGAGGGAGCGGACAGGTCCTGCAGGATACCAGACAGAAATTGGCGGAAAGGAGAATGGGCGAAATATGTTCATGTCCTGACAACGGGGTCATGATGCGCGCTGGCATATCAGCAGATCAAGTGGAATACCGTAGACATCTTTGAACTATAGTTTACATTTGAAATGCCAGCTTTGATGATAACAGAGCTCTTAGTTCCAGAGTAAGAACGATAACGCTTACTGCTTTGATAGCGCTGGCAAAGCTCCTTAACCCGTTACTCGGCTTAGCTGAAATATCGCGAGGTATATTGATATGTAATATACATCCGACGAGGCTGACATAACGTTATTTATATGGGCCTATCTTCAGTTATGTATGTGAAATGAAATAACAGACTTGATGGTCAATAGAAACAACGTCCTGTAATCCCCATACACTGACTGAATACAAATGCGCATCGTCAGGCAGGTTTGTATCGACAAATGTGACAGCTACGTTGCCGTCTACGTCAAGCCTTGACGGGTGAGTGAGTGAGTTTAATTGTACGCAGCACTCTGAAATATCCCAGCCATATAGCAGCGGTCTGTAAATAATCGAGTCTGGACTAGACAATCCAGTGATCAATAACATGAGGATCAATCTACGCAATTGGGATACGATGACATGTGTGAACCAGGTCAGCAAGCCTGACCACTCGATCCCGTTAGTCATCTCTTACGGCAAGCATGCGTTACTGACGATCTTCACAGGTCGTTTAAACAGAATCTGGGATTAGAATCAACGATCATCAGTCGCAAGAGATACAACTCCGCTTGGTGAACATAGCGCTTTCGACAACTGGTTCCAACACCGCTTGGTACAGAAGTTCAATTATTTCACAAAAAACAGGAAAACATGGAATTGTGAACTTCAAAGACATTTTTTTTCCATTTGACGAAAGACACGAGGACGTTATGGTGCTGATAAACAATAAATCTAGTCGAGGCGTGTCTTCGGATCGAACCTATGAATTTTCCCGTATGTTTAAAGGACGCCACTCCGTAAGCCTATGATACAACTTGGTGTAAGGCCTTCCCCTTCCAAACAGACGATTTTTTGTAGACTCGAGACAGCTGTGGAGTTGTGGAGATGAGACCTAACAAATTCAAAGGTCCTCAAACATGTCCTAAAAGCAGAATGATCAACTTCTTGTCTTTAAGCTGCTTGTCCTCACATCTCATCAGTGTGGCTGGTTTCCGCGTATGCACCATATATACTGAACAGCAAAAGAAACGCAAGTTTCAAACAATGATATCTCATAAAAGTCAGCGTTCATGTTTATGTCTTCTATTTACATATTAACGAAAACGAGAGTTGCCTTTCTTTTGCTGTTCAGTATCAAAAGTTGGTTTGGCATAAATGGTATGTCCACTTTGAATTTTAATGGCCTACATCATGTTTATTTGTCCTTTTACATAATGCCTCTCATAAATCATTCATAACTTTGTGCAGTCCAAAACATAGCATCACAGCACTAAAACGCATCCTCGTCTATTATGGAAAATCCGTGTTTTATATGCATTGACAAAATAAAAACACCGATAGTGATATGTCAATATTTCAAATAGCGTCAAACGTATACAAACATGGCGGTAAGAACCACCACTTAGTCTTTTTCACTTAATGACCATTAAGTAGCTTCATATCTCTTCCGTTTTCCTCCTACACACGGTCAAATATTGGTAGCTAGCTCGCAGACAGTTTTTCCCAGTAGGTAGAGTCCGACCGGATAGAATTTCACAAGAAGCAAAGATGGGGAATCAATATATAGCATTATGCTCTTACGGCGCCCTGAATGCGTCCACTTGAACGTCCCGTGTAACGGCTGAATTAAATATGCCGGCATTATCAAATCGATGAGGATACATAGCCTAAACATCCGCTTATCTCTCTGTCAATCAAAAGATGAAACTGAATTTTTGAGCGGTTGTTTGATGTAAGTAATCTATAACGCAAGGCTGGGTGATACAACAGCGGGTAGCTCAGCTTCTTGGTGATAATCGTGTTTGTTAAGTCCCTTGATGACCTTGAAGTCCCTTGATGACCTTTTGTGACATCTGTCTCTACACGGCCACAGACGCTGGATATAGTGTAACTTACAAATGTGCAGTTTCTGCATTTCTTTCCGTTGCGCAGATTTCTTTACAAGATAGCGACAAACGACATACGTTTTGACAAATATATGTTATAATAACGGCAGCTTCTGGCGTCACAAACATTCGGTATTAAGTACATTGAACACTTGATTGATTATTTGAATATCCCTTGCGTATGTCCTGGTGGGAATGTTTGAAATAGCACTAGCTTCAGTGTCCGACTGTCGATTGCTGGACAAAATGTAAAAATAAAAATTCGGATGCAGGCACATTAATAGTGGTCTATTCTGTCCACGATTGAACATTGTGAGACAAACATGGGGTGAAGTTGGCCTATTCTGTCAGGATTCAACATTGGGAGACAAACATAGAGTGAAGTTGCCTATTCTGTCCAGGATTCAATACTGGGAGACAACTTTAAACATAGTGTGAAGTTCAGATATGCGTGTTTCCGCCACTCTTGACTTGTGATTTCTGGACATACACAGAGAGGGGGCACCATTTACCCAGCTGATATCATGAGATGGCAGTCGGTTCAGTAAACACATTGACGATTGGCCCACAAGTATTAGCCACATCCGTGTGGACACCGTTAGCTGATATTTGCTGGTACGATAATAGTTTCACCATTAGTTATAGTCGTGCAAACTCAACTACTGTCAGATTCTAATGGTGTCACAAAGTAAGTTGTAGTGAAACAGCAGTTGCATAAAGAGTCTAACACTAATATGCGAGCGGCATATGCACACACACCAATGGGTGGACATTGAGGAGTGTGGAGTTAAACAACAAACAACTAGTTTTACAGTAAACTAGAAGATCAAGACAGTTTATTTCTTGGGATCAGGGATCAGCTTTGGATGTCGACATTGTTGAACCACTCGCTTTCAGCTGCCCTTCAGATGTTCTTGACATGTGTTATTTAGGGGGGGGGCAGAGTGCCTAGTGGTTAAAGCGTTCGACCCACAAGACCTAGGTTCAAATCTCTACATGGCCACAGCCCATTTCTGGTGACCCCTGCTGTAATGTTACTAATAGCGCCGTAAAACTAGATTTAAACCATGTTTGAACAATCCATATCACACCTCTAAGACCGTTACCTTGCCGTGATCCTGGAATTCTGGAGATGTAATGGTGAGTTAACCCTCATTTCCAGAAATAACTTTATTTGAAAATGTTTACAGATCGTGCGGCCTTTGACTGTGAGCGTTGAAGTGACAATGGTGCACCTGGAGCTCGGCGAACTGACCGTTATCATTATCAAACATCTCTGTTAGTTTGTTTGTGGCATCTGCATATTTAATGAGGTGCGCACACTTCTTCTGTGTTTGTTAAATTCCCCCTGTCCTCGTTATCAGTCATCGTGCAGCTCAAACTCTCGGGTGAATTGATGTTTACGACACTGAAACGCTGGTCCGCACACGTTTGTACAGAAGCGACCATGTGTGGTGGAGGCTTGGAAATACCGCTTTTGATATTCAAAACGTCATTTGTTCCTGGAAATGCTTGTAAAGATAAACTGATGCTGCAAAATAAATAAATTATGTTTTCATTTGACATGGATATACTGAAGGAACTGTGTCCCAGTTCGTTACTTGTACATGGCTCCTGACTTTTAAAAACTATTTGTCTAAAAACAGCGACAGAAAAAAGGATTTTGTCTCTGAAAAAACCCTGAAACCCCATGAACAGAAAGTGACAGATGTTCCACCGTGGTGGAGATGATTGTAAGTACCTTCACACCTGGATCGCACCTGCGTGGTATTAAATTTGAAAAACAAAAACAAAACAAAAACAAAAAACCCAAACAACAGAACATCAGATATATGCGTACATAGTATGAGGATCCTCTTATAAACATCAGACGTCACAGGAATAAAATTACAGGAACTCCATTAACTAATGAGGCTGGGACTACCTACACCTTCTCCTGTGAGTGAAGTCACAGTAGGTGTTGCTGGGTTGTTGTCTCGGTGGAACCCAGCACCAGACAGCCCGGGGGCAGCACAAACAGCTTCCAGTATTGTTCTCATCTGTCAGGATGCGCTGAAATATGTTTACATTGAGGAGATTAATACGTCCCCATTATTTATATGCAAACTTGTCGTGGCCTTGTGAGGCGTGCATCAATTCTCATATCGATATCGTCGACCACATTTCTAAAAAGTCAATACTTTACCGAGTAGTGGAGTAGTCTAGTGGATAGATCGCCTGCGGAACTGGAACATCGCTCAGTCGAGCCTCGGATGCGTCATGCGAAAAATGTAAAATGTTTCTTGTTGTTTCCCTGTCATGCTAGACTATAAGTGGATAAAAGGAAAATTTGAATATCCTGCACTATACCTGTAAAGGCGCGGGTCGTTTCATGACAGTTCTGCCCATTTGAGCAGGAAATAATGTACAGAGCAGCTAGAGGTACAGAGGAAATATTCCGTATGGTGGGGGCTCTGAGTGTGTAGAAATCGTGAAGTGCGTTTTGCTGCTATTTAACCGAATATTTGCCGGCAGCCTTGATACAGCTGGAATAGTGCGGCGTTAAACAACACCCATTCTTTTTCAAAGTAATCTGATAAGTCTCCAACAAGTATCGTTAATTCATCGCTGTGACAAGTGAAAAAGTAAGAACAGCTTATCCTTTGCGCTTCGACGCAAATAAAGCTCTATTTGCACTTGAAGATGTGATTGAACGTTAAAATGCTGAAACATTAAATAAAACAAGGCTATATATGGGTTCGGGAGTAAACCGATATCTGTGAACTGAGAAAGCGTGGCATTTAAATGCTCTAAAATATGATTTTCCATTGTTACTTTATATTGCTTTCGGTGGTATAAAAACACATATCTACCCACTCATTTCTCTGAACCTACTCGGTAGCATACCCATCCTGGCCTAAAAATGACTCTCACTATTAGTAAGGTCAAAGCAAGACTTGCAATTCATCGTATAGGTTAATGATGCTATTCTTTTTTCATCTCAGTAGGCTAGAGTTTTTGAGGTCACCAGAAATGGACTTCGCGTATTGTTCCCAGGTCGGGGTCGTATGTGGGTCTTCGTGACAAGCGAACGCTTTAACCACTAGGCTACCTCGCCACCCAACACAACTGATGAGGAGTAGGTGATCACAGTGAATCGTTGCTCATATTGTCAGCCTCTGGTTTCTGGTACAATTGTTGCTGTCTGCTGCATAAAAGAACATACGCTTACATCCTGTGATTATCGCCGATCAAGTGTAACATATCGTCATATTTGAAACCACAAGCATGCACATCAACATTCGAAGGTTTGTCGTTGTTTCGGGACAAAGAGGTTATTATTACCCTTACACAGCAAGGAGCTCTTATCGCAGTTTCTCAAAGATATTTTCGGTCACATGAATGGAATAAGGAAACGATCGACTTTTTTGTCACAGACCCATTTGTTTCAGGAAACCAGAATGTCCAGAGGACATTTTGCTTTAATACTCCAAAAATAGAATAAATCTCCCAATTTAGCAATTTAGGTTGTATGGTCTGGCCTATATTTCACTTCTCGTACATAACGCATTAAAACACGGATTTATACCGACATAACGTTACAATATTTTCAAGGACGGTTTTTGAAATTCAGATCGGCGTGGTCATATATTTAGCACTGTAAGGTGCTTTAACAAGACGTATCTTCAATGTACGCAACGTCTTTCTCTATATCCTGACTCCAGTAACCATATATAATTTCGTTCTCTGTCAGTTTTCTTAGGTAACAAAACAGCTCGTGTGACCTATTCACTGCTGACCCCCAGCCCATTATGAGACATATTTGTGCCAAACTGATCTGACAGAAAGAGACAAAGAAATCGTTCCTGTAAAAATATGGGGCTTTGTATTTGTTTGAAGAATGTAAACATATATTTTTGAATCCCGAGAAGGAAGATGAAACCGCTTCGGCGATGAAAGCTTACTACGCCAAATAATAACAGTCCATTATCTGTCGAAACAAACGCCGCTGGGAGTAAAAGGCAAACTAGGGGCCTACATTATTTGGATTGAGGAATGAAAATCAATGATAGCACTAGGCGTTAGAGAAGAAAATAAGAGCGCCCTGCTCAATCAAGACTGGATTATGTGGTCCATCACTTGTTTGTCTGGATTGCCGTCTCATGGAACGAGTTCTTCTCTACGATGTGACATTACGGCTGGCAGTTGCTTCTGGCAGGCATGACATACATGTGTTTTCCCTTGTCGTGAACACCTGGTGCCATGAAAGATTTTCCTTGGTCTATTCGCATAATGTTCACACTTAGCTCGATCGATACGTCACCTGAAATCTGTCTATGCAGCTATTCTCTTAGACAGAAGTTTCATATATGATTAAATGTGCAACCGTGATACCGAGGTGCCTTTCCCATGAGGTTTATTATGTACATCGAGGAAAGTGTGGATACTAATAATACAGAGTAAGTCCAAACCGATATGGCTAGGATCCCAAACTAGCGATGATTATTGGATTTAAAGTCTTAGATTCGAACCCGTGGTGACCTGAGAGCCAACAGTTGACATCAACTGCATCGGCCTAGTCCGCTGGGTCGATTAAAACCATAAAGTCCGAGAATAGCATCAGTACTTTCTCGCAGTCGATTTCATTTAAATATTGTTTTTTCGGGGAAATGCCCGACAACAAATGGTCAACATAAGAGGAGACAGAATATGTGTGGTTAGGCTCGTAGCTTAGATTATTGTTTGCCACAATACACCGACGGCGTGGATCATTGCCTTCAGATGCGATCACTGGAGTGTCTGGCCCTCATTCGAATATTTAACGGCCGCTGTATTATTGAAAAACAAAACAAAACAAACAAACAAACGTTTCCCCTATAAACAACTTTGTGGTCCGACATAAATCGACATTCTAGTCTAATATCGGCACTTGTCCAGAACTACGGAAATTCCCATTCGTGATGACCAAGGACTTCGAGACATCTCTTTGTATATTAATTAGTTTTCTGTTTGCCTGTGTTTTTTATCTGAAATACCACATGGACTTTGCGATGACACCAGGTATGACATTACTTTGTGGACAACTACTTTATGATATTGCGATGCGACATTTCGGTCTATGTCCTTGTATCGCTGTCAAGGTGAGTGAGTGAGTGAGTTAGACTCATCGGCAATATAGCAGCTAATAGCGACTGTCAAGAGAGGGAATTGAAACTTCGCATCATAATATAATGCTTGTCATACATAAAATATCACACCTTTCTCAGCATTAATCAACTTCTAAAACGTTACTCAGATAGATCATTTGAGCTGACAACTATTCATATATGTTTGTGCTACTGATCTGAGAGACACGGAACCCATGCTCCAAATCTCCAACACCACAGATATGATGTATCAGCCATGTTTCGGGTTTACTGTGTGTCCGTATTGAGCGTAGTCTTCTCGTCGCTCCGTTGTTGCCACGGAAACCTCATCTAATAAGTGTTATTAGTTGAACGTCCTGTAATGTGTTTCAGTGTGGATTCCTTGTCATCAATCATTCTTGGGACCCCTCAACGTGACCGGATTACCTGTAGATTTTGGTGAGGGTAATCCGGTGCAAGTAACTGCACCTAGTAGCTATTGTCTCACTGAGGTTTGAGGAGGCAAAACATAAACCTCAACCGAGTCCCGAGAGTAGTTTAATCTTGGTGAAGAGGAGCAGGGTTGCCCCTGCCGGATATGACGCAGCAATACACTCTGAGAGTTGCGTCCCTTAGGTTTGCTAGGGACGATGAGAGAGTGTGGTTTTACGCCGCTTTTAGCACATTTTTCTGCAATAGCAAGACGGGGAACAGCAGGAATGAACGTAACATTTTGTGCTAATGTGGGAACTCAAAGGCCCGGATCTTTGGCGGGGTGAGCGAACGCCTTAACCAGTGGGCTACCTCACCGCCCCTCGCCAGGAACATTTGACTGTGGCCTGTTATATGAGGTCAGTAACCTGCGGTTTGTCAGTAACATAGCCATGCCCATGGGTATCACCTAGAAGGTGAAGGTCTCAGATGTACATCATCTTGGGATATTCTCCACACTGACGACCCATGAAGGTCCAGGGTTGAATAGGCTTCAGCAACCCATGCTTGCCATAAAAGGCGACTATGCTTGTAGGAGTGGTCAGGCTCTCGCTGACTTGGATGAAACATGTCATCGGTTCCCATTTGCGCAGATCGACGCCCATGCTGTTCATCACGGGATTGTCTGGCCCACACGATTACTTACAGATGGCCGCCATATAGCTGGAATACTGCTGAGTGTGGCTTAAAACTTAACTCACTCACTCAACACTGAGCTGAAAAGACGTGAATACTGTTGAAAACCCACCTCACTCACCCATACGTTCCTGAAGGTGTCCACTGTTGATCGAATTTGGTTTGAAGAAAATATTTAAAAATGTTTGTATGCTCGTGACTCACGGTAAATGACCACATCACAATGGAGATGTGCAGCAGTCTGTACAGTCAATAAAGTCTTGAGAATGATTGTCTTCTTTATCAAAGCGGCATAAAGTTACCGTTGTATGTCTAGACAAGTGTATTGTTGTGTATATGGATCATGCAGCAAACTGTAGAGATATATGATCTAAATGATCATCATAACAGTCGTGTCTTGCTATTTTGGTACATGCTATCTAGTAGTCATCTCAGTGCTAAATGTATATGCTACATATTCAGCGTATGACAGGTCGTTTACTGATACAGTCAAACCCTACCGTACCGAATTCGGTTGAGACGAATTCTCGGTTGTGTCGAACTAATCTCTCAGTCCCTGCCGATTTCCTTATATTCATCATTATTTCTATGCTGACGGATACGTCGAACACGCGAATAAGTCGAACATTCCGTTTTCCGTCTTTTCCCATGAGTTCGACACAACGGTGTTAGACCTTTTATCATATAATAAAGTCCACAAGGAGCACTGGCGTCATAGTCATGTACAGCAACACAATTCACTTTGCAGGGTTGCGTCCCTTGGGCGCACCAGAAACGTAAGATCATAGATTCAGTTCCACAAAGCATCCGTAACGTTACGAACTGTCGTGACTCTCAGTTTATCATTTGGCTTGTTAATGCCCTAGTGCTAGGAATGTGTTGTGACGCCGGCTTCAGGTTCGCTCCCGTTTGTCCGGTGTCATCCCCAGGCGCATGCTCGTGGGTTTCACAAACGTGTTAAACGTCTGAGACCTGCGTCGTGGTCTTCCGACATTATACCTAGATATAACGGGAATAGTATTCCAAGCCCAAATCTATCACTCCGTCATTAGCGCCATGGATATGCAAGGGCTTCTACTACATGGGACATCCGTGAAGATCACAGTCAGAATTGGTTTTCAGTAGCCCATGCTTGTCGTAAGAGGCGACTAACGGGATTGGAAGGTCAGGCTCGCTGATTCGGTTAACACATGTCATCGTATCCAAAATGCGTAGAACGATGCTCATAGTGTTGATCCCTGGGTTGTCTAGTTGAGGCTCGATTATTTACAGACCACCGCCATAGCTGAAATATAGCTGAGTGTGATGTTAACAACAAACCAGTCTATCAACTACAAAGGCCATTGGTTAAACACGATGAGGACGTATGTGGGTTCAAAACATCTAATAGATACTGTACTGTACATGACCATGTTTGCACAAAGACGTCAGCGATACATGGACATTTTTTAAAGAAAAAAGGTTATAACGCAGCTGTTCCAGATGGGAACCGATACGTTTAGTGGATCAACTGCAATCTAATGAATCCATGTGTATAGCTTCATGTACATAATGATGCAGTGTAAACCGTTCGTTCGTCTCTGGAGCGTGCTCGCCCGAGAAGTGGGCACATTTACACCTGGGGGACTTACTAGGCATGTAAACAGCCATTACTGCCGCGAGCGTCACACAACCCCATGCATCGGAAGTAAATTGTGTTGTCATTGCTGCAATCGACAAGTGTCTGAGCTGCTAAAGACATCATTTACACTATACAGGAGGTAGGGGGAAAAGGTCAAACACATCACACTAGGCTGAAATGAGCAATTTCTAGTTCGGAGTAGGCCAATTGGACAACGATATCCCCTAGATGTGCATGCGATTTAATTGTCCACCGTTCCTACGTAAATAGACAAGAAGGGGACGTTATCAGGCCAATTAGCAGCAAGGTGGTACTTATGGCTGCTTAGAGATAAAATTAGAGCTTTAGAGTCTACCTTATTACCAACGATAGCGAATAAGCTATCCGTTTTTAAACTGGTGCTTGTTTCGTGTGATGTATTTTGAAGAGGTTTGAAGTGGTTTTGATTCCAGAAGTTCACCCGAGAACAACTTGGCAAAGACTTGTAAAAACGTTCAAGGTACGCATTAAAACGTTCCCAGTTAGGCTTTCATTCGTCTCTCTGTTGTTCTCTGTCCATGTTTGGTTGCCCCTCCCCTTGCATTGTACAAATGTACACAGTGCGCACACTGGAAATAATGCCACCCTAGATATACTGGCATGTTTTTGCTAGAACGGATGGCCTGCCAGTATGATACCTGGTTCGGTCCCGTAACTGTTATAATGCCACCCTAGATATAATGCCACATCTTCTCCAGGACAAATGACCTAAAGGCCTAATGACCTAATGGCCTAATGACCAGGGAGTCCTGTATACCTAAACGGAATGCACATTAACAGTGTAAGGATCTGCTCACCTGACATACTCAGTAGTCTCGAAGAATGCAGTGCAGATCAAATAAGTA
The DNA here is from genome assembly GCF_037392515.1 of Haliotis asinina. Classification (NCBI taxonomy): domain Eukaryota; kingdom Metazoa; phylum Mollusca; class Gastropoda; order Lepetellida; family Haliotidae; genus Haliotis; species Haliotis asinina. The sequence goes on along the minus strand of NC_090287.1, from coordinate 19,775,044 downwards.
ATAAAGGATAAGGATAAGGATAAGGATAAAGTAATACTCCCACGATGAAGCTCCAGATAATTCTGAACATGTTTAGTATTCATAAGGGCTGTAATTCTAACCATGTTTGTAGTATAGAGAGGTAGTGTTTCGGTGGAATTAAGGCACGGAGACGATAGTTCCCGATAGTGGACCCTAGATGTCTTTACATAGATTACTCCAAACGGTGTTCCATGTGTTATTTTTCTTTTGTACATGGACACATTTTTGGTGTCCCTTATGGGTGAGTGTGTTGCTGTACTGTTGAGATAATGTTGTGGAGTACTTTTTGTGTGGATGTTGCTGCTCTGTGGAAATAACTGTATTTATGTTGCTGTACATGCAGGTAGGTAATGCATGGATGTACTGTGGAGATAACCCCCGGATCTCTTGGTTGTTTTCTTTGCTTGATCTGCATCTTGGAAACATTTCTATCCTAAGAGCATTAAATATGTGTCGTTCTTTCAAGTGAACAACTTCATGAGATGAAATTTTCGCAATAACAGCCAACTGATCCAAACAGATATAAATCGTAAATCAAAATTATGCTCCATATTCTGGGTCTTGAGTTACTCATCATCAGAGTCAGTCAAAAGAAGGCCCTGACACATGGATATGGAAACACACGACTCTCTAATGCTGTAGTGTTGATTAATACAGTTCCGACTGGAGGTGGAAGTCTTCGGGGTGTGCTCATTGTGCAGGAACTAGAGGAAGTTATGTAACGTCTATTATTGATCACACTGCAGTGTTTGTCTGCTGGGAGATGTCTGTATCGTGGTGCATGTCGCAGTCGGGGCCGTGCTTGACGTTAATAGTCTCCAGTCACAGGATAGCTTCTGCTTGGAGATGATTTGTGTGCAGATGTACAGTCTCACCGTGTCTATGTTTATATCAAGACGTATACTTGCTGACCATGATTTATTTATGTAGATGTATATCTGCTCACTGCTCGTTGTATGTCTATAGTTGCAGATTGCATGATTTGTTTATAAACGTGTAGTTGCACACTGGCTGATTTGTATGTAGACGTATATTTGCACACTGGCGAATGTGTGTGTGGACGTATATTTGTACACTGTTTGTTAGATGTCTAGACGTATAGGTGCACACTGGTTGTTAGATGACGTATAGTTGCACACTGGTTGTTAGATGACGATTAGTTGCACATGTGTAATAAAGAATCTGCTAAAAGAGCTATAGACAAAACACAAACACGTAGAATACCGACAATATTGCTATTATACTTTGCCCCGTCTCTATATTGTGTATATCATTTTCTTTGCAGTAATTGGTATACTGATTTTGAAACCTGGTAGAATTCATGATAGTTACTATCCTTGACGTCTATAAAATATATTTGTTATCGGTTGGTTTGACATTGCTGGTGTGAATTTCTTTTTAATTGTTTCAGTTTGGCGGTCATCACGTACTTACATGGTGGCTGTTATACTTCCAGTAGGAGGTATCAAGCCTATGCACACGCAGTCAAGACACAATGCACACTGGAGGATCGAAAGCGTGAAATTGGGTCCTCATAGTTCACGTGTTTTTCTTGAATCTTGTAAATAACATTTGTGCCAAAAAGGGCACAAAATCCAATGATGTCTACGGTGTTACCGAAAACGATAGGGTCAGGTTTGCTGACTTGAGTATGTTTGAGGCTGAGGAATATGGGCCTATTCCAAACTCTACATTTTCGTGATCGTAACATCGTATTTGAATTGATATTCAGCAACCTATATTTGTCGGAAGACACGACTAACGTGATCGGTGGTCAGGCTCGTTGACGCATGTCACTGTATCCCAGCTGCGAACAATGATGCTCATGATGTTGATCACTTGGTTGTCTGATCCAGACTCGATTATTTACAGTCTCTTGAAATTAATTAAAAAATCATTTTTACATTTTAATGGAAATTCACAAAGTCACGTGTTACTCTGAAATATGTCTACAATTATTCATTGTCATTATTCTATGATAACTAGAAATCGACTCCTATTTTCCCCAAGGTTCAAACTGGAAGAGCGATAAACGCAATTCAACGAACATGAAGCTTAAAAACCTTTAAAAACCGTAGTTTCGGGTTGCCTTCATGTAGAAACGATCGCACACATTGCTGTTAAACCCACCTTTACCGCGAGATATGATGTATTATTCATCCAGTAAAGGCAATGTGGAATATTAGCTACAGCCAAGTATTGTGAGTGTGCGTTAACATCGCGTGATGGGAAGCATCACCACATATTATGATAATAAATACGGAGATATTTTGCTGTGAGACTCCGTGTTGTACGGCGGGGTTAATCCCGGCTCAGTGCGTAGTGTCACGATGGCGATACATGATGGGATTTGGACGCCTTGAAATGTGATCAGACAGTATGAACGGTGTATCACAGTAGAAATCCCATAAAACCATAGGAGAATGTTACACTAGTATTACACCGCGCTAACTTTCTGTGACCAAGTGACTTATAAGTAAATCACAGGCTTACCTTCATATTTATAATGCCTCTCCTCTCCTCTCTCTCTCTCTCTCTCCCTCTCTCTCTCTCTCTCCCTCCCTCTCTCCCTCTCTCTCGTCATTGATGGCGTTATATATGAGTTCATGGTAACAGATTGTCATTGTGGACAGCATTCTTAGTTTTCACCAACGTTATATATTCCTCCTGCTGCTGAAGTCATTGTATCACGCCCCAACAACACGAACTGTTTTCAGACTTCCGACAGTGCCACCTTGTCACTGGAGACTTCCATGTTAGTTGGTAGTACCGTCACGCCTACCAATCATTTGTCCCTTCCTGCGTATAAACCCGTTCCTCCAGCAATAACATAATGTTTTACAAACTATTTGTTTTTTAAGTTATGAAACATCCTTCAGTAGTGAGCCTTCTCCCTCAACTTAACACACCACGTCCTACTAACCAATGTCAGTATTTAAATCAGGTGCAAATAACTTCGTAGCAGAATTACGCAACGCTGGCAAAAGAATGGGGGCTTGATTTAATTTAGGACTATCGATTTCTGCTTGCAATCGGCTTGGTTTTATTTTAAACTTCACCCTAAGAAGATTTGCTGATGTTTACTGCGCATAAAGCGATTGTTAAGCTTCTATTGGAATATCTAGCTATAAATAATTAGCAATAAAATGGGATTTACGGTTATTCGGTGAACAGATGAGTATTTGGTCATCCATGTCGGTCGGTTAGTCTCAGTCAACATTCAAATCGTCATCCGGGTTTCACACTTAACACAATATGCTAGTCAACGTAACGACATTCGGTTTTAGCTGCTATTGTTTGATACATAATTAATTGCCTCCCGGCTAAAAGTTCCTTTAACATATACAATTATAGCACCACCTACGTCTAATAACACACTTAGCAGTCAGCATCAGCTTTGGATTGTAGCAAAGGATACCACTTTCTTTATCACCGCTATCACTAAAAGTATTCCTTCATATCATAAAATGTCAATATCCGATATTATCAGAGCTTATCAAAATACCAAGCAATCACACATTTGCCTAAGGGAGTTACAAGCCAAAGTGTTCCCACCAATCACTCTCAATCAGCATTCACCGTAACTATCGTACCTCCCTATCTGAAGAATATTGTGAGTTATCTCCCCTGAGGCACCGCCATAGCGGAAGATCGTATGCGGCCCCCATTGCCATCGACAAAGGGAAAAGCCAAACTGTAAGACGCTTCCTCATCAATTATGTCAACTTGGCGCCGTGCTGGACATTCCATCATTATCAATGACCGCCGTCGGGTGCTGGTCAGTATATATATCGACCACCGTTTCAGAGTGTTCATCGAGCTAGAATAGTAGAGGGGCCGGCATTATTATGAGGAATTAGTGAATAAAGCTGTCTCGATTGTATGAATATACCACTTTATTGTCTGGTTTATCGAGTTAATTGTCACACTACATCTGTCGGTGGTTTCCTAGTTGAATGGACTGGTTGAATGGTGTTGGCTTAGGGTACTCCAAGATATCTCCAGGAATAATTGATGTATTGGAGGTATAAGCCATAGGACTGTGGGTCTATTCATGATTTAGTCGAAAGATGATGTTAGGATCCCAGGAGGAATAGGAATGTGTTATCTCTGGTCTTTTGTCTCTCCTATAGACGACAGAGCATATATTTGATAAAACAATCACCCTTTAAAATGCCACCATTTAATCCCATTTTGGCTCTACCAACCTCTGTTCATCAACTCTTAACTCCAGCCCCTGGGATGAAAAGACTGTGCTTTTCTTAAAATACGAGGGTTCCATTATATAATCATTTCATGTAACCTCAAGCATTTCATGGACCATAGCTCCAGATTAATAAAGGTGATAAAGCACTTACAGTACATATCTATGAAGATCTGTACATGTTACTTCATGCAAACTACAATTAGTTGAGGTGTTTCCAGTTCATATATACAGTGACGAATGTTTTTATTTTATTTTATTTTTAAAAAACAAACAAACAAAAACACTTTTATCTCCCAGCAGAAACTCCCAGTGTGTGGGCAGAATACACGTTTACATATTCAAGGTTACCCGAACTTATGAAATGTGTTGAGTTGTCAAGATCTGAGCCCAGCGTGTATGCTCATCCTGTGTGGATTTGGTTCAAAGCTCTAAGAGGAAATGATTCACAATTAACAACAGAGATGGCGAGTAAGCTGAAGATTGCACATGGTGCCCTGGCCTCTACATACCTATCCAGCGTTTCTTTACATGAATCTCGTTTCTTTTAGATGAGTGGGAGAGTTTGGTTTAAATCCGCTGTGAACAGTATCCGCGTTTTATCACAAAACATCAGCTTGTCGTAGGAAGAGAGTCCTCTGTGCACGTCTTAGAGATTATTCAAATGTGAAGAACTACAAGAGCAGATTTAGGTTCTAGTCTCTATTGGAAACGTGGTCAGATGGAATTAAACTTACCATAAATGCAATAAGATTTGAGCATGTCCATGATATCGGAGTGCTCTTGCTCTATAACTGAAAAACATACACACCCTGTACGTCACCAACAATAATGTATCGTCAAAATTCATTATCAACATGCATGCCAGTTTCGAAGAATGGACTGAAGACCTTTATGTCGCAGAAAATACGACGTTTCAGTGTAGATCCTTACACTTATCAAGCAAATGTAGATCCTAACACCGTTTTTGTACTGGTTGTCAAAAAACATTATGGCACAAATTTAGATCCTAGCACTGTTATCAAGCAAATGTAGATCCTAACACCGTTTTTGTAGTGGTTGTCAAAATACATTATGGCACAAATGTAGATCCTAGCACTGTTATCAAGCAAATGCTGATCCTAACACCGTTTTTGTAGTGGTTGTCAAAATACATTATGGCACAAATGTAGATCCTTGCACTGTTATCAAGCAAATGTAGATCCTAACACCGTTTTTGTACTGGTTGTCAAAAACATTATGGCACAAATGTAGATCCTAGCACTGTTATCAAGCAAATGCTGATCCTAACACCGTTTTTGTAGTGGTTGTCAAAAAACATTATGGCACAAATGTAGATCCTAGCACTGTTATCAAGCAAATGTAGATCCTAACACCGTTTTTGTACTGGTTGTCAAAAACATTATGGCACAAATGTAGATCCTTGCACTGTTATCAAGCAAATGTAGATCCTAACACCGTTTTTGTAGTGGTTGTCAAAAAACATTATGGCACAAATGTAGATCCTAGCACTGTTATCAAGCAAATGTAGATCCTAACACCGTTTTTGTAGTGGTTGTCAAGAAACATTATGGCACAAATGTAGATCCTTGCACTGTTATCAAGCAAATGTAGATCCTAACACCGTTTTTGTACTGGTTGTCAAAAACATTATGGCACAAATGTAGATCCTAGCACTGTTATCAAGCAAATGCTGATCCTAACACCGTTTTTGTAGTGGTTGTCAAAAACATTATGGCACAAATGTAGATCCTAGCACTGTTATCAAGCAAATGCTGATCCTAACACCGTTTTTGTACTGGTTGTCAAAAAACATTATGGCACAAATGTAGATCCTAGCACTGTTATCAAGCAAATGTAGATCCTAACACCGTTTTTGTACTGGTTGTCAAAAACATTATGGCACAAATGTAGATCCTTGCACTGTTATCAAGCAAATGTAGATCCTAACACCGTTTTTGTAGTGGTTGTCAAAAAACATTATGGCACAAATGTAGATCCTAGCACTGTTATCAAGCAAATGTAGATCCTAACACCGTTTTTGTAGTGGTTGTCAAGAAACATTATGGCACAAATGTAGATCCTAGCACTGTTATCAAGCAAATGCTGATCCTAACACCGTTTTTGTAGTGGTTGTCAAAATACATTATGGCACAAATGTAGATCCTAGCACTGTTATCAAGCAAATGTAGATCCTAACACCGTTTTTGTACTGGTTGTCAAAAACATTATGGCACAAATGTAGATCCTTGCACTGTTATCAAGCAAATGTAGATCCTAACACCGTTTTTGTAGTGGTTGTCAAAAAACATTATGGCACAAATGTAGATCCTAGCACTGTTATCAAGCAAATGTAGATCCTAACACCGTTTTTGTAGTGGTTGTCAAGAAACATTATGGCACAAATGTAGATCCTAGCACTGTTATCAAGCAAATGCTGATCCTAACACCGTTTTTGTAGTGGTTGTCAAAATACATTATGGCACAAATGTAGATCCTTGCACTGTTATCAAGCAAATGTAGATCCTAACACCGTTTTTGTAGTGATTGTCAAAAAACATTATGGCACAAATGTAGATCCTAGCACTGTTGTCAAGCAAATGCTGATCCTAACACTATTGTCTGACAAAAGATACACATTATGCGCAAATATAAAATACTCTCCAAAAAATTAGAGTGTTAGAGTTTGCTTACTGAGTGCATATAACACATAACTTCATTGCTCAATTACAGCAAAATCATCACTTTACAAATTTCCAAAATATGGTTATCAAGAAAGTGCCTGATAAATCACAGAAGGCTATCAAAACCACTTGGTCAGGGTAAAATGTGAGTATCTGGTGTGATCACCATGAGCGTCAATGGCAGCTTGGCAGCAGTGACCTTAGAACAAAGGAGATGCTGAATGATCTCTTGGTGAAGTGTTGTGTGCACTCCGTGTAGTGTCTGAGGTGGTATCTAGTGGCTTAAAGCAATGAATGTGGAGTACTACTAATGTGGTTTTTTAAAGCTTAAAGTCAAAGGCTTCAGCAAAGGGTTATACCCATTTACATGAAACACATACATTTCATGTAGGGTGCGCTTTAGCTGTTCAGTACATACATGAGAGTACGGTTACGTTTTTGTTCAACGTTTCTGTTTTCAAATTTTTGTCGTTGCCATGTTTGGATTCAGCTTGGATTGGTTTGTGTCAAATATTTTCCTAAAAGTCATATTGTTCCCAAGTCAAGGTTCTTTTATTTTTAAGATCATATTTACAAGAAGGATAATTAAGTTTATATGACTGGGGAAGTTGATGCACAGTGTAATAAAGAAATTTTCAATCGATAAAAGTTTATCTTCTTCGTAGCAACTTCTAAATACCACTTAAAGAAGTTTTGACGAATCACGTTACATTTCCGGGGACACTGATGTTTGTGGGTGACATTGTCGAATCTATCTGTCACTTAGAGAAAGGTTGGGCAGGTTCGAAAAGAAATTGTTGATTCTGTATCATCTTGGACGTCTTTACTGACTGGTCAGTCATGACGCGGGATTAACAGACTGTGAGAGTTTCAGCTCACCTCACCCAACATTGAACGGGTCGTTAATTCCTGATGGATAAAGAGGTCGCACCTCAAACTTACATCATCGTAGTAAATCCTACAATGGCCCTCTCATGATTAGCCTGTGCAGGACAGTGTTGATTTAAAAGATAGGTCTGATGTGATATTAACTATTTCCTTTATTAAACTAAATCATTATTTAAATTGTCGATGATATAAAGTATCTGAAACGTTCACACATTACCGGTCCTGGGTCCTTGTTCTAGAAACGTTCGTAGCCCTAAGAATTCTTAACTTTTATCGTAGGGCTACGAACGTTTCGAGAATAGCTAGCCTGTTTCAGAGCTTAGGTTTCCTCCTTGGTGAAATAAAAGGACCATGGACTTCTCAGAATCGTGTATGATAATCACGGGTACAAACTCTTTGTCACGATACACCATGATATTGCTTACTGAACTCTGTATTCAGGGCATTGTAAGCATAAACCCGAGGAGAAGGAAATCCATGTGCACAATATACATGGAACCGAGTCTAATCAAAGACAGTAAATCATCGAAGCTTTTTCACTAACAAAGGTAAGTGTGTTGATGGCCAAACCTCCTAAATATTCTGCCACGCATGTTTGAAAACGAGCTGTTCCAATAACCTGAAACTGGAATACCGGAAACAAACTTTGTTGTTTTGGTGTTTATCCTAATGCCAAACAGTCACCCTGGACTCGATACCAACAGACTAGATACACCAGGAACTGCTCTGTACGTCCACAAGTAACGCCATGGTCACCATGTACTCGGTACCAACAGACAGGACACACCAGGGACCGTTCTGCATGTCTACGAGCAACGTCACGTAGGCACGATAATCATATCCGTCTGGTTCACCTGCGAAATTGGTATTAGACTGAAACGTTGACAGCATGCAGCAGCCCTGGCTTACGTTCGATTAGTGCAAGGACTGTGAACTATCGATTTCTAGAGCGAAACATACAACCACAACGTCCAGATGTACATCCAGATTTGCTAATGGGATTTGCTTACTCCACGCCTGGCATGCTCAAGACTATATCTGAGGTTCACGTTAGACGCCTTCAAGGACAGACCAGGATTCATCTTGACAGGCGTGATTGCCGTCAGCGTGTTTATCGACGTTGGAATGAACGTTACGCTGATGCATTTGTAGTTCTGTGGGAGCGTAATGGTGTGGGGAAGTATCACTGTACATCAAAGGGACGCGCTAGTGGATATCGATAACTGTTTGACAGGTGTACGGTTCCGTGACAGAGTTATCCGTCCTCACATCCTGCCGCCCCTTTAGACCTCCCGTCACTTCACAGCAAGGTTTTACGAGGCCTCGTATGTTGTAACAGATATAACATCTTCCGACGTTAGAGAACACCTGGTGTCATCACTGACTTTCAGCGATCTATCCATACAAGTTTCATGTAGTATATGTACTATGTTCCTTTCATCAGATCTGTAGACCACTGGACAAGTGAAAAAACAAAGAATCGTCCTTGACGACGACCCTAACACAATACGTGACGTTGGTCCACCTGCGACAGGGCTTGGTCTACATCTGGAATGCTATCAAGCCGTCCCCAACTGCCTCGTGTTACATACCTAATACTGATAACATACCCCACTGCCCTTGAGACTGATCTGATGTTAAGAAGCCCATTGCCAGTTGACCCTCTCACAATCATTCATGATATAAAATATATTGTTCTGGTACACAGGTGTTGTTTACTTCTTATTTATTTAATATCTAAGATGGTGGTTATTGGCACACGGGAAACATGTTGATTTGAACAGTATTACAGTTATGTGTCAGACATGCATCGTCATCAGAGATCAGTCCCGTCAGTTCCGAAGACAACCTAAAACAGGTATGAGGTGTCCACAATTCCGGTGAACCCAACGATCGGTGTGTGTAAACATAGAAGCAACATCTGGGATTAGAACCCAAGTTTCCTTAGAGAAAAGGGAACGCAACTCTGCACAGCTAGGTACACACCTTACAATGACTGTGCCGCCCCTATCTGTTGCAAAGATTACTATCTAAAGGCACACACGAGCTTTCACTTTCACACACATACCCCGATGACACACACATACATATAGTTTCAATCGTATACACTCTCACACAGATGCATACCCTTTCATACACACGCTTTCATTTTCACACACATAAGCTCTCTCACATACATTCATGCCCTTTCACACACACTTTCACATATATACGCTCTCATACACCTTCATACTCTTTCACATACATACTCACACATACTTTCACACTCTCACACTTACACGCTCGCATACATTCACGCCGTTTCACATACCCGCTTTCACTTTCACACGCATCCACGTCTTTCATACACACGCTTTCTCGCACATGCTTGATCTTTCACAAAACGCTTTCACACACAAGCATGGCCTTTCACACACCCGCTGTCACTTTCACACACTTTTCACATATCCACAAGACAGAAACTTTATTACTTTCTTGTCAGCCCGTGTGCTTTGGGGTAGTTTATTGTTTCTGCATGGTTGTTCTAACTGAGCATGTCGAAAGTAATTTGAAATCATCACAGTTTGGGAGACAACAGCAGCTGAAGCATGAACCGGACATTTCGCCCAGTGCAATGTCGCCACGTTGTGTTGTCCGTCCCAGAGAACTAAGTAAATACGTCAGTGAGTTATGTTGTTTTGCTAGATTACTTTTTCCATTAGATCGATTCAATCGCAGCAGTTATGAGAATACCAGATAAAACGCTCCGTATATATACATACATTGTATTGCCATGTCCAGTTGGTATGTTTGCAGGTACGACGGCTGTTACTGGTGTTGCTATCATTACTACTACGACCACGACTACTAGTACACTGAGGTTGATATTTGCAACTACTGCAGTGATACCACGTCATACACTACTGAGCCTTGCACCAACATGTAGGCGATAGGGTAACCTAGTGGTTAAAGCGTTCGCTCCTGACCGGTGTTCGACAAAGTATGGGTACCATGTGCGAAGTCCATTGCTGGTGCCCCTGCTGTGACGTTGATGGAATATTGCTAAAATCAGCGTAAAACCTAACTAAGAAACTCACTTCCAGCAGTATTAACACGGGGTTGGACGTGGACTGCCAGAAAACACCTCCACCACAGTTGGTGAAGACGTGTTCAGTGGCGATACTATCGATTGCGAGTAAGGTGGTTTCGACTTCACCGACGATGGTTAAAAATTCTTTTGCATGTATTATTGATTTCACTCTCACAAACACACATCTTTAAAATACGCTAAAATCAGATTTACCTAATACATTTCTTGCATATTGCTTCTCCCTCGAGATGCTACTGTACGCGTCTCCAAACACACACCACGTCCTGTTGTGGGCTCAGAGGAAGCTGTAACGCTGTGGGGAACTTAGATATTATACTGCATTTGCTTCTTATTTGTTTAATAATGTTTGTGGAGTAAGTCCGCACTCAGCAATAATTCCGATATTCGGTGTGTCGGGTCGTGCCAGTGAATGACATCATGAGCATCAATCTACATAAATGGGGCACGAGGACGTGGAGCAACCAGTTCCTGATAGCCTGACCACCCGATCGTTTAATTAGTCATCTGGTTTGGGCAGCATGGGCTGCTGAAGACCAGGCAAGCTATTCACAAAACATCCTTAAGTTATTCAGCCCATTCTTAACACATCGGCTACGATCAAAGTTAAGAATTCTTCGGGTTTCGAGAATACGGAGCCACTCTAACCCTAATAGGAATGATAATGGTAAAATTATTGTCACTGAGTGAGGTTAGCTTTTCGCCGTATTCAGCAATATTCCAGCAATTTGGCAGCGATCCGTAAATAATCGAGTCTGGACTAGACAATCTAGTGATCAACAACATGAACACCGACTTACCCAATGGGATACGATGACACCCTGACCACCCGATCTTAGGAGAAGGAATCGGGGATGTATTTCGTCTTCTTTGGGAGGGTCATGAAACCAATGTTCAATGACTGCAGGGAATCAGCCAAATTTATGAAAACCAAGAAGGAAGGGAACATAATCTTACTCAGTAACCCTTTATTCCGATATTCTGATTCAACATACAAGGGAGACATTTATCACGGACACAAACGCATTGTTTAAAGTGATAGCAATCACCGACACTAGACTGGCGCGATGGCCAATATTATTACATACGCACATAATATTTCCATGCAAAATCTAATACAACACATTTATATGTCTGAACGTCAAACCAACATTGATCAGTCTGAACTGATTAGATTGTTAACGTGAAGTTTTGTATCCCACTAAAAAAGATCGTATTTTGTTTTTTGCTCCCCAGGACAAAAAAGGGAGAAAAGAGGTCTGCTAAAATGCTGTACTGAAATGATTGTATGTAGAATCATATTGATTATTTTTACAGATACTGGAACAATGTACATGATTCATGCGATTGGCTTTTTTCCTGTGAGAGTGTATTATGTACATAGCAGAGCAACAGTCGATAAGGCGACTCCTTTCCATTTCATCTCAGTGCCTTTCTGATTTAGAGGTTTTTCCCCCATTCTTAACGATTTAACCCTTGACTAGCATGAGAATGGTTGTCTCAATTCCTGTTCCATTACCAACTCGCCAGAAATCCTATGGCTTCTGAAAAGGCATTTAACGCTCCGCATTACCTCAGAGGACATTCTAAAGATGGACACCTAGAAGACGCGTGGTTTACGTGCGCTTAGTACCATGTGACCCTTCCTTCGTCCATCGACCGTGTTTTCCTGGACACTGGTCAAGCGGACAGACTTGATGTTCGCTAACGGACTTCCATGGATGTAATTGCGAAGTTATTTCCCGCACGGATGTCGATACTGCGCATAATACTACAGTATCGCTGTGGCTAATCTTGCAGCTGTTTTGCCCTAGGTCACGACCGAAAACAAATAATTCCTTGAACTTGTGATAACTATCGGCAGATTATTCACGATCAGGGCAGCATATCTCCATCACTTTCATGACCGCATGCATTATAATTACAATCTGAAATGACACTTTATTGAGGCTTGAATAATTGACAAATGAACCAGCACATGTGCTTAAACAATCCGTTTGTGTGTGAGTATTGAATAATAGGATTTGATCATACAGAGGTTATCGTGTTTCTCATCAGGGAGGGTTAGCTGAAGCTGACCATGTTGACCAAGGCTAGGCGAGCAAGCGCGCCAGGGTTGAGGTCGTGGTTATGTGGACACAAGATAATGCCGCAATTGTCGTGAATGTGGTCGTTACGGGGGAACAGGTCAGTGTGGGCTTGACCTCCCGGGTGTCGACATCGCCGACTTCGGCATCAATAGTCATGGCATAATGTCAGATGCGACATCGCTGCTTGTTAGCTGAGGTGGAAATGACAAGGAAACGCCAGTCCTTCTCAGCGAGTGAACACAGGGCGGATGACTAAGCAGACAAATTAGGTGCAGCCAGAGTATCTACACGTAACATCTAGATACTTCATTCAGTAACAGGGAAAGGCAGTTACACCTATTTAAAGAAGTGCTGTTCTCCCATAGCAATCGTATGTTCCGCCTTTAAAGTGAAGGGTTGAAAGGTAACGAATGCATTTCGGAGTCTGTTGAGAGAAAAGGGGGATTTGGGGTCGATATAAAAGGAGTCTTTTGTGAGAAAATTGACGTATATCAAGACAAGTGATTTTAAGATGTGCAACATACATCTGAGAAGTATTGGAGAATTCTTTCCGAATCAAAGATAATGTGTTACGAGATTACAGAATACTTTTCGCGAACACAAATATATTGTAACATAACGTGACACATATCTGAAAACAAACTAGAAAATACATATTGCTTAAAATGTCCATCGCCACTTATGAAAATATTAACCATTAATATCAACACCATTAGATATCATGTATTTCTAGTATTCCTCTGAGTAAAGGGATCCCTATTAGGGTTGTAAAGAATCTTGAAGATAATATTATTTTTACTTATTAAGTATGTAACGAGGTCGGAATACAGTGCAAGTATTATTGTCTCTTTTCGATATTACATGCATATTAGAAGACGTAAATGGGATCGCCCCGTTACATTTTGTGATGTAAAACTGATTTTCAAAATGTAACCGATCAGTGTGTAGTATTAACCGATGTCGGAGTAATCTTCCACGGCTGAGCAAGTTCAATGTGACGATAGCTCATGTTTAAAGCTTCATAACGTCGGAAACAAACCACGTTTCATTATCAGTTGCGTGAAAACAGGGCCCTGCGTTGTCATACAATAACATTGATTGACACTTGTCATTAACGACGTCACTCAAACCAAAGGGTCATTTTTTTCAGCGGAAACAAGTTCAAAGGCGGTCTGTCCCCCGACAGCGTTTAGACTTTGCATGTCATTAGCATGTTCCTGTCAACAAGCCGCCATTAATGCACGAGGAAGACTCAGTTCAGCCCTACGGTTGTCAATAGCTGATAGGTTTCGGCGCCTAGAGATGCCAGTTGACCAATTTGCCTTGTCCATAGCTTGTACATTGCTTGTTCCACGAAATGCTTGGTACGGTTGACAGCTGATTGAATGAAGCACACGCTGGGTTGAGTCTTAAAACCTCTGGCACGTTGCCAACCACTAGCCTTTAAGAATCTGTTAAAATATCCTCGCCGAACACAAAAGTCAAGTCCCAGTTTAATCAAGCGAAATTTGAGATAATTGAAAACAGAAAGCGGCAATGAAACGGGTGTTGCAGATTCACCATCCACGACTTCACGAACTGGGCTCAATTTGTTATATGATGTACATGAATACCCATGATGGCAGCGGTTAAGACATCGTATTGCTTTCGCCTAGATGTCTTCCCATGTGAAGATTATCCCAACGAAAGGAGTTTTTTCTGACATAAACAGGCTGTTTTTATTTAATAAATCTGGAACATGTATGCCGAGATCAGACGGATGTGATCCTCAGAAAATCAATATAACTTACAACCTACCACCATGTATAGCTGGAGCCAAGCCTAACTCCCTGTAAACAACACAGGTTGCTCCACTATGTTTTGCCAAAGAAATTCCAATCCAAGTGTGGGCCTAGATTTTCACATTAATATTACCTTACGACTATATCTTAGCGCTAAGAGGAGTCACTGCACATCATAAGCTTCAGCAAAGTGCATCCAACGGCACTAGCCATGTGGTTCTCTCCCTGGGACACTCGCCTCAAAATTGGAGTACTTATAATTCAGGACAGTTAGCTGCTAAAAGTTACAAGCCCACAAAATAATACACTAGCTCTAAATGTGAATGCTAACACGGGTTTCATCCTTAAGCTTCTAATGTGATGATCATTTTATGTGTCCATGAAATTGCATGGTTTTAAAGAGTTTTAACGTAAAAAGTAGGAGAGGATGATACGTTTTCAAAATCATTCCCATACAAATTTTCTAGAGGGTCGGGCCAGTGACTGGAGATTTACTGGTCCGACTGGATTTTAACTAGCCACGGGCTACGCATCCTCGATATCTCCAGGTATACGTTCCGACAAGTCTCCACTATATCCTGGACGCATTTACGGCTCAGCCCGATGAATTTGGTACCTCCTTTGGCTGGCTTTTTATCCAGTCAGGTGTGTACGCTGGGACGTTCAGAGAACCAATCACAACTCACTTCCACTTTTTAAATTATCTAACCGATTAAACTTGGCAACACTAATGATGCAGAAGTACTCTGAAAAAGGTACAGAAGGGGTTCTTGCATATATTTTTGTTAAACGTTTGGACCTGTTAGTTTGTCTGTATGATTTCCTCAAAATGCGACCGCTACCTTAGTTGGCACTAGCACTGGCTGGATACGAAAATTTAAATTTAAACAATGTTGAAGCAACACTATGGCTGGGGCACAAACAAAACTTTAAACCAATATAATATAATCCCTGTGTGGAATCAACCTCGAACTTACGCATAAACCACTAAACTACAGAACTGCGTCGAAACGTTCCACAGAGGACGCCTTAGCTCACCGGGTTCAGCAACAAGCGGGATCTTGAGAGGTGTCTGTTCCATCATCCTTGGCTTCGCTGGGTTGAAGGGTTTTTTTCACTCTTGAAATTCCTTCCTTCTCACCCTGTCGTTCACTATTCGTCTTCCGCTTTAGCTACCAATATATTCACTGGAATATTTTATGCTTCAGTTCATTGTGCAGTCCAGTCCAGTCCTGACAAGAATGCGTTATATTAAGTAAATATAAGGCTGTGATTTAATCTTTAAGACTGTGAGTCTTATAAGGAGACGTTTTGGATGGACCTAGGAGTAAACAGGTTCTAGATAAATGCAGTTACCGACAAATTTGATTGACTTTGTGCATCTTGATGCCCTGTCTTTTTTGTTCTTGCAGTCGATGCAAAATGTTATTTCTTGAAGTATGTAAATGTGATGTGCTAACATAATTCTGCCATGTATGTTTTGCCTTATTCTTCTTTTCGCATATGCACGCCCGTAATGTGCTTCCTGCTACGAATCAATATCACTTAATAAATTAGGACTACTTAATGCACGAAACTTGCACTTGTTTATGCAGTTGTTTCGTCTGTTATCTTCCTGTAAGCAGATTATCAGATTCATTCAAGAAATATAACACATTTGATTGTTCAGAGGAATTAAGCACATGGAAAACACTTTCCTTTTCCTTTCTGCAGATTTCTATTCTGCAAATTATTCAGTCATGCAAATATACCGTCAGGGGCAACGTCTGTTTTGGGCTCTAGCATACATGTTTAAATTATTACATTATATATAGATATCCATTAAAGTAGAGCGGGCGAGTGCCGTGCCATCCTGATCATATGGTACAATTAAGTGGCTGATTGATAATAACCTGACCAAATGCAATGATCACGTTACGGTATATGGTCATTAATAACATTAAAATGGGTTATATTTCAACATAATCATCTTCCTCATTGACATATGTCAACAATGTTGGAAAGATGTTATCAAAATTGGACAGGAGCCCTTCTTTTGAATGTCCTAAACATTCTCCATAGCTGCTATGACGGCATCGTTCAAGCTGCAATGAGTTCCGGAAAAAGGAGAACGAAGAAACATGTCTGTTAGAGCCAGATAAGGTGAACAGAGCTCGTGTACAAGTTCAAAGCCAATTAAGGCATTGATTGTAGCCATTTAATATGACTAATATGTGCACTTAAAAACTGTTTTGAAATACGACATATCTCAGACACGCTTCTTCGTCTTAATGTCATTCCGTAATTACCCCGTAGATACAGTGTTTCATGTCCTGCTCATTGTTTGCCGTTTTAGAAAACATTCTACAATGATGATACCGTTGGCATAACGTAACACATGGACTTAAGTACGTACCTCTATCTATTGTGGCGGTAATGTCATAGCAGTTTCATAGTAGCGTCTCGTCACAAAATGTTGCAAGAACCTTTCTTGTCAGATTCAAACAGAGACAGATTGTCACAATACATTTTGTTGGTGCGTGTTCGAGCAGATGTTTGCAGCTTTGTAACCAAACAAGTTAACATTTTCTTCATTGTCAAAATTCTAGCCAGATTCTCTGAGAGTGGAACGCATTTCATCCACGGGAATACCGAAGCAACAACATGGTATTCGCCGGTGGGTCATTAACATATCATCAGATCTTAAAACTTCCTGTACTGCTGTCACAGACCTTCCCGGACAGGGGACGTAATTCAAGCTGACCTTGCAGTCCAATGTCTTTACGGAAGCACAGGAAGGTCCAACCTTACTTCAGCATTTCTTTAAGTATGCCTTATGGTTTTATATGTGCTTGATCACTCCACACTGTCGCTCCTATTACTGATCATGACTGTTCCAAGGGACTGAATCTGCTCAGCTTATTCATTTTTTACTGAAGATACGCATATATTTCTAACATTTTGCAATGTCCACAACATCAAATTACACTATCAAGCAGCTGCTTCTATGTGAGAATCAGAATTTATCATTCCAGGTACGTATGCATACTAATGAATGTTTGGAAAAACACAGGGCTCAAAAAATTGTATAAAGTTGACAGATATGTGTGTTTGATAAAACATACACTGTGACATTTAGCAAGGAAATGCTAAGTAAACATGTTTGAGAAGTTATTATGGTGATGTTTTCAGTGCTCGGAGGTAATGTTACACAATCTTATATATAAAATACGAATGTGGACATTTTGTATGGGTTTTGCTACACAACACCTTTGAAACGTAATACTTCACGTATCGGTTTCACAAACACAAAGAAACGCATGGATGATCGAGGTGATAAGTATCTTACATGACGTTTGGTGATAAAACGGAACTGACTTTATTGACGAGGATACGCTGCACGTGGTGGTTGTCATAAACCAGCACTAACCGGATTAACGGAGTTACCGTATACATACAAATAGGAAATATGCCATGTATTGACTGGATTAAAGAGGTTAAAGTATACAATGAGATAGGAAGCAAACCAGAAAGATCCGGATTGACCAGATCATATCGTTAATAAAATCTACACCATTATAAACTGTCCCACTGGGACACAAACCCGTGGTAACTGTTTCGAGGGGACGACTGATGGCCCCGTGCTCCTTTGTCCACTCACTGTCACCTCGTGTGACAATAACAAGTGTACTATCCTGCCCCAGGGGACTAATGTCGTTATTCCACACCAGACATGAAACAGGCACATGTATCAACAACACTGTCCCCTGTTATAACTGCCCTTTTCTATAGGACATGATGACTGGATAATTCTCTTGACGCTTGGCCACTTCATCATGTCCAACTCTCATCCACGTTAAGTGTGAACGATGTAACATCCGTTTTAGTCAAAGTCGATTACATCTGCCGCGATATTTTATTGAATACATCTCCTTTGTCTGGTTGTTAAGCAGTAATGTTTCATTCGCCACGGCCATTAGCTCCACAACTGAAGTTCTATTGTTATAACCGTATAGTACCAGCACCCCGCTTGTTTCGAGCTCCTGATAACACGAACTATGTTTTGCGGGCAGAATATGTCAAAGCTGTTTAATATGGCTTTGGCTTCCTCTGATCCATCCAAATAGTTCTTCCGCTATTTTGTCTTGTATAGAACTTTAGGATTAAACTTTCTCGGTATAGTACAGATTCTTGTACTATTAGTGAGGTGATTAGCGATTAGGTGCCTGATTCTGAGACCGTGGGTTCGAATCCGGGATTGGACCGATCTTAAAAACAATTATAAAGAAAACAGAACAAAAACATACTCAGCAACGCGAATGTGCAATCGGAAATGTAACATATCTTACTTTTGACCACTTTCTAAACGGCATTGTGTATTGATGCAGGACATGTTGGCAACGCTTAATTCTCTGATGGTCACGCACTTTGTATAAACTGACATGGTTTGGACGTTCCTGGGACTTCCAGATGACGACATTTAACTTTGGAGGCGTGGACATTCAACAAAATCTTCCACATGCTGAAAGGCATATCCAGTCATATCTTTGGAGAAAACACTAAAAACACATTATCTCCCTTCTTCAAACTAAGTACATTGTAAACGCATATCATCCCTCTCGTTCGTCAGTGTCAAAACTTGCTGTCGACCCCTTGTAGCAGATCTCCCACAGAATGGAACAGTGTGTATCAGTTCCTACCCATCACGCCGTAATAGTCCGCACCTTGATCGGGTTGCAATCATAGTTGATATTTCTGGAGACAATAATAGGTTTGGGTCTTACCCAAAGACAGCCTCCTGTTTTGCAAGCCAATCAGTAGGCGACAGCTGATGAGTTAATACAAAGGCCGATTATTGTTGTGTAAGATAGGGGCCGTGACATACATGGCGGATGTGACATCGCCAACATGGCTGACACGTTGCCGAGTTGAGACTGTCACTCAGCGCCGACGTAGGTGGACAGGTTTGCGGAGGAAGATACTGCCGTTGGGGCGACAGTTAGGCTCATTAGCTGAGTCAGCGTTTTCTGATTTAAAAACAAAAATGCAAAAATTATCGTTATTTTTTATATGTTATGATATGGGAATCTTGATGTTATTTTATGTAAGAATACCGGAAAGTTTGATCGGGGCTCACAATGTGTGATTACGTGCCTGACTCTATGACTTAAAGAGTGTGGACCATGGTCAAACTGAATCACCACTACAACTAGCCTGTTGGAATGAAAGGGTGAGGGTATCTGGGCAGCTACTGGCACATCGATGACCCGGTTCGATTCCAAGCATTGATACAATGTGAGAAGCTCCTTCTTACAATAATATGGTTGCAGATGCATCTCCCTAATATGTGGCTGACACTAAATGTTATCCCCCACACTGAACTGCCTAATATCGAACATACGGATAATACAGGAATCGATGAAGATGTATTACTACGACGGGGGTGTACATGATGATATGTACATTAGACATGAATAAGAGAAACAAACGTGTGGGGTGTACATGATGATATGTACATTAGACATGAATAAGAGAAACAAGCATGTGGGGTGTACATGATGGTATGTACATTAGACATGAATAAGAGAAACAAACGTGTGGGGTGTACATGATGATATGTACATTAGACATGAATAAGAGAAACAAACGTGTGGGGTGTACATGATGATATGTACATTAGACATGAATAAGAGAAACAAGCATGTGGGGTGTACATGATGATATGTACATTAGACATGAATAAGAGAAACAAACGTGTGGGGTGTACATGATGATATGTACATTAGACATGAATAAGAGAAACAAACGTGTGGGGTGTACATGATGATATGTACATTAGACATGAATAAGAGAAACAAACGTGTGGGGTGTACATGATGATATGTACATTAGACATGAATAAGAGAAACAAACGCGTGGGGTGTACATGATGATATGTACATTAGACATGAATAAGAGAAACGAACGTGTGGGATTCAGATGACCATATCTTACACACGTAGGATATTCCTTCCACTCGCCATGAAACTACAGAAATAACAGAGTTAAACCAACCGTCGCTTTATTTACAAGTCGTCGTCATTTAGCTGTCCTGTTGGTGAATACAGTGTTAAACAAATGAATACACATGAATGATAAAGTCAGTCCAAATTTAAACGTTTCTGCATTTTGCAAAATTTCTTACAAGCGTTGTGAGAGTTTTGTCGCTTCTATTTCGCTTCCACGTTATGAGTTTAGTCTTCTAAATAAGGTTTTTCTGTTTGTGTTTCTAACATACTCTTTCATGAATAACATAAAGGCGTCAACATATGTGTCCACTTTAAAAGTCTCAGTCCTTGACAACTTCTGTAAAGAGAATATACGGGAAAACTCATGAAAGCACTAGTCGACTATAAGCAAATCAAGGAGAGGGTCCTAACAGTGTTAGACAAGGGGGTGAGATTGTGACATACAACGGAAAAATCGATTTCAACCGGTAATAGAAGCAAATGACATGTCTCTTATACGCTGTCATCTTCGAAAGGAACCACAATATTGATACAAATGAAGGATGTCCGCCTCGGGCTGAGACGTTGGAAGCATTACATTAAGAGACTCGCCTGTCATTTGTGTTTGACGAGGAGGAGATGTTTACCATTTCGAGGGGACAAGGGCAGCAGGGAGAGAGGTGGAAGGTCGGGGAGGGCGGGGGAGCAGAGGGGTCATGTGGGTAATGAGTACTCGCCACACGGAAGAATTTCCGACAAATTTCAAACCGGGGTCTGTACACACGTAAGTGCGATCTTCATCCAAACACAGTCTCTGGAATGAAACTCCTGCCAAGCTCTTGGGCTGTCTAATAACATGGCGAACCGGTGGTAAATGAGCCCTCGAGGTGCTATTAAAGGCATTTCCCAACATCCTTGCTGTGCTTGAATGTTAATTTGCGCCAATGAAATCGATTGGGTATACGTGATTTCGAGGAGTCGACATGAACTAAGATATCTTACTGAAAGACCCTCCTCGGCTTCTGGTGGAATTCTTATCAGCTGACGTAGTGTCCTGAAGCACGGGTCTTGGTCGCAGTCTTCAGCTCTCTGCCCTGCCGACCCAGTCGAATTTTGACATTCTCAAAAAAATATATTTTGCTATGAGGGAAGTGAGAGCAAACAATACACGCTGCCCTGACAAACCTTTCGTCTGTCTGGTGCTCCAGAGGCAAACAACACCAACAGACGAACAATCAACGCTTGACAAATATTAGGTCAGAGAGAGAGTAAAAGATAAGGCGCGGATTTATTGATCCTTAAATCCACGTGATCGCATATTTCATAATTAGTGAACAAAATATGCCCCTTCTCAGACGATAGATTCTGTGTTTGTGCATGTGGACACTCCACAGACAGATAAACATGGTGTTCCAACTCATCGGCCCCCTGGCGCCAAGATCACCAATAGAACAGAAGCAACAATTGCTCGATGGCACCAATGTCCAGCATGGTTATATGTTCGCCATCAACAATTCCTATCGAGGAACATCATAGGAAAAGAGCAATTCAACCATATAGAGAAGTGTCTGCGCACATAGCTCCTGCCAACATGCTGCATGAGTTCCTTTTTATCGTGTCCTGTATTCCAGCTGGGGCCAGAGTGATCTTATTCTTTTTCATGATGTCGTTATTGAAACAAAAAATCTCTCATGATAGAGATCATTCTGGTATTACCTCCCCTTTACCAAATTTCTCACTGGAACTGGGTTAGTAAGCACAGTACTCGATGGGTTAGGTTTCAAAATGGCAGTCTTCATGTCTCGGAATTGCACTAAAGAAAACTCATTAGTAATATGAGTCCAGTTCCTGTATTCTTCGTCCACCAATATCGATGCTTCCCACGAGACTATCAAAGGAATTAGAGAAGTGCTAAAACGGTAAATTCGAAGTATTTCTTTTATATGGGAATACAAAACAATGAATTAAGGCTGATGTACCCCATCCATGGTTTACTGATTATATCAATAGCTTTGATAAAGAACTGTGATCTGTTTAGGATATTTCCTTTCTTCTCCCAGAATGGAACCTTTGTTTGTCCATAAAGCCAAGTGGATGTTTCTTGTAAAAGTGCTCTTACATAATAAGCCTAATAAGTAAGAGATTAGTAACATCAAACAGCAGATCGTTTAGGGTAGAAATCTTTACAAAATTACACGAACTGTTTATATCAAAATCAGTCTATACTTGACATGTAGTATTCTGTTAGGTGCTGTAAGGAATCCTTGGTACAAAAAGCAAGCAAAAAGTGTCACAATTAACCAAAAATGTGACAGTGAGACAAGGAAACATTTTGACTATGCATCACATTATCGCAATGTACCGCTGAACTATCTCGTTCGCAAGTATAATAAACCGTCTACAAATTAAATATAATATGCAGCAGAGAGGGCTCGTGTGATCCTGACACAGTTAGGCTGGTAGGACTCTTCATCTTCTCAAGGCCCTTGCCCCCTCTAAAACCCCACCCAGGCAGCGAATCGGACTTCTCCCAGGAAGCCCTGCCTAGTCTAGTCGTACAGACCCTGAAGTATATATATCCAAGAAAGCCCACGCAAGTCTAGAAAATGTGGCAAGTCTAAATTTCCTTAGCTTCTGAAAATGAAGAAAGTTTCAGGGCTCCATTTCTTTATATTATTATTTCACTATGAACGGTTTTTTTTCAGAGACTAGCTGTAGTCTATGCCTAGTCGAACCCCCCAAGAATTTTCCGGAGTATAAGAAAGCTCCCAAACCCTGCAGCCGTCTGCATTACCCAGAGTGTCAGAAGGTCTGTGCTCCAGGTGGAGAACCCGGGCACTCTCCTGATCTGCGCCAAGATATCAGGGGGTACCAAACCAAGGGCACCGTGAACAATAGGGAGCCTTGGGATGTCCTTGTGATGCCAGCGAGACATTTCAAAGGCGAGGTCCGCATATTTATCATGCTTTTTTCTGAATCTTGCCAATTACGCAGCGGTGAGAAGGGACATAAAATTCATTGATATAAATAATATAATATATGATTCATTGATGTGATATAATAATAATAATGATAATAATTACTTTTATTATTTGAGATTTTACCAAAGGAGCATAAGGCAATAACGCCACATTTCCTTTTATAGCATTGTTAACTCGCGAGTTTGGGGAATCAGCTCGCTTGGCAGCTAGGAGGTGTAACTATACCAACCCACACACAACACGAGAACCTGAGTAAATAAACAAGGAGTTTATTGCGCCACAGTCACAGGATGATTTGTGACTGTGGTCGTCCCTGTTTTATACCCTTTCCCAGTTGTCATAGCTAATCGGGTTTACTGATAATATTGCTGATAAGTTGTTGTATCTAAATCCTATTGCCTAATTCGACTACCGATAACGTACCTACTGCGAAGTTAAGTTACTCTATCTGTCAGAATTACATAAAGATTTTCATAACGTATTTGACCACAACGGCGTTGACAAGCGAAAGACATGATGCATCTGCTGACACATACAAGATATTGGTCTTGGACATTCGATATCAGTGTGACCACGAGTGAAGTACACGATAAATTGGATTAGCCTATCTCTATCTGTTAACAATTACAAGATACTGGTCTTGGACCTTCGTTATCAGTGTGACCCTTGGCAGACTGAAGATGTGGAACGTGTAGCATTTCAATATTTCAATAAAATATTCTGTCATAGAATCTTTATAAAATATTGTGCATTTGCACCATGTTAATAGCATTATCACCATTACTGTGCAAGGCGAAAAGTCAGTAGTGACTGATACTGATGATCATTAATTCAGATGCAGTTTAGAAACAATTAACTGCCTATTGGGATCTACAGGAAATATGTCCTTACTTCGTAATACTCAGTGTGATGTATCACTGTCAGCAAAACTTTAATAAGATTTATCTTTTAAAAAAACTATTATAATTAAGTTCGTGTGAATACATCCCTGAAGCGTTCGGTAGCACCGGTTGCTCGTGATTTTATACAATCATCTGGTTAAATGAGCGCTCGTACGTTATGGAGGTGTTATATGTCTTCAGAACACGACACTATTAACAGAGAAACCAACGGTGTCTTTGAGATAAAACACGTAAATTGTCACAGTAATATATCGCAAGTGTCCGTTACTTTCTCTAATTATATCCCGATCTGTGAAATAATTTGGCCCAATGTGTCAGAGACATATGCCATATCGTGTTAATATCATTTACGGGTCCTGATTCCCCAGCGCTGATACAGCACTATGTGAAATTGATTAACCAACATATGTCAGATGTCACATCCAGTAGACGTGTTTCCTCGCTGTGGCGTCAGAATGTCATAAGAGCGTCTATTACGGAGAAAATGGTTTTGATAAAAAATGAGAAATATTATGTGTGATGTGTTCTTTTCTTTATTAATGCGAACGTTAATAGTACATAGCAAGTCATACATGCAGTTACCTGATGCTATTTTGCGGTTTAAATATGACATGCGAGATTAATCATACATAGAGGTGATGGGGTAGCCTAGTGGTTTAAGCGTTCGCACGTCACTCCAGACTCGGGTTCAATTCCCCACATGGGTACAATGCGTGAAGCCCATTTCTGGTGCTCACTAATTATATATGGAGCGCAGGTCGCTGATGCATCCAAGAGAAAAGACAGAAGTCTCTAGTCATGAGTTCGAATCCTGGGCCCACATGCACAAAGCGACCTTAGTACTACAGCTACCTTAAGCCTAAGTTGGAGAATGGGAGTTACAATCATCGTGGTGCTAAGATTACTTTATGCAGGTGGGCCCTGGTTGTTCCTGGATTCACCACCATGTCGATGCTTATAAGTTTCACTAAAATGATAAGCGATATTTCTAGCATTGTTTGCGTGATATCTAAATGAATACTGTTAACAGAGACTTTTTGAATTCTTGATTGCAAGATACTTTCTAAGACCCACATAGATATCGCACAAAGAGAACATGGTTTTGTCTTCAAGTTCAGTGACTTGACGGTTATTACTCATGATATCATCCACCTGTTTTTCTTGCGTCATTTGATTGTTCACTATTCATACGACACGACACGACACGACACGACACGACACGACACGACACGACACGCCCAATGTTGTTATCCGATGTATCTGTTTGACATCTTTTATCTACGAAAAAGATACTTACCTGAGTTATTAATAAAAGAACTAAAGTCTGAAATAAAAAATAGGTTTTCATTTTGTAAAAAATCTTAGTTTCTGAGTGAATACCGCCCCAAATGCCTCCATACATAATATAGTTTCATAATGTAGATTAAAACAAACTTTAGACCTAGATGCATGTAATAGCAAAATTAATCTATATATGATTCATACACATTTCAATGTTGGTTCTTCTTTTATTTCATATACACTGATAAAACCAGTTCTGAATATCAGATTTGAAAAAAGACCCAAATAAATACAATTATCAAAACTAATTATGATTTAATGACTATTGCGATAGCACCTTAAAATACATAAAAGTTGAACGTCAAAGAAATCGGTCACAGGCATCACTATTTAAGTCAGATGTTCCATAAACCAGACTGGGTGTATGGTTATATATAATTTGATACCAGATTATATTTTCTCCTAAGTAGATAATAATCTCATATATACGTACATTTATGCAGTATTGTCTAGGTTGATGAAAAGCCAGTCGTCTCATTTCACGGATTTAACACAAAGCATTCAAACTTCGATGTTGAGTATTATTATTGTGCTTGTTAACAAGTGTTTTCTCCCTGTGATAAAATATGACACTGACATAATATCATCTTCTGTTTCATATTTCAGTGGACAATGGAATGGAAATATGATATGATACATTAGCATGGAAGTATGAATCTTTCATACTCGACGCATGTTTTGTGGAAACATTTCAATAATGTTTTCCTCCCACGAGAAAACGCGATATTATCCTCCCCATGATAACAATAAAACAATGAGATGACAGCTGGATAGGCAAGGTAGCTCGACTACAGGGGTATTTTATAGCCCTCTGGGACTGATTCACCGTTAGCCGTCAAGCCAGGCGTCACGTGTGGTAGAGTTCTGCCAGTGGAAAACAGTTACACATGACATAATACTCAGCGGATGGTGATCGCCTGCTGACTAGGGGACATGATGCGAGGACCGTCTATCTTCAATGCAAGCTGTACATGCGCGGACAGTATGTGCCTACTGAACTGTCGATGCAGTCTGAGATGTATTCTCTTCTGTGCCTTCTCGTCAGCTTTTTTCTTAACACTAAGTGCAGGTTGAACTGTACGTTGTAAATGTACATTGTCGTGACCTCTTTGACTGGCACTCTAGAAGTTGCGTAGATGAAGAATGGGGACTATTTTATGGACATGCAGAATAAAGAAGACCCGTGAAGGTCCTTGGGTAGAATAGGCCTTCAGCAACCTATGCTTGCCATAAAAGTCAACTACGTTTGTCGTAAGAGGCTACTGACGAGATCAGGTGATCAGGCTCGGTGACTTGGTTGATATATGTCATCGGTTCACAATTGCGCAGATCGATGCTCATGCTGTTGATCACTGGATTGTCTGGTTCATATTGTTTACATACCGCCGCCATATAGGTGGAATATTGCTGAGTGTGGCGTAAAACTAAACTCACTCACTGTATTGACATGTGTTGTGCAGGTGCTTCCTGATCTGTTCACTATAGTCTATGTTCTGTCATGTGCTGTTTGCACAATCTAAAGGTACTGCGTCGCTAAATACATCGATGGCCCTAATTACATCATTGCAGAGAGGTCATACAATGGATACTGTGGTGAGACTGGTTGACTTAGCTGACAGCGTATCATTAATCTCCGAGGGTGCCGTGTTACATATAACATCAACCCTCAGTTTTCCTGGTTCGGACTGGATTACAAGCAAATCGCCATGACACAGCTGGTATATTGCACATTGCCGCGTACACCATCAAAGAAGATTCAAATGCGTGCTGTGAATTTTAATACAATAATCCGACCTACGCCATCTTAGCTACGAGTGTTCCATGTTTCAAAACTCATATTAGCTACGAATAGTGGTGTTAGTTATCATACCCTAATACTGTCTGCTGTTGGAATATGACGACCTTGAACTTCAAATATAGCTTCAACCATACTTCACCGTGAGGTCAATCGACAGTCAGTCATTTAGTCTCTCTTTGTGCTCACATGCCGAATGATTTAATATAGTTTGAATATCTCACCCTGGTTGTCTGAGCACAAACAACTCATTTCAGTCGTAAAGTTACAACCCCGATAAGCTTGTCCACCTTAGCCTAAACTTATTTAAACTATAATCCGACTCAAGTTTAGGATGACTTTTGAAGTCTATACTGCTTCAAGGGTGAAATGTCGCGTTGCACTGTGCTCGATCTGTATTTTGTTTATGTGTTATAATCATGTGTGTTTAGCTTCGATATATATCCGGGACAACATGTCGCTCGTGAGCAAAATTCGTAAGGTATATTTAATTGAATTGATCTTGGATGGTATAAGGTCGGTTCGATCCATCATATAATACCCCGTGCTAAAGGAAGTGGTGGTCCCGAGGGGTTTTATCGGCTTGTTATATCATGTAGATATAATGAAGGAATTAACTGTAAGAAACACTGAAACACACTGGCAGCCATACATGGTTCCCGGCCATGCTGCACTTGTCACTTCAGTAGGATGCAGACACATTTCAGATCACAAAATGACAGCAGCGTGCTCAATTCCAAACGCAACCATATCACACACACAAACGATCGCTTCTGGTTCATAACACCTCTCTTTCAATATACATGCCGACTCATTTCTGAGGCACATCATTAAAAGACAAAAACCAAAGAACGAGAAAAAACGTTGGACAAAAGGCAGACGTTTAATCAGCATTCACAGCGCATGCACACATGAGCACTGCTGCAAATCATATTGAACCGGGCGTATTTACTTCCTCGGACACACAGACAATTACTGACTTGCCTTGCTGTCTACACGGGATCCATTAATCCTACTGCCAATGACTGTTGTGATCGTGACGGTCTGCACAAACAACTGGGGGTGGTGCTGGGAGACTCTCGCGTTGGAAGGAATTGCCCAACGCCGGGAGAGACGTGTCGACAAGGTGGATGTGTGCTACTTGAGACAGCTTACATGTGTGTGTGTGGATTGGTTTGCTGCTAGGGTAGCTTACGTTGGGCTTACGTTGAGTATGTCAGACTCATGGAACGAGAGTTAGGTTACACGTATATCGACTTTGATGTGCTTGCTGCAAGATGTGGTTTATGCTTGCTCTCGTATGATATGCATGTATGCTGTATGTATGCTAATATATGCTAATAAAAAAACGTCACCAATGCTAAGCGTAAGTGAGTGTTGTTTTACGACGCTATCAGCAGTATTCCACCTTAACCCATAAAGCTACCCTATCGCCCCACGAGAAGTAGGAGCTGACTAAAGGGTGCACGTAATCGTATCCCAGTTGTGATAATCGATGCTTATAATATCAGTCACTGGATTGTGTGGACTCGAATATTTTCATACCGTGGCCATATATCTGACACATTGTTCAATGCCGACAAACAAACATTTGCTAATAACGTACTTTATGCCCAGTGGGACATCGACAACACTCTAAACATTAGTCGAACATCTGGTGGAAACACTCGTACAGTATTTTTGTAGGATCTCCTTTTGAAGCCAGTGTTACATAACAACTGTCCTTCAATGTTATGAAATGCCTAGTGGAAACCAGGAACATCGGAAGAGGCTGGATGAATGCCCGTGTTCCATGTCGTCACTGTTGCATCGTTGTTGTTGATGAAACCTTCAATGTCCTAATGTCGTGTCTCATGAAACGTTTACATGTAAATAGAATCATGAATACGTGCAAGCACAAGACAATAGCTTCCCCATGAACAGAAGTCCCATTAACATCCAAGTTAGAGTTCGTCTTCAGCAACTCATGCTTGTCATAAGAGGCGACTTACGGGGGTCAGGCTCGCTGACTGCGTTCGTGTATGTAATCGTTTCGGAGGTCGGCGCTCATGATGTCAGTGTCTGGAATGCTAATCCAGTCTTGATTGTTTACAAACCGACATCCTGTAGTTGTATTATTGCCGAGACCGACGTTAAACAACAAATATTCAACAATAAATCACCATGTCCCGTTGGAGTGTCCCCTTCCAAAACAATCACAGCTCATTCTCCTGTGACCATCAATTGAATAACATCTCATTTCACCTAGCTGTCGCCATAGTGAGGACAGTGATTGACTGATGTTCATATCACTTACAGCAGCCAATAAAATGTCACTGATGTATGGGAACTAGTTTATATTTACCACAACTCAGATCCACACTGACCATCAGATAACCCCGCTTCCCTCATAACTGTATTTATGTACAGCATTCTGTCCCTGGCATCTATTTCCCACTGACCGACAGGACGTGATTGTATTGTACAGAACCGCTGGCGTCCAGGTCTAACGACGGTTCGGTCGATAGACGTGTGTTTAATTGCTCTTCTTGTCAATATCTTGGGATACAAACGTCATGTGCTATGTCAAGAACGCGTTGTGTTCATTTCAAAGGTTTGCATTTCAAAGGACATCAAACAGCGATTAGTTATAAGGGCTACCTTACGCCATGACTAACTTCAGGGCTGGGCGACATGTTTGAACAAACGTGAACGGGATCAATCACAGGATTAAACAACAATGTAAGAAATAACAATTTCATTGTGAAGATCA
This sequence comes from Haliotis asinina, assembly GCF_037392515.1. Lineage (NCBI taxonomy): Eukaryota > Metazoa > Mollusca > Gastropoda > Lepetellida > Haliotidae > Haliotis > Haliotis asinina. Next base: position 19,744,551 of record NC_090287.1, on the reverse strand, counting down.
AAGCTTTGCAAAGCATGACTCTAAAACCTTTATTTGAAATGAAAAATTCAAATTGTGAAATTAATTATCGTTAAAATGACACGACGCCATGGTTTATCGTAATTTCATCTTGATGTTCGCCTGTCTTATGCAAATCAAATGAATTTATCAATTTGAAGTACCAATTTTGGCCATACAGGCGCTGAAACATCACCTCATATTTGAAAAGGAATTTTATATCAAGATATGGAGAACACAAAAGATTAAAATAACAAAGACTTTAAAATGTCAATTAAAAGTGTCGTTTATGTTCACGAGAAAATTGAAATAAGTCAAAAAACAATAATTGAGTGTGTGATATGAAAATGCCTTTGTTGCCAAGGTATTAAAATTAGATGTTTTTTGTATTGAGATTAAGCAGTGCATTAACAACGGGGTATTTAAAACAGGTCGTGTCATAATGGTGAATGGAACTAGTCCGTAACAAAAGCTGACTCATACCTTACGGATCGTCATTTTTTTCACTTGCCAATGGTGGTCACACTGGGAAAATCAACAATCACTCATTACTGTTGTTACAATTGATATAATAAGCATTATCACTATGCGTATACCCGCTGTTTCACGACTCTCATCAATGTTGATTGAAATATTGTGTTTAATCAACATGTGGTAAGCCATCACATTGTAGTGACATCAGTAGGATCTGCTTAATAGCATGATAGTATTATCAACGTCCAACAAATCTGATGCCCGCAATCCGTTAACAGACAGAGTTTGACCACCCGATCCCGATTTAGGCGGGCTCGACAAGCACGCGTGTACGAGCTACTGATCTGCCTTGAGTGAGTCACTGTGTTGTAGCTTGCCAGGCAACTAACAGTGCGTTCTGCACTTCGAATCCCAGTTCGGCCATGCCTCATGATGTACAGACGGTAATAGAAGTAAAGATATGACGAGAACGGCGTTAAACACATCTCACTTACTCAATAGAAATTACTATCACCCAATTCTGGAATATCTAACATCAGCTGTAAATAGTTTTAGCTGTAGTGTAGCACTAACAGCAATATAAAGCAGCAGCTACAGCAGGTAGTGGTAGTTGTGGAGGTGGTGAAACTGTGTCATCTGTAATAGAGTCTGGTCCAGACAGTCCAGTGATTAACATCATGAGCATCAATCTTCGCAAATGGGATTCAGTGACATGTTTCAACCATATCAGCGAGCCTTAGCATCCAATCCTGTCAGTCGTCTTTTACGACAAGCATGGGTGGAACAGCAGCAACAGCAGTGGGAGTAGTAGCAGTAGTAATAGTAGTAGCAGCAGCAACAGCTGCAGCAGCAGCAGTAGTTGTAGTAGTAGTAGAAGCAGTTGCCGTTTTAGCAACACCAGAATGTAGAAGTGGTATTTCAAGTGACTATGTACACTAACGCCTCCAGATACATGAGTACTGATCATTGTACAGGTATGGTGTCATGGCTGATATGTTATCAAAGACTATAACATGCCTGAGCTGTAACTAGACTGGCTTAATTATTCTAGACTTAACTTGAACATTATTAATATATTCTCTGTTGTCTGGAAGACCGACAAGGTGCTGGCGTTCGTTGGTGTACAGTCGGTGCTGATGTAGTTGTAGCCAGTACCGGCGTCTCATTGTGACAACAAATCAAACAGAGATATATCTACAAATGTGATTACGACTTAAATGACCTTACTCATGTGAAAAATAGTTTACCCTTTATGTCAAGCAATATTCCATCAACTCCAGCATTTGGTGTTAAAATTTCATTTTTCCCTAAGCATGGTCTGTCTACGAAGATTACAAAGACCGTCATGTGGCCCTTGCTCAAAGGTTGTTCGATCAATGCCACAACATTCATGACATTTTAGAGCTTCCAAAAGGTTATATTGTAGACACTTGGAGAATCAGCGGTTACAAAACAGTGCCCGATGGGAATCCCTATTTCGCATATGTTCCTCGTACCACCGACGGTACAGAATACGATTATCATTTTCCGCGCACGTCAATTGTCATCAGAGGCGGTCTGGTAGTCCAGTGGTTAAAGCGTTCTTTCCTCACGCTGAGAATCCGTACGTGAGTTACATGAGTAGAACGTGTGAAGACCATTTCTGGTGTGTTGCTAAAAGCCACGTAAAACCATACTCACTCACTCACTCACTACTCTCGTCAAAATTTACATACACTTCCTCGAGATTAGTCGAAATGCTACAATTATCGCTACTGTTTTCTCGCTTGTATTTACATATTGTCTCATTTTCTTCTGACACAGGGCTCCCCACCCCGTGGAATCATGGGTCAGGCAACTCCTGTCCTTTCCTACACTATCAGCATGAAATGGATTAACGGTATTGGTGCACGCTGACTGACAGGTGATTGACGCAACTGACACATGCATTCCCTAACACCAACATAGAAATTCCAACCATTCAACCAAGAGGTAAAACTGACAGACAGTTCTGAGACCAGAGTGAAAAGCGCTTCCTAATACGTTCGTCGCACAGGCTCCACTCCAGGGCAAATATCTGTTTGACAGATTGAGTGATGTCACGATAATGGAAGCAGAATGTCCAGCAGCCTGACGTCATGAGTGGTTGGCGGTTATACAGTCCTCTGATCGGTTCCCACCAAGGTCAAAACTTGTTTAATCTACTTGAGAAAAACCGTAATAATTCTGGAATATTTCCCGTTTTTCTCCGTTTTCATTTTCTCTGAAATGATTTTGTTAGCCACCAACTCTGCTTCAATTTCTTGTCAAAGTTGGAAACGTAACTAAATGGTAAACAACCCACCAAATCAAAATCAATATTTGTCATCAAGCTAGGAAATATTACTTTGTGGCTATTAATGTATGAATTGTTATAAAATGTATGAAATGTATAAAATTAAAGAAGTCAATTTACATAAACGTCAGTTTTGCTGCCAATACACAAATCAAAGAAATATAAACGGTTCATTACTATTAGTATTGATGTGACTTTCATAAAGAGAAGCTTTTCCTTTATTTAGATAAGTTTTCGTTTTCATAATATCTGTAGGCTTGATTGTATGTGAACAACAAAACCGGTCGCAGTATCCGAACACTCATGCAGTTGATGTGTGCGCGTGTGTCCGTATATGCGAATGTGCGTTGGTGTAAGGATTTGTGCGATACCTGTATTTTCTTTCCTCTACCTTCTCCCAGTATCCAAGCAGTTAAAGCGTTGGCTTGTCATGTCAAAGAACCGTGTCTGATTTCTCACATGGGTACAATGTGTGAAGCCCATTTCTGGATATTGTTTAAAGCGATGTAGAACCATTCTCACTCACCTTCCAGCACATTATTGTATGAAAGGTAAGGCTTGCTAAAATGACCTACAATACACCATGCAAGCAATACCAAACGTTGGCCGCCCTGTGCCTACTGACTGAATTTTCAGTAGTGTTAAAACTGAGATTTAAAGGAAATCGTGAATTTCTAGAGGGAAATTAGCAGAATTGACCAGTACGAGAGTTTGCTTGGTTAGATTCAAAACCTGACATTATTATCTGGAATTACTCAGATGCAAGTAACTGAACACGGTCGATAGCAAAACATGGAGTTACTCTTCACTGACACATCATACGAATTCAGTTTTCAGCATTCTCATTTCAAATATGGAATGTAATATCTTTTTCTGTCTCAGCATTTCCTTGGAGTATTAATGAAACTACTTTCCTTGCTCTGTGATTAATCAACTGTTGCAAACAAAGTATTAATACAAATGACGTACTTTTGATAAGCCGAAATGGCAAGCTAGGGTTGTGATATCAGAAGAAGAATATGAAAACATCCTTGACATTTTATCAAAAGCACCAAGAATGGAAATGTGTTGTCAAGACATGCAAAAGACATTTAATTTAGAAGATGGATACACTTTGGAACCATCAAGAGCATATTAGAGATACCGATGCATTGTTGCTCTGCTTTGTCACTGACATGACAAAGTTAATGTTTTCATCTTTTCGCCTCGAATAGAAGAGACCACTGAGACGACATTCTGTATTCAGCTGGGTAACCCAGTCAGTTTAGGAAATGGACACATTCTCCCCATCAATGTCGTCAAATTTGGAATTGTTTCCAGATCAGTGTATACACAGTCGTGTCCAACAACAACGGGAGGCCATAATAAATTCCGTGACCATAGATGAAGCAGTATTGTCGTTTTGAAGCATTTTGTTTTCATTTGAAGGCGAACTAATTTCATGAAAATGTCGAATATCTAATTGATTGAATGTTCATCTCATCAGTCGGCTATCCTCAAGTCATTTTTCAACGAATTCCAATATCCACACATCTTTATGTCTATATCTCTACTCGTATACCTTAGATGTACATGTAGATGTAACCATTCATCTTTTTGTATATTTGTTTTTGCATCTAGAAAGAGGCTTCTTATCTACCTCTGCCTGGTTGTTTATTCATTTGGAACCTTTTAGAAAATATCCGTATTTAACATTTCAAATATCTATAGATTTGTCTTATCTATCTGTCTCCCACAGCGACCATTTGGAAAGATAAATGATTCTGGTATCTAGAATGTATCTTACATATATCAAGAATTAAGGGAATATATCTTGCATGGTTCTATGTGTCCTTCTGTTAACACACCCATATATTTCTTTAAGAACCATCAGGGTAATAACCTGCTTATGACGCTAACGTCCAAGGGCGAAGCTCATCACGTAAACCCAACAAATTTCATATCTGGCTCAGAGAACGAGGTCCCCAGATAAAAAGACTACCATCACAGAAGGAATAACACGGCATCAAAATGTATGCATTTCCTATGTCGGAATGATATCTCTGTCCTTTACCCTTGTGTCCTGCTTGCACAGTCAAGAGTGCCTGACCAACGAGTCTGGGCAAGCGGGTTTCACTTACGTAGATTACCCCTGTACCTCGATATATCACTTCCACTCAGGTGCTGTGTCCCAGACTTTGACAGGCGAAACGCTAATACTTGAATATATTGTATGTTATCCTTGGATGTCAGAGAATAATCGGAAGATTAACACCTTCACTGTCCATATCTACAACCTTGAGTTAAGCTGGCAATAGTTGCATGTGCTGTAATTGTAGTGGGATACGGTGAATCCGATCTTCTGTAATTAACTAGAACATTTAAATCTATACTGCTGTTAGTTTTTCTTTCAAATATTGTCATTTCTTCATGATTAACGAAGTAGATATAACAGTTACTATGTTTGAGATGGAAACATTTGTCCAATGGTTATTTTAGATAGATGTCTTTTTTTAAACCGAGACTATTGCATCAGGCATATGGAACATACATGGTGCACCTCACTGGCATATTTCTGTTTGGATTAAAAGTCTTTTTGTAAAAGAAAGTCCATAAACAGAGAACACATGTTATACTTTGTCTTAGTGGGTTATCTATCCATGCTAAACCATCTGGGGCAGCTGGGTCTGTGTAGCTTGGTAGCTCAAGTGTTCACTCGTCAAGAAGAAATATTAGATTCGATTCTCACATGGGTAGTGTGTAAAACCCATTTCTGAAATTCATTTCCGCCCTGATATTGCTGAAAAATTGCTAAAACCGAGTAGAACTAAACACACTCACACACCCACAAAACTAGCACTATAAATCAATCATTGTTCTGACTGGTAAAGGCAATAGCACATATGCGTATACAAATGTTAAACAATGACATAGTGAAAGAAGGTCTCCATCGCAAATCCATGACTCACTAATAAATAGGCAGGATGTTCATTTGAATGTCCTTTAGGAACTAACAACATACCGTGGTGATGACCGAACAAGGACAACCATATTTGGAGCATGAAAACTAATGGCATGGATAGGTCAGCAAAAATAGAATATAGTAAGTATTTCTTGTCAAAGCTGTAATAAGTACTATTCCTTTGCGGCAGAATGGATTAGTTTCACTTATAATGTGGTACACAAGCTGTTGCCTAACCGAATTAATAATGTCAATAATCAATAATGACTCAGGTTTCAGGTGTTTCAGGTGAACGTGCACATGCCTTAACACCATTTGCCTTCAACACTGCATTGCCCCAAAGAAAATATTGAAGCATACACTCTCACTGACCATTGACTAAGTCCTTTGCGAATGTTGAGAATGTCCGAAGTATTTGGTGTCAGTGCTAAAGATATACATGAAATGTGACGAACACAATGCTCAACGAACATAGGATGTTTTTGACAGATGCTCATAAGTTGATTTAAGTCAGAGTCGGATTAAACCCATATTTAACAAGATGCACAAGTGCTGTCGAGAACATCAAACATTGGCTTCATCTCCATGGGGAATTGAATTCGAGCATTCAGCGTTTCAAGCAACCGATGTAAACACAATCACTGCGAATGCAATAAGACACAAGAAAGCAGCATCGTATACTACCAGTTGTAACAGCGTGAGTTAACTTATTCAAGCGGATGGGAATTTATCTGACATTCCCAGACTTTGATGATGGTAAATCTCTGTTAAAATCAGTCAACAGCCGTGATTGATCTCGTTCGTGATTCACCTATGCCTATCCAATGAAGTAAAACCATTTATGAGACAACAGCCACTAAACACAGAGTGTCCCTTCTTACAGTGACAATGGATTCTCATTCCATTCCACACTTCTCCGCCATCAATGGCATTAACTATCGTCATCGATGTCATTTCAATAATGTTCTAATGTTTTACGAAACCATATCACCAGCATTTCCTTATCTAGGTACACCTATTTTTACCGTCAAAATCGGCGGTCAATCCGGTGGACTTGATAAAGACTTCGCCTAATAATGTCAAAGGTTGGGTTTTTTTCGTCCGTCCTGTTGGTGATCTTTAATTCATCGATTCAACATGCCTATGTACTTACAAGATTATTGGTTTCTCACTGAAAGGCTATCTCGGATCGTAGGGACATGCCCAGATAGTCTTTGATGCATTTTATTGCCATGAAGGAGCAGGGAGTAAACTTTGTTCTGTAGACGCATTCCATTCATGGCATATCAATAACCACAATGACAGAAGGATGTAGTCTAAGCCTAGGAATTGAAACCTCACCGAACTGAACTATAATTGTACATATAAATGTACCAGTTCTATATACACTAACGGGACTCTGAGGTTCTGAAGCATATAATCGTATTTCCATGCCGCATATTCTCAGATGCATATTGACATTGAAATAATGGGAAATGATGAAAGAAGGAAATATGCAAAATTTGACTTAATAGTAGAACAAATTCTGTAAGATAACAAACTACATTGTATATATCGCTATGTAATGCACGTTTCAGTTCCCCAAGTGAAAAAAACAATCATCTTCCATCAGACAAAAGTTCCAGTCAACCTTCAGAAAAACGCAGTCATACACTTAGAAATTGGATTTGGTCCCATACATTTCCTAGGCGTTACTTGTCTGAAAACAGATGTTGAAACGTCACCAAATTATGGTGAAAACATAACCATATGAGAATCACTCCCGAATAACCATTGATTTCCAACAATACTTGAAATATAATGATATACTTTCTTTTGTCTGACTGAATATATCATGCAAACCAAAGAAAGGCAGTGTCACATTGTGTTGGAGAAACTATCCCTGTTTTATAGACAGGCGTTTTAATGTACCTTTTCTTGCAATGCATTCATGTGGACAATCGACATTATTTATGAGCTGTGTCGACTTGCACTGGGACTGGACTAGTCAGTGTGTGTTACCTACACTGGGAATACTTACAGCTTTTTTCATCTATCTGTCACATACATTGACATCATGTTGCCAAGAACAAAATGTTTTTCTCCATCAAGTTTAATCTTCTTTTACCTTTACCTAGAAACAGCCATACACACGGAAAAAAACACTAAGTGTATTTCAGTATATACTTTTCGATAATGAAATATGTATGATAATAGGCATTTTGGAACTATCGAATGTTAATAAGTAAGTCCACTTTAACGTGTGCAGTGCATTCATTTTTAAAATTTTGAAAACTTCGTATTAACTCTTCGTTGATTGTTAATAAGTTCACTTTCGTCTGAATCGTAAACGTTTCAGGTTCATTATAGCATTAACACAGGTTCACGATTTCCTTGTATGTAATTACAAGTCTTATTTTCGAATTTAGACCAAGTGTTATTTATTGGGCGTGCGTTTTACCCATGGAGGTGAGTGATCATCCGACATATCACTTCTACATACGCATGAACGCACACACACAGACACACAAAACGCATATATGTTCTCACATGATACGATTCATATGATGATCATTGGAGAATGTGATCAATATCAAGGATCCTCTGATCTTTTTGATGGATTATTCCCCTTTTCAGTGACACCTGTTACTCTTTGGGGTTATAGAAAAAGCCGAAGGCTGAAACTGATGATGGCGTTGTGTACCTATTAAATAAGCCTCTCTTTCTGGGACCGTCATACTGCTTGTTAGTTCAGGTTTATACGAGTTTTGTTCACACCAGACACCAGACTTCGCAAGCTGTACCAATATGTGGAATCAAACACCGGTCTCCGACGTGACGAGCGAACTCTTTAACCACTACACTACCCAGTATCTCGGCAGGTTTGTAACAGTTGGGGCTCTGGTAAATCTCAACGAAGGTTTTTGCGGTGGACGTTAGAATAACGTCGTATACGAACGTGGTGTCTGGTGCGGCCTGACACTGGGAGCATGAAAATTTATGGATTAACGGTATTGGTGCATGCTGACTGACAGGTGATTGACGCAACTGACACATGCATTCCCTAATACCAACATAGAAATTCCAACCATTCAGCCATGCGGTAAAACTGACAGACAGTTCTGAGCCTGGAGTGAAAAGCGCTTTCTAATACGTTCGTCGCACAGGCTTCACTCCAGGGCAAATGTCTGTTTGACAGATTGAGTGATGTCACGATAATGGAAGCAGAATGTCCAGCAGCCTGACGTCATGAGTGGTTGGCGGTTATACAGTCCTCTGATCGGTTCCCACCAAGGTCAAACCTTGTATAATCTATTTGAGGAAAACCGTAATAATTCTGGAATATTTCCCCTTTTCTCCGCTTTGCATTTTCCCTGAAGTGAGTTTGTTAGCCGCCAACTCTGCTTCAGTTTCATGTCAACGTAACTAAATGTGAAAAAGACACCCAATCTAAATCAGTATTTTGTCACCAAGCTAGGAAATATTACTTTGACTCTGTTAATGTATCTGTTGTTACGATGGTTATGATTAAATATGTCATTTTACGATCAAACGATGCACCAAACGTCGGGCTTTCCACAAATTGAAGAAATAAAAACAGTTCATTAGTATTCTTATTGATAGATGTGTTTTCTTTTTCACAAAATATGCAGGCTTGATTGTATGTGAACAATAAAACCGTTAGCGGCATCCGAACACTCATGCAGTTGATGTGTCCGTGTGTCCGTATATGTGTATGTGCGTTTGTGTCTGGATATTTTTCATTTTCTTTGTTCTTGCTTCCAGCCGGGACGATTGAATACCGTAGTCAAACAGTTAAAGTGTTGGCTTGTCAGGTCGAAGAACCGTGTTCGATTCCCCACATAGGTACAATGTGTGAGGCCCACTTCTGGTGTCCCGTGATCTTGCTGGAATATTGTTAAAACCAATGTAAAACTAGACTCATTTTCCCACCCACCTTCCAGCACATAATTGTATGAAAGGTAAGGTTTGCTAAAATGACCTACAATACGCCATGCAAGCAATACGATGCGTTGGTCGTTAGTGTTTACTGACTGGATTTTCGATAGTGGTAAAACTAAGATTTGAAGGAAATCGTGGATTTCCCCCAGGGAAATTAGCAGAATTGACCGGTTCGAGAAACTGCTTGGTTAGGTTCAAAACCTGACATCATTATCTAGAATTACTCAGATGCAAGTAACTGAACACGGTCGATAGCAAAACATGGAGTTACCCATTACTGACACATCATACGAATTCAGTTTTCAGTATTCTCATTTCAAATATGGAATCCAATATTTTTTCTGTCTCAGCATTTCCTTGGAATATTAGTGGAATTACTTTCCTTGATTTGTGATTAATCAACTGTTGCAAACGCGATATTTTCACGAATGACATCTTTTAATAAGACGAAATGGCAAGCTAAGGTTGTGGTATCGGAAGAAAAAAAAACCCAAAAAAACCCCCGTTTTTGTGGTATGCATTGAAATATGTTGTCAAGACAAGCAAAGACATTTAATTTCAAAAATGGATGAACTCTGAGACCATTAAGAGCATATTAGAGATACCGATGCTTTGTTGTTCTGTTTTGTCACTGAAATGACAAACTTAAGGTCACATGGAACCAGAAAATCAAACATGATTCAAACACAGTTATCACTTATTCATGATATATAAAATCTATTGTTATTACGTTGCCTGTGACCTTTCATGTTTGCATCTTGTCGTGTCGAATGGGAGATACCATTGAGACGACATTCTGCATCCAGCTGGGTGATCCAGTCAGCTCAAGAAGTGGACACATTCTCTCCATCCATATCGTCAAATTTGGAATTGTCTTCAGATTAGTGTATATTCAGTCATGTACAACAACAATATGAGACCATAATAAAATCCGTGTCAATAGCAGTATTGTTGTTTCGAAGCAGTTTCTTTTCATTTGAAGGCGAACTAATTTCATGAAAATGTCGAATACCTCACTGGTAGAGAGCTATCTTCATGTCATTCATATATCCATACGTCTATATATCTATATCTCTATTCGCATACGTAGATGTAGATGTAGATGTACCCATTCATCTTTCTATATATCTGATTTTCCATCTATAAAGAGACCTTTTATCTACCTGTTTATTTATTAATTTGGAACCTTTTAAAATATGTCCGTACCTAACATTTCAAATATCTATAGATCCATCTTTTCTATCTGTCTCCCACGACGGGCATTTGAACAGAATAAATTTGAATGAATGATTCTGGTATCTAGCATTTATCTCACATATATCCCATGCGTCTTGAATCAACGGAATGTATCTACTTTTCCTTCTGTGATCATGCCCATCTAACTAAATAAAACAATATTGATCAATTTGTACGTCTCCACTTCTAAAATGTAACTCAAACAAGTTGCACATCTATTTCATTAAGAATCACAAGGGTACTAACCTGGTTATGACGTTAACGTCCAAGGTCGAAGGGTATAATGTCTCTTCTACCTATGCATTAGCTTCCTTTCGGAAGTGACGTCATAACTTGGGCCTTGCACAACCAAGGAAAGTAAATTTTAGTTCAGCATGACTCTACTTGCAAAATGTCGTCACAGAATCAGATGTCTGTTGTAAATAACTTTCATGGGCCAAGAGTATTACTCATGTTAAAATGAATTAATGATGATGTCATACAGTGGATATTGGGGACGGCTTGCCCAAGAAAAAGGTGGATTCCATGTATGGATAATATAGGTACATAGGCCCTGGTATACTGAGAAAGAGCTTTGACAACACCCTGTTATAGGTCACGTGGTAACAGTAGCTGTTCAATTTGATCTACGTGGGTGCTATCACTGTCAAGACGTTGTTCTTTAGTCTGATCATTCATCTACCAATTATCCCGTCCGTCCGTCAATCAACTGTACCATCAGTAGGTGTGTCTCTGATGTCGAAGGTCTAAAAATTCTATTCTCACCCTTGGTCTGATTGCAGCTGATACACGATTCGCTCAGTTCCTGTACAGGTTCCCATACGTCATCAATGGAGATGATGAACGTTATTTACATGCCTATCTGTCTGCTTTCTTCTTCTACATGATATTACTCTCTCAAAGAATTCACGTGCCATCATTTCATTCAAAGCACCCACAAAGGATTAAGATGTCGCAACTAAAACCGATTACCACTCTGACCTTGAACAGCTACGCATCACACAGGCGATAAATCTCTAAGTCTCATTACATACGATCTGGGAGTGAAAAACACGATTATTTGACACTGTCAGATAAAACTCAAAGATTCCGTCTCGAAACAACAGATGATAACATCACACAAACCTAACCAATTTCATACCTGCACAGAGAACAAGATCTCCAGACCATCATCACAGAAAGATCAAAGCGGCGTCAAAATGCATGCATCTCCTGTACCAAAACGATAATGAGGCAGGACCTTGATGTGTCTGTCCTTTACTCTCGAGTCCTGCTTGCACAGTCAAGGGTGCCTGGCCAATGACTCTGGTGAAGCGGGTTCCACTTACGTATATTAACCCTGTTCCTCGATATATCACTTCCACTCAGCTTTGTCCGAGACTATAACAGGCGAAACGCTAATACAGGAACATATGGTATGTTATCCTTGGATGTCCGTGATCTGTATGAGCGTCAGAGAGTAACCGGAAGACATAATACCTTCACTGTTCATATCTTCAACCTTGGGTTAAGCTGGAAATAGATGCATGTACTGTATTTGGGGTTGAGTTGGATGCGGTCATCTGACCATCTCACCGACATATTTTTGTTTACATTAAAAACCCTTTTGTACAAAAGCTGGCAAACTGAGAACACTTATTATACTTTAATATCAATGGGCTATCCATGCTAAACCAGCGGGTCTATGCAACTTGGTAGCTAAAGTGGTCACTCGTGACACTAAGGAACTGTATTCGATTCTCACATGAGTACAGTGTGTGAAACCCATTTCCGCCCCGATATTGCTAAAACGGAGTAAACCCAAACTCACTCACTCACTCACTCACTCACTCAAACTGGCACCATTAATCAATCACTGGCCCCAACTGGTAAAGGCAAATTACACGCGTGCATAAAGACATGTTAAAAATGACGCATGAAGTTGTTCATGAAAAAGGAGGATAATCATCTGAATGTAATTTAGAAACTGGCAATATGTCATAGTGATAACAGAACATGGAAAGATGTTACAGCCATCGTTGACGCATGAAACCCTAACGCATGAAAAGGTCGGCAAAATAGAATATAGTAAGTATTTGTTGTCAAAACTATGGTAAGTACTATTCCTTAGCGGGATGGTTTCACTTTGTATAATGTCGTACACAAGCTGTTATCTAAGTGAATTATAATCCCAATGTTTCGAGACCCTATTTCAAGTGAACATGTACATGCCTTCTCACGATTTGCCTTCAACACTGCATTGGCCCAAAGAAAATATTGAAGTATTCACTCTCTCATTGACCATTGACTAAGTCCTTTGCGAGTGTTGAGAATGTCCGAAGTATTTGATCAGTGGTAAAGATATACAGGCAAACTTTGGACACAACTGTTAGCGAAGATTGTATGTTTTTGACGGATGCTCATAACTGACTTGCTTTTTAGTCTGAGTCAGTCGAAATGTAACCCATGTCTAACAAGGCACCCACGAGTGGGTTCATCTCCATGGGGAATTGAACTCGAGCATTCAGCGTTTCAAGCGACCAATGTAAACACTAACACCACCGCTCCCTGCGAATGCAATAAGACACAAGAAAGCAGCATCGTATACTACCAGTTGTAACAGCGTGAGTTAACTTATTCAAGCGGATGGGAATTTATCTGACATTCCCAGACTTTGATGATGAAAAATCTCTGTTAAAGCCAATCAACAACCGTGGTTGATCTCGTTCGTGATTCACCTATACCTATCCAATGATGTAAAACCATTTATGAGGCCACTGACAGAGTGTCCCTTCTTCCAGTGACAGTGCATTCTCATTCCATTTCCACACTTCTCCGCGATCAATGGCATTAACTATCGTCATCGGTGTCATTTCAATAATGTTCTAATGTTTTACGAAACCGTACCACTAGCACTTCCTTATCTAGGTACACCTATTTTTACCGTCAAAATCGGCGGTCAATCCGGTGGACTTGATAAAGACTTCGCCTAATAATGTCAAAGGTTGTTTTTTTTCCGTCCGTCCTGTTGGTGATCTTTAATTCATCGATTCAACATGCCTATGCACTTACAAGATTATTGGTTTCTCGCTGAAAGGCTATCTCGGATCGTAGGGACATACCCAGATAGTCTTTGATGCATTTTAGTGCCATGAAGGAGCAGGGAGTAAAGCCTGTTCTGTAGACGTATTCCATTCATGGCATATCAATAACCACAATGACAGAAGGATGTAGTCTAAGCCTAGGAATTGAAACCTCACCGAACTGAACTATAATTGTACATATAAATGTACCAGTTCTATATACACTAACGAGACTCTGAGGTTCTGAAGCATATAACCGTATTTCCATGCCGCATATTCTCAGATGCATATTGACATTGAAATAATGGGAAATGATGAAAGAAGGAAGTATGCAAAATTTGACTTAATAGTAGAACAAATTCTGTAAGATAACAAACTACATTGTATATATCGCTATGTAATGCGCGTTTCAGTTCCCCAAGTGAAAAAAACAATCATCTTCCATCAGACAAAAGTTCCAGCCAACCTTCAGAAAAACGCAGTCTTACACTTAGAACTTGGATTTGGCCCCATACATTTCCTAGGCGTTACTTGTCTGAAAACAGATGTTGAAACATCACCAAATTATGGTGAAAACATAACCATATGAGAATCACTCCCGAATAACCATTGATTTCCAACAATACTTGAAATATAATGATATATTTTCTTTTGTCTGACTGAATATATCATGCAAACCAAAGAAAGGCAGTGTCACACGTTGTTGGAGAAACTATCCCTGTTATCCCTATAGACAGGCGTTTTAATGTACCTTTTCTTGTAGTGAATTCATTTGGACAGCTGACGTTATTTATGAGCTGTGTCGACTTGCATTGGGACTGGACTAGTCTGTGTGTGATACCTACATTGGGAATAATTACAGCTTTTTTCATAGATCTGTGACGCATATCGACATCAAGTATGAAATGTTTTTCTCCTTCAAATGTAATCTGTGTTTTTCTTTATCCAGATACAGCCATACATATGGAAAAAAAACACTGAGTATGTTTTGCTGCACTTTTCGGAAATGAATGTATATGATAATATGCATTTTGTAACTGTTTGTCGAATTTGAATAAGTAAGTCAGCTTTAATCTGTCCAGTTAATAGCCCTCAGTCTGAACCGTGAAAGTTTATGTTTCGAACGAGTAAGGTTCAACAGCCATCGATACACACACATACACATACACACGCACACGCACACGCACACGCACACGCACACGCACACGCACACGCACACGCACACGCACATGGACATACTTATATATGTTCTCATATGATATGATTCTCATCATATGATCTCACTGGCAGTGAAGAAATATTATCACTACTAAGGATCTTCAGATCCTTTCTCTCTCTCTCGCCAGACACCAGAAATGGACTTCACATGTTGTGCCCATGTGTGGAATCAAACCCTGGTCCTTAGGGTGACGAGCGAACTCTTTAACCACTACACTACCCAGTATCTCGGCAGGTTTGTAACAGTTGGGCTCTGGTGAATCTCAACGAAGGTGACGTTAGAATAACGTCGTATACGAACGTGGTGTCTGGTGCGGCCTGACGCTGGCAGCATGAAATGGATTAACGGTATTGGTGCATGCTGACTGACAGGTGATTGACGCAACTGACACATGCATTCCCTAAAACCAACATAGAAATTCTAACCATTCAGCCATGCGGTAAAACTGACAGACAGTTCTGAGCCTGGAGTGAAAAACGCTTTCTAATATTTTCGTCGCACAGGCTCCACTCCAGGGCAAATGTCTGTTTGACAGATTGAGTGATGTCACGATAATGGAAGCAGAATGTCCAGCAGCCTGACGTCATGAGTGGTTGGTGGTAATACAGTCCTCTGATCGGTTCCCACCAAGGTCAAACCTTGTTTAATCTACTTGAGAAAAACCGTAATAATTCTGGAATATTTCCCGTTTTTCTCCGTTTTCATTTTCCCTGAAGTGAGTTTGTTAGCCGCCAATTCTGCTTCAACTTCTTGTCAAAGTTGGAAAAAATACCAAATCAAAATCAATATTTTGTCATCAAGCTAGGAAATATTACTTTGTGGCTATTACTGTATGAATTGTTTCGATTAGAATATATAGAATTAAACATGTCAATTGAATCAAAGGATGTGTCTGACAGTAATGAATGCCAGCTTTGCTTTAAGGACAGTCTTTACACAAATCAAAGCACCATGAACATTACATTAGTATTGTTACTGATATGTGACTATCATAAAGAGAGGCTTTTTCTTTAAAAAGATAAGTTTTAGATAAGTTTCCATTATCACAAAATATGTACGCTTGATCGCTGAATCCGAAGACTCTTGCAGCTGGCATATGCGTGTGTATATGCGTATGTGCGTTGGTGAATGAATTTGTACTTTGCTCTACCTTCGATTCCTCACATGGGTCCAGTGTGTGAAGACCATTTCTGGAGACACGACTTATATTGCTGGAATATCGCTAAAAGCGATGTAAAACCATCCTCACTCATTCACAAAATGCCCATGCAAGCCATACGATATGTTGGTCGCTTGTACTTAATAAGTACTGGTAAACACATATAAGATGATCCACGACCTGACAAATGACCCCAATTTGCATACTTTGGAACGCCCCACAGGACAATCCACTTGAAACAAGAGGGAGACAGGTTGTCTGATAAATATCGAGAAGTTCATTTTCCCCGTGCGTTTCACGCATGAATTGTTATAGCACACTCGATTTGGGAACAGGTACAATCCCAACGAATTGAATCAACACAATATACTGAGCAAATATGTTTAGGACCACCGATCCATTTCACGAAGCAAGTGACATTTTCCTGGGGTTTTTTTTTAACAAAATTGTTGAATATCTAAAATGCTTGTCAATGCCCCAATCATCCATTTGTCTTCGTCTTAACTAAAGGTTAACGTGGAATATCAGTATCTTATGACTGAAATTGTAGTCTTATCATTCGAAGGAATATGCGGTGTTGATTTCATGTCACGGTTAGCATGTATTGCACGTGCATAATCGTCAAGCTACCTGTATCAGCCAAGTGTACTCGCCCGATTCGTTGTACCGCCTCTCTTGTCACAAATGCGTTTAGTGCGCAGGATCATCTAATATGTGTCTAGCAGTAGGTTTTTGGTCGTGTTAAAACTGAGATATGGAGAAATCGTGGATTTCCTCCAGGGAATTAGCAGAACTGACCGGTTCGAGAAACTGCTTGGTTAGGTTCAGAACCTGAAATCATTATCTAAAATTGCTCTGATGCAAGTAACTGAACACGGTCGATAGCAAAACATGGAGTTTCTCAGTACTGACACATCATACGAATTCCATTTTCAGCATATTCGTTTCAAATATGGAATCTAACACTTTATTTCGGTCTGAACGTTTCCTTGGAATATTAATGAAACTACTTTTCTTTTCGTGTGATTAATCAACTGTTGCAAACGCGATATTTTTACGATTGACATATTTTTAATAAGACGAACTAGGAAGAGTTGTGATATCGGGAAATGAGTATGAAAAACACCCTTGACATTTTATTAAAACTAAGAGGGAATGACGATTTTTTGGTATGTATGGAAATATGTTGTCAAGACAAGCAAAGACATTTAATTTAGTAGATGGATGAACTTTGGAAACATTAAGAGCATATTAGAGATACCGATACATTGCTACTCTGTTTTATCACCGACATGACGAAGTTAATGTTTGCATCTTGTCGTGTCGAATGGAAGATACCACTGAGACGACGCTTCGCATCCAGCAGAGTGATCCAGTCAGTTCAGGAAATGGACACATTCTCTCCATCAATGTCGTCAAATTTGGAATTGTCTCCAGATTAGGGTATACACAGTCGTGTCCAACAACAACGGGAGGCCATAATAAATTCCGTGACCATAGATGAAGCAGTATTGTCGCTTCGAAGAAGTGTCTTTTTGATTTGAAGGCGAATTAGTGTGATGAAAATGTCGAATATCTGTCTCAGCAGCCGGCTATCCCCACGTCTTTCTTCAATATGTCCATATATCCATGCATCACTATATCTATATCTCTACTCGTATATACCACACTTATCTGTATACACCACACTTATCTGTATATACCACACTTATCTGTATACACCACACTTATCTGTATACACCACACTTATCTGTATACACCACACTTATCTGTATATACCACACTTATCTGTATATACCACACTTATCTGTATGTGTATTCATTCTTCTTTCTTCATATGTGTTTTTCCATCTATAAAGAGACCTCTTATCTACCTCTACCTGTTGTTTTTATTCATTTGACTTGGGCCTTCCGGATCATCAGCGCAGTAAAACCAAAGAAATCAAATTATGGTTCGGCATGACCCCACTTGCACAATATCGTCACAGAGTCTGTTGTAAATAACGTTTACCCTGTAATTTAATAGGTTTGCATGAGTGCTAAGAGAGGTAGGGGTACGGCTTCCATTATGCTAAATAGCGGTTTCAGTTCTATTCGAAGCGTAAAGAGTCTCAAAGAGGATTTACATATGGTCTGTACGACGTAATTTCGTGTTACTAAAACCAATGAAAAGACCCTATTATGCTGGCGAATGGGTCAAGAGTATTACTCATGTTAGAATGAATTATTGATGATGTCATACAATGCACACTGGTGTTGTGGATAACTTGTCCAAGACCACAGTGGATTCCGTAAATAGATAATCTAGACTCCTAGTTTCTGGTTACCAAAAAGACCTTCGAAAACCCCCTGTTATGGGCCACGTGATATCAGTAGCTGAGCAATATGATCTGCGTGGGTGCTGTCGCTGTCAGTACGATGTTCCCTTGTTTCATCATTCGTCTACCAATTATCCTGTCCATCCATCTGTCAACTCAATCATCAGCAGGTGTAACCCTGTTGGCGAAGGTCTAACAGTTCCATTTTCAACCTTATTCTGTCTGCAACTGATACACGATTAGCTCCTTTCCTGTACAGATATCCTTATGTCATGAATGGAGATGGAGAACGTTATTTAACATGCCTGTGTGACTGATACGTCCTTCATTCCTCTTTCAAAGAGTTCACGTGCCATCATTTCGTTCAAAGCACCCACAAAGGATTAAGATGTCCCAACTAAAACCCATTACCAGGTTGACCCCATACCGCTGCGCAACACACAGGCGATAAATTCCTAAATCTCATTACATACGACGTGGGAGAAAAAAAAACATCATTATTTGGCAGATAAAACTCATAAAATCCGTCTCGAAACGACACACGATAAAATCACACAAACCTAACCAATTTCATATCTGGTTCAGAGAACGAGATCACCAGATAAAAGGACTACCATCACAGAAGGAATAACCGGCATCAACATGTATGCACTCCCTAAGTCGGCAGGCAGGACCTTGATATCTCTGTCCTTTAGCCTCGTGTCCTGCTTGCACAGCCAAGGGTGCCTGGCCAGTGAGTCTGGTGAAGCGGGTTCCACTTACGTAGATTACCTCTGTACCTCGATATATCACTTCCACTCAGGAGCTGTGTCCCAGACTTAAACAGGCGAAGCGCTAATACAGGAATATATTGTATCTTATCCTTGATGTCCGTGATCTTCACTGTCCATATCTTCAACCTTGGGTAAAGCTGTCGATAGTTGCATGTGCAGTGGTTGGGGGTTGAGTGGGATGCAGTGAATCTGATCTTCTGTAATCAGCTAGCACATTTAAATCTATACTGCTCTCGATTTTTCTCTCAAATACTGATTTCCGATTTAGATGTAATTGTGTTTGTGATGGAAACATTTGTGGGATAGTTATTTTAGAGAGATGTCTTGTTTTAGACCGAGACTATTGCATCAGGCATGTGGAACATAAAGGGTACATCTCACCGGCATATTTCTATCCGTTTGGATTAAGAGTACAAAAGCTCGTAAACTGAGAACACTTATTATACTTTAATATCAGTGGGCTATCCATGCTAAACCAGGGGTCTATGCAACGTGGTAGCTAAAGTGTTCACTCCCCACGATGAAGTATTGTATCCGATTCTCACATGGGTACAGTGTGTGAAACCTATTTCTGTAACCCATATCCACCCTGATATTGCTGAAATATCGCTAAGACTGAGTAGAACTAAACACACACACATACTCACTCACTCACTCACTCACTCACTCAAACTGACATTATTAATAAAGCACTGGCCCCGACTGGTAATGGCAAATTACAAGTGTGGATAAAGTCATGTTTAAAAATGACGCAGCGAAAGAAGGGGATCATGACAACTTCATGACTCATAAAAAAGGTGGATAATCATTTGAATGTCATTTAGAAACTGGCAATATGTCATAGTTACAGCCATCGTTGGCGCTTTAAAACCTATGCATGAAAAGGTCAGCGAAATAGAATATAGTCAGTATTTGTTGTCAAAACTATGATAAGTACTCTTCCTTAGTGGTGGAATGTATGGTTTCACTTTGTATTATATGGTACACAAGCTGTTATCTAAGTGAATTATAATCCCAATGTTTTGAGACTGTCCCAAATGACCATCACATGTGTTAACACGATTTGCCTTGGACACAGCAATGACCTCAAGGAAATAATGAAGTATATATTCTCTGACTGACCATTAGCTAAGTCCTTTGCGAGTGTTGAGAATGTCCGAAGTATTTGATCAGTGGTAAAGGTGAACATGCAAACTTTGGACACAACTGTCAGCGAGCGTAGAATAATTTTGACGGATGCTCATAAATGAGTTGCTATGAAATCAGAGTCAGTCGGATTTAACCCATATTTAACAAGGTACCCACAGTAGTGCTGTCGAGAGCAGCGAACATTGGCTTCATCTCCATGGGGAATCGAACTCGGGGATTCAGCATTTCGAGCGACCGATGTAACCACTATCCCCACCGCACACCCTGAAAGCAATACGCCATCAGAAAGTGGCATTGTATAGTTCCAGTAGTAATAGCGTGACTTAACGCATTCAAACAGATGCGAATTTATCTGACATTCCCAGATTTTAGATTTTAAAGCCAATCAACAATCGTAGCTGATCTCGTTCTTGATTTGTAAATTCACCCATACCCATCCAATGAAGTAAAACCATTTAAGAGACAAACGCCACACAATACAGAGTGTCCCTTTTTCCAGTGACATTCCATCCCCCTTTCTCCGCGATCAATGGCATTAACCATCTTGATCGGTGTCATTTCAATAATGTTCTAATGTTTTACGAAACCGTACCACTAGCACTTCCTTATCAATGTACACCTATTTTTACCGTCAAAATCGGCGGTCAATCCGGTGGACTTGATAAAGACTTCGCCTAATAATGTCAAAGATTGTTTTTTTTTTGTCCGTCCTGTTGGTGATCTTTAATTCATCGATTCAACATGCCTATGCACTTACATGATTATTGGTTTCTCACTGAAAGGCTATCTCGGATCGTAGGGACATGCCCAGATAGTCTTTAATGTGTTTTAGTGCCATGAAGGAGCAGGGAGTAAAGTTTACGACTTGTTCTGTAGACGCATTCTGATCATGGGATATCAATAACCACAATAACAGAAGGATGTTTTCCAGGCCTTGGAAGTGAAACCTCAATGAACTGAACTATAATTATGTATTTAAAGGTACCATTTCTATATGCACTGACAGAACTCTGAGACTCTGAAGCATATAATCGTATTTCACTGACGCATATTCTCAAATGCTTATTGACACTGAGAGAATTTGATAAAAGAGGTATGTATACACATTCTGTAAAAGAACAAAGCATGGATCACTATGTGATGAACGTTTCAGTTCCCCAAGTGAAATCACAAACATCCATGAAACAGCAATTCCAGTCAACCTTGAGGAAAAAAGTAGAAATTGGATTTTGCCTCAAACGTTTTCTAAGCGTTACTTGGCTGAAAACAGACCTCGGAACCCCACAAGACCAAGATGTAAGCCATATGGAAACATGACACTCGTATAACCATAATGGCATTCCTTCTTCAACCATACTTGAAATATGAGTGTATAGTTTCGTTTGTCCGGCCGCGGATTCAACAGGAAGCCAAGGATTGTTGTTGTTGGAGAACCGTATTCCGGCTATATAGACAGGAGTTTTGGTGTGTCTTTGCTTGCAATGAATTCATGTGGACAGTTATTTATGAACTGCGCAGCCTTAGATTGGGTCTGGACGGCAACAAGAAGTTAGAAATGGATTCGGGATTGGCGAATCGAATCCCAGATTTGAATCTTGGCCGACACCCCGACTAGCCGCACAATCCGTCCACTTCTGTCGATGGTCTGGTTTCCGTTGTTGGTCTCGCCGGTTGGTCTCGCTGGACTGTATCGCTGGTTGGTCTCGCTGGATGGTCTCACTGGTTGGTCTCGCCGACTGACCATATCAGTCAGGTTTTTATACTTAGGGCCATTATGCCACATTGTGCAAGGTCACTGGCCCATACACATGTACATACGTAAGATTCGACGACTTAGGGAGGTGTTAATTGGCATGTATTGATAGCGTTTGAGAATTAAGGGTCTGCCCGGAGGGGGGTTTATGATAAGAGGGGACACACCGAATGTTTGCTGAATACATTACATAGACATAGGGGATAGAATTTCGGTGCACTTTGGACTTATATTGAAACAAATAGATCGTTTGAATAAATGATTTCAAGGAAACTTTTTTATTTAGTCTATGACATATCCAAGCGGCTCCTTCTGGTGCTTATGGTGTCAGACACAGGTTTGTCTGGACCAGGATTGACTGCAAGTATTTGCATGACACTTTGAAATAAATTAATAATTGACGGCCGATTTATTATTGTAAACTTTTTAGCTTTGTAACAGAAACAACATTCACACCGACTCAGTACTTCAAACATTATCACAACGAAGAAATATCCCATATAATATAATCCCTGAGATCGATAGACACACATACCGCGTCAGACACCGGCTCCAGACGACGACCTTGACCTGTCAGATTTCTCTGAATCAATGTCATGACGTCATCTGTGTTACCAGACCCGAAGATGTAATGCTTTTGAAAATCAATATTACATACACAAATGAAAAATACGTGGTGGAGTATTTGAAGTGATTTAGTTCCCGTCAGTACAAAGCTATGATGTACACTGAAGTAAGTAGAGCATGGTGATAGCTGTATAATATAGACAAGACTATACGGCACCTTTGTTCCAAGATAACAGGGCTGTGACTGACGTAGTCATGGGGGTAACATCATCCGCCACATTTTCGCAAAAACTCCACGAATTATGAATAATTGTATATTTTGGTAAAACGGAGTTTTTAGAGACGCTGTGCCTGATTAACATCCAGTATTCAAGTGAGGGTAACACGCATAAAACCGCTGTATACCTTGACGTCAAAACACCGATGACAACACCGAACAACACAAAACTTCAGACCGCGACAAATTCCCCTGGAAGACGCGCAGATTAGGGAATGGAAGACGTTCGGGGTGTAGGGAGAGGAGACCCACCTTTTTAGACCGGCTTCATGTTGCCACACAGTGGAAGATTTAATTTTCTGTCCACAAACCTCAAAAGTTGCCACTACTCGAGGAAGAACATTCTGCCTGTCCCACAGTCTGTTTGGTTGAGGTAGGCGATGCTGGGAGATCTTTAATACAATCAGGATGTAATTGATCCTCTTCACGCGTCTCTCTAACGTCTTGTGTAGTATTATTACCAACAGAATCACCTTTTCCATAACAATATGTGTCTCACTGTACCAACCACATATCTCCTCTACGTCGAACACTTCCGATCTTGTTGGTCAGTGGTGTTGGTCAACTCTCTAACCACAGACAAATTATAGTCTGATAAGATTATGGGCTTTGATTGCGGAGTAATGGCCAGCGAGTGGACATTGAGTGTACAAAACTTCGCCAACGTACACAATGAATGTGTCTTTCTTCAGTGTTACAGTCGTTTCCAGTAGAGAGGCTCAGTGTATATAGCATACGCTGATTCAATCTGACCGATCATTTCTTTGGAAGAACGGTGTCTCCTGGACAATGTTTTCTCACGTTGACGTAACAAAATTTGATGAAGGACAAACAGCTCCTTCAGACCTTGTTGGTGAGTCGTGCTGGTAATCTGGAATCATCGAGGGTAGACATGCGTGGCACTTGAGGTCTTTTCGGACACCGACAACAAACATGTGGTATTAGCGACACTCCAGACATGGAATCATTAAACGCAACACACATGTGGTATTGGGGGCTGTCCCAGATTTGGAATGATCACAGACAGCACACAAGTGGTATTGGCGACGCCACAGACTTTCAATAATGACAGGCAACAAACATGTGGTATTAGGGACTCCCCTACACTTGGAATCATCACTGACAACAAACATGTGGTATTAGGGACTCCCCCACACTTGGAATCATCACTGACAACAAACATGTGGTATTAGGGACTCCCCCACACTTGGAATCATCACTGACAACAAACATGTGGTATTAGGGACTCCCCCACACTTGGAATCATCACTGACAACAAACATGTGGTATTAGGGACTCCCCTACACTTGGAATCATCACTGACAACAAACATGTGGTATTAGGGACTCCCCCACACTTGGAATCATCACTGACAACAAACATGTGGTATTAGGGACTCCCCCACACTTGGAATCATCACTGACAACAAACATGTGGTATTAGGGACTCCCCCACACTTGGAATCATCACTGACAACAAACATGTGGTATTAGGGACTCCCCCACACTTGGAATCATCACTGACAACAAACATGTGGTATTAGGGACTCCCCCACACTTGGAATCATCACTGACAATAAACGTGGTATTAGCAACATCCCAAAAGACAACACACATGTGGTATTAGGGACTCTCACAGACTTGGATCGATCTCAGGCAACACACATGTGGTATTAGGGACTCTCACAGACTTGGATCGATCTCAGGCAACACACATGTGGTATTAGGGACTCTCACAGACTTGGATCGATCTCAGGCAACACACATGTGGTATTAGGGACTCTCACAGACTTGGATCGATCTCAGGCAACACACATGTGGTATTAGGGACTCTCACAGACTTGGATCGATCTCAGGCAACACACATGTGGTATTAGGGACTCTCACAGACTTGGATCGATCTCAGGCAACACACATGTGGTATTAGGGACTCTCACAGACTTGGATCGATCTCAGGCAACACACATGTGGTATTAGGGACTCTCCCAAACTTGGAATGATACCGGACAACACACACGTGGTATTAAGGACCCTTCCAGACTTGCAATGATCATAGACAACACACATGTGGTTATTAGGAACTCTCACAGACTTGGAATCATTACAGACAACACACATGTGGTATGACACACTTGGAATCATCACAAGGGACTACATGAGTCTCCCTGCCACACACAGTGCAACCCATGTTCTACCCTTATTTCAGTTTATCTTCTTACTTTGTTAAAGTCAAATGCTATAGCATATTAATGCCACCTGCGTACACCACAATCCAGAGACCGGCATAATGATAAGCACCCAGTGTTTTGTGAACGTCTCCTGTTTTTCATCTCTGTCTACCACCTGAGCCACGTTTCACATTGCAGGATAGCGACAATGATGCCAGGATGGTAATGTAAATCAAAGGAAGTTTAACGTCAACACTGAAATAACTTAAGCAGTTTGTTTTCTGTCGACAAGTAGGTTTAATGTTTATGGGCCACTACGTTACACTCACATTCTACAGGTGGTTGATATAAAACATAGAACGAAGTGTATGTTGTTGTACGGCACCAGGGTAGACATTCCAGCCATCACAGGGTCACAAACTGGTGACCGCGGTTGTTGCCATGCATGAGTGAGTGAGGGAGTGACGGAGTGAGGGACTGAATATGTTTTGCAAATTTGTTAGGATATGAGGTGCTTCACGTTGCCCCAAAGAAATAAATCATCAATGAGTGATATCTGCAGAATACAAATACATAAAAGGTATGCACGTTTAGAGGGCTGTATCAATAATATTTTGCCTCGCTACGACTTTCAGGGTCTAAAGATGGCGACTCGGTTATTGAGACGTACGTATCCCACAAATGTTCTTCCAGGATGACACAGTGGAAAGTATGCATGCCATCAGTTATTGAAAACAAACAGTGACAACTTTCATTGTGTTTCGACATTTTCAATCGAGTGTTTAAATACACGATGAGCCATGTCCTGACAGTTCCTCATTAGATGTGCCTTTGAAAGGAATTGAAACATATTGATGATAAGTACACACATGTGTTGCTGACGATCAGCGAATCCAGTCATGTGCCATATTGAAATAGCTCGTTTATACCTTGTCAAGAACGACATAATGTTCATTAAACTCTGACTGTATTTCTGTGATATTATGATTAATTTCTATCACTACTCATTCCTGGAATTACTTCATTATCATTGGCGAAAGGTCGATTTTTTATTCAATTCCAGGAAACTGCTATTATGAAAGCAATCTAAATGGAATTCATTCAACACGAACACATGAATTAATTTAACACCAAGAAATGAAAACACTGATATGATTAGCCAAATCATAAATCAGTTTCTTGACAACCTATGGACCGAAAATCGAAGAATTTTCGCGAATGTTCTTCAGAGTTTAAAAACACGGATAAATTATCACATTATCTAAAGAGCATTATGTGATGGTGAGTTCACACTAGGTTACCAAGACCTCTCATGACATTCATTCTAAAATTACCCTCTAGTGCAGCAAGGTTTGGAGTTTTTGTAGAGTTATTGATTTTGTCAGTTTAAATGACATTTATAAAATTGCTGACAATCCCGTTTTCCTTCCTTATAGTATTCGCAACCGTTACCTTCATAAAAAAGGTTCCGAGGTTTGGTTTGGGGGCTGCAATTTGTTACTTAGCAGTTCCACTCCAGGTAAAATTAGTTTGGATATGATAAGTGAGGTCACATATGTATTTCAAATTTGTAATTGGACTAAAGTGTGTGGATCGAATACTAAATTTTCCAACCAAACGGAGAATTCAAAAATAAATCCTCCTACACTAACTGCGCACAACGTTGGAAATCTCTCTATTATTTCAGAGTATCAGATTGATATCTGCCTGGCTCTACATTTAGTAGTTTATCATTTCGTCTAGATCAGTTAAGACGTTTAGTATTTTAGTATTATGTCGTCTGAGGAGTAACAAATGACTCCCTTAGACCTTTAATCACATTGGTTATAGTGCACACAATTAAAATGTTAGCTTGTCCTAACTGGTAGTGTATGAAGAGTTGTGATCTGTCTTTCATCGCCATAGTCAGGTGAAAGGTGAGAAATGTGCTTCATTGGTTTATCTTTCTTCCAGACTTTGATTTTTTCTCAGGCATGTACAGTACAGTTCAAAGAAAACGTTCCCTTCATCGAGCACCATAACAAATTCATTTTGCAGCCTGTAGTCGTTCACGTTTATTGTTCGGTGAATTCAAGTTTCATTTTAAGATTTCTCAGGCCCATTCTTTTACTCAATACCTGTTCTGTTTTACATGCTGTGTGGGGATCTAGGAACGGGCCGAGCGACGGATACTTTCCAGTCTTATCTAATCTTATGTTGATCATCACTAAGACAAGAGTTAAATTACAGATCCTGCTACCTCGCATGTTAGTCTTATGTCTGGTTAAACAGTGAAATAGATAGCTGCCCAAACATATCCTCTCGAATATCCAGTCAGATGTGAGTCATTACAGAGACCAATACATGCTGATCTGAAAAGACTAATCTATTTTGTATCTTGCACTTAATACTGACGTACTTTCTACATTCCTAAAAGAACCTCTGCTAAAGACAGAATCGCGTGTGGTATATAGGGAGTATGATTTTCACAAAACAAAATTTAATGTCCTTCACATTTATGGTTTTAGGCTCTCTGATGTCATGAATGCGAGAGTTTTATGACGCTATGTTATTAAAGTCCGAAAGGTGAGAAATATCGACTCTAAATACTGGTGATGCTGACATATTATACAACCAAAAAAGTTCACTGTTGGTTTTTAACACTCTTGGTAGATCAGGCAGTCCGTATATATTGTGGTACCATCACTTTGTGTAAGTTAAGAGCCTATCAAAAACACGTTAAACACATGAAAATATGATTTGAGAAAGAAGGTCACAAATGATATCAAGGTGTCACTAAGTGGAAAAGAATCACCAAAAACCCTGGTAACATTAAGTGTAAAACGCAGAAACGATTTCTGAAAGAAATACAGAATTTCTGTATTTATTTTCCCTCATACAAATATGAGCGTGTATTTAGTTGGCTCGTTTCTTGTAATAGGTGGTTTGAAGTTTCGGACTTTCCTGGCACGCTGTCATATTCTTAAAGATTAAAAATTAGCACCTCTTTTTCATGTAATAAACTTGACATTTAACAAAACCTTATCCTGCAAAATTTTGTTCTTCCAAAGGGATATGCTCGTTTTTAAAAATATAAGCACGAATAAACACAATGACATTATCTGTAACTCATCAATGACAATACCCCTATTTAAATAGCCTTTTAAACGTTTGAATTTACACTGCCCACACTACTGTGCAAAAAGAGGTATGACTTCAATTTACATACAGTTGTTCAACCTATTTACCCCAGCACATTTCCGGAACCATCTGCCATCTGCAGTTTACTGAGAAAGGAATATGAACAAAATACTCATACCTCAACAAGTTTCTATATTGTATTTATGCAAGACATTCGTGCACATGAAAGGGATTTGGTCGGGTTGGCAGAGCTAATTCCAGAGAAAATGTCCATGAAATTTAACCTAAGTTTCAGGTATATCTATGACCCGGTTACCTTCAAGAATACAGAGGCAATTGTTTTTCCCCACCTGAACTGGATCTGGAGAGAATGGACACTGATTCCTGACTTGTGTAACGTCTATACACACTGAGGACAAAATATATAGGATCACATGAACGTACAAGCGTTTATGTATTGTTTTCTAAGGTTTCTTCACGAGATTTGCATCGTACAGCTTTTGAAGAACCACCCCTCCAGTACTCGTTTTTCAAACTCGAGGAAACAGTTTCTGTGTAAAGAACATTTGAAATGACAGAGATATGCTAACAGTCGCTTGTACTGAATTGTTGAATTGCAGAACACACAATCAAATATTTGTGATGAAAATTTATATCGTCACCTCCTTCCAAACAACACATTCTAACCCTTCGTTCTTTAATTTACATGTGGAGCAAAGGGCGTCTCTGACGAGTCCAAGTTAGAGAATACTGCATATGATTGTTCCCTTCCGTTTGGCGTTAGAAATGTGGTTATTTGGGTCCAATTAGTTATTTTGGTATGCCTGCCACAAATGGAAGCTAAAATGGAAGTGGAAGAGAATACGCTGCCTAATTTCTCCACTTCACTAGTATCAATCAATCAATGTTTTTTGGTGTGCGGGTGGGGGTAGGGGTGCAGGTAGGGGTGGGGATTGAGTATGTACATGATGGATCTGCATGCAACAATTGGTGTAAAATGTTACCTATCTAAAGACTGCTACAAACTTGTCATCGTGCATTCAATCCCGGTTTGCCAAGGTCAGGTTCCACGTTTTGTCAACACCTTACCGGTGTTGGTGGTTTTACAGTGGGAGACGTCCAAGACCTGCCTGACGTCACTCCTTCATGATGCATGGTCATCATGATGCTCCAGTCAAAGAAGTGTAACACAGTTCAATTTAGAATAAAACCCGACTCACTCAGACAAAATGGGGACTAACATTCCCACTTCAGCTGACTATTATCAACAATACTATACACTGCGTTTAGTCGTGCAATGGAGTAAGAACAATATACCCCTCCAAGCATCATTCAGTTGGGAACTTGTACGTTTTTATCTCCTCATAACGTTTGATTACAAGGATTTCTAGTTTAAACTTCCGTTATCATTTGCGGTTACAAGTGTGATGTCATCCAACCCACTGTAATACTCAGTGGGGGCATTTAACATTCCTAGATAACCGTGTCACATCGTAAGAGATGGTTAGTGGAGATCGTTGGGTTACATTATGTGACCTGGTTTATGGCTGCTCCTTCTGGTGCTCATGCTGTCAGAACGAGGGTTGCCTTGACAGATGTGACTAATAGTATTTGGACATCGTGACGTTATTCTGACTATTGCTGACAGTTTTAATGATCTACATTAATTCTGTCCGTTAACGTATTTAATTCATTGGTGGCTTTATTATTTAAAAGAAGACTCTTGCACCGACACAACAATCGTCACAACGAAAATATATCCCCCATACAGAAATCCCTGAGATCAATAGATACATACCGCGTCAGACACCGGTTATTATCATACAAAAGGACCTTGACCTGTCAGATTCCTCTAAATCAACGTCATCACGTCATCTGTGCTACCTGCCCCATCGATTTATAACTTTCAAAGTCGATATTAGATATACAGATGAAAATAGTTGGTAGGGGGTGGAGTGATATAGTTCTTGCACAGTGAAGACAGTGTAGCAGCTTGATTACGTGGAACATTTTCACTTAAGTGTAACACAGATTAAACCACTTTATACCTTGACGTCCACTCACCGATGACAATGGGAAACAATACAAAACTTCAGACCGCGACCATCCATAAATCAAATTCTTCTGGAAGACGTGGAGATTAGGGAATGGATGAGGCTCAGACTCTTGGGGGAGGAACCTATCTTTCTGGTGCGACTTCATGTTGCTAGACGGTGGAAATTGGCATTTGTGATGTACTTGTTGCTATGGAGACATTATTTTCTGTCCACTAACCTCATAATTTGCCACATTGCTTCTACTCGAGGAAGAACATTCTGTCTGTCCCACAACCTGTTTGGTTGAGGTAGGAAATGCTGGAACATCTGTAATACTGTTACACTTCGTAACTGGCCCTCTTCACGCGGCTCTCTAACGTCTAGTCTGACTTTTGTATTACCATTTTCGATAGCATCACCTTTTCCATAATATTCTCAATGTACCAATCGCATATCTCATCCACGTCGAACACTTCCGATCTTGTTGGTCAGTTGTGTTGGTCAACTCACTAACCACAGACAAATTATACTTGTCTGACAAGATTGTGGGCTTGGATCACGAAGTAATGACCAGCGAGTGGACATTGATTGCACAAGACTTCACCAACGTACACAATGATGTGTCCTCCTACAGTGTTACAGTCGTTTCCAGTAGACAGGCTCAGTGTATATAGCATACACTGATTCGATCTGAACGAACATTTCTTTGAAAGAACGGTGTCTCCTGGACAATGTTTGCTCACGCTGACATAACAAAATTGGATGAAGGACAAATAAGATAGATTTTGCTTTTGCAACGGTAGCCATGTATGAGTTACGATGGACTGGGTGTAAGAGTTAAGGTTTGATGAAGTTACATTGTAGGCTTCAACCAGGCCGACGACGGATATCCAAAGAATGGACAACCAAAAGTAAGCTACATATAACCCAGCTAAAAAACCCTAGAATTGGTTAAATAAAGAGGCTGTGCGACCTGTAAGGTTTTCTTTCAGCGTGTTGACTGAGCGCTCGATGGCTCTCTTTATTAGCACAAATGTATTTGAGTTAAATTATGACGAGTTAATTGTCGTGACTTGGAAATGCTATAACCTTTGTTTCTCAGCACGTGGTTTTGTAAGATCCGAACATCAGATAGACCATAATAATTATCAAGAAGTAAATTTGTGATATAGGTTTCTGTTTCAGGTACTTTAGATGTGATGTCGCCTGTCTCCATGACATGCCTCTGTACCATGCCAATACCATGTGTGTCATTTCCGCTTGGTCTCCATCCTCTGTTCAATGACATATCGTTAATACATCAGCACTACATATTCGCATGACGATGCTATGGTTGGTCTGGTTTTATTGACAATACACATATTGAATATCAGATACCACTGATGAGTAAATGACAACATATACACGATTCCAATTATTGAGTTCCCTCCGAGCAACAAACATGAAACACAACACAGACAGTCTCCATTATACCTACTTGTGTAGTGTTCTTTACGACTGTATACTGAATGGTCAGAAGGGCATATATTGTGATATTTACCCCCCATGTTTGTCGAGACATGAAGATATGTGTTGCACAATGTTCAAACACTTGCTTACAGGATATATTAGTGGAGATGTGTACAGCGTTTATGTGCCGGATATATAACAATGTAATGGCGTGAAACACTCAAACACTATTTCGACATGTTCAAAGGTTTTAATACATTTGGGGCAGTCGATATGATCAATCATTTTCTTTTTAAGTAGGGGGCTGGTAATAGCTCTTATTTCGTTTACTGAGTTAGAGCGCGTTCCAGTAAAGATCTGGTGAAGCCCGTTTGATCACAAAAATCATGGCATTAGCGATATATCGAAGGTGTAAAAGGCTCTGTACCAGTGAGATAAAACGACCATGTGAAGAGGTGTTGCATCACAACTCTGGCCCTTGTAAAACAAAAGGAGATGGTATGAACCACATTTTCGGGGTTTCATGCAGTTTCAACGTGTCGTCATGTGGGTTTTGGGTGACTAGGCATGAGGTCATGCCGTAGTGTTTACATGCAATAGTACAGTGGGAGAAGTGTGCAGACTCTGGGAACAGGTTCCACACATTGTACCAGGTGAACCCACGTATTCGTTGAGACGTGCCAAAGGTGTAACCACTCTACCTTCAGCAGATGAAGGACAGAGCCTTCTTTGAATATCGGTGGTGCTTTGCGTTGCTTGCAAATAAATCATATAGATGAGCCAAAAGAAATCAATAAAAGATACCTTCAGAATAAAAAAAATCCATAAAAGGAAGGAATGCACGTCAAGAGAGCTGTAGTAAACAGGCTACGTCCTTCAGCTCTCACGATGATGAAATAGTGTGTGTTCGTCTCTCCACTAATCACATTACATTCCAGTTATGGTTCAATTATTAAGGCATTCGTTCTCCAGAAATGTTCTTCCAAGACCCTACAGAGGACCATTCTGGTTATTTAAGAAACATACCACACGAAGGAAGACTTTAGCGAAACATCGAAGGTGTAAAAGGCTCTGTACCAGTGAGATAGAACGACCATGTGAAGAGGTGTTGCATCACAACTCTGGCCCTCGTAAAACAATGGAAGATGGTGGACAATGACACAAATGTAGGGACACAGTCAACATATCAATATATCATCCCAAGTGTAGCAGTGTTATATATATTCGTAAAACTCATAAGTTCAATCATAATTCATCATGATCATGATCATTATCAAATCAAACATCATATTTCATAAACATCATTATCTGTTCCATGTTGTCTCAGTCTTTGCCGTTGAATGCCGCCTCTATAACATCTTCACCTTTTCCTTCTGTTTCCTGGAGCCCTGTCAACAGGGATTTCCCTTAATTTCCTCTCTATTCTTAGCCAGGTAACCCATTCTTTGGGATTTTCCCTTTTCTATTTATAGGTCACATCAAAGACTTCCTTTGATGTGCTACCTACTTCCTTATTGGCTATTGTGCCCTCTGACCTCTTACTTCCTTTGGCCACCTGTTTTCCACCTCACTCCACTTGCTGTTGTTGAGCTGGAAACATATTTCCCTTCCTCAGGCATGGCCATTTTTCTATCTGTTTCCATCTGCCTCTATATTTCATAATTCTCTATCAAAAGGTGCAAAATGTCCTTCAAATAATAAAAGTATAATAACAAAAGTATTATTTAATTGATAATCATATTTATTGAGTTAAAAATATTAAATTATAAAATTGGTGTATATTTAAACATGGCTGATGCCATGTGCTCAAAGTTTATTCCATAGTGCAATATCTTTTACCTGGCCTCTGATATCTTAGATAATATATTTAGCATAACGTACGGTGATATTTAAAACTATTTAATATTTGTTAAAAATTATTTACTTGGTTAAAGATTTTATGACTCCACTTGCTGTTGTTGAGCTGGAAACATATTTCCCTTCCTCAGGTTGGCTCAACAACAGCCTCATCCAGCACTGCAATAAATCATATTATCATCATTATCATTGTCTGTCCTCTTGAGTCACAGCCCAGAGCCGAACCATACAAGCACGGCTACACAAGCATGGTTACTTGCACCTATACAAATCAGGTATCATCTGTCCAAAAAAGGACAGGCCGGTATACATGAGACCTAATCTGATCTCGTATCATCACATGGAGACAGATTAGGATACTAGGGGTCTAATGTGATCTGAAGTCACCACAGGTAACATGCATTTGAATGAGGGACCTTCTGGGGTTTTGTGATTCTGTCCTGGAGTCATCTCATAGGTTTCCTCGTGGAGAGCATAGCACTTCGACCGATAAATATTTCTGGCTTTACCTGAAATATCGTAAAACACTCACTCACTCTACCTGAAATGTAGTTGACGGTTTTATGTGTTTGTTATTTACCACAGGCAGCTTCAACACTGAAATAACTTTAGGTTGGTTTGGAGTGAGTGAGCAGGTAAGTAGTTGAGTGTTGTAAGCAATATTACAGCAAAGAGACTTTAGAAATACGTTTCATACATTGTACCAGTGAAACTCAGGTCTTTGTCCAGATGAACAAAAGTTTAAATAACCCCACCAACCCTCAGAAAGTGAGGGACTGAGCATTCTTTGCAAAATGATGCGACTTCACGTTACCTGCAAAATATCATTTCTATACGTAAAAGAAACCCATAAATGATAACTTCAGAATAAAAATCAATAAAAGGTAGGAATGCACGTCAAGAGAGCCGTAGCAATCCCTCTAGGACCTTCTCACGATGACGGGTTAAATAGTGTGTGTTCCTCCTTCCACTAATCACATTACATTCCAGCTATGGTTCAGTCACTGAGGCATTCGTTTTCCAGATATGTTCTTCCAAGACCCCACACAGTGCTAAATTAGTTATTTAAGAAACATACCACACGAAGCAGGTCGACATTTTTCGTTAAATGCACCATGAACCATATCTTGACTGTTACTCATCAGATGTGCTTTTGAACAATTTGATGATAAATACAAATGTGTTGCCGGCGTGCACTGAAACCAATTATGTACCTGACCGACATGGATCTTTTATACCGTGTCATGTGATTCATCAAACTCCGACTGTATTTATGATATTATGATTAATTTCTCTCACCGCCCCCTTCAGGAATTATTCCACATCACTGGTAAAACTATCAACACGAGCAAAATGTTTTGTCTTTAACTCCAAAACCCTGTCGTTATGAAAATAATCTGAATGGAATTCATTCAATCAAAACACATGAATAAATTCAGTTGGGTTTATTTCAAATGAATGAAACCATTGATATGATTAGCCAAAGTATGATTCAGTAGTCTGACAACTTATGGATGAAAAGGAAGTATTTTTGCGAAGTTGAAAAATAGAGAAGAATTATCCCTTCACGTAGAGCCTTTTTTGCCTTTTTTCACCTACTGATGTAAGGTGAGAAATCTGTTTTCTTCATTGACGTCGAGAATTGATACAGAATAGAACACTTGCGATTGTAACACGCTGTTTGAGGAATTTCGTGTTTTTAAGAGCACAAACACAAAAAGGTGATTTGTAAGGCATGTTCTATTGTCCAATGCATGTTCTATTTTACAGACTGATTAGGAATCCACGGACGTGTCGAGTGAGTCGTACTTCCCAGTCTCTTTCCATTCCCATAAAAGCCGACTATACTTGTCGTAAGAGAAGACTAACGGGGTCGGGTGGTCAGGTTCCCCACTGCGCAGATAGATGCCCATGCTGTTGATCACTGGACTGTCTGGTCTGGACTCATTTATTTGCAGTCCGCCTCTATGTAGCTAGAATATTGCTGAGTATGGCGTAAAACTGAACTCACTCACTCTTTCCAGTCGAATCTTATCTTAATTACTACTAAGGCAAACGTTTAGATGAGAGATCAAGTTACAAAAAAGTCACTTCTATGTCAGGTAAGGTAACTGACTGCAGCCAACACGTATCCTCTCGTCTATCCAGACATGCAGTAATGCATGTTGGCCCCCGTTCAATAATCCAGTTAGTTGTCTTCATGTAATTATGCATGTTCCACATCCCCGGCGAACTTGTACTGTGAACAGAACGTAGTGCATAATGTCGACTGAATTCAGAGTGTACTAAAGTGTATGAGTTTTTGAATATTGAGGGAGAGTATCATGACCATCTTTGAAATCTTGATAGGAGCTCGCACCGGAATTGTAGACAATTGTGGTATTAGGGACTCTCGCAGACTTGGAATTATCAAAAAGGAATACATGTGTCTCCCTGCCTCAGACAGTGCAACCCATGTTCCTACCCTTCTTTCAGTTTGTCTTCTTACTTTCTCAAAGTCGTCTGGTTTTCATCGCTGTCTGTCACTTGAGCCACGTTTCACATTACAGGATAGCGACAATGATGCCAGGATGTTCATGTACATCAAAGGAATTTCAACGTCAACACTGAAATAACTTAAACAGTTCGTCTTCCATCGGCAAGTAGGTTTAATGTTTGTAGTCCATTACGTTACACTCACAATCTACAGGTGGTTGATAAAATACATAGAACGATGTGTATGTTGTTGTACGGCACCAGGGTAGACATTCCAGCCATCACAGGGTCACCAACTGGTGACTCGTGCCATGAGTGAGGGAGTGAGGGAGAGAGACTGAATATGTTTTGCAAATTTGTTTGGATATGAGGTGCTTCACGTTGCCCCAAAGAAATAAATCATCAATGAGTGATATCTGCAGAATACACAATCCATAAAAGGTATGCACGTTTGAGGGCTGTATCAATATATTTTGCCTCGCTACGACTTTCAGTGTCTAAAGATGCCGACTAAGTTGTTATTCGTCTTTCGGCTAATAGAATCACAATACAGATATGGTTCAATTATGGAGACGTACGTATCCCACAAATGTTCCGTCAGAAGGATACAGTGGAAAGTATGCGTGCCTTTAGGTATTGAAAACAAATGTGGCTACCTGCAGGCATTCTTTTTGTTTCGTCACTTTCGAGCGGCTGTTTAAATACAACATGAACCTTGTTCTGACGGTTACTCATTTGGTGAGCCTTTGAAAGGAGGTCAAACGTACTGACGATAAATACAATGTGTTGCTGTCGTGCAGTGAAACCAATCATGAACCAGACTGAAATAGCGGTTCATACCGGCATAACATTCATCACACACAGACTGTACTTCCATGACATTATGATTAATTTCTATCACCACTCTTTCAAGGAATTATTTCATTATCATTGGCGAAAGGCCGATATCTAATTCAATTTCATAAAACCGTCATTATGAAAATAATCTAAATACAATTCGTTCAAGACGAACACACCCCAAGAAATGAGAACACTGATATGATTAGCCAAATCATAAATCAGTTTCTTGACAACCTATGGACTGAAAATCGAAGAATTTTCGCGAATGTTTTTTTCGGGGTTTAAGAACACGGATAAATTATCACATCATGTGAAGAGCATTATGTGATGGTGATTTCACACTAGGGTACCAAGACCTCTCATGACATTCATTTTAAAATTACCTTCGGGTGCAGCAAGGTTTGGAATAATGCTTTTTGTGAAGTTATTGATTTAGTTAGTTTTAAGTACATTTATCAAATTGCTGGCAATCCCGGTTTCCAATTTTTAATATTCCCAACAATTACCTTCATAAATTAGATGGCCAAATTATTCCGAAAGTTGGTTTGAGGGCTGCAATGTATTACTTAGAATGAGCACTGCAGGTATAGATTAGTTTGGATATGATAGGACCGATGACGTTCAGAGAGATGTCAGATATTCGTAATTGAGACCCCTTAAAGAATAAAACTTCTGTTCTGACTGAACAAAGTTTTCGGATCGAATGCACAATGTTCCAAGCAGAGGAATTCCTAAATAAATCCTCCTACACTAATTGCGCACAACGTTGGAAATCTCTTTATTATTTCAGAGTATCAGATTGATAGATGTCTGCCTGTACATTTAGTAGTTTATCATTTCTTCTAAATCGGTTAAGACATTTAGTATTTTAGTGTTATGTCGTCTGTGGAGTAATAATTGACTCCCTTTGATTTTTATTCACTTTGGGTAAAGTGTCTTAGCTTGTCCTAACTCGTAGTTTATGAAGTTTTGTGATCTGTCTTTCATCGCCATGGTCAGGTGAAAGATAGGAGATGTGCTTCGTGGATCTATCTTTCTTCCAGACACTTAGTTCACGCTATTTGCTTGCTGAATTCATTTCTCAGGCCAATTCCTGTTCTGTTTTGCATGCTGTGTCGTGTTTGGAACACGTGGCCTTCACATTTCCAGTTTTAGACCTTTTCAAAGATCAACTTAGGAGATGAATGTTGAGCGAGAGTCATATGACGCTCTGTGAAATCTAAGTAAGAAGAGCATGTGTGATTAAAGCCCGAAAGATGAGAAATATCGACTTTAAATGCTGGTGATGCTGACATATTATACAACCAAAAAAGTTCACTGTTGAATTTCAACACTCTCGGTAGATCAGGTAGTCCGTATATATTGTGGTACCATCATCTTGTGTATGTTACCAACCTATCAAAAAACAAGTTAAACACATGAAAATATGATTTGAGAAAGAAGATCAAAAATGTTATCAAGGCGTCACTAAGTGGAAAAGAATCACCGAAACCTCAAAACACAGCAATGATAGAGATGGTGTACAGAGGTAAACAATCCATGTCAGTCTCAAACTGGGAGTTTGGTAATGAATTAGTCACGAGAAGATGCATAAACACTGGCTATTTTCTGGATCCTCTCACAAACATGTGCCTTCCAAAGAAAACAGTTTCTGTGTAAAGAACATTTGGAATAACAGAGATATGCTAATAGTCGCTTGTATTGAGTTGTTGAATGGCAGGACACACAAAAAATATCTGTGATGAAAGTTTATATTGTCACCTCCTTACAAAAGACGCAATTCATATTATTAGATTTATTTTATTGTCCTCAAACCTGCAGTATTGGTTTTTACATGTGGAGCAAAGGGCGTCTCTGACGATTCCAAGTTAGAGAATACTGCATATGATTGTTTCCTATTTCCAACTGTTTGGCATTAAAAATGAGGTTATTTGGGTCCAATCAATTATTCTGCCTGTCAAAAATAGAAGTAAAAATGGAAATGGAAGCGAACACGCTGCCTACTTTCTCCACTTTACTAATATCCATCAATCAATGACACTGTGCTTTTTTGTGGGTGGGTGGGGTTTAGGGGTGCATGTGAGGTTTGAGTATGTTTATGAAAGATCTGCACGCAACAATTGATGTAAAATGTTTATATACCTGTTTATAGACATCGTGCATTGAACACAAGATGCGATGATCACCTTCCGCGTTTTGTCAACACTTTACTCGTGTTGGTGGTTTTACAGTGGGAAACGTCTAAGACCTGCCTCACTCCTTCCTTCAACGCGATGCTCCAGTAACGTATTTAATTCACTGATAACTTTATAACTTACAAAAGAGCCTCACACCGACAGGGTGCTTCAACAGTCATCACAACGAAGATATATCGACAATACAGAAATCCCTGAGATCAATAGATACATACAGACACCGGTTATTACTTCGTACATAAGGACCTTGACCTGTCATATTCCTCTAAATCATCTGTGCTACCTGCCCCACCGATTTATAACATTCAAAATTGATGTTAGATATACACATGGATATAGTTGGTAGAGGGTGGTGTGATGTAGTTGTTGCACAGTGAAGACAGTGTAGCAGCTTGGTCGCGTGGAACATGTTCACTTAAGTGTAACACAGATTAAACCACTTTATACCTTGACGTCCACTCACCGATGACAATGGGAAACAATACAAAACTTCAGACCGCGACCATCCATAAATCAAATTCTTCTGGAAGACGTGGAGATTAGGGAATGGATGAGGCTCAGACTCTTAGGGGAGGAACCTATCTTTCTGGAGCGACGTCATGTTGCTAGAGGGTGGAAATTGGCATTTGTGATGTACTTGTTGCTATGGAGACATTATTTTCTGTCCACTAACCTCATAATTTGCCACATTGCTTCTACTCGAGGAAGAACATTCTGTCTGTCCCACAACCTGTTTGGTTGAGGTAGGAAATGCTGTAACATCTGTAATACTGTT
The DNA here is from genome assembly GCF_037392515.1 of Haliotis asinina. Lineage (NCBI taxonomy): Eukaryota > Metazoa > Mollusca > Gastropoda > Lepetellida > Haliotidae > Haliotis > Haliotis asinina. The sequence continues at coordinate 19,704,456 of NC_090287.1, read as the reverse complement.
ACACTTCGTAACTGGCCCTCTCCACGCGTCTCTCTAACGTCTAGTCTGACTTTTGTATTACCATTTTCGATAGCATCACCTTTTCCATAATATTCTCACTGTACCAGTCACATATCTCCTCCACGTCGAACACTTCCGATCTTGTTGGTCAGTTGTGTTGGTCAACTCACTAACCACAGACAAATTATACTTGTCTGACAAGATTGTGGGCTTGGATCACGAAGTAATGACCAGCGAGTGCACAAGACTTCACCAACGTACACAACGATGTGTCTTTCTTCAGTGTTACAGTCGTTTCCAGTAGAGAGGCTCAGTGTATATAGCATTCACTCATTCGATCTGAACGAACATTTCCTTGAAAGAACGGTGTCTCCTGGACAATGTTTGCTCACGTTGACATAACCAAATTGGATGAAGGACAAAGTAAGATAGATTTTGCTTACGCAGCGGTAGCCATGTATGAGTTACGATGGACTGGGTGTAAGAGTTAATGTTTGATGAAGTTACATTGTAGGCTTCAACCAGGCCGACTACGGATATCCAAAGAATGGACAACCAAAAGTAAGCTACATATAACCCAGCAAAAAGAACCTAGCCTTGGTTGAATAAGGTGGCTGTGCGACCTGTCAGGTTTTCTTTCTGATAAATGAAGTGATAAAATAGCAAGATACTATATATCTTTATTTGGGGATTAAGCAGCGTGTTGACTGAGCGCTCGATGGCTCTCTTTATTAGCACAAATGTATTTGAGTTAAATTATGACGAGTTAATTGTCGTGACTTGGAAATGCTATAACCTTTGTTTCTCAGCACGTGGTTTTGTAAGATCCGAACATCAGATAGACCATAATAATTATCAAGAAGTAAATTTGTGATACAGGTTTCTGTTTCAGGTACTTTAGATGTGATGTCGCCTGTCTCCATGACATGCCTCTGTACCATGCCAACACCATGTATGTCATCTCCGCTTGGTCTCCATCCTCTGTACAATGACATATCGTTAATACATCAGCACTACATATTCGCATGATGGTTGTTCTGGTTTTATTAACAATACACATATTGAATATCAGATACCACTGATGAGTAAACGACAACATATACACGATTCCAATTATTGAGTTCCCTCCGAGCAACAAACATGAAACACAACACAGACAGTCTCCATTATACCTACTTGTGTAGTGTTCTTTACGACTGTATACTGAATGGTCAGAAGGGCATATATTGTGATATTTAACACCCATGTTTGTCGAGACATGAAGATATGTGTTGCACAATGTTCAAACACTTGCTTACATGATATATTAGTGGAGATGTGTACAGCGTTTATGTGCCGGATACATATTAATGTAATGGCGTGAAACACTCAAACACTATTTCGACATGTTCAAAGGTTTTAATGCATTTTGATCAATCATTTTCTTTTTAAGTAGGAGGCTGGTAATAGCTCTTATTTCGTTTACTGAGTTGGAGCGCGTTCCAGTAAAGATCTGGTGAAGCCCGTTTGATCACAAAAATCATGGCATTAGCGATATATCGAAGGTGTAAAAGGCTCTGTACCAGTGAGATAAAACGACCATGTGAAGAGGTGTTGCATCACAACTCTGGCCCTCGTAAAACAAAGGGAGATGGTATGAACAACATTTCCGGGGTTTCATGCAGTTTCAACGTGTCGTCATGTGGGTTTTGGGTGACTAGGCATGAGGTCATGCTGTAGTGTTTACAAGCAATAGTACAGTAGGAGAAGTGTGCAGACTTCGGGAACAGGTTCCACACATTGTACCAGGTGAACCCACGTATTCGTTGAGACGTGCCAAAGGTGTAACCACTCCACCTTCAGCAGATGAAGGACAGAGCATTCTTTGAATATTGGTGGTGCTTTGCGTTGCTTGCAAATAAATCATATAGATGAGCCAAAAGAAATCAATAAAAGATACCTTCAGAATAAAAAAAATTCATAAAAGGAAGGAATGCACGTCAAGAGAGCTGTAGTAAACAGACTACGTCCTTCAGCTCTCACGATGACGAAATAGTGTGTGTTCGTCTCTCCACTAATCACATTACATTCCAGCTATGGTTCAATTATTAAGGTATTCGTTCTCCAGATATGTTCTTCCAAGACCCCACACAGGACCATTTTAGTTATTTAAGAAACATACCACACGAAGCAAGTCGACATTTTCCTTTCAATGTATTATGAACCATACCTTGACCGTTACTCATTTCATGTGGTGGAACAATTTGATGATTAATACAAATATGTTGCCGGCGTGCAGTGATCGTTTATACCGTGTCGTGAGATTCATCAAACACAAATTGTATTTATGATATTATGATTAATTTCTTTCACAGTTCCCTTCTCAAATTATTCCATATCACTCGTAAAGCTATCAACACGAGTAAAATGTTTTGTCTTTAATTCTAAAACCCTGTCATTTTGAAAATAATCTGAATGGAATTCATTCAATCAAAACAAATGAATGAAACCATTGATATGAGACAAAGAATGATTCAGTAGTCCGACAACTTATGGATGAAAAGGAAGTATTTTTGCGAATATTTATCAGAAGTTTAATAACAGGGAAGAATTATCCCATCATGTAATGCCTTTTGTATAGTGAGTTCAGACTAAAGCAAGCATCGAAACCTCTCCTACCATACGCTGCAAAAGGATCCTCGAGTACCAATTTTTTAGGGTTTTTTTTATGTTTTTTTATTTACTCAATTCACAGTACATTTATCAAATTTCTGGCAATCCCGATTTCCCAACCATCACCTTCGTAAAGCAGATGGGGAATTTATTTGGAAATTAGTATTAAGGCTGCAATTTATTACCTAGCAAGACCACTGCAGACATAAATTAGTTTGGATGTGATAAGACCTGTGACGTCCAGAGAGATCACAGATGTAATTTCAAGCTCGTAATTCAGACACCTCAATTTATGAAGCATCCGCTTTAACTGGACTACAGTTTTCGGTTCAAATGCACATTATTTTTCCAACGGAATGCCGCACTAGATCCACCAATACTGGCCTGATGCATTTTGGCTCACAAAGTCGGAAATCTCTTTCAGAGGATCCGAAAAATATTTACCTAGCTCTCCTAGATGTCATTGAATAACCATTGACGTTAGGTATCTCAGCACTAGCTCGCCTCAGAATCAATAAATGTACCTGGCACTGTTTATTTTATTCATTTTGGGTAACTTTCACACTATTGAAATATTACAACCTTCCAAACTCGTGGTTGAGAACAAGGGTCGTAGTCTTTCTTTCATCATCGTGGACACACCTACTGATGTAAGGCGAGAAATCTGTTTGCCTCATTGACATCGAAATTTTTTTCAGACTTGATGTATAATAACAATGTCAACACTAGCGATAGTAAAACTCTTTCTGATCACAAAACACAAAAAGATGATTTGTAAGGCATGTTCTATTGTCCAGTACCAATACTGTTTTACAGGCTGATTAGGAATTCATGGACACGTCCAGTGGGCCGTATTTCCCAGTGTCTTTCCAATCCAATCTTATCTTAATTATTGCTAAGACAAAGGTTTAGATGACAGATCATGTTACAACAGGTGTCAGTGTTATGTCAAGTAAGGCAGTAAGTTAGATATCCGCCTGTAGCCCACATGCATCCTCTCGACTATCCAGACATGTAGTAACGCATGTTGGTCTTAACAATCCATCTTGCTGTCCCATGTTATACTTATGTATTTTCCATATCCCCAGAGAACCTGTAGTATAGACCGAGCTGATTGTACAATAACGAATCTATTCAAAACATGTATTTATGAATCAAATATCTAAAATCAGACACTTTCAACACTCTTGAATATTGAGCAAGAGAAATATGACGATGTTTGAAATCTTGATAGCAGCATGCACGTGTGAGCCGGAAATAGAGACACACGAGACTGGTGCTGCTGAAACTGTACTCAGCATTAAGTTAAAGTTGACCATTAGATTTCAATTTGAAGTTATGGTTATGGTCGATGTTGTGATGCACAGGACTTAATCAGAACAGGATGAAACCCAGTTCATTCGCTGGTTTATAGATATTACGTCCGTTCTCTAGTGACGTGTCAGCAGTTGTAAATGGCAGCAGTGGCTATACGTTCCTAATGCTATCAAGTTACTTAGTGAGACTGAATGCATTCTTAACATCTTTGTATGATAATCAGAAATCCAACTGCTAGTGTGTGTGTATTTATCACTAGCTATAGCGATGTCTGTAATACCATGAAGGTTTGGAAATGTAGGTGTATCCTTCTCAAATTGTGACGTTCTCCAACAGACGATGAGCACAACCACATTCTCGGTCGTGCATGTACCGGTTTTTCAAACGTATTTGTTACTTCCAAATGATGATGAAGATGCACAAAGTGCGAAATCCAAACCAACTTCAAACTAGCAGCTCCAGTTTGAATTATTCATGAGAAGAAGCATAAACACTGACTATTTTCTCCATCCTCTGACAAACATGTGCTTTACAAAGGTAACACTTTCTGTGTAAAGAACATTTACAATAACAGAGATATGCTAATAGTCGCTTGTATTGAGTTGTTGAAATGCAAAACACATAATCAAACCTTTGTGATGAAAATTTATATTGTCAGCTCGTTACAAAACACGGAATTCCTATTATTGGATTTATTTTATTGTTCTCAAAGAGGCAGCACTGACCTTCTCACGTGGAGCCAAGAGGCTTCTCTGCATCTTCCAAATTAGGGAATAAGCATTTGATTGTTTCATTCCAACATGATTATTCGGATTAGAAAATTTGGTGTGCTTGTAAACAATTATCACTGATGGAAATTATCGAGTACTGCAACGTCTGCCACGGCATGATGGAGTGGGAGACATAACCGCCATTATCATCTCACACCAGCTTTTCATGAGTATAAATACTACAGGTAACTGTAGTTGATGTTGATGAGTTTTCAGTGTGCATAACGATATGAGCCTTCCTATCACCTTAACTAACACTGAAATACTTTAGGCGGGTTAAAATAGATTAATATATCATGTCAACTAAATCTTATCGGAAAGGTGTCCTAATTTCACTACACGGTTCGAACTGTTCTGCTGTATAAGGTACAATGGTACACTAGCGAATGGTCTCAAGTGTACCAAGTGTACACTAATACTGCAGACTTGAGTATAGATTCAGCTGCACTGAAATTAAAGAACGCTATGGAATAGGATCTCGGCATACTCCAAGAAACGATTCTTGGTAATGCGATTTTTGCACCATTGTCTCCTCGAATGGTGGAATGGGTTTGGGGTTTTGAGGATCTTCTTTTGAGGTTCGGTTGTCATTTGGTAAATATTTCGCAAATGCGAATTCGTTCAAACACCAAATCATTTTGCCACATATCGTTTCTTTCTCTAATATTAATCCCACTCCCTGTTACAACACCGTAGAACGTTCACACAATTTCACAACACCAATGCATCCTAAACTTCCATGAGACCGGTAGATACCCAAACCGTCTCAGACTCCAACCATTAGTTCGGGTCTACTCACAACGACCTTGACCTACTAGATTCTAGTCGATCAATGTCATGAGGTCATCTGTGGTACCAAACCCATAGATTGTATACAGGTAATATGAGATAAAGAAATGAAAACAGATGGTAGAGGGTGGAGCATTTGAAGTGATTTAGTTTTCGTCAATACATAGCTATATTGCACACTAATGTAACTGGCGCATGGTGATAGCTGTATAATAAAGACAAAACTACACTGCAACTTTGTCCCGAAATAACAGAACTGTGATTGGTGCAGTTAAGAAAAGTTGATAAAGTTAATAACAACCACCACATTTTCGCTAAACTCTGCAACTTAAGGATAATTGTATATTTTGTTAAAACGGACAATTTTCAGACACTGCGGCTATTTTGAAACTGTTGGAAACAAACCAAAACTGCCGACCGCGACCATTTGTAAATCAGATTTCTGACGTGCAGATTAGAGAATGGAGGACGTTAAGACTTTGGGGGAGGGGACCTACCTTTCTTTTTCAGGTTACCAGACGGTGAAAATAGGCGTTTGTCATGTATTTGTTACTATGGTAACTTCATTTTCTGTCCACTAACCTCATAATCTGCCACATTGCCACTGATTGAGGAAGAACATTCTGTCTGTCCCACAACCTGTGTGGTTGAGGTAGGAAATGCTCTTTAATGCAAACACTATGCAATTGGCCCTCTTCACGCGTCTCTCTAACGAATGCTCTGACTTGTGTAGGACTATGACCAATAGCATGACCTTTTCCATAACAACCGCTGTCTCGCACTGTACAAATTACAGAGTTTATCCACGCTCGGCCTTGTTGGTCAGTCGTGTTGGTCAACTCGCTAACCACCGACATATTCAACTTGTCTGACAAGATAGTGGGCTCTGATCACGATGCAATGACCAGAGGGTGGGCAATGGTCGTGCAGGACTTCACCAATGTACACCATGCAGGCGTCTTCTTTTCCAGAAGAGAAACACAGGGTATTCAATAGATATTGACGCGATCTAACCAACAGTCTAAAAGGACGCCGTCTTTAGGTTCACGTGTTTCAGGTGAAGGAGTTTGAATGTTTACATGTGTTAACTGATGAAGGATAGAATTCTAAGGGATGGGATAGATTTTGTTCAGAGCGTTTCTGTTATTCCAAATAAAGTCAGCGGATCCTGGTTGGGTTAAGGAACGCAACTCACAGCAACAGTATAGAATAGGATGGCAATCTCTACAACCTGATGAGCAGTAATTAGTTTGTATCTACCCCCGCACGAACCAGGTGGCTATACATTAAATTTCGATCTAGTTACAATGGAAAATCAAGCGCCGATAAACTAGCATGATGTGCTATAATCTCCACTCGCGAGTAGGGACCGTTCCCCCACCTGAACCCACACAGACATAAATTGTCTGAACGCTCTATGACTACCTGTAATGGTATTTGTTTTTAAACCCGGTGAACAGGGACTATTTTGTGGCTTTAGAATGCTCTGGGTTTCATCCATTTAGAAGATGAACAAGTCCTGGACATTGTGTTTAATAGAGCGAAAGCAAGTGTCAGCTTCCATTAACTTCACAGCATCCATACAACACGCCCAACATCCATGAATCAAGATGATTGGAGGTGTTCTCCAGTGGTATAAATGCTAGTCTACAGGGAAAGTGATCACGTCTTACACTATGTAAAGAAAAGTCATGTGTTTGAGGACCACGGTCCTATGTGTACAGAAAGGGAAGCATTGAGCCGGAAAATAACCCGGGACCCAACATATACGACACAGGTTTGGCTTAGTTCTAGTGACGAGTGTCAACTTCCTATACTAGGAAAGCCATAAACTATGCCACGATTCCGATATTTCTACTGAGGTGAATCCTACAACTGTACACAGTGCTGGCAGGCCTAAAAACACAACCCAGTGAAAGCGTTATTTCGTCCGTACGAAGAACCTTTGTGATGCGCCTGCTTTCGTACTGTAAGCATATTTCCAAAACTGTTTAAAACTCAACTCACTTACACAGTAGGTTTCCTTTCTGACACCGGCGACTGCGTCGTTAGCTCCACGCCATCTGTTTTATGAAACTCTTCAAGAAACCATTGTGCTATTCCGTCATCACCAAACCTTTCCTTGACCAGAGACCACTGGTTACATTATTCGCATGACGATCCTGTGGTATCATTAATGTTGCAAGTGTTTACTCAAAGACCCATTTGAGTAAATTGCAACTACGTACGATCCCAATTAAAGACCTCCCCACGGGCAACAAACATGAAACACAACACAGACAGTCTTTATTATACCTATTTGTGTAGTGTTCTTTACAAGACCGTATACTCCGGAATGGTCAGCGGGGCATATATTGTGATATTTACCATCCATGTTTGTCCAGACAGGTAAACATGTGTTGAACAGTGGTCACACACAAACAGGATATCTTAGTGGAGGTGTGTATTACGATTATGTTTTGTATAGTACTGTGATGATTAGAAACACACAAGCACTATTTCGACCTGTTCAGTGGTTTTAGTTCGGTTGGGATCGGTATGGTCAAATAGTTGCTTTTTACGTAAGAGGCTGGCAATAGCACTGATTTCGTTAGTGCGTGAGAGCACGCCACTCCAAAGATCTGGTGAAGCCCATGTGTAAGAAAGTGGACTTCAAAACCACGGCTTTAACAAAACATCGCTAAAAAAGCTTTGAAAGAAATCCCTTTGAGAAATATTTGTTGTACCGATCAACGGCGGAAGTCCCATCTTAGTGAGTTCTCTTCATAGTAGGGACAGTCAATATTCATCTGAAGCATGAACACAGGCAGCTTTTCTGATCTGGAATCATCATCTTAGTGAATTCTGTTTTCCTGTTTTTTTACCAAGGAAATGAAACGAGCTTATGAATGAGTGTTGCATCACGAAACAGTCAACATTGCTCCTGCAGGATCTTGTGAAACAATGGGTGATGGTATGGACAACATTCACGGGGACAATGACATGCAAGTGACATGCTCGATCCTAGTTACTTCCTCATGGGGACATTCTCGATAGTTCCCAAGCATGGGCTCTGGCAACGTTTTTGACCTGGAATCATCGTACACACAATCATGTGTATGAATGACCTAACCTGATCAGAATCATCACATTGAGATACATGTGGTCCCAGGGGCATAATATCATCTGAAGTCACTACAGGGAACACACATATGAAGAAAGGACATCTGTGCTCTAGAATCACCGAGGGACACATCTGTAGTAAGGATCTTTTTCCACCTGGAATCATTAAACAGGAATCACATGTGGGCTCTAGCTATAGGGGACCTTTCTGACTTGGAATCATCACAGGGGATCATATGTGGCATTAGGGACATCGTCACAGGGGGAAGCATTCGTTGCTAGGGAACGATTCCGTCCTGGAATCATCCGACAGCGTTTGTCGGGGGAGAGCATAACACTTCGACTGAGAAATATTACTTTCTATACCAAATGGACTTAACAGTTTTGAGTGTGGCGTCTTATGTACCATGGGCAGTTATCTTCATGTGGGTTTTGGGGACTCGGCATGACGTCATGCTGTAGTGCTTACAAGCCATGTTACAGTGGGAAGACTTCGGAAATTGTTCCGGAAATTGCTCCACACATTGTACCATGTGAACCCAGTTCTTCTTTGAGACGAGCCAAAGGTGTAACCACTCCACCTTCAGTAGGTAAAGGACAGAACATTCTTTGAAAATTGGTTGTGCTTCACTTTGCATGCAAACAAATTACACAGATGGGTTAATAGAGACCAATGAAAAATAACTGCAGAACAAAGAATTCACGAAAAGGAGGGCATGCACAACAAGACAGCTGTAGCAATCTCTCTACGACCTTCAGCTTTAAAGATGACTAAATAGTGACTCTTCGTCCCTCCACTAATTACATTACATTCCAGCCATGGTTCAATTATTGAGACATACCTTCCCGAGAAATGTTCTTCTAAGGCCCTACGCAGAAAGAAAACATGCCTACCTTTCGTCATTCAAGAAATATACCACATACGTTTATTAAAATGCATCATAAACAAGATGTGACTTTGAACAATTTGATGATAAATACAAATGTATTGCTGACGTGCAGCGAAACCAACTATGTACCAGATTGAAATGGCTCGTTCCTACCGAGTCAATAACGACATGACATTAATCACTATCAGGCTACATTTTATGATATTATGATTAATTTCTTCAGGAAGTATTTCATATCCGTGGTAAGACTATCAACACCAGCAGGAATGTATTATTCAATTCTATTATGAAAATAATCTAAATGCAATTCATTCAATCAAAACACATGAATAAATTAAGCAACGTGAATTTCAAATGAATGAAAACATTGACATGATTAGGCAAAGTTCGATTCAGTAGTCTGACAACTTATGGATGGAAAAGGAATTGTTATATTTATCAGGAGTTTAATAATAGGGATGAATTATCCCATCATGTAATAGTTTGGGATAGTGGGTTCACACTAGAGGGCACCTCTCCTACCATATGCTGTAAAATGATCCTCGAGTGCAAAGGGTTTTTGGACGATTTTTTCACCTTCATATATGAGATGGTGAAATTATTTGGAAAATTACCCTGGGGCTCCAATTTGTTACTTAGCATGACCACTGTAGGTATAAATATGATAAGACTAGTGACGCACAGAGAGACCACACGTGTATAGGTGAGAAATCTGTCTGCTTCATTGACATCGATACTTCGTGAAGATTTTAATGTTTTGTAGACATGACGAATTTCTCATTTTAAGTGCACAAACACGAAAGAAGACCTGTCAGTCAGTGCTGCTGAAACGTTATTAAGTTGTCTAATAGATTTCAAGTTGAAGTCATTACACTTATCATAAACTCTTGAAATAATTTTGTCACTGAAACATTTTCCATAGATTTGATTATGAAAGACATGAGGCGGCCTCGATGATATTCAGTTCGGGTAGTCCGTGTGTATTGTGGTTCCATTATCTGGAAAGGTTAAAACAGTCAAGTTCTGGTGCCCAATAAATGGTCTGCTTTACGTGCTGATAAAAATCCGGGGATCTGTCGAGCAAGTCACACTCCCCCGTCTCTTTTAATCCAATCTTATCTTAATTACTACTAGGGCAAAATCTTAGATCACAGATCCTGTTGCAACAAAAGTCAGTCTTATGTCAGGTAAGGCAGTAAGATAGATAACTGCCTGTAGCCCACACGTATCCTACAGAGACGTGTAGTAATGCATGTTGGTGTCAGCTCAATAATCCATCTTGTTGCTTCCATGTAATACTTACGTAGTTTCCATATCCCCAGAGAACCTGCACTAAAACAGAGCTGATACTACAATTCTGACTCTATTGTGAACATGAATCAAATAACCTCCACATGTTTAAAACCAGGCATTTTCAACACTCTTGATTGTTGCGCGAGAGTAAAATAACGATCTTTGAAACCGTGATAGAAGCATGCGCATCTGAGCCGAAAATATAGACACAGGAGACTTCAGACATTAAGTTAAAGTTGACCATTAAATTGAAGTCATTAGTCTTATCACAAAGTCCTGAGATAGTTATTTTATCACCGAAACATTTTGCATAGATTTAATTATGAAACACAAGGAGCGTTCTCAATGGTTTTCAGTTGAGATGTGTATTGTGGCTCCATTATCTTGGAAAGGTTAAAACCTATGAAATTAGATATGATAAAAAACATACCAATTTTATAAAAAGACGAGGAGAGGCACTGGAACCCTGCAAAGAAAACATCCAAAACACAGTAATGATTCCTGATAAATATACAGAACCGCCCGTTAACCATTAATGTCGATAGCATTAAAATTTATTATCACCATCAAACATAGGTGTATATTTAGTTTGCTCGTTTGTTGTGATAGCGGCTTCATCTGAGTCTGTGGATGACATTTCTCCAAGAAGAATGTTTACAACCTCTTCCTTCATATAATATCCACATACAATACACAATTCACGACACACTGGTATATACATCACCACCGGATAAAAATTTCTTTCTATAACATTTCTTGCTTGTGGTCTGCGGCTCATGGAATTCGTTTCTTCAAAGTAGTATCAGCTCTTCCTTCATATATTAATAGCCTAAAACAAATTTGCATCACAATCATATGCTCGTGCTAACAAACGGTATTGAAAAAGAATACTCTTGACTATCCTCAGGGGGAAATTCCTTTTGCTTTCAGGAAAAATAGCTGGGAAATATTTATAGATAGATCACTGAAGTTCACGCAAAGGGTAAGCCCTCCCGGTAGCACCTGCCATTCACAAAATTCGTACACGGATGGAAGCAGTTTTTGATCTGTTCATTTTCTCACAGATGCAAGTTTTATGGGAGTGTTTCATAAATATAAAATGCAGTTGGAATCGAACAATGCGGATGGTTTTGCAATAATGTCAAGATTTGTCTGATTATACTTTTGTCTTCACCTGGAAGATCATATAGTGTCAGATGTATCGGTATGATGTTAGATATTTATCAAAATTAGATGACTGTCTTATGTTATCACCCTAAAATATGGAACGTCAGGATATTTGAAAATATAGAGATGTTGCTAATTTGGGCAAATTTTTGAATTTCAAGTGCAGAGTTATGGTCGATGTTGTGATGCACAGGACTTAATCAGAACAGGGTGAAACCCAGTTCATTCGCTGGTTTATAGATATTATGTCCGTTCTCTACTGACGTGTCAGCACTTGTAAATGGCAGCAATGGCTATACGTTCCTAATGCTATCACGTTACTTAGTGAGACTGAATGCATTCTTAACATCATTGTATGATAATCAGAAATCCAACTGCTAGTGTGTGTGCATTTATCACTATCGCATGCTGTTGTTAATGTTAATCCGCTGTTTGTCCCAACATACCATGTATATAAGCTTCTCACTATTTGGTTGTTTTCACATTTAGCTTGAAAACGATGTAAGATTCCACATCGACACGTCGCTCAAAGTAATAAGCAAGAAGTTGTAATCCATAATTTAAATCAGTCGTCGTGCATGTAACGGATTTTCAGACGTATTTGTTAGTACCAAATGATGATGAAGATGCACAAACATGCGAAATCCAAACCAACTTCAAACTAGCAGCTCCAGTTTGAATTATTCATGAGAAGAAGCATAAACACTGGCTATTTTCTGGGTCCTCCCACAAAATGTGCTTTACAAAGGAAACAGTTTCTGTGTAAAGAACATTTAACAATAACAGAGATATGCTAATAGTCGCTTGTATTGGGATGTTGAAATGCAGAACACACAATCAAATATGTGTGATGAAAATTTATATTGTCAGCTCGTTACAAAACACGGAATTCCTATTATTGGATTTATTTTATTGTCCTCAAACCTGCAATATTGACCTTCTCACGTGGAGCCAAGGGGCGTCTCTGACTATTACAAGTTAGAGAATATGCATGTGACGCTTTCATTCCAGCCTGATTACTTGGGTCTGATTAGACACTTTTGGTATTCGTGTCAAAATTATCACTGATGGAAATTATCGAGTACTGCAACGTCTGCCACGGCATGATGGAGTGGGAGACATCACCGCCATTATTATCTCATACCAGCATTTCATGAGTATAAATACTGCAGATAACTGGAGATGTTTCAAATTATCTTGAGTTGATGAGTTTTCAGTGTGCATAAGGATATGGGCCTTCTTCCCATGTAACGGTACACTGAATCCCTTTAAGCTAGTAATGAATGAATCATATATAACGTCCACTAAACCTTTATCAAATAAGTGGCCTGATTTCACCACTCCACTTGAGCGACTCCATGGTATAAGATACATGATGTAAGGTACAATGGTACAATACCGCATGATGTCAGAAAGACATCATCCATGTCATTCAACTGCAATGACTTTTAAAAAACACTATGGATTACGACTTAGGTACACTTCAGCAAAGTATTCTGGGTCCTGAGACTTTTGCACATTTGTCTGCTCGAAAGGTTGAAAGGGTTTTGAGAATCTTCTTTTGAGCTTTTCCATTGTCCTTTGGTAAATATTTCACAAGTACAAAGTCATTCAAACACCAAATCATGTTTGTCATAGCTCGTTTTTTGCTCTTAATATCGTTTCAGTTCCCTGATAGCGTTGTAAAAACGCCGTAGAACATATCATAGAAACCGTAGAAAATATCACAACACCGATATATTCTAAACATAAAATCCATGACACCGGTAGATACCAAACCGTCTTAGACACCATTTATTACTTGGGCTTCACCCACAAAGACCCTGACCTGCCAGATTCTACAAGATCAATGTCATGATGTTATCCATGGTACCAAACCTGTAGATTTTATGCAAGCAACTTTAGATAATCGAATGAAAACAGTTGGCAGAGGGTGGAGCATTTGAAGTGATTTAGTTGCTGTCAGTACAAAGCCATGCCGCATAGTGAAGTAAGAGGACCACGGTGATAGCTATACAATAAAGACAAGACTATACGGAACCATGTATATTTTGCTAAAACGGACATTTTTGAGACACCGTGGCCAATATGAAGCTGTTAGAAACAAACCAAAACTTGAGACGGCGACCATCCGTAAATCAGAATTCTGACGTGCAAATGAGGGAATAGAGGACGTTAAGACTGTCGGGGAGGGGACCTACCTTTCTTGACTAACTTCAGGTTGCCAGACGGTGAAAACTGGCGTTGGGGATGTATTTGTTGCTATGGAAACTTCATTTTCTGTCTACTAACCTCATTATTTCCCACATTGCCACTGATCGAGGAAGAATATTCTGTCTGTCCCACAACCTGTTTGGTTGAGGTAGGAAATGCAGGAAGATCTTTAATGCAATCACTGTGTAACTGGCCCTCTTCAGCCTGTCTTTAACGTCTGCTCTGACTTGTGTAGGACTATTACCAGTAGCGTCAACTTTTCCATAACAATCTTTGCCAATTACATAGCTCAACCACGCCGGACCTTGTTGGTCAGTCATGTTGGTCAACTCACTAACCACCGACATATTAAACTTGTCTGACAAGATAGTGAGCTTGATAACGGAGTAATGACAAGAGAGAGTGGACAATGGCTGTGCTAGACTTCACCACCAGGCGTATTTCTTTAATGTATCCAGGAGAGAGGTACAGCGCATTCAACAGATACTGATTCGATCTAACTGACAATTCCTTGAGAAGGACGCTGTCTTCAGGCTTACACCTAAAATGTGTTAACTGGTGAAGGTCAGAGTTTTGAAAGAGCGTGTGATGGATTTTGTTTTACGTTGTGGATAGTCGGGGTGTGAGCATTGAGATTTGGTGTGGTTACATAGCTGGTTTAAAGAAAGTCATCGACCGATTTCCAAAGGCTGCGAGACCACACGTACCATGACCTATATACTCCACAGTGGAATAACGTACCAGGGAAAGACTCAGGTGGCTGTAATACCAGTGAGGTCTAGTTTGTGATCATCAGCTGACACTCTATTTCCTTTTGTGGAGATTACGCAGCGTTTCTACTGTGCGATGGGTATCTTTAAGGTATAGCAGTCTCGCACCATTGCAAGTGAGTGATTTACTTCAGCTGCCTTTTTTGAGGAGTTACATTCAGCTTTGATTAGAACCTTGCTATGACTTGTTTTCACATATAAATCTCAGTTTGGTTGTGAATTCAAATATATATGCCGAAATAATTCTCAAGAACGTAAATAACCCTTGTCTTAATGAGACGTTTGATAAAGACATGTTTTGGTAATACAACGACCTGTCATCGAAATGGAGAAATCTCCGGTGAATTCGGTTGATTCCTTTATTTCAAGCAGTGTCAGTATATAGTGACAGGGTTACACCAGAAACACAGCTCATAGCAACAGTACACGATAGAATGTGCTGCAGTTTCTACAACCCGAAGAACAGTTATTAGTTTGTACCTACCTCAACACGATTCGAGTGGCTGTACATTCATTAATGTCCTATTTGGTTTGAAATATCAAGTGATAGTTTATACCTTTCTTTGGAGATTAAGCAGTGTTGACTATGCGCTCGATGGATACCCTTAATAGCAGTTTTAAAACCCCATGGGCAGTGATTATTTTATGCTATAAAGATGCTCAAGGTTTCATCCAGATCTCAGATTTACAAATGAGATGAATAAGCCATGGACATATGATGTAATGGGGTATCAACCTCCATTACCATTACAGCATTCCCACAGCACGTCCACCCTCCATGAAGTGGATGATGACAGGTGTTCTCTGGTGGTATAAATGCTAGTTGATAGGTAGTCACAGGGAAAGTGATTAAGCCTTGCGATGTAAAGTAAGTCATGTGTGAGGGCCACGGTTATATATGTACAGAAAGGTAAGCATTGACCCGGATGATTCTCCCAGATCCTTAATGAAGGTCACTGGGTTTGTGTTTCATTTGGCTGTTCTAATTACGGTGTGTCAACTTACTGTACGAGGAAAGTCGGAAACAGTACCGATCTTACTACTGAGGTGAATTCTACAACTGTGCACGGTGCTGACAGGCCTAGAAACATAACCTGATGAAAGTTTTATTTCGTCACGCCGAAGAACCGGGTTATGCCCCTCATGAATACAATGTGCAAAGTGCTTTTGTAGTGCTCCTGCACTGATACTACACGAATGGTTCCAAAAACGGTTTTAAACCCGGCTCACTTTATGGAGATGTGTATTACATTTATATACGAGCTATATATCGTTGTGATGGCGTCAACCATCTATCACTATTTCGACATGTTCAACGGTTTTAATGCATTAGAGGTCAGGTGATATGATCAAACATTTGCTTTTTAAGTAGGAAGCTGGTAATAGCTCTAATTTCGTTTACTGCGTTACAGCACGCATCGGTAAAGATCTGGCGAAGCCCGTGTGCAATAATGTGGTCACAAAAAGCATGGCCTTAGCGATACATCGAAGGTGAAAAAAGCTCGATAAAAATCCTCTTGAGAAATATTGTCGACCCGATCAACGGCTGAAGTACCATGCAACTGAAGTACCGTGAAACAATGGGTGATGGTATGGACAACGTTCCCGTTGACACACAAGCCTCACAGTGCATCGACCCCTATTACTTCCTAGTGGGGTCAGTGTCAATATTCACCCCAAGCATGGACTCTGACTACTCTTCTGATCTGGAATTACCGTACACACGATCATGTGCACGGGGGGCCAGATTTGATCATCATCATCACGTGGAGACACATATGGGCACACGTCATCGGAAATCAGACACAAATAAGGGACAAACTGTGATCTAGAATCACAATGGGAAGACACACTTGGGTACTATGGATCGTTACAAATTCGGAATTATCAAAAGAGAAAACACCTGGCTACTACACACTTTATTGAAGTTATCACCGGATCACATAGGATAACATAGACCTTTTCAGACCTGGAATCTTCACAGGGGAAAGCATGAGGGATTTGAAACCTTGAATCCTCAAGGGAGAGCATAAGATGCCTTCAGTTACTTTATTGACGATTGTTAGGCTCTTTCAGTTCAATAAGTTCACGTCACCTAGTGAGGGAATGAAAATTCTTAATATAGTGGTGGTGCTTCACATTTTCTGCAACGAAATCACATCGATGAATTAAAAGAAACCACCAATAACAAAAACTTCAAAATCTATAAAAGGAAGGCATGCAAGAATAGAGAGCTCTCGGAACGACCTTCAGCTATCGAGATGACAAAATAGTGCGTGTTCGTCCCTCCACTAATTACATTACAGCTTATAGTTCAGTTATTGAGGGATACGTTCGAGCGAATGGTTCGTTAATTCAATACCATACACATGGAGATTTTAGTTATTTAAAGGTCACATGCAACGTAAAACACAACTTTGCAGATTCTGATACCTTTCGGTATGCACTTACCGAAACAAATCATCAAAAATGCCAATTCAACCTATAAAGTTGAAAAAACGCGATGAAAAAAAAGCCCGCGAAAATCGGAGTTCTAACGTTTCACTAAATTCCCCCCAGCGCTGTGGGGAAAACTGGTTTCAGCAGCTGTGCTGCGCTGCGTCCATGACGCATGCGCAGTGAATAGGTTCGCGGAGCTTGAAACAGTATGCATGCCCAGCGTCTGAGGTTGTGAGCAGAAGTCTAATCTTGGTTGTGTACACAAACAAGTAAATAATCTACTCGTTACGTAAAACAACTTGTTGATTGTGGTAAGCAGTCTCTGTCACAGAAAAAACTCAGTGTCTGGTTTATTTACACCTATATGTCTGTCTGCCTGTCTGCTAAAGACAACATGCAATACACAGCTTCAATCATTGACCACGTGCAATTTGAACTTAACACCTATCAGACAATACGACATAAAGAAAATAAGTTGATTTATGACTCGTGCACCCGAGTCCCGTGTCTGCCACATTATGTAATTAGGCACGTGTGATACACATGACATGTTTTTATGTCTGTGGGTTGCAAACAAACTACATTCATTTTTTCGGATGACTGGATCTGACGGAAACTGGTGCAAACTCTTGTCAGTTTCAAGTCCTGCTTTGTACTTGGACGAATGACAGATTCCAGCCACGCAGTAGTTTACCATCTCTACTGACATGATTTTTATTGGATCGAGCGCAAATTCAGAGAACATGTATTTTCCAAACCCAACATCTCTATATACATTCTTCATGGATAACGACTTCTTTTCGTGTATATGATTTTGTTTGACAACAGTATATGAATCCATACTGAAACGACGCAACAAGTACACAAAAAGAAGTTGTTATCCATAAAGAATCTTACTTTCTTGTGACTGGCTATACTTCCAAAATGCCCACACAAAAAAATCATCTTTCTGTACACACAATGAACCCTCAGCATATCAGCAAATGAAACAGCCAATCGGAAGCCGTCGTTACACTTGAGTGCATATCCACCCGCTATGACTGGGTTCGGTCTCCCGAGGGCTTCTTTTCGAGGGAAGTAAGCCCAAGTACAAAATACTGCACTTTTGAATCGCAATTGTACGCTTATAATTGTGTTTATTTGCTTTTTTAAAAGCAGCAGTGTTTATTATATGTCATGAATAAGTGATAAATGTGTTTTAATTATGTTTGATTTTTGGTTGCATGTGACCTTTAAGAAAAAGGTATCACATGTGACATTCTGTTAAGAGTATTGTGAACGTTTGTTTAGATACACCATGAACCTTATCTTGACAGTGCCTCTGAAAAGAGGTCAAACATACTGATGATAAATACAATGTGTTGCTGACGTGCAGTGAAACCAATCATGTACCAGATTGAAATATCTCGTTTATTCCGTGTCAAGAACGACATGAGATTCATCATAATCAGACTGTATTTCTATGATATTATGATTAATGTTTGAGACCAACCCTTTCAAGAATTACTCCATGTCATTCGTGAAATTACCAATGTCAGCACGAGTTTTCAATTTCAGAAAACTGTCATTGTGAAAGTAATCTAAATGGAATTAATTCAATAGAAAATATGAATAGATTCAACGTCGTTAATTTTAGGCAATGAAAACACTGACATGATTAGCCGAAACATTAATCGGTAGCTTGACAACTTATGGATAGAAAATCGAAGTATTTTCGCGAATATTTATCAGGAGTTTAAGAACACAGATGAATTATCACACCGTGTTGAGCATTTTTGCTGGTGGGTTCACCACTAGGGCACCAAGACCTCTCATGACATACACTGTCAAATGATCTTCGAGTGCGGCAAAGCCTTGAGTTGTGTTTTTGTGAAGTTATTGATTTCGTCAGTTCAAAGTACATTTATCAACTTGCTGGCAATCACGATTTCTTAACTTATAATGTTCCCAACCATTAGCTTCATAAATTAGATGGCTAACTTATTTGGAAAACTGGTATTGAGGCTGCAATTTATTACTAAGCAGGTTCACTACAGAGAGAAACAACTCATGACAAGCCCGGTGACGTACAGAGAGATCACAGATGTATTTCAAGCTCGTAATTCAGACCCCTCAACGTACAAAGCTTCAGCTATGATTTGACTGGAGTTTTCGGTTTCAGTGATTACTTTTTTCTACCAGATGGAGAATTCCCAATTAAATCCTCTTGTATTGGCTAGTTGCATTGCGACACACAACTTTATAAGTCTCTCATGCTTAATATTTCAGGGTATCGAAGTGAGCCAGTGACAGAGTTGCTTTTACGCCGCTTTTAGCAATATCCCAGCAATATTGCGGCGGGGGACACCGCTCCGCATGGCACATTATATACACCAGAAATGGGCTTCAGACTGAATCCATTGCAGAAATGGAACCCAGACCTTTGACTTTGCGAGCGAACGCTTTAACCACTTGGCTACCACACCGCCCCTCTGGGTTTTGGATAAACATACTTCTGTTCTAACTGTTAAGACGTTGATTTTTTTACGTCGTCTGTGGCATAACAATTGACTCTTTTCGATTGTGAGTCACGGTGGGTAAAGTGCACACTATTGAAACATTCCAACCTTTCCTACTACAGCATTGTGTAGGATGAGAAATCTGTTTTCTTCATGCACATGATGCATTTTAATGTCAAACAGACATGAACACAACAGTTCTAAAAACGTTCTCTTCATCCATCGCATCTAGAGGTGTATGTCATTTCTCAACACTCGCGAAAGGTCAACTCGCTAGACAAATTAAAGACATTACATTACATTCCTGAAGTAACCTGTATTCCATAACGCTAAATGGTTGCTGAATTCATTTCCTATTTTCAAGTGCACGTCACACACAAACGACGATTTGTCATTTTTATTCTGTTTTACACTACCTGTTTTGTTTTACACTACCTGTTCTGATTTACACTACCTGTTCTGTTTAACGAATCCAGGAATGTGTGAAGTGACACTACCAGGTTGATTACGAATCAAGGAATGTGTGGAGTGAGTTTCTTTACAACGCCATGTAGTTTTTTTTATTACCAAGGACAGATGACAGGCACTTTTACCTCAAAGATCAGCCGTATGTCCGGTTTGGGTGTAGACCACGTATCATCTCTAACATTCAGTCAAGTGTGAGCCATGATACATACAGTGGAAGCTGTAAAAACCGGCATCTGTCCATGCCGGCAAACTGTCAACACCGGTAAAAATTTTAGTCCCGTTTGTGACTTTTACATTTACTCTCCAATCCGGCACGTTGTCTAAAATGGGTTGTTTCTTCACTCCCGATGATTGCCGGTTTAGATAGCCCCCACTGTATATAGAAATGCAAGTTAGTCTTAACACAATGATGTATTTCGTTCACAACTTGTCTACCTGCAATGCTAATGCATTTTCCATTTTTATAGAGTACTATAAACAGAGCTGAGCTTGCGATGCCGACTGTATCGTCAGAATGTCTTTATGAACAAAAGATGTCAACGTTTCTAAAATCAGACCTTTTCAAAGATCAATTGAGATCATGAATGTTGAGCGAGGGTCGGATGACGCTCCTTGAAATCTTGAAGGAAAGAGCATGCACAATTGAACACCAAAACGCTCGAAAACATAGACACAAAAGGCTGAAATTTGACATTGAATTCATGTTTAAGCCATTCCTCTTGTCCTACAGTGCGTTAAAAGATGTATTCTCACTTAATCCTGTTGCGTAAATCTAAATATGAAACCGACGAGGGGGTTTCAGTGGTGTTCAGTTCAGATAGTCAGGATGTATGGCTTTACCATTATCGGCAAGGTAAACCGGCTAATCCGACCGAATGCAGGTGACAACACTTGAAAATTGGGTTCAAATAAAGAATTACAAATCATACGGTTTTCAAAAATGTTGATGGAAGACAATGTTTAGTTATCTGTGACCAAAAGGATATTAAAGATTACCTCCCTTTTAACTTTAGCACCGGTGTTTATGGCTTTGTTCGGTGAAAAGTTATCTGCGCATGCGTTTATAACAGATGCTGCCGTTGGACCAAATGTAACAGATATAAGGCAGTATGTCTGTATTTCATAAATTACCATATGCTTGGGCGCTGTGTTACCGGACATACGAGGTAATTTGTTCATGGCAATCAATCAGAGGTGGACATTGTTTTACGAGGTAGGATAAATGTGCATTGTACGTGCGTATGAGACTTGAACTTGAAGTTACATTTCATTAATTGTGTACAAATAATGGTGTCAACAATTTATCAAATCGTTTAATCTTGAAGATGTATTGATGCAGTGATATTATGATCTTGTTGAAGTTTCTGGCAGCTGGAGGTATTCTATTTTATTGTCTTCTTGAGAGGGTACGTAACTCTTAAAACATTTGAAGTAAATTTAGACATACCAGGTTTATGATTATAGGGTGCGAGTGGTACGTGGTATGAAATCACAAACTGAACTGAAGTTAAGTGATGGCTAACTTTGTGCACAATCGCCAAAGTTTGAAGGGACCGTGTAAATCCATCTAGGGTATAGAAGGTAGCAAAAGCACCGTAAGTGCCCATCGTGACCTACCTTCAGTTGCTGGCTGTCTATAGTCTGTTTTTGATTTGTGTATTTGTCCAAATAGTTTTATTATATAAACATTAAATGCTTGGTCATTTTACTGCCTCTTGTCGATAGTCTATAATGTACATTTATTCCTTATCACTGTTTAACTGGTTCATGTCGAGATATGGCTGAAATATTGCCGATGGGACGAAATATTTTAACTGATATCGTTTTGATCATTGATTTGTTTTCATTTTTTTCTATGAACGTTATCGCATTGCGTTTTCGTAAAACGTAGAAAGAAGTTTGTCAAGTGTCAGGATAGTTATAGACACTGATATATGTTTTCTTTTTGGCAAACTTAAACAAAACAAAAATAATGAATTTTGAAAATGAGTTAGCTTGCCAGTGGGTAAAACGGATAGTAACATTATAACGAGGGTGCGACGTTTCAATACAGATTCTTGTGCCGTTGGTAAGCATTAATGCTCTGTATCGCACTCTCGTAATGAAGAAGTTGTTATCCATATCGTTTGTCAATTTAGCTGAAATAAGTCAACAGATTTAAATTTTATGTCACGATACTTACACGATACTTTCATTCATTTACCACCTCCAAAACATGGAAAACATGTCTTTTGAAAAAACGTAAATATTCTCGCCCATGGGCCACATGTTATTTCACTCATGGGCGAGATTTTTAAATATCGCTCTAAATTAGCCCAAATCAGTTGAATTCTGTGTCATGATGCTTATAAACATACTAACATTCACTTACAAACTCCAAAACATGCATTCTGAGTAAACCTAAACATTCTCACCCATGGGCTAGCGAGTTTTAATTTTGAGTTTTTGAAAAATTAATAATATGTTTGAAATAATTTTTTCGTCCTTACCATATATTCAAAACGACTGCATATTCTTTTGCCATGTCCATTTCCAGAAAGTGGCCACAAGGCGGAGATTTTCTGGACTTTTGTGGGTCCAGAATGACATCGTTATGTGTTACTGTACATCGGTGATATAACTGAAGTCTTGAAAACAGATATAGTCTGTGGCAGCGTTGCCTATTATTCACATGGCGAATTCATTGCCCGCCACGCCGAGGACACATGTCTTTACAGTACTTCCTGTAGTTATCGGTTGTCTATTACCTACTTCCATTCAATGTATGGTGTATGTTTCCTCTACGAGATGGAATACGTGGAAAACATGTGATGTTATTTTTGTCGGATTTGATCTATTGAGTTAAGGTCGATGTTGTGACGTTTTGCAACCGAGATCCAATCGTAGCTTACATCATACATCAGGGCCCGATTTCTCGAAACAAACTTTAGTTTTAACTCAAATCTCAAACTGAGTTTTACGATTTGAAACTGCTGAATTTTTATCTCAACTGCATTTTAGACTAAAAAAGTCCAAACAGCTAAAGAAATTTCCACCAAATTCAGATTGTCTACGATGTTTAAGCTGGACACCAATTTCCTTTCATTCTGGAAAATGTATGTCCTGCATTTTCTCAAACTTTAACTTAAGTCAAAACTCAGACTTAAGTTTGTTTCGAGAGATCGGGGCCAGTTCTCTGTTACGTTTCAGACGCCATATCCTCGCGGTATAGGATGGATATACTGAACAACCTATAAGAAATCGCAGTATGCTTGTGGTTATTTATCACCACCAAATAGTGTAATGCCAGGACGACATTGTCAAAAACACATGCAAAGGCAAGTCAAATATGTAGTTGAGGAGACAAGGGAACATAATGGCACAATTCCTAACACTGACGTACATCCGGTCTGGTCCTCAGCATGTCTACCGTAAAATGTTTCGAAAGCTGTAATCCCGAATACACGACATCAAGGGACAGTTGGCATAAAAAGTTGAAGTTATTCATATTTTGATTTCACAAACATACGTACAAAGAGACACACCAACAGTCATCTGTATATACTTGGTAGCATGGTGATGCCTACTTCTAGATATCATACCCCCAAATGCCGTAGATGAGTCCCAGACTAGGGCTTAGTTTTTGGATAATAAGAATTTATAAAATGAAATAATACCTAGATTAATATTGCATGAAGTAAACTTTGTCTATGACCCATAATGCAGACGTTAATAGTTTGCACTTTATATCGTGTTCGATTTCATTAAATATATTTATATGCCAGCTTGAAATAAATGATATTTGGATAAGTACTTTCGATATATTGAAATGCCAGGAATTTTAAGCGAAGTAGTATATTTCAATTTGCACGCAATATCGGTTTCAAAGTTTTCACAATAACTGGGTATTGCTGATTCAGAGAACTGATTTGTCTGGAGTTATGTGTGTTTACGAGAACTCTCTGTGCCATTTACCTTATTTATTCCAAGAAACTTTGTATTGAAATCTGTTCTATGACAATTCTCCAGATCCTTGAGTTCGTCGTTTGATAAATAAATTGCGTTCGTTGTTCTAAGCTTCCGTGCCTTTTGTTCGTTGGATAACAAAGCTTTAGTACTTTGTGTTCATTGTATAACAAAGCATCAGTACCTTGTGTTCGTCGTATACCTAAGCTTCAGTACCTCGTGTTCGTTGTAAAATTAGGCTTTTAGTACCTTGGGTTCGTTGTAAAAATAGGCTTTTAGTGCCTTGTGTTCGTTGTAAAAATAGGCTTTTAGTGCCTTGTGTTCGTTGTATACTTAAGCTTCAATACCTTGCGTTCGTTGTATAATTAAACTTTAGTACCTTATGTTCGTCGTATGATCAGACAACATTTTAAGAGGCTTACGATTGCCTTACAACTAACCCCCATGTGGAGATTACGTACTCCCACTACACAGTCATGTTCGTCACACACTTATGGTCAAACTCTAATCGGTTGACCATCACAAAAATATGAATGATGGAATCTTCATGATGCCTGTACGCTACATCCGTAACTGAGATAACCTTCACCAACGCTCCTGTATTATCATTGGTATGCACCAAACGTACCAAGAGCGTCAAGTCTGTCCAAGCATGACACATGGTCGTACAGGCACTGTGGGACCCAATGCTTATTCGATAAATCAAGAAGTGAGCAACAACTGTCAATGAACTTGGTGCTCCGCGTTGTGGGGTGTTAATCTGTTTAAGTTATTCGGCGTTCACATTGTCGCAGAAAACAACTGGCGAGTTGGAGGATAGTCGTGGAATAATTCCAAATCTAAATACATTAGTGACAAATCTCACCCACCAGAGAATTTGCTTCAGCAAGAGGCAACATCATCCATTATCGCAGCTAGCCTCCATGTGATGTCTGACAGATTACCCTGCACTAACAAATGCATGATTCACCTCTCACAATGCACACTTTTTGTTCAATTTTAATAAGCACACATGCGTCCTTGGAGACTGTTTATACAGTGTCGATAGATGGACAAAGAAAATTGAAGTGCCCTTTTTCCTGCATTCCATGACTCACAATTTGCAGGTCTTCTGTCATTGTGGCATTTGAATTTGAACACGAGCGTCATCTGGGTTTTTTTATCAATGGGTGTTAACACATTTATAGACCCGCACATATGTACAGATTCACCATATGGCCATTACAAAGAGATTCTTTATGTCGGTTATCAGATTAATTCATAAGATTTCACATGGATCATGTTCGCTGATAAAAATGTACCACTTCATGTTGATGCTGTTAAAGCAAGGAAATACCAACCTGTTCAGGAGGATAAAAAAAATCTGTCCACTTTACGTATATTGCATTCATTTAAGTTTAGTACGTAAAGGGGAATGCACTTACATTACGGTATATTCATTTCTCCATGACAGTGTGGAATAGTAAATGAATGCATACACATAAATTTCATGTTTTATTAAAAGACTTACTAATGGATTTATAGATTTATTAAAATCAGTTTTATTAATAGAACGATATACAATTAGTCTTTATTTGATTAGATCCATTCTTATCATCGCTCATTCCAACCTCATCATGGCTACAGCTATCTTCTTACCACACGGATATCACATCACCACAAAATGTGTCTTGGCAATAAGTCTCTGTACAAATACATCATAGTTTCTGGTGGCACAAGGATGAAACGTGTATGATGTCTTATTTTATGCATTTCTAAAATTTGAAACAATGAAAAGTGGCATATAACTCTAAAAATCAAGACTAATAGATAATTCGCTGCTATAAAGGAATTATGGTGAGACCAGCATTTGAAGACAAAGTAAGTGGTTTGGTTTAGCATTAGTTATACAAATTATGCTTGTGTGCTTTTGTTTGTTTGTTGTTGTTTTTTTTGTTTGTTTGGTTGGTTGGTTGGTTAGGGCTTTGTGTTTGGAGGTTTTTTTTGGTAGGTTTGTTTGTTTTTTATTTTGTTGTTATACTTTGTATTTTGAGAGGCTTTGGTTTGTACAAGGACAGTTACTCTAAACGTTTCGCTCAAGCTTAGTGTAGGTGAGTAGAGTTATTTATAGTACACATCCAGACGTTTTTCAACTGCTCCTTCATTGACGAAAAATCGTTCTTCACATAGGTAAATATTTTCTCACAAAACGTAATAAAACATTCATAATGCAGTAAATGTTGCTTGGCATTTGGTAATTAACTCTTCAAGTATAAAACTGGGATATCACGACATATTTTGAAGTAGAAAAAATTGAGAAGCTCAAAGTTCGTAATATGTGATGTGGCATGTAACATGGTTACTATAATCGGGGACCATTGTAATACTGCGTAACAAGTGGCCCCAGGTAATTTTCCCTTGTCTTATGTGATGATAATGAAGCAAATTGTGATGAAGATTTTATGTTAGGTTTTTGCTGTATTTTTTCAAAGTGGAACATTCTCGGTGTTATGTTGATAGTATTGACCCTCGGGTGAAAGTTAGTCGCATTGTATCATATTTGGTCATACCAATACATGAAATTTAAATGCAAAAGATTTAAATGTCGATAGTGAATAAGATTTAATGTTAATCCATTTCCACCTCAACTGATACATCTTTCCACACTTTAGTTGGATTATATTTCGAAAATATTGTTGCATCTGAACCTAGTTTGTTACAAACTGCAACACCTGCCTTGTGCTATTGGTCAGTTGTAACACTTGGAGTCATAGTATTTATTACGAAGTGAAAAGTGGTACAGATGATCCCCGGTCTCCCCTAATCCTAAACGTAGCATATGTTACAAGCATGTTTTGGTAAAGCGTCGATAGACATCTGGCGTGTGTCACGAATGCAGCTCCCCATGTCTTTGAGGGTATTGTATTAACTATTGCTAACTGGGGAAGAATTCTGCCCAATCCACACATCGGAAGTCTGGACACAGGGATGTCCAGCCACGACCTTGCAAAGCTCATTATAGTATCTGAGTTAATCAGGCCACCCGTGCCCGTCTGAAGAAACGTCCATCTATCTTCTATTGAAGCATGCATCCACAGAGTAACACAGATCTATAGCCTTCAACTAAGCGACAGATCTACAGCAGGAAACGTTCTGCCTACAGCATAATCCTTCACGAGTTTACATTACCTCCTGCGTACCAACACTTTAAAGAAACCTCTTACAAAAAGCAGCGAAATAATTCCAGCGCAATGTTACAACATCGTGGAAGTGATGGTTTAAGATCTTCATCACCCCATGTTTTCCATTGCCAGATGAGGAACAGCTAGTTTTTAGTTTGGATCCTATAAGTGTGTCAATGCAGATCAGAAAAAAACTTGCTTGTAGAGTATAGAAATCACTATCAACCTCTGAACAGTATACTGCTGATCTCGCTTGGAACAAATATATCAATTTGAAAGAAATGGAACACTTCTCCCAGAGACCAAATGAAGAAAGAGACGGGGAAAGAACAGAGAGTTAAAATAATGGACGCTTAAAGAATCATATTGATTCTTTTGGTAGGATTCAGTGTTTAGAAATGACGCCGCTAATTACAAGCTGGGGTCTCTAGAACATCTTCCTTTACAAGCACGCAATCTACATGCACACGCACATGCACACACACATGCACACACACGCCATTCAATTTTTCATTCACGTTTTCATTCAATTAGAAAAGCTTCTTATGCATACCTCAGATTAAAAATGAATGATACGCGACATTGCACTGCTCAGTTACTTCAGTGAGTGAGTGAGTGAGTGGCAGTAACGGTATTATGATCAGCGTTACAGTTTTGTCACTAGTTTATTTTAGTTTGAGGCAAAGTTCTCAAAGACCCAAAGTTTACAGATGTTGCCAAAATCATAAGGAATTGTTGCCAAGGTCCATGGTCCATTGTCCGAATATGTATTTATGAAGCACTGACAAATAGTGATGACACCAGGTGTTCTTGAAGAGGTCAAAGGCCGAGGTTCAAACCTGTACACAAATGGGGCGTGGCCTCCATGCCCTGTCATATCTGGGGGTTTTTTTTGTTGTTTTTTGTTTTGTTTTGTTTTTTGTTTTCGTTTTTTTTTTGTTTTCTTTTGTTTTGTTTTTTTTATGCAAAGCAATGAAGTATTCAAATAAGCCATATATAAAATATATGTTATGTCGACTCTTGCCAGGCTCTTTACAGCCCTGTCACTTGTGGGCAGGTATCATCTACACTGCTGAGGAGTAGCTAGTGGGAGAGTAATTAGATACAGATATTTCGACACATCCGGACCTGCTCTGTGGAACAGTCTGCCATTCAGTGATCGCGTCTTGAACTGTCAGCGTCCAAAGCATAAATATAGACCTACCCGTTCCAAAAGGTATACGATATTTCATCGACAAGGCCTTTAACAAGTTTTCAACTGCCAGCTTTAAGCTCAGTACAGCATTTTAAGTGGTTCGACCTGATCCTAGACCTCTACAAGTATTTTAGGGAGAGATAGGTAGGTAGATAAATAGATATATAGACAGACAGACAGACAGATATGCATCAGCTGATCAGGTGACGTGACTGCAGTCATTGTATCCCGGTCGCGTGAAACATTCTCCACAGTTGTCGCCAATTCCTGGGTTCTTTTGAATTAGAGACGGTGAATTACATGCCGCCGCCATACAACTCGAAGATGGCGAGTGCAGCTTTTGGAAGTCACTGAAGTAGTGCTAATAGTAGCGGTAGTAAGAGCAGCAGTAGTAGTCGTTGCAGTAATTATAGTAGTCGTAGTAACAGAAATTGTAGCAGCAGTAGTAGTAACGGTTAGCAGCAGCAGCAGCAGCAGCAGCAGCAGCAGTAGTAGTAGTAGTCGTAGAAGGAGGAAGAGGCGGAGAAGGCCCCGGTTATAGTATCAATATACACAATACAATACACAGTAAACATTGTCAAACACACAACAACACTAACAGCTTCTGGGTGTCTAAACTGGGTGCAGTCTCCATGGTGTAATCTTCATCATCCATTGTCAACCTGGCTATATTGGCACAACGTGGCTATACTGGCACACATACTACCCATCAAAAGTTAAGACTTACTGATGTAAATGTAGCTACTTACTTCAGTCAACTGTTCTGAGCTAGATTCTGTTTCAAGGTACTGCTTATGTGAACTGATGTATTGTAAAACAAATTTGTAACGTTGAGAAAGTATTGTCATCAGTTCAATAAATGATAAAAATCCAGGAAACAAATGACGAATTCTTAACAAAACTTTACACCAAAACGCAGCTGTTCGCGATATTTGCTCATACGTTTCAGTAATTTGATGCAAGATCACTGTGCAATTCATCTGCTTAAGGTTTGCAGTTGGTTCCCCGAAGATAGCGGTGAAATTCATTTCCGATGTAACCATACGTGTACATATAACATACAGTGATACAGTGAGTGCTTTAAGTGAGTCTAAACTTAAGTGACTAGTGTATCTATGATGGTGATGGTGACCATTTGGGTACTTTCGACCCTAAGTATACGGGTTCCTGATTCGACAGTCGTTATATCTGACTCTGATAGTTAGTTTGTAATGGATGTATTTAATATTTAGTATTTAATATTATATGAAGTATATTTCTGTGTCACTCGCAATATTGCTGGAAAATTGCGTAAAACCATACTCACTCACTCACTCACTCACTCTCGCTATGTACATGTATTCAATCAACATGCATCTGAGTGGGAAGTACAATGTATACAGACTATATGGATAACAACATCTTTTATTTGTGAAGGCAGCGTCACAATACAGATTCCTACGTGCACAGGAATCTGTGTCGAAATGTCACCGTCACGAATGAAAGAAGTTGTTACCCTAAACGTTCGTTCTATATTGTACTTCCCAACCTCTAAACTACCACTCAAAGATGTTACTGTACCACTGACAGTGACCTAATATGTTAATCATGTTGTTGTATTTGTTACACTCAGTATATACACTTCGCCTGCACTTCTTGATATTCCATCAGTTAATTAACGCTACTGCTCCCGTTTCACTCCAACATTACACATACAGCACATGTAACGCGTCTGTCCAGAAGCACACTAAATTTGAAGTAGACTCAGCTCATTGGATATACTAAGTCAGCTTAGTTTGCTATCACTTCCAAAACAGGCTTTGACTGGATATCTAGCGTGAAAATAACGATCTTTACTGCTATTCTTGACATAATGATAGATGAGGCAAGCGCGCTTCCCATTTTACTTATACATACATACGGGGAAACTTATTTAGCTGTGCTGTTTTACCTTTTAAGGCTTTGGGTTAGTAAAACAGCTTCACTGGATTTAGCTGATGTCATGCACAGACATACATCTATCTAAACAATGCATTAATCGTTATTTTTTGAAACGGAAACCACATACCTTGTCTGAAACTGTCACTTGCAAAGGGTGAGTGACAGCTGTGTGTAGATGACTTTGCTGTATATTAAGCCTGAGTATAAAAGGAAGAAAACGAGGAGAATTAACGACCATCACCTTTATCTATAATGTACATGCCCCAGGATTACAATATATCACTGTATCTTATAAAGTTCCTGTGTGGAACGTCTGTTAAATGCTAAAGGTTTCCAAGGTTTTCTGAAATGCGACCACACGCATTCTAGCCTGTTAATACTACAAAATATGAAGAGTTTGATTTGAATCTATCTACAGACGTAATACATACCATACCCAGTCATTTACGACCTGCGGCTCGAGAGAACGTTCTAAGGTTATCATCATCAGATCAGTGAGCATTCCGTATCAAACAACACATGCTGGCTGAGGGCGACTGGCTGGATCGGGCCGACAGGCTCTCTGAAGTGGCTGACTGTGTGTCATCGTTTGTCTACACGAACGACGTAGTCGTCGTTGGAATAGTCGCAAACGTAGTCGTAGTCGTAGTCGTAGTCGTAGTCGTAGTCGTAGTCGTAGCAGTTACTTGATTCGATTCAGCTGAAGAGAGTTGGATGAGAAGGCTACTTTACATGACGTGAATCTTTGTTTTGGCTATCAACCAGTAGTTTTCCGGATCCAGACATCATTAGGCACAGGTCTCCATGTTGATAGGATATAGCTGATGTCTCAGGCAATGGTGGCTGGATAATCCTTCCTCTCACTTCCTCACGTACTCACGCACATAAACGCGTAAAGAAGTAAATCTGTGTAGCTGTAGTCTGGTGTAGGTAGTTTTGGTTGCCTGTCTCCATGACATGCCTCTGTATCATGCCAATACCACGTACATCATCCCCGCCAGCTCGTCTTCCTCTGTTCAATGACATATCGTTAATACACCAGCACTACATATTCGCATGACGATGCTGTGTTTGGTCTGGTTTTATTAACATTATAAGTATTGAATATCAGCTACCACTGATGAGTAAATGGCAACATATACACGATTCCCATTATTGCTTGCCCTCCGAACAACAAACCTGAAACACAACACAGACAGTCTCCATTATACGTATTCGTGTGTAGTTTTCTTTACAAGACTGTATACGGAGTGGTCGGCGGGGCATATAAAGTGATATTTACCACCCATGTTTGTCCAGACAGGTAAACACGTGTTGAACAATGGTCAAACACCTTAGGATATCTTAGAGGAACTGTGTATTACGTTTATATACGCGATATACACTACTGAGGTGGCGTGGAACACGCACGCACGCACACATGCATAGTCAAATATAAAAATGATTTTAGCATCCGGAAGTGTCACGTTGTATCTTTATATAACGTGATGCGTCTCCCATGAATCGACTTCATCAGTTACGGTATTAAAACCAGCTTCCTCCAACACGGTGCAGGTGAAAGTAGGACAGAGGCCGATTGCTGTGATCAGCCCGTGGCAGTGGAGCGTCCCGAGGACCTAGTCTTCAACACGGGTTGTGATAAATTCCGACCCATTCATCCTGCAGTTCACAAGTTTCAATTTCAGTGTTGAACCTCACTCGAAATTTCTTAAAAAATACAACTAAGATCGTCTCGTTTGGCATTAATAATTCCGCTCAGTTCGAACCAGTCAAGTCAAAGGAACGCACAGACCGTCCTCCAATAGCTTAGGCCTGTGGGAGGCAACGTATTTTGGCGATAATTGCATTTTGATACCATTGAGTTTTCTACAACGAAGTTGCTTCGAGGGATAAAGGTTTCCAAACTTGATTTATCGAACAATACAAAACAGGGAAAAAAAACATCAGGAATCTCCAACATGCAATGATTCCACCCAGGGGCTCTGCGTCCTCCCCGACCAATTCTTGATCATTCTGGAAGTGTCGAGCATCCCTACTTCTTAGCACCCCTCTCGTAATAAATTGTTTTCCGGGACAGAAAACTCACGCATGTGTTGTGTGTCTTAACAAAGTCACAAGTACTGAACAGAAACCTTATTTCGTTTACTACATGTGACATTTGCAACGGGAAGCCCTGTAACTGTTAAATCCTTGTCACGTTCAACTCGAGGGCCGTAAGTATGCTTACACGAAAGAGACATAGAAACAAGTTTTGATTTTCCATGACCCCGGAAAATATTTAGCTCCAGACATATATCTTTTTTTTAAATACATACCTACTAAATATAACATAAATTCCAAATGGAGTGAGTGAATGAACAAGTAAAGATACATTGCATCGGCATTTTCAGCCATGTAGTAACAGGTGCAGTCGGAACCTTGAGCTGAGGCCATCTGGACTTGACAACTTCACTTGGTTAATGCGTTTCAAACGTATTCTGAAACGTCTGCAAGTCAAACTGTATGAGTCCCTCCGAAATAGATTCAAGCATCAAAATGTCCATTCCCACAACCTCCGGAAAATTCAACATGTGGCAAAAAGATATGCCTGTCGAAATTCGAAAATGTCAAGTTAACTCCCAGATGAGCAAGAAAATACTAAATATAGAAGAAACTACAGAAAAGATAACGAAAATTATGTACATTGAAAGGTAAAAAGATTTGAATGTATTTCCACAGTGTGGAGTTGGCTCTTCGTGGTACAAATACACATAATTGTGAAAGGCTAAAAACTAAAATTAAAATAACGAAGAGTAGAAGAAGCCATTGAAAGACATTCCGCAGCGAAAATTGCTGTTATTTCCCTAAAGGGCGACGGTAAGGGATTGTTTTTCACATGAGCGTTTGGTGGCGATACGACAAAGAACACGTTACAATACTTAAACCGCCATCGCTTAACACAACGACAAACCTGTTCCATAGTATATTTGTTGTGACGAAAGTCAAAAGGTTAATATACAAAATTAAAGTCGTTAATATATTCCTTTAATAAAAAATACAGGGGTATTCCATTTGGTGTGCTTACCACTAGAAAATGCCAATGTATATGAGAAAAAGTAATATATATACATATAGATGAAACATTCCAGAATACCGATTCAACCATTGTACCGAAACAGGAATGGTACACCGACATATCGCGTCAGGAGGCAGTGTCTCAATCACTCGACTACCCCGTTGTTCTTCGAACCTAGAAGCAGGTCTGAGAACAGAGTACGTAGATGGCAAGGTACTTAAACATTGGGTAAATGTGTTTATGTTTGTTCAATTTTATATGGACCCTTGCCATGTTGCCGAATTATCCAATTGTCAAGGACATTCACACTAATACTATCAACATGGGTTTTGCTGACTCCATTCAGACGCTTACCGATCCGTTATGATTAGCAATGTAAGCACCAATGCCCGGATGGAGAACCAACACTGACACTGACCATGTAAGAAACATCACGTGGTGTCCTGTCATGACCACTTGTTCAGCTACCAAGATCACAACAGACGCTGGAAAATGGCATTGTACCCATGCAATCAAAAAAGGACATACAGCGTCAGTTTAGTTTTACGCTGCACTCACCAATATTCCAACTATATGGCGGCGGTTTGTAAATAATCGAGTCTGGACCTGTGATCAACAGCATAAGCATCGATTGGGAACCGATGACATGTGTCAAGCAAGTTAGCGAGTCTGATCACCCGATCCCTCTTACGTCAAGCATAGTCGCCATTTGTGGCAAGCATGGGTTGTTGAAAGCCTATTTTTATCCGTGATCTTCACGGGTCACATACAACGTGACGTGGGAATACTGCAGCAGTTGAACTACCAATTCGACTGCCCTAGAATGTTTGTTGCGTAAACCACATCGAGCAATAAATCGTTCAGACATGAAACAGCACTCATATATTCAATAACGTATTGATTCCTCTGGAGATAACGGTGTCAGTGGAAGCTAATTATAACGGCCAGCAGACTAACACCTGACGTTACAAACCAGGTAACGGTATTGCATCACGACAGAACGCACGGCGCTAATAGTTATCATATTCCTGTCACACACATCGTAACAAAAGCTTTATTGAATTGCAACATGCGTTCCCAGAGGAATCAACGGTTTGGTCGAGAATATTGGTGAAGACATATAAGGACATAATTGTATTAACATTTCGACGAATGGCCGTTACACCGTCAGCCGATACGACGTTTCACACACGCCTTCAGTACATTTAGTAGGAAAATAGCCTCTTTGTAAATCAATGAATCAACGTTACTAATATTCGGATGACATATTGCTCTGGTAGACGGCAGGATTTGGAAATTGGTTGTTGTTTTTAAGTCTGCTGAAGGTTGGTAGAATAACCAAGACAGTTGCATATATCAATGTCTTCGAAGGTTACCGCATGTCTACCCCCACTGAAATATTACAGCGCTTCCATTAAATGTGAGAGGTAATGCATCGAGAAACCAAGCATTATACTAGTCAATGTCTACACACTGAATTAATGCAAGGAACTGATTCACCAGTTTTAAGCGAGAACAATGGCAACAATAATACCCACAAGGGTAGGAAGACAAAATGCAATGTTTCCGAAATCTGCATATGTACATTTCAGCAAATTCTCATTGGTGCTTGTTCATAAAATTATAATGCCCTCACAATAGGACGCGTCACAAAAATGCTTATCTCGTCACAAATTGCTGACTAATAGGTTCTCAGTTGAGAGTTATTTTTTCTTAAAATTGATCAATAGATAGAAAACTCTGCCCGAAAATTGTAATAATTAAGAAATAAAGTTCGCTCTACCTCAATGTATTTTGTATAGATTATTTCCTTACACTATTATAGTTACAGTACGAAGACGCTTGATAAAGTACTGTTGGCGCCTTTGATCTTTTAGCGGAGCGTCTCAGAACGGATAAACTTAGCCTCGTGACGGATTGCTATAGGTTCCTCGAAGGCTCGCGGAAACACCATTCCTGGATTCGGAAGAGACAGGCCATAACGCCTTGGAGCCTGTTGGTTAATTTCTCTATTTTAAAACTCGACACATATAGAACAATCTACATTTGACATGTAGACATGCAAATTACAACGACAAATTGTATACGTTATGTATTCCTATTCCTAATTCCTACTCATCTTAACTGATGTTCCCAAGTAAATGGATATTTAACTGCCGCCGATTAAAACTGAGACTATCCCAGTAGCTGATAACCTCATATTAACGTACATGTAAAGTTCCAGTAAAATAATAGAGTATTTTCTGTTTCAGCGGTTTCAATGACTGGATAAACATAAAAAGCAGACTTTGTAATTCTTGATGACAGTCTTATGAAAATTGTTTACGGTTTGTTTAAATGGGGACGAGAGCACGTATAACATTCGCCAGTGTAAGTTTAACTTAAATGACTTTCCTCGCAATCTTGTTAATTTTAATGTGGAAGGTTGTCATAACGCTCGATTACCCAAGAAAATGGTCGACCAAATTTACACGAATATTAACAATATGGATTTGGCGTCGTTTGTCTGAGAGGGATCGATTCGTCTTACTTGCGACGTAAGCAAGGATTTCCTAGTTCAAGAAAACAACATAAAGGCCATTTATGAAGTCACCTGTTGAACCCCACTTACTGGGCGAACTGAAATCCGCACATCAGAACAAACACAGGCTTCCATGAACACAACACACGTGCATTAGAAAGCAAAAGTGAGAGTGAAACCCTTTCCTTTGGCACCCAATTGAAGACATACATATTTTACGTTGCTTGAGCCAAATTCTGATCAGGTAGAAAGTCTTTCCCCACTGGGTCGTGAAAGCTCATATAACACTATCAATATCTACTACGGTCTGACATGCCTTATTCAAGCGAGATATGTGTTACCCAGACAATGTGTATCAAGACCCACAGAGCCAATCCGCTGTTTAACTATGGGGAGAGGCTAGACGGCTGTACCGAGACGTCTTCCTTAGATGACCATGATGAGGAGAATATGGTCCACCGATTCCATCCAGACTCATAAACAACCCAAATAGGAAGCTCCACGCGAAGAAATGATAAAGGATTGAGCTATCATCTCATACACCTTCGTCCCATGAATTCGCGGAATATGGGGGAAGATAGAGATAGCGCTAAAATAACTCTATGCCACGGTTTCCACGAAAACCTACCTCGTGCCAACCATTATGAGAACAAGCAAAATAGTGATAGAAAATGTGAGTGTAACTGCGTTGTCATGGTACCACAGGTGTTCCTAGATGACATGCGAGACCATGTTATTGCCAACCACCTTGACTGGGTTCATGTCTACCTAAGGGTTACGCAGGCGATCACCGATGTCTCGTTGGCTGTGATTCAACGACACTAAACTTAACATTCATTGGTCTTTGGTGCAGAATGTCAACCAATTTTTGCTGCAATAAAATCGATTTCACCACAACATCACGGAGCGCACTGTGAGATTTTTTGTCATCCAAAACAAACGTTTGATGTGTAGACATGTCATGTTCAATTGCAGCATGTAAAAGTGCAGGTTTGAAACAGCAAGTGAGATGTATCCTTGTTTATAAGAAATAATTGGTGAATCAAGGAATGATCCAGTAGTCTTTCAGCAGAGGCTCCAGAAAATAAGTCTGGGGACCTATTTTGACCGTCATCCTCACAAGATGTCAACTAAGTCAATGCCGATCCTGAGAGATATGCTATTTAGCTGTAGCACATAACAAATAATCCTTCACGCCTTGCAATCCAGTCCGACAAGGATGCTATCTGAGAAGCATTAGGACGTTAACACTACAGAGGCCGAAGGAAGAGTCAGCCTCAGCCCTCGATCTATTCCTTGCACAGGGGCGTTGTTACAAATTAGAAAACCCCAGGATCACTCTAGCCCCACCAGGGAAAAAAAACACATCATTACCTTCGCGGGCATTGATAAAGCTCTAGGTGGTCCTCTGAGACCCGACCTAAGAGTTTTATTTTCAGTGATTTATGCATACAGGGATGGAAATGTCAGTGAAGAGAAGTCCTCAATGTGACGCAATAAGGGGACGAGGACTTGTTTGATTGATTGTTTCTCGGCCTCCACACGCTAACATATAGTCAGAATGTCAGACGAAATACAAAAATACATTCGGATACTATTTGAACCAAAACGATTGATAAGGAAGTGGCAGAAAAACGGGGACTAATGAGGAAAGATGTTCCGATCCTGGCTGCCCGCTTCCTTTGAGGTGTATCAGGTGAAGTGGCACGATATCAAACCGACGAGGGTCTGGTTGTTTCACCTTCTAACCAAACATAGGTGGAACCCGTACAACACAACTTAAGCTAAAACCGCAGTACTTCGAGGGTCTGCTTTTGTGGTCGAGAGTGCCACTGTATGATTTTTCGACACAGATGCAGTACAACACAATACAGACTGTAACAAATCACGCTCTAGTACCTCAAGGACCCTGTTATGAATTCGAGAGTGCTATTGTATTGTAGAAGCAGTACAACACAAGACAAGTGTACCAAATCACTCACTAGTACCTCGAGGGTCGGTTGTCAAGTCGAGAGTGTGGTTGTATAACCTTACGACACAGAAACATTACAACACAAGGCAAGTGTGACAAATCTCGCACTAATACCTTCAGGGCCCGACTATGAAGTCTGGAGAGTGGTTGTATAATGTCACGTCACAGAAACACTGCAACACAAGACTGACTTTAACAAATCTGGCACCAGTAGCTCGAGGGTTCAATGGACGTAAGTGGCGACCTGCTACCACGAAGAGAAGACGTATAGCAGGAAGACCTTATAGCCGGGGGAATGATCGTTTCTGTCGGTCCCTGTGATCAAACCTTTCAACCGTTTTCTGCACATTGGATTGGAACGACCGAAACCTAATAAGTGAGAACATTCTGATGGTCTGACTAGTATTGTGCCAAGTAATACCTCTCTGTGGCATGTTCTTTAAGAAGCATTGTTGTAATGTCAGGGCACTGTCCTGGCCATATCATATTGCCTTATCATTGTAACAATCGCAGAGCAGGACACCATAATTGCTAGAGATCGTTATAATGTCAACTGATTCGCCCGAGCCATACGTGTTCATGGGATTTGATGCTTGTCACTCAGATGATCAACGCTCCCATTTATGTAGCGAAAACGGATCACCCAGACATAACGTATGAAACAAATTTATAAAAAGGATTTTCACCTTCCTTCTGTTTATGGGTTCCAACACTCTGAGTGTTCCATGCAGTGTAATTACACTTAGCTACGGTTTTATAATTTAACGAACTTAGAGAGACCCCAAACTGGGTTCGGTATAACCGTCCGAGGCGGAAACAGGTATTCGAGAAAACCGGGGGTGGAGGTTCTTCGTTATTTGAATACTTTTACCCTTTCGTTGTTGGTGTAATCTTTCACGAATTCGTCACTGCTGTACCGAAGAATGGAGACGTTCCAAACGAATTGCAATGTTGAAGCACCAATGCAAGGATCCGAAGCTGTTTGAAACATAAAGATACCCAACAGCCCATTTCAGGCCTGATGCATATGTTTTAAGCTTTGGGTTTGATTTAGTGGTATGTCCGATATATCTGCGTTCCAGTTGTCTAACATTATAGTGTGTGACATATGAGGTGACTCATGTGTCTCCAGTCACAAACAATCTGTCGGCACGACTGAGGTATCGATGCTTGGTGTCAA
Organism: Haliotis asinina; assembly: GCF_037392515.1. Taxonomy (NCBI): domain Eukaryota; kingdom Metazoa; phylum Mollusca; class Gastropoda; order Lepetellida; family Haliotidae; genus Haliotis; species Haliotis asinina. The sequence continues at coordinate 19,665,138 of NC_090287.1, read as the reverse complement.
AGCGTTCACATAACCGTGGTCGAACTTTACAGCAAAGACATAAACTCAGTAATGAATCTGAGTGGCTAAAGTTAAGACGTCTAATACTGAAACCTATTTTCAATGGCTTACTAAAATTTAGTGGAAAGAAGACAGCTTGTCACTAAAGTACCAGACTGTTTAAAGTATCCACTTTGGGCCAAAATTGAGATATCAGTTTTATGTTCCGTGGTATTAGGCCACAGCATGAGAAACGGCGTTGAAGGAAATTACGTGTGTAAAACACTCTTTGACTGTCGATTTCAAGTCGTTTTTGGCCCAGTGGATCACACGGATAAATCAAGATGGCGTCGGTTTAATAGCGAGCAGACGACAGTTGAATTTGGCAGACGCCGGTCATGTTTGCGGGGGTTGTCTTCGCGCCAGAGGTCGTAGATCGCAACAACAATGTGACTGACGGTGTCTTGCCGGAAATGACCTCCATTTGCTTATCCCATTTCATTTTGGATAACGGGATAGAGAGACCCTTGTTGCACAATTGGTGTCGGACGAACGAAACGTAATGGCTGTAGATGGTAAAGCTTATTTTTCTTTATGAGCAAGATCGATTTTTGAGTCACGGAGTATATTTGGTCTCTAGAATGTATACAGGACACATAATCATAATAATGCATCACACTTTGTTAATTGTCGCACTGCGTGTTGTTTGGGGAAAGAACAGTCTGGCAAAGAGCAGACATTCCGATGGGCACCGGTTGTGCTCTCCTCTTCGCTGATCGGTACCTTTGTGAAATGAGTCAGATTGTCTGCTTGAATATAATTCAGCAAATTAGAAATATGGAAGACAACATAGACATGGGGATATCTATAATCTCACATCGTTCAATAATTGTCAAATAACCAATCGCTTTCTTTGGATTTACGTGACCAAACTAGAAGAAAAAAGGACAACAACAACGGGAGAAACAGCCTCTCAGATGTATGCATAAAGACATATAGTGATAAAGCACCATCTACATGACTGCTTGACAAGAGGGATAACTCGAACTTCCCAATGGTCAACCTTCCCGAGCAATAATACAGAAGTTTCAGTTATGGGTGTGTGCAATTCACAACATTTACGGTACCTTGGATCATAGTCTTTCAGGGAGGATCGCAACTCATGCTCATACGGTAATTGCTTACAACATTCAAGCCCTCATTTGGGTTTTCATGGGGATGTCAGGTAAATATTTTATTCCAGGGAGGACATTTCCAACTTTGACACGTCGGTGAAAATCTTATTTCTGATGAAACTCAGTAGTTTGACCAGAGATATGGTTATGCCCCCGGGTCTTTTCAGAGAAATAATTGAGCGTTTGTAATTGGCCCGAATATACTCACCTTTTTAACCAACACCTTTTATAATCATGTTTTGATAGACATTCATGTACACATGGCTAAGATACTTTTCGCATGAATTTCTTATGATTATTACACTGCATTGCCTGTTGTGCCCAAGTAGGAGTGAGTCAGTGAATATAGTTTTACGCCGCCTTTTGGCAATATTCCAGACAATGTCATGGCAGGGGGCACCAGAAATGGGCTTCCACATGTGGGGAATCGAACCGCCAACTTTGGCATGAGGCTACCTCACCGTCGTAGTGGGGTACCGACATTATTACACATCACGGTGCACATGCCGCTTTTGAAGGAATGTTGTTTTATGCTAAAGTGATGTCCACTTACATCCTGGGTGGCAATGGGGTAACCTAGTCGTTAAAGTGTTCGCTCTCACAAGGACCGGGTTCGACTCCCTGCATGGACACAATGTGTGATGCCCGTTTCTGGTGTTACCCCGACTTTATATTGATAGAAAGTTGCAAAACAAATTGTATAAATAAACTCACAAGCATTACATCTGCTTTAACGTATGGATCCAGGGGCAGATAAAAAACAGTGGATGACATCATGCACAACACCTCCTAGTGTCGGAACCCATGAAGGTCCCGGGATAGAATAGGCCTTCAGGAACCCATGCTTACCATAAAAGGCGATTATGCTTCGTACGGGGCGACGAACGGGATCGGCTGGTCAGGCTCGCTGACTTGGTTACACATGTCATCGGTTCCCAATTGCGCAGATCGATGCTCATGTTGTTGATCACTGGATTGTGTGGTCCAGCCTCGATTATTTACAGACTGCCGCCATATAGCTGGAATACTGCTGAGTGTGGCGTAAAACTAAACTCACTCCCTCACTCACTCCTAGTGTCGGTGACACACAGTCAGCTTTGTCATACACTGTAATTGTCAGCTGTATACTAACTTTACTTATTAGTATTGGCAACGTTACCTATTGTGTCCACAGCGTCCACGCAGGGAGCTGACGTCAGAGTCAACTCACAACAACCTAAACATGATAATAATGTCGATAACGATTTTATTCAAATTGAATTATCCAAGAACTTAAACTGATTTACGATACATGTAACTGACGTTTATCATCCCGATGCCATTTCAACACAAACGCCCAGTCTATACATTTCTTTCGCAATTTACCAAATTGAATTTAACAAAATACATGCAATGCAGCATTCTACTTGATCACAATCAATATGAAATGGCTAACGTAGGCATCTAACACCTACTGGTCAGGGCTGGGTAGTCTAGGCAATACAACAGCAGGGCAATTTCAGTAGGAAATATGGAGCCTTGATTGATAGGTTGATTACGTTCCCAGTCGTAAAGTGACCATAAGGAGCCTGGACCACATTAAGCCACACGCCATTGCCCAATCTTTGAAACGTTTTGAATCGGAAGAAAAATGTACTGTGTGTTAGTCCGCGAGATGGTCTAAATTAATGATTTTTCATATCTTTTCATTAAAATGATTGTTTATGTTTTTGCTGCCAAAATACGATATGCGCATCCCCGAGGTATTGACGATTTTAATTTAATATAAAATATCGTCAGATTGAATTCGGTTAAAAAGCGCGCTGGTTTGGAGATTTAGCGCATTGGTCTAGCGCTAAGATGATGCTGAAAGAATTTTCCTGAAAGACGTAATGTTATATAAACGTGCATATAGAAATTTTATATACACATACAGAGATACTGTGGGGCGCACAATATTAAAATAGGTTGTTTTAATCTAAAACTAGTTTGTACCGATGTGCCAGTTTGCAACGTTGCCTCTTCACAATAGACTGGTTGTTAGTTCGACTCTGTGTGTTCCACATGTACCATGGTCATACGTTTCGTTTTCTTTCCAAAATAAAATTACAGCATTACTTGATTGTTTATTTCACACCAAAATATAAAATTATTGACAATTTGTTCATTGTCTTCGCCTGTTTCAGCCTGATGGTGAAATGAGCACGTTGCTGTTTAAACGTCTTTATTGTATAGGCTGGCATCCATGGTTCCAAGCTGGATTAAAAATATAATGAAAGTTAAATCCGTGCCTTGAGTTCATCATTGAAATTGATCCTTTTCCAGCTTTTGATTTACGATCGTCATAAATAAATATATTTCTTTTCCGCAACGTATGTCATATTCGGGATTTCACTTTCTTAGTACTTTTTTAGTTGAGTCCCATCCAGGATTCGAACCCGCACCCTCAGAGTCACCTAATCGCCAGCACAACATAAATGTTCGTTCCATATAAACTTTATTATTTCTTAAAGGAAACATATGATGACCATTAAACCGTCTGCTGAAACTATTTTTGTAACAAAACATTTAAGATAACAAAGTCATCTAATAATTTAACATTCAAACGGTTGATCCGCTAATTTGTTTCGAATCAAATGTCTCCAGATGCTCGTCGATTATCAGACTACGTTCAAGCACTGAGATTAGGTGGTGATACTGAGAGTGAACAGTATGGGTGATTGGCGTTGTTCGTTGCAGCATCAACATTTCAGTATTCTGACGTCGTTCCATGATCAAAGCAAACCGGTGGTTGATGAAACCAGAATCAGTAAACTGTTCATATGATCATGTGCATGCTTGTGGGCACCGCGATTTGCTGCAGAATTACATGAGGATTAGTCCAGGCCATCTGTGGCAGTACCATACCCGTTCTCTTGGTTTATACAGACACAAGTCTTCAATTTTCGTGTTAATTTACCAAATAGTTAGGCTTGCAGTTGTGGTGCCCCAGTGGAAGATGCAAACCATTTCTTTTCAAAATGGCCAACATTTGTCAGCTGCCGTTTTGATCTGAAGCAAAGTTTTGAACTATCAAACGTTCACTTAGACATTGATACTATTCTTAACGACGACCCTGCTCTGCCAAATACTATTAATGAAAATATCTTCAGTTATGTTTATAGATACATTGTACGACGTAAGCGCTTCGATTAATGAATAATAGTTCTTAATATTTATGTCCATTCATTACGTCCATGCATTATTGCTCGTGTGCTCGTGTTTCTGATGAGGGCGGACAGTAATAAGTTAAATGACTTGAGCCCAATCCCTTTCAACATTGAACAGGACATGTTCAAACAAGCAAACAAACAAACCTTCAATATGCGCCACATCCCTTGGTAAAACTGTCACGACTTCATGTAACTCATTCTCACTCCCACCAAGGCAGTTTGCATTTTGTCTCTAAAGACTGACTGACTGAATTAGGTTTTACGCAGCTTTTAGCAATATTACAGCAACATCACGGCGGTGAACACCAGAAATGGTCATATCCCCATATGGGGATTAGAACCCGGGTCTTCAGCGTGACGAGCCAACACTTCATCCACAACGCTACTCCATGTCACTAAAGAAATTACAAGTAACCGAAGTAAGTTAGTACTAAGTAGAAACAGACAACCTTTTGCCTTATTTCAATCGAAGACCCATGCTCTATGTAAAACCCTTTCCGTCTCTCGAGGTGACAGTGGATTTCCATCCAAGGTTTTGTATTGGTAGTTACGTTAGCTATAAGTAGAGTTAATGAGTGTTAAAGTCTCTGGTATAATTCGGCTAACAAACACAATAACAGTTATTGACGTTGTAAAATCCATCATAACACTAAATCTGTATGCTGGTATGTCACGTCTATTCCACCCTGAGAACGTAAAGTAAATAAATAAGCTGGCATACCTGAAACCGGTCACTTCACAAATATTACACATAGATTTGAGGACCAGATACACAACACGAAACAGACTTCCAGATATGAAGGGGTGGAGGGGTGGTCTTGTGGTTAAAGCGTTCGCTCGTCACGCAGAAGACCCGGGTTCGATTCTCACATGGTCACACTATGTGAAGCCCATTTCTGGTGTCCCCCGCCGTGATATTGCTGGAATAGTGATAAATGCGGCGTAATTAGACATCACTCACTGATTCCAGGTGTGAATGCTTATCAGGGGCGTGTAGGCAGCAACGAGCTATGGGGTATTCACACGAGTACCTTGGTGCGTTCAACATAACTTAGTTTATTAATGTCTTCTTCATTCTTCACATTACGGCCTAATGGATATGTTATTAAATATTTCATCCAATGAGTATATGGGTTATTCTTTGTTATATACGCATGGGAGACTTCTTTGTTTCCATCCTTCAAAACCTTATGTAAACCATTTAAAAGATGAATGACAGACGATTCAGATGGACCCGATTGTTCTTTCCTCTGATGGACCCGATTGTTCTCTCCTCTGAACTTAACATGTGAGCTTATAAACATCTTGTATATATATGTGACCTTCATTTTTGCGAAGGCGCACACATAGTACATCTTCATTGATAAAACTTCAAGGGAATTATGACGAACACAATATTATAATTGACATTTAAAATTACCATTGTCATATTGTTCTCTAAACATATGTACAAATATCCCTGACAGTTACAGTCTAGGAAAGTCTGGATTGGTACCGAATACTTGCAGCCGAATGATGAGATGCTGGTACATCACTGGTGTTTGGTGTCTGTATCTCGATCTATATCAGTGCTCATTTAACGCCCCATTTCCGCCTGTCATCATATCTGGTCTATATCGTACTTTGACATTTACTAGCATAGTGCTCATCAAACCTTTATACCTTCATGGGGATGTTTACCGTTCTTTAGGTATCTGGACCATAACTCAAGAAGTATAAGTCTGACATTCTATGCATATTTGCCTCTTTGTAATCCATTTAGTGCGGACAGACAAAAGTGATAGTTCAAAACGTGCACTGTTCCGATCGCACCCCGATGTATATTCGGAAAAGATAATAGAGGATGCCAATTTCATTCGAGGAAATAGCAGTGAGAGCTCTTGGAGATCTGTAGGGAATAGTACAGCGAGAAACGGCGAGAAAGCACGCGAGATCGAAGTGACGATAGCCATCTTAGATCCCACGCCTCTGACAGCTGCAAGCTTTTTAAAGACATTTCGATGCACAAGGACGGGGTCATTTCTTACAACCGCAAATGGATTTATCTAACATGTACTTTGGTAATAATTAGGAGTGAATTGGACAACGCCACTTGGAACAACGAATTGGAACACGACCAGCAACCTGACATCTGCAGCTGTTGTCATTCTATGAAATTGTCCTGAAATTTTATTTAATTTCCACACCAGCATCATAATTTGATTTTAGAAATAAAAATATGAGCACGGAATTCTAGTTTTAAATGTTTATTTTTGGTTTACACGCAGTGGTGTGAATCACGATCAAAGACTCAACGATAGATTGAAGAGCGGTTCTTGAATCATGAAACAGTGCTTCAAAGTGTTTACTTCCTAGCTTGTGAGACTAGGCATGAATTATGAGACACGAATCGTGGATGTGGCATTATATCTACATGCATATTAGATATGTAATTATAACAGGCTTCACGTTTATAACAGCTACTTTCTTGCCTGGGGATACAGTAAAACGCAAATACCTTCCTCTAAAACTACAGTAGGACCGTGTATATTTCAGAATGCAAAATATGTTTACAATTTGAGGTTTTTGACGAGGAAGAAAACAATATTATGGGCGTAAGGATAACTGAAATGAAATTATACGCAACATTTCTAGCACGACATTGTGTAGTGCTCGATTCTGATTGTCTGAGAGCTCGTCAAAACAGTACTAACCCGTTCGGTTTTTTAAATTACATTTAGCGATCTAAAATCAACTATAAAAGATCGCGAAATTGAAAACAGAGTTCGTTTATCTACTAATTCAAACAAATGACAATATATACATGGCTGCACATATCTATCTCTGTGACAACTTGTGTGAGCCGGAACCAGTACCATGGATGACTTGGATGGAACTCCCAAAGCAGACGCTTATTCCGCTAGACCATGGTTCCAAACGTTCTTTGAGAACTCATGAGCACTATGAGTCTGTGACGTGAGTGCTACAGCACATTTAGCGTTGTTTTCACAATATCACAGAATCAGTCCTCAAAGTGAACAATAGAAGCACTCAAACATGAACCATAAAAGCACAAAGCAATACAAGACGTCAGTGATTACTTTGTAGCTAATCATCATAACTTAATCATCTCTTGTGTCGCATCTGGACCTAAACAGCAGGATACAACTGCTATCTTGGAATTGTTACAAATTATTTATTAAGTGTTTTTTCGGACTGAAAAATGGAGTATGTTATTGCTTACCTTTGGACCCAGGAACCTAGATGTTGGAACTGTTATCTTATGATATCAATACTAGAGGTAACAATTGTGTTCTTTGGAGGGATTGCATAGTGAGGTGGAGTACATTTAGAATAGTATTTCAGCGATATTACTTTGAGACAACTTTGAAAGAATGGAAAAAGTGTCTCAGGGTAGGACGTCTACCTCTTTGAACCCACGTTGACATGAATAGGTTTGGTTTTATTCTGGCAAAATAGGCAAATAGGGTATTTGAACCTATGATCACTGAATCCTGGCACTAACTAGGGACTAAATCGATTTGTGGCGCTTTAGATCAGTGGGCCACCATGCTTTCAGAATGGTTCAAACATACACATGAGTCTACCACCACTATTGTTCAGAAATGGATTTCAGTGAATGGCGTCATCACTGGAACTGCTCAGCGAAACGACAGTAACGTCTTTCTTTAAAACAAGAGAACGGTAGAATGACGATAACAACTTCAGGACAAAAGAACCCACTGATGATAAGGAAATATTGATGTATATAAGCAGTAAGATGTAAGGTGTAATGTTAACCATGCAATAGCCCCAAGAAGGCGCTGGTGAAACAATTAGACTCCTGGCAATACCTTGTTGTTAAATGCATATTCTGGCCCTAGTCACACTGTAAAGAACGGCAGTTGGGGATACCTTCTGCAAATACCATGTTTTCAGATGTGTATTCTAGTCCTGGATACCACGTAAAGAACAGACTTACACGTGTCTCTAAGGTAATAATTAATAGCTGAAATGATAATTTCTGAAAAATATATAAATATAGATTGGGGTAATGCACTGTCCGTTTATCCAGACTTACCTCTTTAAAGAATGGAATTACTATGCAGCGCATCATTCAGTACAGCCCAAGGCAAATGCTAGGCATGTTGCTGACACAGCAGAAAACATTATAAGTGCAAGGGATTGATATACAAAAGCATTATGGGGATATATCTCTGCAGAGTCAACTGTGATACTATCAACGACTGGGGCACGCTGCCCATTTAACTATTATAGCTAAGAATTCATTTCTAATTATTACAAAATATACCACAATCTACAGTCATAAATGAATTGACTTTTCCTCGCAAAGAAGAAAATACATGTACATTTGCAGCTCAAATAACTGAAAGTTAATTTCAGTCTGACTTTAAACATGGCTGTCATGACAGCCATATTGGAAAGTGCATTTTCAGTCAACACTCCGCCATGTTTGTGTTTACCAGTATGATCATTGTGTAAAGCAATCTTTTGATAGCCTCTTTAAAGAACAGAATTACTACTCATCCATGGGCTTAGCATTCAGTACTGCCCTAGAGCAAGGCTACGCAGGGGATACTTCGCTGACTATACAGACTGACATTGTAATATAGTTCTAACGTACGAGGATATTCTGCTTCGATCCACTTTTCTTTGAGGCATAAATGCCATGGCGGTAAGCCAAGGGAGAAATTGCGAACGCGGTTGTTACATAAACCCTACGTGAAACACAGTTGTCCAGAATACATCACAAACATGGCCACCATCACCAACTACCGCGCCTGGTGCCGACACAGAGTTGTTATTAATAAACAGTAAAATAAACAGTTCTAATCAAATTACGGCATTGATATTTTGTTCAAATACCCTGCTCTATATTATCTATAAACCACCCAGAAACATATTGCGGTATGGACTTGATTCAATATTGGTAACCGCAATTAAAGCCCTCAAGTCGCCTCCGTTGACTTGTTTGACCGAATCTGTTCCAAAGCCCCAGCGAACTCAAACACTCGCTCTGTGTCAAATCAAACAGAGAAAGAAACACCATTTGAGGATATCTCTCTCTTATCAAAAAGAATGGGGTCCTGTGCTATCAACAGGGCGTGTGCCCATCTCGGTTTATTATACGAAGTGTGAAAAGATGACTATAAGGAGATGTCGGGTTATATTTCTTTATTCAAAAGGCAGTCAGTTCAGATAAGGGACCTGTGTGTCAAGCAGCATAAATAAAGTTGCGAAAAAATGTCCCCTGCTGTACAAATCACTTTATCGCACTGTCTGTCACACTTCCATGCATTCTCTCATGTTTGCTTTCAGGGCAAACCCTCGCATTGAATGTATTAGGTTATGTTTTTCAAAGCCAAATAAATGTAAACATTTAGTTTAGTTCTATCGTTATATATAATGTTAAAATGTGAACCAAATAAGTACGATGTGATAAGAATGAATGTCAACTGATATTATTCCAGCTGAATGTAAAGGTTGAAACCATTGATTTCACAATTAATGTTTGTGATGAAGCATTGTTTGATAGTACTGGATTGTTTGCATTCTTTAATAGATAATCATATGATCCGTTTCCTGATAGGGGAAGCAATTAAACCTTTAAATGAGAACATAAAAATATTGTATTTGGCATTTTATAAAATTTAATAAATCAACATTTCTCTTCTTATTCATTTTATTCCTGTATCCAAGGTTTACGATTACTGCGATACATTATATACATTTTTATTTTAAAAAACCCCTTTAGAATCAGTAATGATATTTTAATCGATTTGTGATTCCAATTCTATGTTCAAATACAAACATTTGCAAAACAATCCATTGTTTACAAAGAGAGTTACGTTAACAATACACCCTGAAGTGCGGGTTAAGAGCTGATCATCAGCAAACCATGCTTGCCGTCAAAGGCGACTGCACTCCGTTTGATTCCATTTGAGACCAATGAATTGCTCACTAACACAAAATCTAAAAATTGCAACAAAACCAAATTTTCCACATGAAATCGACAGACCAACTCTGATGATGTGTCTCATAATTTGGGACACCCGAATAAAAAAGTTGTTTAACATATTGAGGTAGGCCTCAATATGCTTTGGCTAAGTATCGTTTACGAACTGCACGTGCTGTTGGGATGACGGAAGGGAAGTTAAAAATCTTGAAAAACTGTACCGATTCAACCTGCACGGACACAACTGAGGGGGCCATCTCAAAACCCACACGATGTGAGAAAGTCAATTCATTTCAACAACGCCATTAAGTCTCTATATAAACAAAATACCTTTGTCTTCTTTGTCTTTGTATTTTGAAAAACCATATGGAGACAAATCATTCAGTTATGGAAGTTGCTTCACAAATTTGGTTTCCGTTACAAAAAAGTAGGCTCAGAAAATAGACGTGCACTGTGCGAGAGGTCTGATATTGTTCGACTAAGAAACCAGTACTTACCACAATTCGAAAGAAACGTACAGAGGGTTACGAGCCTGTATGTTTGGACGAAACATGGGTAAATGCTTCCCATACCACAGGGACACAATGGTTCGGTAGCTCCTCTTCAGAGTCCTGTGCCAGAAAATTACCACTTGGCAAGGGAGAGCGACTGATTGTGCTCCATGCTGGTTGCAAGAGTCGGGGATTCCTACCTGGCTGCTCCCTAGTCTTCAAGGCAAAATCTAAAGACAACCGAGACTATCATACCGAAATGAACGGGGTGGTTCTCTTAGAATGGGTACAAGATCAATGGGTACCAGCACTGCCCCCCAAAAGTCTGATTGTCATGGATAACGCTCCATATCATGGCGTTCAGGTACCTAATGCAAAGACCACAAAATGTAACAGTAAGAAGGGGGACATGATAGAATGGTTGCAAAACAAAGCAATATCGTATCCAGAAAAAGCAGCCAAACCTGTTCTGTATGACATCATAAAGTCAAATAAAACCACACCTGTCTTTAAGGTTGATGGGTACGTTACAGAATATGGTCATTCAGTTTTGCGATTGCCACCTATAATTGCGATTTAAACCCAATAGAACTCATTTGGGGTATCATGAAATCGGATGTTGGCAGGCAAAATGTAACATTCAAACTTCGGGATGTACAGACGATTATTCAACAGTCAATAGACACCATCACGCAGGAAACATGGCAAAAGTGCGTTGAGAAAGTTGAGAATGAAATAGAAAGACATTATTGGGAACAAAGTGGACTGGACCATGCCACCATCAAGCCAGTCGTCATCAGGATAGACTCTGACGACAGCGACACCGATTCTGAAAGTGGCAACACTGACTCCCATTGAAGAATTCCAGTGGTAACCAGATAGCAGCTTTTGAGATGACCCCATCTTGACAATACACACTTGTTGATTACCTGGCTGTTTTACCAGCAAGTGTTCCACCCCCCACCCCCACCCCCCTCGTACAAAATAGCGAAAGGTGACTGAACAAGGCGGTTGTAAGCACTGAGGTGGTCGTAAGTCACTAGGGTAACTTCAGTAAATTAGGACCACCTTAGTGCTTTTTTCGCAAAGCGATCGTATCGCTGAGGTGACCGTATCTCCCATACTTCAACGTAGACTTACGACGCCGTAGCGCTACGATCGCTTTGTGAAACAGACTTCCGGTTGTTAGTGTGTCATTGAATCTAGACGACGTTCGCATTATCAGTTGCTGGATCGTCTAGTTCTGACTGTAGCAATTGCAGGCCGTTGTCATGGAGATGGAATAGCGCTTAGTGCGGCGTTAAAAGCAACAGAAAAAGACCTACTTATTCTCCTCTACTATTCGTAATGTTTCACACATACATGCACCGTCTCATGCAGATCTACCAATACTTGTCCTCCCATTTATATCCATCCTTTGCTTCATCCAATACGTTTGCCCTCTTAAAGTCCGCCACTGCTGATCCATCTATAATGTTCCCGTACAAGCCAACATTTGTGCTGACTTCGAAACACTATCTATCTGATAGCTATAAAATGTAGTTTACAAAGGATGAATTAATAACAAACCAGTTGCTGGTTAGGTTCAAGGACAAGTTTGAAAATTGTGGTCCAGACAGGCGAACATACCCTAGCATAGTAGATTAGGCAGGTAAAGCACAAATTCCATACATTATCTCAAAAGCTTAGTGGTGTGTTCGCCTGTAGATGCTAACTACACCAGATTATATATTTCATAGTTGCATAACAGTGCACGACAGGACAAAACATTTCTTGACATGGCAAGAGTTGATTTTCAGAAAATACCCGGTGGCAAATGGTTGGCATGCATAACGCAGGGATGTCCTGTCGCAACATCGGGGGAAATGTATGTATTAATCAACTATCCTGTATACTAGTCTGTGGGGAATATGAGAGAATTTCAGTAATTTGCTGTGTGAAAGCTAAAGCCATTATGCATGTTCCGTTGGCAGTCACGTGACCTTACCGCTCGTGACGTCAGGTGTGACTAGCTCCCGAAAACCAAGCGCTGCAGTAATACAAGTCGTGTTGTTTCTGTCGTTTTAGCAAATGGCAGTTTATTCAGTTGTCTGGGGATGCATGGAATCATCAAACAATGAAAAGAGCCACCATTTCATCCGCTTTCCAAGTATAAAGACAGATTTAGGCAAGAGAAATATTCCGATCATTCTGAGTCAGGAGCCCATACTTTCAACACCAATTGACATCGGAATGCCCTAATCACAGTCACACTATATTAAAGTACAGTGAAAACATCTCATTTAATCTTTCATTTAATATTACAGCCTGAAATAAAACCTTACAGTACTAAGTGATAACACCTTGACTCGTGCATTCTGTAAATTACATATTGCATTGCCATAGGTTAAAGTTAATTTATTGAGAACATTGTAGTAATGAAAGCATTCCTGTATGCACTGTTGATGTATGTTGTAATAATCTAGGAGTTCTCGAAGATGAGTACCATGTATTATTTGTATGTGAAAGGTATGCGCATTTTGGAACAAAATAATTAATCAGTTTCCAAAGTTTGTTCTCGGTACATAAAATATCCAAAACATAACTTCTGTCGCTATTTTCATGAAACGTGTGTTTTCCTGTTCATGAAGATGTACATATGTTCTTCCTGTCACGTGTTATGGCTATGTCGTCACAATCAATTGTACTTTGGGTCACATGGACAAACTACCTAATAAATAGTTTGTATTGAAACCAAAGAGAATGCCACCGGCTATAGTCACGTTTGACGTCATGTCACGTGACACCGCCTCTGCTCATTAACTGTCGGGTGTTTCCGTAATAAGCGTAAATCCGAGGTCGTTTTTCACGTTTTACTGCGATTTTACAAACTTTTTGAGACATTTTGATACGGAAAGTGATCTTTAGAATGCCCTTTTCCATATATCAAAAAAATAGTTTTACGTTAGTATTCTCCTTTAACCTTTTACAAATATGCCATTTTATATGCCCGGAGTTTTACACTGTATGTGATACTAAAAACACTATATTTTATCCAACAATTGCATTATGCAATATGTACTTTAGATGCCAAAACCTGCCATTCATCTTACGAAAAGGGAAAAACGTTTCATACAATTCATTATGAGTGTTACGTTTTAAACTACATTCTATTTTCCATCTACTGTACAGTTTAATTTGTAAAGTTTTTCGTAATTTAGTTATTGTATGAGTTATTGTATCATATGTAATGAAGAAGTTGTTATCCATAAAGAATCTTACTCTCTTATTGTATGAGGTGTGGAACTCAAATAAACAATCTGTCCATCTGTCAGTCGGTGCCAATGGAAAGAGCCCAACTCTCCAACGATACCACAACAAGGAAGCTGTGGCATGAGCTGCTGGTCCGAGGAGACGCCGTCGGAAGCAGGTCACCAATAGATGATCCATGCAGCTGAGCCGTTAGGGGCCACCTCAGTGACTGCGTGGTGTTGCGTTTCATATGACTGCAAGTTGGATATCCTTACGTTACCTGTCTTGCTCAGTGGTCAACAGGAAATGCTGGAAACCATCGTCGTGCTATCCTCTTGACAGTCAAGGACGACAACTCTAGGGGTAAACGTTCTATTATCGCTACTGGACATTTGCCCATCAACGCATCCGAAACCTTACCATGAAACGCAAGGAGAGAAAGACGTCCTTACATGAGCACCAAGGAACTTTGCCAGAGACCCTCCTGTTCTAAATCTGCACGAGTTACGCAAACACTCCTGTAGGTGTAGCTGAGGATTTGATGCTTGAATGTCAATATGAGGAGGAAAGTGGCAAATGTAATCCGCGCGAGGAGTGTCTTTACAAGGTACTGAGGTGATCACTACAAATGATTCAAACAATCACAACATTAAGTAAAATGTGTTATAGTGACCATTTCAACACACGGAATTTGGTTTTCAAAGCATATACAACAATCGTGTTTTAGTACTAAAGAAGAGTGCGGTGCATGATTATTGCTCATGAGCATACTTGGTGGTTATAATGAATAGTGAACACAATGATGGATTGTGTTTAGGTAATCGCAAAACGAATTGAAGCTTTAAGCCTAGCTGCGGCTAACTTTTTAATGCAAATATAGTTCCTTAATTGGCCTTTATGGGAAAACTAGTAGAGGCTGGACGCTTCAAACACCAAGCTCAGCCATCCGCCAATTCTGACGCACTCATGACAGTTCTTCCATAAAAGTCATATGCTGATTTCAATACACTCATCAATCATTATCAGGTAATGCTAATCCACCTGCACAAGTACTCCCATACTAGCCATACGCGGGTTTCACTCTATGTATTTAGTCTGTCAGTGGTCACCGATCTATACTGGACTCCATAACACGCTGATTTCAGCACATAGATCTGTCATCATCCACCAATGGTGTTCCACCTATCCAGAGGTGTGTAGCGACCACCCCGTTTCTCCCCAGAAATAAATTCACCCAGGAGCATTCACCGCTAACCTTTGACTTCGTGATTCATGTGCATCTCCACTTCTCCAAAACCCTCTCCACTCTGTTCAATACGCTCATTTCAATCCATTTGTCTATCTTCATCCGCGAGTGCCCATCCTCCAGTGATGTCGGACACTCACTTACAATCAATCCTATCGCACCAGTCACCATATATTCGCCCTTTTATCGCAAGTTGTCTTTACAAGCAAACAAGTCAGTCAAACTGTTTGCTAGTGGTGTACACATAAACACGCCGCTTTTTACAACACCAAGATGGTTACGCACATCAGTACCTCGAAATATTGGCGTTTGGTGCATCACGAGCGCTCAAAGTTTGAGAATTATTGCAATGGAGGCGAATGCGGACAGAAAATCAATCGATGATCTGGTAATCGCGGAAGGATTTTCAAAGCTATTTTTTTCTATTAGAAGGTACACTCGGAGTAAAAATGATTAAACATGTTGTAATATCTTATTATCAATACCGCGGCACCATTGTCAAGTTCAATATAGTGTGGAGAGCGTAAATTATCACCTCGATATAACAAAGGTCTCGGGAAACATGAAATTCCCCGTCGGTGCTTGTATAATTTTCATAACGTCCCGGATTTATCGTCTGGCACGGATTTGAAACACGTGGTATGGTTTCGATTTCAAACCACTGATGCTTTAATTATTATAATGATTCAGCGCGCTATATTGGAGATCGATCTGAAACTGCGGCACTGCCCGGATGCGATTGACAAGCAAGTTCTTCATAGAGGGCGTTCGACGCAGCAGGTCTACGCTTTTGGTGAATGGAAGCGTCGGCGCTGTTTGCTTGCGAAGAAAATGGTTCCTATTGGGAGTTCTGGTCAAAATGACACATTGGATGCGCTTTAACTCTCGCGATACTTTACAACAGTGATTCTAATGAACATTGTATCTATTCGTTTAAAGGTAAGTGTCGTGGAATGTGCTAAATCAGTGTTGTGGCAGGTGTTCTAGCGCTAACATTAGCAGACGTCACAATCAAAATTGATATCGTCTGTTTCCAACGAACGAAACCTGTCAAACTGCATCACATCCCTGATTTGATTTTCCGTAGCTTTTCACATCGAACCAGTTACAGATATGAAAGTTCTCGTACTTTAAAACGGAAGACTACATTGGGTAGAACTACCACATTTAATTTTTGATAAACACATATCGACCCGATGTATCAATATCGAACATGTCGTCTACTTCGCCGTAGTGATTTGGATTGCACTATGGCGTATATATGCTTCATAATATACAAAACTGACTACTTCGTAATGTTTCATATTTGATTATGATTTAGTTCATTAGAAAATATTATTTTCAGTATCTCCTTAAGGCTGGAAGCGTCAAATGTAATTCATTCCACTGTCATTAGAATTTCTTTGCTCCCCTAACCCGTCCACTGTTACGGTGACAGACGGGGAGCGGTCATGGTGTCATTAGAAACTAAGAACGTCCATTATCACAGGTAGGGATTCCCATGGCAATTCGCTCTCACAACGAGCACGTGTTCGGTGCGACTTCGAAGCTACTATTGCCAACACAGTTTGACGTCCTTGTATAATTTAACAACCATTTCCGCGAGTGATAACGTTTATGTATTCCAGAAACGTTCATGGGGTCTTAAAGACCTGTGTTTTTATGACTGGCTGAGTTTTGCTGTTCGTGAGTTTTGCTGTTGTTGCGAAAGTAATGCTAAGGTAGCTGAAATATTTTCTGTGAAGTATTTTGTTTGTTTATATAACTTTGTACACATATGGAGGTTTGATATTATGACAAAAAGTATTGTGGATTTTATTTTTTTAAATTATTTTGTGATGCTTGAAAACAAGTATCTATAAAGAAATGACTATTGTACAGTCAAGACATTCATCTTCCATAAACACTTGTCACTCATATTATGGATAATAACCTCTCCTTTTATGCATGGTTCAAGTCTTCATGTCTTCTGGTTCTGGGCTCTGTTGCCCACCTGGTGAAGGGCCAGTAAAAACCCTGAAACATTTTGTGATCCATAATTTTCCTTTCCACATTTTTGATAGTGTTAATGTTACACATTGCCTCTGTACTGATATAGATACCTGGAACTGCTGGTAGTTCGACAGTGTATATTGTCAGTCAAAAGAATTCCAGTTGGTGATCAGGGAATAATGGTATAGAATACAGGCCAGTTGAAAAAAATAACTTTTTACAGTTCTTGACTGCTTGTATATGTTGTTTGACACAAGTTAGCTAATTTGCTACTTTCATGTTTGAAAATGGAACTCTGAGGATAACATATGGCTTTGGATTTGCACTGGGAGGGAGTTATGCTGCTTCTGACACATTCAAGCTTGACTATATCTTGGGACTCCCAAGCATTGGCTTCTCACATTATCCATGTAAAGGGAATCAATTTAGAGTGAATGACAAACACTGAAACCTTTACACTGCATCCTTGATATTCTCTATGAATGACTGTGTCTTACTTTTTTGGATTTATTTTACAAGTCTATTTAGGTATTACTAGTGCCTTTTAGTGATTGTTCAAATTATGCCATGTACTGAATTTTTTAATCAGCTGCCAATGTTCAAAAGTGATATTTTATGCAATATTTGGTGGGGAAAATATTACATATGACTTTGTCAGTTTGCATGATTTCATTTGATGTATAATTTTCAGGATGTTACTCATGTCTTTGTTCAGATATGGTTCATCATATATTTTCTTGTACAAACAGATTGTGCTGTTTTGAAAGAGAAATTAATCATGTTATCTCCAAAGGCTCTTCACATTTTTAGGCAATTTCTTGAAGGCATAAGAAACATCTGCTCTCCGACAAGGAAGTGATTTATGGAACGATTCCATTTCCCCTCCTGGAGCCATATGCTCTACTAGTCAGTGTAGGTGGACTTGTGATTTGCATATTTATGGAATGCAGTGAAGAATAGACATCTTAGGGGAATTTACATGACTAGACCAATTTCACGAACAAAATTGCCTTAAAGCAAATGAAAGGAGAAAAACTGGTTTAAAACAGTGGCTTTTTTGTCTGGAAAATGAAGTACTAAAATTTCAATCACATCTTCCTTTCAACTAGAAGTAAAACTCCTTGATGACAAAAGTGCAGTGTTCAAAGAACTTTGAATATACATTTGTCTGGGAGTTCTTAAACTGCCCCTAAAGCAACAGCAGTGCACGTCTCTTCTGTTAGCTGCGAGGAAGCTTTCTGATAAGAAAACATATTGGTGTTTGACTGAGCCAGTAAAAACAACATGTCTGTAATGGAGTTGATATGAAATCTGTCAAATGGCCCTAGGAGAGAAAAAAAAGTTACGTGATGAACAAATGGTTTTTGATTTATATGTCACTTACAAATGGCATTGTGAAGTTAAGAAGATTGTCTTTTGTTTAGTTTGTTTACTGAGTTTTGCAGCCTTATTTATTGAGTATATATAACTTTTGTGCAAATATATAGATATACTGGTATGCTGGATAACTGATAATGAACTCTCCTAACAAGAAGTAAATCTGCTAAATCCCAATGTTTATGTTATGTGCTGTATATAAAATAATAATAGCGACTGCAAAATATGCGTTACGTATATTTCAAACAAAGTGGCAACATCTTTGCAAGAATCATGAGAAACTGCTGCAAAGTCTGTTCTATGGATAAAAAATATAATCTGAATATGGTTTTATGAAAGTCAAATAGTGATGACTCCACATTTGTGAAACTTTTTTTTATGTGAAAAGATGTCCTGCAGTCTTTTCATCAACTGGATAACATATATAATCTGAATGTCTTCCTGAATATGAAGTACAAGTAGTGACAACTCCAGGATTTCGAGAAAACACAAACACATGCAAAATCATTTCACCTGAACATAGCATAGTATGATGTCAAAGCTTTTAATCACTGGACTCAATTATTTACAGATCATCACCATACAGCTGGAATATGGCTGAGTACAGCATTAAACTAAACTCTTACTCACTCACTCTTTCACACACTCACTCACCCACTCACCTTCTTACTAATAATGCTGCATAATGGGCAGACTGTAATAGGCCGTTAGACAATAAAGCCTGCAGAATTCTTGATAAAACTGCAATGTGGATGAATCCAAAATTCCTCTGACAAACATTGGTCTGCCTTTTCAGCATTTTATTGCACAAGCTTAGCTCAATGCGGGGTCCTACTTGATATCATGCTGATTTGAGAATTGTTTTAGATTATAATAAAACCTCGACAGATCCACATCTGTTTATCCTTGTTTATGTGTCTGAATCTTACAATCTTGTAAGGTTGCTGCAAAACAGACATCAATACCTTAACCAGTTCTGCTTTGCAATCCCTTCTTTGTGTAATTGCTGTGTTTATTTTCAGTAAATTACCGGTACATGATTTCTCTGGATTCAGATGTGGTCTGTGTAAAAAAGGTATTTTGCAGGTTTATGTATAACAGACATCATCTGATATGATATTACGTTTATCAGAGACAATGATGTCGCACCTGAACTTGTTGATGATATACTTGTTTGTAACTGTTTGAAATAATGACAATAATAAAACATGAAAAGGTGCAATTTGTTTGGTGTCATTGGTGTAAATGTTGATTTGCAGTTCAGGTTAAATGAACTCCAAAGTGGGTGGTAGTGTGTAGACAATTTTCAAACAGATTAAAATCTAGTGATACCGTGATACATCTATGTCCCTATATGGTACCTGTTCATGAACCTGTGAAGATCTGGCTTAGGGTTGGTGTTCAGCAACCCATGCTTGAGGTGATTGATGGGACTGGCTGGTCAGGTTTGCTGACTTGGCTTACACATGTCATCATATCCACGTTGTGTTGACTCATGTTCATGATGTTGATCACTGGATTTTTCTGATGCAGACTCAATTAGTTACACACTGACACCCTAGAGCTGAAATATGAAATGCAGTGTTAACAACACACAACCAACAAAACATACATGTGTAATTCCACGGGGCATAAACACTATTGAAAATTCTTAAATTGACGGGAGTACCTTGTGTCTTTGTTTCTGAGAACCTTTAAAAATGTAAGTGTCCTATTTTAATCCTTACTAAATTTCACATATATCTGAAGTATTTTCTATTATTAGATATAAAAAGATGCTCGTTGATTAACAGCCCTTAAATGTGCACCTGAAGTTAAAGTAAATTAACATGTAAACGAATGGGTCCATGGGTTGGGCATGAGTTAAAGTAAGAATCAATCCCCTTTGTAGTGCATCATGTTGTTGAGAATAGCAGTTTCATAGCCATGTAGTTCTGTGATGCCTCTTTTTACACAGTTGCACATGGACATGATGCATGAATGATTGCTATGCATAAACTAGGCGTGATGGGATTACTGTAATGTACAGTATAAATAGCAGTGCAAAGTTTTATTGAAATTTCTTATAGTACAAACTCATCTGCATTATCCAAAAGTAAATCAATGTGTGTAAAACCAATGGAAATACTGCTTAGGAATATTTTTGAACTTTACTTGTGTTAATATGTCATCAAGACTTTGACGTTATTATATTGATTAAATCAGTAATGTGATACAACAAAAACCAAAGCGAAAAGGATTGGAAAATAACAATAGCTAGTTGCCCTTTAGATTGACTCTGTTTTTACCACAAGATATACATGTGTGTGCTTCAGAGTTGGGAAAACAACATGATTAATGACATTTCAGGCACAATATGAAAACCACTACTCAGGTCTGGTCAAGTCTTCTTCAGACAGAACAAATGGTCCTTTCCCATAGAATACCCTTCTAGAAATAGAACATCACACCAGCTTCTTCTCCCTGTTCGACTGAGGGCCAAAAGGGCAAACTTCCAAGTGATATCAAACAGTCTAAGCCCTATACAATATACTCCGACCATGGACTTGCACCCTAAGAAGCATTCCTGGAAAGAAAAAAAATATCCAAATTGGGCAGTGGAGTTTGTGGTCAGTTGGCCTGAAGAAGGGCTGGGTATTGATCAATGCCTGTGGCTTGTGGAGCAAAGGTTCTATAAATACCATGTCAGGCTGTCTTGCATCAAACATTGATGACCCCCCCAGCAGGCGTTTAGCCACATTCATGACAGATCTTGAACATGGTGTTACGACATCCCAGTTGGTCATTGCAGACAGCCAACAGCATCACACCTTCCTCCTGACAGCTTTCGAGACAGAAGTCACACTTATTTTCTTTTGCCTTTCTTGTTTTCATTCTGAGATAGGTTATTGATTTCCTAAGATGTGAATAATAAGTAATCTTGAGTAAGATTTTGCACAATGCAGGTAAGTTTGTCCTGTGTGTACCAAGCCTCACTTAGCAGATGCTCAGCACTGTGATGACGGATGACCAGAAATGAAGCATAACTAGTTCTTACACTGCCAGAAGTATCATAAATAGGCCACTGAAATTTTCAGTTGAAATATTTCTCATTGAACAAAACATTAAAACAACACTTGCTATTTTTCTGTAATTACAATATAATTTCTTTTATTTGTACATTCAACTTTTGTACAGTAGAATTATATGAAAATGAACTGATTCTGCAGTAGGAAGTAATTATTTATTTCTGGCTTAAATTTTAAAATAAGTAAAAACATATCTGCTACTTGATTTTTAAGGATTGTCAGTCTGATAGTCGCCTTTTGAAACTTTCACTCATTTACTGGAGTCCATGGTGTGATTTTCACACATGGGTACAATATGTGAATATTTGGTTTCACCCAAACATCAACTGGACTCTATTTAGTACTTTGTTACTTGCACTAGTGCAACCCAAAAGTGTAACCTAGTTATTAGTCACACTTGTACCAGGTGTAGGTGTATGTTGTGACTGGAATCTGACAGGTGCAACTTTATCTCAGGTTGCACCCGGTGCAAGCAGGTTAGCATCCCTAAAAAATCGAGCTATTATCAATATAGCAAGAATATGACTGAAGCAAAATAAGATGCAACACACTTACTTACTGCTTTTGTTTAACTTTCTTGACAAATTTCTTGACTGATGTGACAGATGGAAAAGTCATGCTGAGTTCTGCCACTATGTAGATTTAACAGTCCTTGTTTGCTTTCAGAAATATGTGAACAATAATCCAAAAGAGACTCTTATCTTTAATTTCTGACAGCAGTATGAGTGAGTGAGTCAGTGAGTTCAGTGTTATGCTGCACTCAGCAATATTCCAGCTATATGGCGGCGATCTATAAATAATCTAGTCTGGACCAGGCAGTCTAGGGACCAACAGCATGAGCATCGATCTGTCCAACTGGGATACAATGATATGTGTCAACCCAGTTGGCGAGCCTGACCACCCTGTCCAATTTACAACACACATGAGTTAATAAGTGAATCCCAATTTTAACCCGGATTTTTATGGGTGTAAGTGCAGTATTACTTTAAATAGTCTGAGGCTGCATAAAAAAATCAGATGTTTTTCGGCACATTTCTTTCAAAAGTGATGAGGGTGGTATGACTCTTTTTTAAATTTTTGATGACAAAAATAGTGATGGAACACATTTTTTCCTCTCAGAAATATAGTTTGGGTAATTTAGCACGTGTTGATGAGTTGTAGATTCAGTGACACTTGTCCCTACAGACTCTCATTCTTGTAGTGGACAAATGGATGATCGGAACACGGCCAAGTCAAAATTATGTTTTAATAAAATATTGTCACATGCACAAAGTAAAGTGATGCGCTGATGCCCGAGAAACATTTCACTTTTTTATTTAGCCTAAGTTCTGCACAATGTGCAACAGCTTGGTGACTTTGTAATGCTAAACAAAAATTGTGAATATGACATTTGTGTATATGTTAGAGACAGGAGTACCTGTGTTAAACTATTGACATGATTAGACACCAGAGTCCAAGTCACACCAAAGTCCAAGTCTTATAAGTCGCTGCAAATAGCAGCAAAATTGCTGATGCAGTATTGATCAATGTTTCACTCACTCATGCTAAATTATTTTAAACCATTGCTAACATTTAAAGAACCATAACATCAAAAATGTTGTGTACATTAGGTTCTGGGGAACAAACTGGGACATGCGTCAGTGACACATGTTGAACCTTCTCGTGTTGAGGGCCTGTTGCGATCAAGTTAGAAGTAATTTGTTTTCATCTCTTTCTACAAAAGGCTACATTATCACTTAAATTAACATAAAAGGTACTGCACTGAACATATTTCTCCATTTATTAATTGATAAACCATCAGTCAAGCTGTAATTTAGTTTATCTACTTTCTTAAAATTTCAAGCAAAGACATTTGGTGGCCTTTGTCAGGTACTTTGCTTGTTTCAATCCCACTGGCAGCCCAAAGTTTGTGTATTGAGTGAGATAAGCTTTATGCCACTTTTAGCAATATTCCAGACCAGGAAACAAACCATTTCTTCCCTGGTCTAAACTTTCTCTTGGGTGAATCTGGCCTACGCCAGTCTTTCTGCAGGGAAGTTTTGCTGTAGGATATTCCAGGAGAAAGTTTGGGCTAGTCTAAAGTTTTTACTCCTGGCCCAAAGTTTTCCCCTGTTTAAAAAACTAAGATGTTCTGTGTTTTTTTCTATGAAAAGGGGAGAGTTTCTGGCCTAGCTGGGCCACTTCTTTCCTACCTTTGCTCTTATATCAGAAGGGAGAGTTACCTAGAGAAAGTTTCACAAGGGGGAAAATTTGGCCTGTTACTGGACCGGGTCTTCTGCATGATGTGCAAATGCATTAACCTCTAAGCTACCCCTACACCCAAATGTATTGTGAAATTGTCCAGTCATCATTGGAAATCAACAACAAACACTTGTATTAACATGACAGTCATAACAAAGGACAAATCAACTGCATGTCATATGTGTCACATGCTTCAGGCACAAGTTAGTTGTACAGCTATCCTCTATTACAAGATTTTACAAAACCAAAATTTATCATAATCTTCAGTTTCTTGAGTTGGTTCACGAACCTGTCTGTCCAGAATGACAACAAATTCTCAAAAGTCATAAACACTGCATCAAAAATTATTGGGCTTCCTATTGAAAGTATCGACAGTTGGTTTGAGCAGCAAATTTCAAAGATGGCAAACACAATTTTAAATGATCCTACTCACATACCCTTTTTGGAATATTCATCATTTCTTTCTGGACGCAGGCTGTATATGTTGACAAACAGGGTTTTCCACCCATTTGTTCCAGCAAGTATTAGATGAATTAACAACAAATTCAATGAATGACTTGTCTTCCAGTTATCAAATTCTCTTTAATATCTATGTGTGTCTACTAAATTAATGTTATTTGTAACCTGGTTATTTTAAACAATAGTGTTATGATTACCATTTGCAATGCGATGTATGGCTGCTTTATAAAAGAAAAACCTGGAGAACTGCATGTGACGCAAAACAAATTTCCTGGGGTATAATACAGAATTACCTAATGTTATTTTATCTAAATTGATGTTAATTATTTGGTTATTTATTGCTTACGTTTAATGTTAACATTATTGCTACGATCAAAATTAACATTTTCTAAATTGGCAACCTTTTCCACGGCATAAGTGGGATAATAAGCATCCATGGGCGTATAAAACATCCTGTGCACATGGAACACATTCCCAGACCATACTCAGATGTTGCATGTTCAATATGGTAGGTGCTGATAAATTATTCTGTTCATGTGAAATGAAGCATCTCTTACTACCCGTGTACATGCATCATCTTGAACATTGTGAGCAGAAGGCATTGAAGCAACTCTACTCCTGAACTTCATATGCCATGTTATATTCTTATGACACGATCAACTGAACATTCACAATTGATTGCATTTTCTGTATGTCATCTAATATTAAAGGCTGTTACAGTTTCGCACATGATGGAAATGGTGGAATGGCAAGCAGAAAGAAAGGTGAACATTCTTTCAAGTTTATCAATATTCGAAGCTGACACAGCAGTGTAAAAAGAATATTATAAGAAATGTTCTTTTTTGCGCAGTTAGTTCCTTTTCTCACTACATTTTTATAAAACAGGCAGTGAAGTGTTGAAGTTGTTTTATGGATGTTAATTATTAATCAAAATCCATATGGCAGAAAAGTCAAGCCTTTTGCCCTGTGCATGCTGTTTAGTTGGAGAATTATATTCGGCATCTAATCTCCAATGGACACATCCTGCATGAAAATAAGGTTCTTTGATTCCATTTACTTGACTAAGTAAAAGAATCTATCAAATAACATAAACTTTTATGTGCAGTTGAACAAAAAGAAGCACCCTCTATGGAGGAATGCATCTAAAACCTTGAAGTTGATTAAGGTTTCTTATGTCACAGAAGCTGTTCAGAATTTCAAAGGTCTTGTTCCACGCTGAAGTCTTTGATTGTAATATTTGCCCAATTACAATCTCATATCCTGGGGGAGAATATTATTCTTGAATACAAATAAAGCTAGTTTTCAGGAAAACATCTTCTTTCTGTTGAACCATCCATATTTAATGTGAAACTTTGTGACAGGATGTTTTAACAAAGTATGTTCGTTGGTGTTTGGGCAGGAGTCATGGCGACCATGGAGCAATATGTCAAAGTGTTAAGACCACAGCAGGTGTAACACTAGAATGATAAAGATGTACTTACCATAGTAGTAATATATATTTTCTTATGAAAGTGAACTTTTGGTATAAAAAAAGTATTGATTATTCAAAGTTGCATATGCATGTCATAAATATTTTGATATAACAACATTTTGAGTGAGTGAATGCTTTTTTATGCTATAGTAGTTTTAGAATTAATTCATACGAAAAGAAACTTTAAGTGTAAGATAAGATACAACAGTGTCAATAATTTCAATTTTACAATTTTCACGCGGCCTCAGCAATATTCTCAACATGGAGATTCGGGGATAGTTATGAGAATGTTGCTTTGTGCAATGATTAAGGAGTAATTGTGTCAGAAACTGAAAAGTTTTTATGATAGTTTCAGGTTGGATGTATTATGCATTCATGGTGTTTCCATGTGTGTGTCTTGTGCCTGCTTGTCTATGAGACTGCTTGAGATAATCTTGAAAGTGCTATCCCACTATCATACCATGCCACAGTGTAATCTGGATACCTCACTCAGACACAATAATGTGACTATTGTTTTACCCCCATAATTCTGAACACAAGATGGGCTGGTGGGGTAGTGGGGTAGCCTAGTGGTTAAAGCATTAGCTCTTCACTCAAAATTCCTCACATAGAATCCTCGCTAGAATATTGCTTCAACCCAGCCCACTCACTCACTCACTGAGCATGAGGTAGGATAATAATGTGTGCCATCATTTAACATCTTTTATATTATGAGGCTGGGGATCGTGTCCCCCATCTTCCTGGGCAGATGCTCCTTCTGTGTGACCGAAGAGGCAATGGAATAACATCTGTTGTTAGGATTGACTGAAATAAGAATATTGAGACTAAGTGAGCTTGCCAGATGAGGCATCTCAGAAGGTGTGCTGATCTTACCGTTTTGGATTTTCCCACTGGATTGCCTTGAATGATCTGGCAATGGAGATATGATTATCTATGTTATTAGTTGCCATGGTAACACCTTCAAATCACTGTTCAGATTGATATAAGGGTCAAAAGTATTCCAGTCCTATTATCAAACTGCGTGATGCAGAGTTCCTTGCCTACTTGGACATGCTATAATCTTCAGCAGTGATACTAAGTTCAAATCCTGTTTTCCCCAAGAATATGTTTCTAGGTTTGATTGCGCAATACCTATACTTAGGGGATTCCCTGAAGTGTTATGTGTCCAAAGCCAGCATCACTGTGAGCGTTACTCTATGTAAAGCTGACATGCAGTCATATGACAGAAAGAAGATGTTGCCCTGAAAACTAGCTCTGTGTTCAAACCAGTGTTAAGCATGGCTCACCCACAAGTTGAAAAAGCAGGTTCCCCACAAGTGCATGACGATATTTCTCTAATTTGTTAATACATCTCTCATACAACTTAGAAGTTACTTACCCCTTGTACGAGTTGTATTAATGACATTTATAATTGGAATACAAAAATATTTGATGCAGGAATTTGATCTGGTATTTGCACAAAAATAATGAGTATTCAAAACTTCTGTCTGTTGAGCATGTGGTATGGACTGGTACTAAATGAAATGTACTACTGGGTATGTGAATAGGACACAGCTGAAGTTTAAGACAAAATATTATGGATTCCTACATCAAGTTAGAAGAAATTATTCCTTCAGTCTAGCTAACTTGTTTGTTAATAATGTCTTGTTAGAAACTTTGAGAAACACTTGAACATATTTTCATTAACGATTGTCCTCCATGTACATGATGTTTCGGCTTCTTTTCGTTTTTCTACGTGACCTCTGAATTTTGATGAAACAATTCCACTGGTATTTTAAGCGTCAATGCAACAACATGTAATGTTTGGAGAGTTAGATTGCCACATACATCAGGTGTATGTTAAGTGGCCCAGCTGAGAGCATTGTCATCCTTCATCTTAACATTCACTTGTAATGTTTGCGTAGAGATAGTGGATTTTTGTGTGCCTCACTCTAGATATCAAAGAGGAACTCGTGTGAATGAATGACGTTCAAAATGCAGTGAAAGACTTTTCTGTTTAAAATACTTTTATGTGACTTGAACAGTTGTATTATTTGTGGAGCAGAGAGACTTTGTGCAAATGGTCAATTTCTTTTGTTTTAAAGAGTATCATATTTGTTCTGTAGTTGTATTTAATATGTGGACCTATATGTAAAATAGAGTACTGAAACTGAGGTATTATTTTTTGTATTTTAAGTATTATTTCTAGGAAACTGGAGCTTTTAAAGAATAATAACTATTGATGAGTGTGCATGCTTTGCTGTGTTTTGTTATAGTAACCATATAAGAAGCATTTAATGTCTTGAAAGTGTCACCAGGGGTTCAAGGATCCCAGTGCCTGACGCAAGGGACAAGTCAGTTTTCATTTCTGGCCATCAGATAATGGTATTATACTTGTCCATGGGCTGCAAGATACTCTCCGCTTATGGTTTCAAACTGCAAATAAACTTGGATTTCATTTTATGTATGTGCTCTAAATGTAACTATTAATTTTTGCAGTGATAATAAAGTAGGGTTTTCTTTCTTACCTATTTATCACTTTCAGATAAAAAGTCCAGTAATAATAAACATGAACTTTCATGATAATTTATTTTTTCATAACTGCACCATCATGATATTGTCATGATAATTAGGGCAAGTGGCTTTTGAAAGAGATTTTGAACCCCTGGTTTCAAACTGCAAGTAAATGTGGATTACATTTCATATCTGCTCAAATGTAGTTAACAAATTTCACAATTATAATAAAGAAGATTTATCTTTCTTTCCTATTTATCACATCTCAATAAATAGTCCAATAAACATTAACCTCAAATACCATATTGATTCATTCTTTCATAATTATGTCATCATGATTACTGGTATGTCATAAAAATCAGGGCAAGTGGAAAATCAGTCAGGACAAGTTACTTTCTTAGAGTCACCCTGTGGCAAGTGGCTTTTAAAAAAATTTTTGAACCCCTTTGTCACTGAGTTTTAAGGCTTTAAAGTAGTTAAGTGTTCCCTAGACAGAAAGTACAGAGTTTTTACATGTGTTACTTGCAACTTACTAACCCATCACTTGAAATTACGTTTTCTATTTAGCAGATTTTAAAATAAGAAACTGTCTTAAAATGACATGTGCCTAAAAATCTATAATCTGCAATCAAAACTGACTCTTGTCAGGCTCTTGGATTGAGTTTCAATTGAATGTAATTGAAATTCACAACTTTTGGAGCCAAATTCATTTTGTTAAATTGGAAATGGGTTTTACGCTAATTGGAATATTCTTTTGAAGTTTTAATTCTTGATTCTTGATGCTAGGACAGTGAGTACTTTTTCATAAGAAACAACAGCATTCAAAATCATGTTGTAGGAGATGAGCATGAAAATGGTCACCACAAACAGGGTTTTATTGATTTGGAAGTGTTTTCCCTTTAGAGTAATGTGAAAGATTAGCACACTTGTTTTACTAACCTAGATAAGGGTCAGATGGATAGTTGCTACATGAACTTTTGAAGCTTGCACATCTTTCATTATCTGTGGTGAAGGCTGGGTCAAGGGTTGTCTGCCCTTCTGCTCTGCCCCTGTCAGGGAATATCAGTCTCAGATCTTGTGTTCATGTGGCTTTATATCAATGACAGGTATATCAGAATGAACTTAAACTATGACCTGCTTTGAGATTCTTCTCAACATTAAGAAATGGTACAGGTGGACATGTAGTATTTAAACATGCACAGTTTGTGGAGCTGGAGGTGTACTGATGTATTTTATATTAATCTAAGCACCTAGCTCTTAAATCTGTATATGATTGTCATTATTCCTTTTTAATGAAAGATATTTATCCTAAGTTTGTACACATTGTGGATGGAAATCAGCATGCTTACTTGGCTCAGTTCAGTTATGTTAAGGTTTCCTAAGACTAGTAGAATCTTGAACATTTAACTGTAGAGTATTATAGTTTTAAATCAGTTTTAAATTTTGGACAAAACCAATAAAAAGATTTTGTTGAAATAGAGCCACAAGGCACTGTAGCAAAAGTTATTGATAAGTAATGTCTGGCTTGTTTGAAAAAAGATTGGAATTCTGTGTGTATTTTTTTTAGATACCACAGCATAGATTATTCAAACAAAGTTCAAAGTTTCATATCTGCTCTCCTTGTAGTTTCAAAAGAGCTATCAAGAAGTTGCTTTACAACAAAGTTCATACTGATATATACAAACATGAACAAATGTTGTCTAAAAGTATAGTTTCCAATATGGCTGCCATGGCAGCCATGTTTAAAGTCAGACTGAAATTTGAGCTATGTATTTTGCTCTTTGTGAGGAAAAAGACTGTAAGACAGTAGATTATGGTATACTGCGAACATTTAGTAATAAATTCTTAACTCTAATGGTTAAGTGGGGAGGGTGCCCCATTGTTTGATAGTGGAGTACAAATGAACTGAGACTGCGAGCTAGAGACAAGAAACTTACAGTATCATATGTTTTCAGCTGTGTCAGCACCATACCCATCCTTGTGGTTTACACTGAAGTAATCAAGGGCTAGCTGTAACTTATTTAGGACTTTCTGCTACATTAAATCTTCACACTGTGATACTATTCTATCGTGGAATTCTATACAGCATGGACTGTCTCATGGTTATATTTCCATGCCTATTAAAGTAGCATCATTAAAATCATATTATGGCCATACATTGTTTGTATAAGGTTCATGTATGCCTTTGTACTAATGAATAATGTTGGTAAGTGCAGGTGCTTGTATTAATATTCATTGTTTCATAGAAATTGACCCATATCTATGTTTGTTTATTTTATTTAACTGCATAACCACATGCTTCATGTGATATTGCTTCATACCCAATAATCATACCAGCTCAAGGTTGTCTTTGTGTCCACAGATAGGAAATTATCCAGTTAAAACTTCCTGGCTAAGTGAGTTGTCATGTCTTGATTTAGTTCTTATTGTCAAACCAGAGCCCATATAATGTGATAATAATCTATTTTATTATCTCTGGTCAAACCAACTCAAAAGGACACCTGAATTTTTTCTGTGAAACTCAAAAGGACACCTGAATTTTTTCTGTGAAATAATTTCTGAGTGAACATTACAAACATTAGAACAGAATTATTCTCATGTCTGCTCATTCCTATGGCACCTGTGAAGATCTTGGTTAGAATATTGATGTTCTGTAAGCCCGGGTTTTGACTAATGGGATCGGTAGGTCAGTCTTGTTGACTTGTTTGGCACATGTCATCCACTCCTAATTGCGCAAATTGATGCTTATGCTGTTGATCACTGGATTGGCTGACGCAGACTCAATTATGTACAGATCAACACCAACTAGCTGGAACACTGCTGAATGTGGTCTAGAACTAGCTCACTCGCTTGCTCATTCCTATGGAGGTTTATGTTCACAGGGGAGAAATTCAGGTGGTTATGTTTGTTTGATGCATGGTGTCTTCCATAAAAAATATACTCAGTAAGTTACTTAAGTCGTACTATATATGTAGCAAATCAATACATATTTTCATTTTTTTTGTTTGCCCATTCACTAAATTGTCAGACTAGTGTCTAGAAATTGAAAACCCTGTAACATCTCTTTTGAAGAAGTAATGTCTCCAGCCCAAGAGGAAGCCATGGGCTAAAGGAAGTGATCTTGCAGCATGGGAGTTTCAGGTTTCATGGGCTTAACTACAAATCGCATTCTTTAGAACATTTCAGGCCAGTTCGTTACTAAGTTTCAGCCTAAAATCAATACAAGTGATCCTGGTCCGGTGGAGTGTTTTATGCTTTCTTGAAGAAGAATAGGAGCAAATCTCTTTGTTCTAAATGAAGATTGATAGGGTGTTTCAATGTTTTCATCATGAAACAGTGATAGGTTTGAAGTATGCACCCTCTGCACAATGTATCGTGTGGTAATTTACATAAACTGATAGGGCCCTGACTCCTAAAAACACTCCTGTTCTCTCGGGTGGAAAATTCCTTTCAGAACAAAAGATCCACGTGGCCAGATTTTGCAGCTTTCGCGTCTGCATGGACATTTTGGATGAATTTAATCTCTGTAAGTTATTCAGGTGGAATGATTAACATTTTTTCAACGACCACAAAATGTTCATGCAATATCAGAAGAAAGTACTTGGTTTCAGCATATTGAGGTGATGTTACTAGTTACTACAAATTTGATATTAACAACAGGTTTCATGCTTGAATGACAACAATTCGAATGCTGGCAATTTGCAATGCCATAATGGTAATTATGTGGTTTTGTATCAAATTTGTATGAGGAGTTCTTTTTTTGCAATGAGCTATACTGTTGAGTGTGTTTTCTATGTTTTCAGATGAAGTGGGTTTTAATGATACTTTCAAGATTAGTGGAATTGCATATAACATTCATGTGCGCATGGTATTGAATCACAGCAGAGACTTTGTTGACGAAAGTCCAAAGGGTATGTAATGTGGTGTTCATGGAAGTATGGAAGTACAATAGAATGTTTGTACATCTGGCTTTGGTAGTATGTGCCTGTTGTTATAAATAACATCTTCTGATCATGCTGCATATGCACCGAGATTGTTTTCATAGTTCACTTTATAGTCAAATTCTGATGTGTTGAAGTTATCGGGGCAAGTGGAAACCTTTGACTTATCCCAGTGTTCCACATATCCGTCAGCCTAGAAATACTGATAAATATAAGAAACTTGGAAGGGACTGAGAGATGAGTTCGATACACCTGAGAATTCTTCTCAGTCGAGTTTGAGACATTGTAGTTCAGGCCCTAATGGCTCCCTAGCACTTGATAAATCATGAAAGAATCAGATTTGTCAGAAATGAAATATGTATTCACATATTGTCTGTGAATCAAAAACTGACAAATCTGAATAATTAATAGATGTAATGTAAGTGAATCAGCTATGAATTTTAGAGAAGGTACGTCCAGTTTGTCACGACAGTGTGTGTTACCTGTCCATCTGACTGGCAATTGTAGATTACTTCAGACGATTTTCTTGACAGCCTCCCAAAGTGTAGCACTAAGTTCCAGAATACATGTAAGTGGATGTGCCTGGAAAGGTCATCTGTCTTTCAAACAGATTTTCTAGCAAAGGAATTCCTTTTCAAAAATCAATTTGTGTCATTTCACCTTTCATTTATATACCTTTACCCCAGAAATTCAGTCTGCTCAACACTGGTTACATAGCCTTTAGGCTCAGTGACAACATGACTCACAGCCAACATAGGTTTTGTCAGTTTCAACAGGGAAGATAACCATAGATGAAATTTGGGTTTGAAGGAAATTTAGGGTTGGAGGCTTGATAATGATTTGCTCCTGAAGTGAATTCTTGTTCCCCAACAGACAAAACCTTGGTGAGCTTATGACATGCATAGCTGTCTTTGAAATATTTATAGATTATTTGTTTGGTTGTATTTAATTTACAGAAATGTGCAGAAATTTAGGGTTACAAAGTCCTATATAATGGCAAATCAGCCCCTATAAAGGCAAATATGGTGAAAACTATGTAAATGGCCTGAAGAATGGCATTTTGGTGGCAAAAGTATCATTCTTGAATATTGTTTCTAGATAAATTGTTCTTGTACTACTGATTTATATGTCATCTGTACAATAGGTCATAAGGCATCTAAATCATTGTCAGCAGAAAGTCAGTCATGGAAAACATTGGCATAAGATGTAGGGAGTTTTTATCTATAATTTTCCCCACAAATCAAAAACAAGGAAAGAAATAAGAACAATTTACTCTTTTGGAAGTATGTTTTGAAAATGTAATCTGACTCCTGCATACCTTAACAGACTTTTTCAGTCAGTAATACTGCAAATGTTAAAAGTCAACTTAAGCATCAAGTTTGGAGAAAAATAATTGTTTCATCTAAAAGCTAAAATAAACAGAATTAGCATAAAATTGTCCTCAAGGTATCAGGCAAAGTGTAGGACACCCTAAGTGAATAATGGGCTCATATTGCCTGTCAAAGTGTATTTCAGTATTTTATCACTCATGTATTATATTTTGACATCAAAGTTAATATGCACACAGATGAAGAACAGGCGTCTAACTGTATCAGTACAGCTGTGTCAGCTTAATTGAACTGGAACCTTACAAGTCAGCTATACATTTTAGGGTGGATGTGTTCCATGTATATGTCAAGGAGCAGATGGAGGCTATCTCAAACTAAACTTGAACTGCAACATGAAAACAATACTCTGACTTCACACACTGTCAGTGGCCAAGGAATTTGTCCACTGACATTTGAATAGCTCACATAGTTGTCTCCCTGTTGGTGAATAGAAGGTTATGGATGAATGCTGCTCCCTGACTTTGTAATCGCTGTTCCACAAGTCATTTTTAATGATGCATTCAAAGGCCACTGACCTCCTATTATGGAACTGCATAGCATATGGTAAATGTGTCATTTTGTTTTTTGAGTTATTTTGTTGAAGTTATTCTATATTATGTTTCAACTCCATAAGAAAATGCTCACTCGCTCACTCACTCACTCACTTACAGCTCACTTTCTCACTCACTCAGATAGTCTAGTAATCTGTCATACAGATCCCAAAACAGGCTCATCATCATCATGTATCTATGAAAGCCCATTCAAGTCTAGAATAAGTGACAGATTTAGATTAGTCTGAAAAGACAAAAAACATCTTTTCATTAATGATTTGTTTGATTGGCATTATTAGAAGCTGGTAAGTGATAAGAGGGTAAGATTCTTTATGGATAACAACTTCTTTATTGCATATGATGTGACGTTTCGGTATGGATCCTTATACCGTTGTCAAGAAAGAGTGTTTCTTGACAACGGTATAAGGATCCATACCGAAACGTCACATCATATGCAATAAAGAAGTTGTTATCCATAAAGAATCTTACCCTCTTATTATATGTGTATATCTATTATTCTGTATTTATTTTTTCTGTAAATTATGTTCATGTGAAAGACTAGTTGTTAGTCTAATAGTCTAGGTCAAGGTGCTCCTGTTAGTATGAAACTGGAACATTGCCACTATTTATTTATAGTAATCAATTACTGGTAGTTTTATGTTCCATATAAACTTCGAGTAGCCAGACAGTGGGAATTGTACATGACTAGCTTCGATTTAGCCATTGAGTGCCCATTCCAATTATCGCTAATTCCAGAAATGAGGCTTACATTACGGTATCATCACTGATTTTCACGGATCCATTCATATAATTTTCACCACACTTTGGCTGTTTACATCCTTTAGTATGTGTTTGTGTAGTGAATTGAGACTGTTGTCTGTCATCCACATTTTATTTTTATCATGGAGTCACCAAGTTTATCAACACAAAAAGGGTAATAGGAGTGGTTGATTGTGCAGAAAGTACCTCCAGCCCATAAGTAAAAACTTTCTAAGCAATGGGATACCTTTGTAGAATTTTGTCTTTCAACTCTGCACCCTTTCAGTATTTAAAGGGTGTCACTGATTTGAAAGTGTAGTCTGCAGTTTAACCAATTTTTCTGGAGCACATGTAAATTTCTGTTCTGCCTGTTTGGTAAAGCACAGATGTACTAAGAGCATAGCTGGAAATTCAAGATCTTTGACCCTGGATGCCAAATATGTGAAAAACCTGGTGATGGTGGTATTTGGAGGCTGTTTGCAACATTTTTTGCCAAGATTGTCCTGCAAAAAGAATTTTCTATGATTAAAATTCTTGAATTGAAATGGTAAGGTTTTCATTCTAAAATCCCAGTACAAGCTTCCTTTTATCCATTTCTTTAGAAATATTGGGTCAGTTGAATATTTTCCTTTCACATTAATTCATTCCAGAAGCTTTCCACTGCCTTAGGGGAAAATGAAAATGTGCAAGATGATAAGAAGTGTTGGACAAAGTGGATTCTCATTTTCATCCAAGGCTTGAAGTAAAGTGTGTTTGTATGTAGAAACAGTGTTCTTTCAACAATGGGTAAGTGAGTGAGTGGAGTGATATGACAAATAATAGCATCTGAATCCCTTCCACATCCATATGAGAGCTCTCACATCAGTCAGTTACATTTATTAATCACTGTCCTCTGTGTGTCTGTGTGTCATCAAAACCTCATGCAAAGGATGGTCAGTTACTGTTCACCTTAAAATATGTAAGTCTTATCAAAGTATGAAATGTCCTGCACTTGTTGCCTATTACACTTTTTGACAGTTTTTGTGAGGCCAGTAATTTTACAGGGGTGGTGGGGTAGTCTAGTGGTTAAAGCATTGCTCATCACTCCTAGCCCAGGTTTGATTCCCCACATGGGTACAAAGTATGAAGCCTGTTTCTGGTGTCCCTGTGATATTGCTGGAAGTAGCATTAAATTAAACTCACTCACTCAAAATGTTTACATAATGTTGTAATCTTGATGAAACCACTTCTGAGCAAGAGATGTATGAATTTATGTTTCAGAATGTAAGAAATGTCATGGCTGCATGAATATCAACATAGGTAAATGCTAAAAAAAATTGGCTTCAACTGTAAATTGACTATGTACTGTCAACTAATTCTAGTGCATGCATTGTCATTGCCTTAAGCCTTGCTCCACTACCACTACTCTGTCTAATTTGGACCAGCTTGGGACCAACTAAAAAGTCTGGATTAGACAGCAGTCCAAGTTACACAGAAATTTGTTATATCGATGCCTGAGGGCTTGGACCGAAAGTTCAGTCCAGTTTATACAGCAATCCAAGTTGTAAAGGTGAACTGGTAGTTTGCTTCGATATACAGTTGTTAAATATTCCTGAATGTGTTGTAAAAGTAAAATAGTTGTCAGTGACTGTCTGTTAGATTGGTACAGGTACCATCCATATTGGCCATTACAGCATTTCAATGTCAGCATAATCAAGTATTAAATATACATAATTTAATAATTGGATAGTTCTGATAATCATTATG
The DNA here is from genome assembly GCF_037392515.1 of Haliotis asinina. NCBI lineage: Eukaryota > Metazoa > Mollusca > Gastropoda > Lepetellida > Haliotidae > Haliotis > Haliotis asinina. The sequence goes on along the minus strand of NC_090287.1, from coordinate 19,628,404 downwards.
TCTTCTGAATGTGGAAATCATGGCGTGGTAAATTATACTGCAGTTGCCAAAAGCACTAAGACAAACAGTCAAGTTTGAAATAATAATGTGCAGAACATGATCCAGAAAATGTCCTTGGCGTTATCATTTGTGAAGAGTTTGTAATGAGTTTTCTGAATGCTGAACAAAATGTTGTTTGATAATTGTTGGGAAAACTTTTTACATTTCTGTTCTATAATACAGTGAATAATAGTCTTAATTCTGTTGACATATGTGAACATTGATAGTTTGCTTCATTAAGTATTTATAAACAAATTTTGGAGTAGGTTACACTTTTACACATTTAGTAGAGATGGTTCCTGCTGAAAACATAGTGATTTTCTAAATTTACCTCAGGAGACAAACCTTTTTTGAACCTCTTGTAGTTTCTATGTACATTCTGAAAGCATTGCAGGATTTGGCTCTATAAATCATATTCCATTGAATTTATTAAGTAAAAGTGCAAACAATACTGAACAGCAAAAGAAGCACAAGTGGTCTTATTCGGATGTATTTTTACTGTTTGGGTATGTCCAAAAGGTCTTTTTGCAGCTTGTCTGTGGCAGTCTGTATGTAATGCCGTAAATGTTGGCAATGAATGTGTCCCTTCTTGCTCAACCATTTTGCCCACAAAATAATTGATGTCCATTGTTGAAATCAAGTAGCAAGTAACAGGTTGTCATGAAGTTAACCTAGAAAAGATTGGCAACCATCAGCTCATTGCTGAAGGCAGCGTTTACTCACACATGTATCCCACTGACTTGACATGGTTTTAAGTGACATACTTCAGTGTTGTACTGTTTTGCATTTCATTTACTGTTCAGCACAATATTACCATCTGTATGCATGAAGTTTGTGTAAATATATTCTGATTTTTGTCTGACTAGCCATTGCTTTTCTATGTGACATTGACAAAGATGCCAAACTCTCACAATTTTTTTTTATTTGTTACGAAAAACAGCACAAAGTATGTGGCTACAATATCAGTAAAAATATACAGTTTAAAAAAATATATTAAATCAAGCAGTCCCTTTGCATATGTACCATAAACAATACATTTCAATCACATTTTGTTCAGTATCAAGTTATGTGTTGATACAAATAATTTAGGTGAGGACTGTTAATAACAATTCCTTAATATAGCTATATATTCTCTTGAAAAGTTAATGCTAATTTTGACCCTTAAATACTCATTTTTGCAGCAGCTTTCGTCCAAAGTACTAATTATGCTAAAGTAGGGTTGGCATCTTTACATTGATCTTTTAACACACTCAATACTCACACACTACTTTTATCATGCTGCATCATTAATCACTGTTACATGTAACTATTTATTCTTTCTCAGATTCTATGCCCCTTGGTTATGGGAATCAAAGATTGGTGTTCATGTTACTGTTATGTTTTACAGCTGTCCATTATTAATTTGTGTAAAGATCTCTAATTTTCAAATAAAGTTAGGCTATTTAAGTCATCTGAGTTTAAGTCATCAAATTTGATAGCGATATGGGCTCCTTGGCTTGGTCAATCTTGTGCTGTAGTTAGGTTCTTATGTCAACTTGGAGAACTCATGTCAAGCAGCTGAAATCATTGTATTGCATTGTCTTCCTGCGTTATATTTTTTCTCTTAAGCAATGGATGTGATTGATTGTCGAGCAGGTCATAGTTATTTTCATATGATCACAAAGTCTAATGAGTACTTGTGTTCCTTCAGATTCCACAGTCCAGTGTGCTGTTGTAGAAAACGTTAGTGCTAAGACTACCTTAAGCCTATGTGATGGTATGGGAGTTACCTTTGTGTTAATATTGCTTTGAACAATGGCACCCAGGAATGTATTGTTTGTCTTATCTTAGAGGGATGATTCATCTCTTGATTATTCCAGTAAACAAAGCATTTGAATTGAGACATTTAGTCCCGTTTTGATAGTTCTTGTAATAAGATATCCTTTGTTTGTATCAAGTAAATATGTTCCTCAGTGGATTCATCAGGAATGTTAAGGGTATATAAATACAGTAGAATTTTGAAAGCATACGTCGATAATATGAATATCATATTCTGAGAAATTGTTTCGCAAACTTCAAGTCTTAAGTTTCAATGTGTGACAATTTGATTTATTTCGCTAAGGTGACCGGATTAATTTTAAGTAATGTGTAACATGAAATGAATGGTGTAGCTTTGATAGTTGAATATGTAGAAAAGATTTGTAGCCATGTGCTGAAAAACAAAACCAGTAAAATGTTCTTAACTTTGACTCTCATAGCATGGACTTTGTTGATAATGTCCATTGGTATTTTGTAACAAGAACGTACTTGGTTAGTATGTCTTGCTTATGGACACCTGGTGTCATGGATTCTTAGTGTCCATTCATCCACTGATATTGGATAATCAAGACTGACATTTTATGTTCATTTAAATCTCTTGGTAATAAGGTGTGTTCACTTAAGGTTGAAATGGTTTCAGATGGTGACTAAGTTGACTGCATTGACGTAATCCTTTTTGACTAATCCATAAAATTTCCAGTTTTTATGCTCAACTTTTCAGGAATTGTTCAAAAAGAGTCTGAATATATTCTGTTATTGATTTTGTGTGTTCTTTTTCTTACTCAACTGTTAAAAATAGCACTGCTTAATGAGATATGCTAATGTAATTAAAAAGAATATGTTTATGATGTTACTGTGATGTCTAATTTTGCATCTTCCTTTCCTTTCAAGCACCCATTTTCCAAACAAATGCTTCATATGACTGCCAAGGTTTGGACTGTTCATCAGCAACCCATGGTTGTCATAAGAGGCATCTAGTAGGAGCAGTGTATGAAGCTCCTAAAAAGTGCCAGGAGTCCAACAGGGCTGATAACTGAAAATGTTGCCGTCCCTGTTAACATGTACCAAGCCCTGCATTAAAAATAGGAAATTGAGATATGGTGTTCAAATAAAATAATTAATGAATTACTTGTAGTGAGGTAAACTTAAATATGCGCGAAAGCAAATTTAATAAAACCATGACTTGGTGGCCACTGTTGATTGATTGAGTTTCACTGCCATTTGAATCAGAACAGCAGAAAGAACAACATTATTCATTGGCTGAAAGCATTCTCTAGACCAGTCACATTTAGTGTTAGATAAATGGGTAGGTTGATCTGTGGAAATTACAGTTTGATTGATCATGAACTATACAGACATCATCTAGTTACCGCAATTGTAAATTATGTTCAGAACGTTTCCCGTAGTAAATGACATGGTCAAATATATACCCTTGGAAAATGTATTGGCGCACAGGACCGACTATAAAATACAGTTGCAAGCCCGCCATGGAACTAGCAAGCAGTCGGATGCCGGGTAGATGCTATTTCATACACAGTGGTAGGAGGCAACTGAAGTCTAGCAATATTGCAAAACATATTGGCTGCACATAGGGATCCAGGATAATATATTCACTAGCAAGCCCTATGATGCTTGTCCGGAGAGTCTACCTTGGGATTCTATGGTCAGATTTTCAGATAAGGTTTACACATGTCATCATATACAAACCAATGCTCGTGATGATGTTCATCACTGTCAGGTCCAGACTTCATAATTAAAAGATAATACAACAAACAAACTACATCTGACCTTATGGCATATTTTATCCTACATGAAGCAATCAGCTTTCCTTTGCATGTGTACGGTAAGATATGCTTACCTTTCATTGAACACATGGTATCAGCAATACAGACGAAGTTCTGTCCTAAAGTAGATAACAATTGTCCAAACAGAGTTGTCAGCTAACAACTATCCAGAACATTACCTGAAAAACATTAATAGAAAACATTTGTGATGCATAAAGTGGATGTTGTTCTTAAATATCAAGACAATAACTGTCCTTTTAATGTTCATAAACACTTCATTTCCAGAGGCTTCTGTAAGAATAAATTGTCAGAGAATAATGGTGTCTGTTCTATAAGAATCCATCACATCTTGTCCTGCTAAAGGTCATCAGTCACCTACATTTGGCAATTGATTGAATGAAGTGACGAGGTCACGTGACCTCCTTGACTGCCAGAACCTTTGCAGTGGCAACAACTGGCAGTCACAGTAGTGCCAATCTGACTGATTATCTTGCGTACCACCCACAAAGTGAGACTTAGCAGGCCCACACAAAAACCCCAGTAATAACTGGGCTTTATTATATTAAAGCTTGACTGAAAGATAAATAACTCGATGTCTTTGGTGCAGGTCTCACAATTGTGTAAATCGTATGATAGAGGTGATGTTGCACTTGTTTTTCAATGTTGTAATTATTCATGATTGTTTCCAGAATGATGTCATGACTTGTTAAGTTAACTGTCTTCACATTCGTGTGAATGTGTCACTAAGTGTTTGTGTTTTAGTTCATGTTTAAGAAACGGAGGAAACTGTAATGGTGTAGTGAGAGAATATGTAATGAATCTGGTTCTGTATGCTTGCCCATCGTTTTATGAAAGTCATGAATGTTTTATTGTTATTTTAGTAAGTTTTATAAAAGTAATAAGCTTTGATGCTTTTGAAAACATGAACTCTATATGTGAACTTGCCCCAGAGACTGACGTCATTGGTACACATTTGACATTGATTCCATGTCATAACACCAGCCAGTAATAACATCTGAACCAAGTTAAGCTGCTTTAAAGACATTGGTGTAACACAAGGAAGAAAATTAAACAGCAGAATGATGACAGATAATTGACAGGAAAAATAGCCCTATGAAATGTATATATATGGCACTATTCAGGTCTTTTGCCAAAATCTCGACATCTGAAATTATGTGAAACAATTATGCTGGGATTAAATTTTCTTTATGCCAGTGAATACAAAATCCCAGTCAATTTGTTGTTGGCACTGAAATGAGAGAAGCTGGAAAATATATTTCATTTGTGTAAAATGTTAATGCATTAATTTTTCAGGAACTATAAGTCCCATATAGCTGATATTTAAACAGAAAATGTATCATTAGGTTTAGAGTGCACATTTCATGATGAGAGGAGATTACACATTGATTTTTCCATGAAATAGCACTTGAAATACAAAATTAAGAATGTAGTGATGAATCTGAAATTTTGTGTAGATGATATTGATATGATGTTATTTTTGTGCAGCCCCATGTAATTTTCTTTTGGTCATATATGATGATGATTCAGGGTATCACAAAGTGTATCACAACATGCAATGATACTATGCAATACTGTAACCATGAACCTCTTGGACAGAACTGGGGATAAATTTTTGAAGCTCTCTTAGCACTAAGACAGTCGTAAGTGTCATACATTAATATTAACTTACAACATCTTTGCGCTAAGAGAGCTTAAAAAATCTAGGCCCTGGACTTCAGCAACCCAAGTTGACAAATACTGGTTGGGTAGGTTTGTTGTCACTTGATTGATGCTGAATATCTAAACTGCATGGATTAATGCACATGATGTCTGTCACTGGATTGTTTGGTCCAGACTTGATTATTTACAGACCACCATCAGGTAGCATGAACATAGCCTGAGTGTGAAACAAACAAACAAGCAAAAATTTACTTACTGTTTGTAACTATTATGTTACCATTCCCTGTCCGTATGTAATTGCTGCAAGACAGTTCTTCATTACTGTGTTCCAGCTTTGTTTTTCAACACCAGATAATTATTATACATTGGGTGCAGATTGGTGTATGTAAAAGTTTGCATTTTGCAGTTTCAGGATGCATCAGTACAAGTTTTTGTTGCTTAAATCAATCACTGTAAAGGAATGATATTGACATGGAGGAGGGAATTTGTTTTCCATAGCAAATTTTAATGGAAACTGAATATTTCTTTATGAATGTTTTGCAGCTCTTCAGCTGCCTTGTAGTGTAGAATACCTTTGCAATATATAGGTCTACCAATATTTTGGCAAGTTGAAATATTGTTCATTGCTATCAAATTGAAAGTTTTATCATGCTTCTTATTTCAGATAGGAAATGGGTAACCTTTAATACATGTTCTGTGCTTTTTCAGAGATACCGAGTGAAAGAATATTGATCTTCAGAGAGCTCTCTGATTTCACAGGTAAGGTTAAATTTTGTTCTCTGTTCCTTGTGATATCAAATATGTCTGAAGGATTGCTACTGTAGTTTATCCTGCCCCATTGTTTGCAAAGGCAAGTGAAGACTTTGCCTCCATGAACATGGGAGAATATGTCTCCAGTCAAAATTGTAATGGACATGATTTTGGTCTATGAAACATCAAATCTAAACAACTCATCCTCCACATCTGAATAAGGAAGAAAATGTTTGATAATTCACTTACATAAATATTACTTAAGTATAGTAGCCATGCTTGTTTATTAACTGATTTTACAAATGCTGCATCAGCAAGTGTGTCTTGGTTGTTTCGTGTGTGACATTAATATGTAATCTTTTTGCAGCCGTTAATGTATTGTACATTGTCAAATTAAGAAAAAGAATTAAAAAGCAATGCCAAAAATTCACAGATGCTCCATTATCTGAAGAAACCCCAAAGCTCATCCATGAAACAAAGATCAGCTCTGCTACACATAGGATTTGAATTATTTTATCAGTAGTCATTATTTATCATTATGATTTTATAATTATTTTTAAGTGTCATTATAATGATATGATTTACAATTATAAGGATTAAGCATGTCCTGCCCTGCTGGTTGCACTGTCTTTAACACGATGTCCATTAAAGTAGGTTTTTGTTGCCTGATGCTGCAGTCCATCAGCAGTAATCCTGTCATGTGAATAACAAAGTCTTCTATATTTGAAAGATATACGGGAGATATGTTACTTTTCAGAGCATTTATTTGCATACTTGTCCCAAACATTAATTATCTCAGGGGTTAGTGCAGCAATATTTGTGGCTGAAAAGAAATGTTGGTGTTTCGGTGTTGGCTTTGTTTTCAAAGATGTTCATGATCAGTTTGATGTGATATTTACTGCGTAGGCATTGCCATTGCTGTAGTTCACGTGAAATGGAAAGAGATGTAGCCATAATTATAGTATTCAAAATATTGTGAATGCCTAGTTGATGTTAGGAGCTCATTAATAACCTGGGGAACTCAATAGGCTACTGCTTTCAATGCAGATTGATATCAGGATTAAATATCTTCAGCAGTGTAGCATGAATACTTCATAATGCTTAACTCTCTTGTACAGATGGAAATAGAAATACATTTCTTTGATGTCTCAGAAGAAATTGGATTTAAAGAGCAAGTATCTATGCTATGTTATTTCTGTTCATAATTTATTTGTGTACACTCATAGGATGATTTATTTGTGATGACAGTTTGGGGCATTGAAGTTCCAACGATGTATTCTGCTGAAAGGTCAGGTAGGAACATTGTACAAGTTACCTGACCGTCCTTATCTTGTTTTTTTTTTTGTCATTATTGAACAATCACACTTGACTGGTCAGGCTCGTGGACTTGGTTGACACATGTCATAGGTTCCCAATTGCGCAGATCAATGCTCATGTTGTTGATCGCTGGATTGTCTGGTCCAGACTCGATTATGTTCAGACTGCCACCAAATTTCTGGAATATTGCTGAGTGCGGCGTAAAACTAAACTCACTCACTCACTCACTCACCACTCTTGTCTGTACATGTAATTCATGGCTGAACACAGTATAATCACCATTAATCACACTAGTGATGAGTTAGTACATGATCCATGCAGTCCTAGAAGAATATAGTTTTACTTTGTATATTTGAAAAATTTATTTGGATGGTTTCTTTGGATACATTACTTACAAATGCAAAAAATGAGCATGCCCAGATTCACTGTTGCTCTTTTCAGATTAATCTGAAAAAGTCTTTTTCCTGGAGATTCATATTTTTATGTGATGGAACCAGATAACTTATTATGAACGTATGAAAGATCAAGTATTTAGTCTGTGGAAGACTCCATATTTATCTATTCACAAAGTATCCTTGGTAACTGTGGTCACCAAACCACATGTGTCTCTTCACTAGAGCAGCTTTTAGACCTGTCCCCACTGAACTACGCGTGTCCCTTCACAAAAGCAGCTTTAAGAACTGTCCCCACTAAACCACATGTGTCCCTTCACGAAAGCAGCTTTAAGAACTGTCCCCACTTTACCACATGTGTTCCTTCACAAAAGCAGCTTTAAGAACTGTCCCCACTAAACCATGTGTCCCTTCACAAAAGCGGCTCTAAGAACTGTCCCCACTAAACCACATGTGTCCCTTCACAAAAGCGGCTTTAAAAACTGTCCCCACTAAACCACATGTGTCCCTTCACAAAAGCGGCTTTAAGAACTGTCCCCACTAAACCACATGTGTCCCTTGACAAAAGCGGCTTTAAGAACTGTCCCCACTTTACCACATGTGTCCCTTCACAAAAGCGGCTTTAAGATCTGTGCCCACTAAACCACATGTGTCCCTTCACAAAAGCGGCTTTAAGAGCTGTCCCCACTAAACCACACATGTCCCTTCATAAAAGCGGCTTTAAGAACTGTCCCCACTAAACCACATGTCCCTTCACAAAAGCAACTTTATGAACTGTCCCCACTAAACCACATGTGTCCCTTAACAAACGCAGCTTTAAGACCTGTCCCCACCGAATCACAGGTGTCCCTTCACAAAAGCAGCTTTAAGAACTGTCCCCACTAAACCACATGTCCCTTCACAAAAGCGGCTTTAAGAACTGTCCCCACTATGCCACATGTGCCTCTTGACTAAAGCAGAATAAGTACATGTTGGCACTATACCACATGTATCTTCACAAAGCAGCTTATAACTGTCCCCACTGAGCCTCATGTCACCTCACAAATGCTTTAATTAAGGTCACATGTCACCCAGTGCCAGTGGGTTCTCACTTTCTGAGACTTGACTAATAACATTCTGGTTAAAGTAGTAATACCATTTAGACCCCAAGCTTTCAACTGAAGGAACATCTTAAAAGCTTAATGGCTTGTAACCTGATCATGAAGAAATTGACTACGTCAGATGGAGTTGGTTGTATGGATTAGAAGCCTGGAAGAACTGATAGATCCAGTGTGAATATTTCATGACCGGGAATGTGGGGGAGGGGGTCTTCAAAAAGCTGAGCTAGGAGGGAGGTATGTTTTTTAAGTGTGGGTCAGATTGGCTGCAGGATCATGCTGTCAAACAGTTGACAACAGTATACATCTTCCTGTAATCCTGGTGTTTGTCCAAGTGCCAGGATGATGCTTCCACCGTGGGTTTTGGTTTGAGTTCCTGTCAAAACATTAACAATATGATCTTTCTCAGGAACATCATATCATGCATGCCTGTATTATGTTTTTACAACCAGAGACAGTGCAGTTTCTGCTTTTGACATCACTACCATGCCAAATTTTTGGCATTTGTAGTACAGGTTTTCTAACTTGTATATCTGTACCTTTTAGAATTGGATATTGTTTTTATGGGCCTTGTGGCTTTGTTTCCATATTGATAACAAAACAGCATTACAAGATAGCAAAACATGCTGAGTCAGGAAGCTAAACCTCACTGTCTTCTTCAGGTGCAGGATTGGCGAATGTATTGACCTTCTGACTATAATGCAAAAGCAGCTCATAGTTCAGCTCTGACCACTGTCTGCCCTTCCTGTCTACTCAGGCTGTAAGACATATCCATATTTTTGCAACAAAGTGTATCATCAACTCATCTGAGACCAGAACTGAATGTAGTTAAGAACCTGTGTGTTAAACACACTTTGACTTTCTCAGTTTTCACATAGAATGATATTTTTAATCTTCAGAAGATTATGGATTTGCTCTGCATTCAATCTCTGTTGTTTTGTTATGGTTGTTTAAAGGTAAATTCTTGGTCCATTTTAATGCCTTCCTTTTCCTACGCTTTTCAATGATATTGAGTGAGTAAGTAAGTGAGTTTAGTTTTACGCTGCACTCAGCTATATTCCAGCTATATGGCGGAGGTCTGTAAGTATTCAAGTCCAAAACCAGACATTGATCAACAGCATGGTCATCGATCTGCGCAATTGGGAACTGATGACATGTGCCAACCAAGTCAGCGAGCCTGACCACTCGATCCTGTTAGTCGCCTCTTAGGACGAGAAGTCACCCTATATGGCAAGCAATGGGTTGCTGAAGGCCTGTTCTACCCGGTACCTTCACTTGTCTTCAGTGATATTGAACATGGATGATTCAATGAGTTTACTAAGGTTACAGTACTGTTTACTGTATTTTAGAATAGTGATCCCCTACAATACTATCATGTAATTTCAAAGTGTATTGATCATTTTTCTATATCTATTTATTAACAGGCAGAACATTAAGAGAATGTGATTGTGTCAAAATGTTATTTGAAGTTTTTTGTTTGTAGATTTAGATACCTATGTTGAAAATAAAGTTAAGAGTTCATTCTTTTTAATTCACAAATAAGAACATCGAGGTCTACATGGTACCAGTACAACTTTTGTGTCAGTGCCATGACTGGTCCAATATATAGAACATAGAGTTGCAAATCAGAGAAGTCAAGTCTCACATGTAAGACAGAATGTAATACAGACTAATGTACCGTTGACAAGACATCTTACCAAATTAACAAACTAAAGAGCTGTTGCAGTAAAATTTGGACTGGATTTTAAAATCATTTGGACTGCATATCAGTATTTTGTGTTTGATCTGAAATAACATTGATACTTAAGTCAACCCTTGGTTAAGGGATATTGAGATGTGTTGTGAGGATAACATGCCTGACCTGTCATCTTGATCTGTTAATGAAACCCAACCCAGCCTGGCTTTCACAATCAGCAGGTTTGTGTGAATCAGCCTTGCTGGTAACCACGTGAGGATGAATATTTGTACACATGCTGCATCAAGGGACACAGAGGCAATTGATTTCCTTGTTTGATTATTTCATGACTTGTGTCTATGCAGGAAATGCACTGCTCCAAACAGAGCTACTGATCGAAGCTCAATGGAAGATTAATGATTGTTTCGCATCCATGGAAGCCACAAATCACAAAGTTACTGAAAGATAGTTGGAAGCATAAAACGTTACAGTTGTATATGGTATTAGTTATCTGCTCAAATAAAAACGGCAGTGTAACGGTAGCACAGTTGCCTTCCGAAAGTGGTCATTTGATGGCATAATGAATGAAGTACTCATACTGCAGCTCTGACGATGCATACTAAACTTATACAAGTTCAAATACATAAAAAAACATCTTCTTTGATTTGTGCTCTCATGTGTTAAATTGGCCATGGATTTTCAAGGTTATTTTCAGTCAATCTGCAAACCTTAATTACATCGTTCCAGAAGTTTGAAACAATCAACTCTCAACGAGCCATGCATGTGCATTATTTAGTATTATAGGTGCAGTTTACTGTGGTATACTCACTCAACCTTAAGTCAGCAGTCCATTGCCACAGGCATTTACTAATCAATCTGTAGAGGAGTCCAAATGTACTTAATGCCTTCTTGATGACATGCATGTCAGCATTTGGTTTATGATTTGGATCTATTGCAGTGAGTGAGTTAGTCAGGACTTATGCCGGCTTTGACAGTATTCAAGCAATATCATGGCAGGGAACACCAGAAATGGGCTTCACACATTGTAACCATATGAGGAATCCAACCCGTGTCTTCAGCATGACGAGCTGAGCAGCTCAGACATTACACAGGGATGATGTGTAATGGAATCAAAGCCAGTAACATGTCACTTGACCTTATTTTATTGGTATCTTGATGTGTAGAAGCATAGTATTAGTGATGGTAATATCATAGTATGTTTTATTCAAAATTAGCTGAATATCCACAAAGGACTTAACATCTTGATCTGATCAGTGTTGCTGTGGTTTTGAAATATACCACAATTGAAACTTTTGATTTTACAGAAATATGGGTTAGTTTTAAGTATGCATTATTTTGTAATTTTCAAGTCCAGCATCATATTACTTCTGCAAGCTTTTGTGAAAACTTTTGCAGCCACCGTTTCAAGTTGTCAGATGATGGATAAACTGTTTCTAGTGACTCTTTAAATAAGACGGAGACCTGTGAGCATGAAACTGATTATATCTATATGTTATTTCATATTTCCAATGTAATAAGTTGAAACTTAATGTGTTTGAGGAAATTGATGGCCTCTCCTGTCCCCTTTAGCATAGAAAAAGTTAATTGTTTTCAAGGAAGATAGATGCTCTTTGTAAATCTGAATGCAAAAATGGCACCTCTTGACACATGAAAGATCATTTTCAGATTACACAGAAAAACATAGAGTGCAAATTGTTATTACGACTTAGTTTTAGAAATAATTGTTAACCTGAGTGATGCGATGTGAGTGAGTGAATGAGTGAGTGGACTTTTCAAAAGAGGAAATAGTCTTGGTGGGAAACAAGTTGTTCCCAGATGTCGGCTGTAATACTGTCTGATTTTGTTCACAAGAGACCCCACCCCGAGAACCTTTTTGGTGTCTAGCTTATACAGGCCCAGGTGCTCTGTGGTTTGGTCACAGGTTCAAATTTATCATGAGATAATGAAGTTGTAATGTTTTGCATCATTATCTATCACCAATTATTTCCTTCAAGAAAGGATAGGATAATGGATATATCTTTTTATCAGGAGCAAACATAAATAACAGAGATTTGCATCTTGATGATGATCTGAAAAGGATTCTGTTTCATTTAAAGCCATGGTAAATGAATGTACCAGTATTACTAATGACACTGGGTGTTCTGCCAAAAAGGTTGAACATGTAACCAGTATCACTTATGACACTGGGTGTTTTGCCGAAAAGGTTGAACATGTACCAGTATCACGAATGACACTGGGTGTTCTGCCAAAAAGGTTGAACATGTCTAGTCTTACCATGGTGACACAGCAACCTGAATAAAACCAAAATGATGTCAAATTAACATTATCATTGAAATATTTATTCTAAATTTTGCTTTAGGTGGAGGAATATCTTTTTTTTGTAGAAACACAATTTGTTTTCAGGTGACCTTCATTACCCTGTGTGTGGAAATGACTTCATGTAATATGACAGTGCTTTGTTTAAGGGATGTTAACCTAAGATTAAGACCTAGGTATAGTGTGTTAAAACGCTAGAGGTGTCGATGCACATGAACATTTTGCCATGATGTGGTACCCATGAACACAGAGATGCAGCTGTTTACAAAAGCTGTCGTGACCAAAATATGTTAATAAATAGCAATGGTTTGGTGCAGCAGCTATTCAAAGTTTAGAAGACAAATGAGCTGAGATACTTATGCTTATAATGTTACATTTATTTTTGGTTTATTTCTCAAAAATTGGCTTTTACATGGTGCAGGTGTGTGTCTGAATACTAGGTTGCATTGGAATGCAAGCACCAAAACATTAAATCAAGCGTTGTTCCATAACTAAATAGCTAATCAAGGAAAACAAAATTGTATGGAACAAATTGCATTAATAAACAATTTGGTGATACAATTTTTCATAACTTATTTAAACAGTGAAAAGGGGATTAACATTTGCTTGAAGTCCAGACGTGTAATTTTGTTCTGCTTGAGGTCCTGAAACAATGCTTGAAAAAATTCTATTAAGTTCAAATTAGGAATGAATCATTACTGTAGAGCAAGGTGCTTTGCTTTGTTAATGTAGAAGTACAACAAATTCCAGCACAGTGTTCACAGTGACGTTGAACCAGTCAATGTCAAGAACCAATTTGTGGAGTCAAAAATGGCGTTTGATTGCAATTTGTTACAGAAACTGATGCAGTGGTTCTTAGTGACCCAAGTTTGACGAAATTAGGTAAATCTACTTATGCTCGAGGATGGTCAGATAATGATGGTCTAGTATTGATTCAACATGGACTGACCGACATAGCAATTCTATCTAAGGCACTGACCTTGTTTTCATGTCTTTTATTCTGAGTATTGATCATCAGGTTTAATAAATACCACATTTCAGCATACTGAGCCGATTGCAAGGAAATTTAGATTTTTTTCTCTGAAGGTTTAGTCTGATGTCTTTCATGGGTTTTTTGTAAGCAGTGATCTTTTTTAACAATGCTTCCCCCCAAAATGCAGCATCCTTGTAAATTAGATGCTTCATATGTCAACATGGTCAAATTAAGTGAATCTGTACTGGACAAATTTATCAACATAATTGAATGTCTCGACATGTTCTAATCCCTATTTTGCCGTTGGCTGTTTCCCTTACTTCTGTCTTCACGATGGATGCAATCTTCTGCTCTTCAGAGAACTTACCAAAATCACTTCGTGATTTAAAGAAGCAAACATAATCAAGATTTCGTATTTCCATCGGCAGTGTAGATTGGTTGTTGAGCTATTTTTATTTATAGAAAAATTAGCACTGTCAATGAGTTGATAATGAAAATTCATTCAAGTGCAGTCAGAACCAAGAGCCAAACATATTAAGCCCTCTCAGCTTGCAACGTGTGTGCATGCATGCTTTAAGAGGTAATGGCACCATCAGTTCAACACGAGCATTGGTTGCTTGGATTTTCTTTTGATATGAGCCATAACTGAGATTTGATGGAAGTGAAGGAAAGCGATTTATATTGATCCAAGGCTTTACATTACGACCCCACCAAGCCCACATTTGAGCAGTGCACCATTGAAAGATGGACCACCTTGACCCTAAGAATAAGAGTTGGAGATTATGGTTATTTTGTGATGGAATGGTAGTGGGTAAACAGGCCACACATCAGCCCCTGCTTACCCTTGTTATCTGTAGTCGTCATGACTTGGCGATTGGCTACGATAAGGTAAAACTGGTGAAAAAATAAAATAAATCATTTATTGATTTTCTTATGCATACTCTGGTGCGGGCGCTGTTGGTTTTATGGTCTATGTAGAAATGTTTCCTATCCGTGAGTGTAGAGGCCTTGATTAAGTTTGTTACTGAGAAAGTTTTGTTATCTTCTAGGAAAGGTCTTATCATCATGCATATTGTAGGCGTGGATTTCTTGTGATTTCTTGTGGAGAATTTCCTTCCTCTAAAATCTGTGCATGATGTTGGACTTTTTTGCTCCTATGTTGATGGTAAAAGTGTTGGACATGCAAGCATTAGATCATTTCGGAGTGTGTTTTTGAAAAACGCTTGAAAAACTCTTATCATAATGGTTTAATGCACAATTCTCATGGAAGAACTCCCATGAGATTTGAGGCCATTACCATAAAACACCTAATTTAAAGTTCAGTAATGGAATAAAAGTGCTGACTTGTGGGATTATATATGTAAACTTCAGCTTAGAGGGTAGTTGGCCAACATACACGATGATCTCCGAACAAGTCTGAAGTTCTCTGACCTAAATGTCTTTACCCCTTAATACTGCCATTTACCTAGTAGATTACCTATCTATGTTAGCAAAGGATTTCTACTGACTGTTCATACAGTTTCCTCTTCTTTGCTGTAGTATAAAAGGTTCTTTAATAATTTTTTTGTAAATTTTTGCTGACTAAAGAATTTGAGCCATGTTATGCCTCTGCTTTGGAGGTTTAAATGGATATGATAATTGTATTGCATGAAATATTATCTATCACAGCAAGACAGTTTGTCAATTTCAAAGTTCCTTCGATTTATGTGACCGATTATGCTAGTAGATTTGGAAATCCACAATTCTGAGCTGGGAGAAACATGGTCATCCCTCATCTTTCCATTTTCTGTTCCATAAATTGATTGCTTTGCATTTTTGTATGCCCTAAATCATGAATAGAAATTTTGTTTAAGTAATATGGGAACAGTTCTGTTTATGTTTTCAAATTAGGTTTATAATTGAATTGTTTTTGGCTATGGCTTATCACAAACAGAACTATTGCTTGTTGTACAGTGGAAAGGATAACTAGATTAAGGTACTTGGTGATGAATTTTTTTATATGATCAAAGCCTAAACATTGAATTTTACTTTGATAATGTAAGTTAGGATGTCTGAATGTAGTTTACGATGTGTGTCATTATTCACAATATTTTTTATATTTTATTGTGTATTTTGAGTTTGATTGATTGAGATGGGTTTTTTATCTTCTGTGATGGGGTCAGTTTTAAGCAAGTGATGCAAGTTATAATTCCAAGTTCCATGCTTGGATTCAAACCACTGACCTTCTGATCCAAAGCAGAATGCCTTGTCCACATAAACTCCACAATCCTTAAAATATTGGGATGTGTATTATATTTTAACCACTATATGTATTCTTACATATCTACTTCTTATGCTGCATTGCCAAAGAACGTATCAAGGCAAGTCGTGGGTTACATCTCTTGTATCTGTAGTATGGATAAACACATGCGAGAGCTCTTAGGGAACGCCCCAAAGTAGGTTTTAAAAATGTATGAAGAGTTCTATGATGCTACTAATGTAAGATGTTTATACTCCAGGGTTTCCTTTCACAAGGCACTAAGGTGATCATAAGTCACTAAGGTAACAAACTTAAAGATTGGGAGTTAGGGTTCACCTTAGTAAAGGTTGCTTTGTGGAAGGAGTCCTTGGATTGCAAACCAGAGACTAACATGATTTATTTGGAAATTCCTAAAAATATACCATCAGAAATTGAAGAAGAAATAGCACACATGTTTGACCAAAAATGTTCTGTTTTATGATTGAGTGTATAACGGTAATGTCGAAATGCTATTATCAAAGAAATGTCAACCTTCTGTGCAGTCCTTTTTCATCTGCTGCTTTTAGTATTCCTGGTTTCTCAGAAATACCAAATCAGTATAAAGCTACGAATTCCCTGCCAAACCAATATGTACAGGGCTGTGAAAGCATGTCTAAATTCTTTGCAATAAAAGTCATTTCAAGAAGAAAAAGGGGTAAAAGAAGAAAACGATACATACTATTCTGGTATTGAACCCTTGATTAACAGCTGCTAGCACAGCCTTGGGATTCATTTTTTGGCAGTGAAGAAGAGTTGCATTGTGCGCTCTCTGCTTTATGTTAGTAGTTCAGGCTTTTGCAGGTTATCCTAAACAGAGTACTAACTGAGTAAGTCCACAAATAGTATACTGTGAGTCTGTCCACTTTCTTATGTGACAGTGAGATCAATGCTAGCATGAACTTCATCCCTTGTGAATGCAGATAATTGTGTTAGTTCATATGATTGGAAGTGCATTGATTCTATAAAACTGAAATTTAAAACACATGTCAGAAATTAGTAACTGAAGCATGATGTTCATTTTAGGGTGAAAATTCCATGATTCTTCAGGGCACTTGAATGAACAACCACATGAGGAATATGTTTCCAAAAACCTCAAGCAAGTAATAACTTGTGAAATTGATGTACGGTGCTGCCAAAATTCATTTTTTGCATGGAAGATTTGAAAGAGTTCTGACTTTATCACCCAGAATCAGGTGCTTCAGTGGACAACTTTCTTAATAATTATACTTGTAGGTGCATTTCAAAGAGGTAGTACTTGGTGCAGCTGTATGTAGATCTTAAAGATAAAGAAAGGAAAGTGTTGGTGACCTCCAAGACGGAATGGTAAACTGTTGGCTTAAAGTCCAAATCTAAATAAGTATTGCCTGCTCTGACCTTTGAAGTGGCAAAGATACTAAATCTGAACCATAAATCTTGTACCATTTGTCCATGGAAACCCTTAATGTGAAGTTCAGTGATTATATTGAGCTACATTTTTATGCTGCATGTTCTAAGTGCCTCCACGTCAATGGTTAAACACTCTACTTTCATGATCAGCATGGAACTAAATATCCTTCTTCAGATGTAGTATTTGTCTGTTAAATTGCAGAATCAGTCAGCATCGTGAAATTCATTTTAATTTTACTCTTTGATATCTGATATCCTTGTGTCAGTGGATGAAGTCTTTTCTTGCAAAAGGCTTTGTTGTCTTGTTTTCATGTCATTTCCTCAGTCCCTAGGCAATATTTAAGATTGGAAAGCTGGGATTTGCCTTCGTATAAATGTCACTTTCAAATTTGTTTCGAAAGGACCTCAGGTATAACAATTTGCCAGAAACAATGCATTAAGGCGTTGTTGTGTCTACTGGAATATACTGTTAAAGGATGTGTAATGTTTGCGCTAATACATTCTTCAAAAAGATGAGCACATGTGTTCTGTCTCTGTTTAGTCAAATATGGTAAGCTCTAGATGTTAGTCATCCTCAACTTGAATACAATGTAGATTGATGCTTATGATGTTGTGACTGGATTGTCTTTTGAGTGTGACACTATACAACAAGCAAACCAAAATTGGCTTAAAACTCTTCTCAACTGTCACTCTTCATTGGAATAGAAACATGAGATGAAATATCTTAACATAAACTTACACATCTTATATATCATGTTTCATTTCATTTTGGTTATCAGTGAATCTTCATTACAAGTTGACTTGACTTTATATATTTCTATTATTTTATGAAATACGCATTATATTTCATTCGATGTTTATGAAATCTATCAAAATTAATTGGAACGTTGATTCTTTAGTGGGTGAAAGTTCATGTTATACTTTGGCATCATCTTTATAATATTCATCAGATAGGCTGAATAAGAGAAAGTATGCATCATACAATATCATCAAGCCATTACAAATGTTATCAGAATGATATTTGTCTAAAAACAATTTTGATGATAGGTTTAAGGTACAAATATGACAGAAGCGTAAAATAACCAAACAACTGTTTCTTGTACATTTCCTTTTTGTTCTTCATCAGTTGTCATATAGCTGGAAAAGTGCTGAGTGCTATGTAAAACTGAATGCACTCCTTCGTTCACCATCAAACATGTGTTTTTCGTTTTATTCAGTAGTCAGTAGGGCTGCAATGATTTGGTTCGATTCATAAAAAATATGACACCTTAGTTTTGATTTTCGATAACCATTGTCACTATTTTGATTCAGTATGTGAATACTTATTTAACAAATTTCCACGCAGCCAGAACATAATTTTCGCTCCAACTTGAGCAATTTCAAGCAAATAAGGCAAAATGTGATTGGTTGACATTGGTCTAATTATCCAATGAGAAATTGTTACTAGTAGACATAGCCAATTTAACAATGGATTTCACGAAAAAAATGCCGACTCTGAATGCTATTTGAAAACTGATGTTTTTATTTATATGAAAATTGGATTGAAAATGATTAAATCGAGGGTCCAATATTGAAAATCGATTTGAATTGGGGGTCTGGGTGAATTGTTGCAGCCCTACTGGTGAGGGAAATTACATCATAGCAAGAAACACTAACAAAGGTGATGTCCTACAGTTCTGCATGGTAGTAGGACCAAGATCATTTTGCATGATGAAAAGTTTCCTGGCAACACAACCCTGAGGTTTATATTATGTGCTGTTTTGCAGCAATGATGAACTTTATACATTGATGTGCAGGAAAGGTAAATACGAAGAGAATATAGCTTTCTAGGTAATGGATTGCATCAAATGTATGTTTGTTATTCAGACAATCTCATGTTCCATTTACCTGTGAAGGTCCGGGTTAGAATATTGGTCTTCAGAAAACCCATCAGGTGGTTAGACTCCCTGACTTGGTTGACACATCTTTGGTTCCCAATTGCACTGATCAATGCATATGCTGTTGTTCACTGGATTTTCTGGTCCAGACTTGATTATTTATAGACTGCCACCATGTAGCTTGAATATTGCTGAGTGCGACGTAAAACTACTTCACTCGTTCACTCATATTCTGTTGTTGCTGTTAGCTTACTCATGATGAAACTATATTCTGCGATAAATAACAGAAGAAAAGGTTTTATAAAATGTTCCAGGCACCATATTGAATGTAAATGGTGTTCAGGTTGAGGTTTCTTACACCTTTAATGATCTGGTTAATAAGATATTGAGACATCACTTCCCTACAGCTTAAGGCTAGCTAGTCTGTATGATGACTTCAGCGGAGTCTTGTTGCAAATCTTGCTTCAGACATTAGGAGATACTAAAATACAGATGAGGAGACATGCAGTGCTATTGCTGGGCATCTTTTGTAACTGTTATTCTTTGAAACTAGGTTTTGTGGAAGCAAGCACAATGACACAGGGTGAAAATATCTCATTTAATTAACAAACAGTAGACTACAAAGCTTTTGTATTTTTGGATCAATATTTAGAAAATTGTTCTTTTCCATACCATGAATGTTGAATAGAGTGATTTTTACAAACTTTGTATTCCTTCTGGATTTTTTTTGTGCTCAGAATAGATGCTTTTAAACTGCTGTTTGAAGTTTTCCTGCGTCAGATGACTGTCAGTTGAAAGAACACTATAAGAATATGGGGCATGTGAAGACAGTGGATGAAATACCAACTCTATTATATTGTGCATGATACACAAGTGCTGTTTAGATCCCAGAAAAACATGTATTTACCTTTACTTTGTGAAGTGGCATGGTGTGAAATGGTGGTGTGCCAGACCAGTGACCAGCAGCAAGCAGAAGCAGGATTGTGGACACATACACATACACTTTACTCTATAGCACAGGTGGCAGAGTTGGTGCCTAAATACAGTCTACCAGGAAACCTATGATTCTGAGGTCAAATCCCAGTTTGTGATGATAAAATTTCTAGGTTTTTTCAACATTAGTTGTCTAAGGTGCCTTCATACACTCTGCCGAGAAACCTATAATTATGATGTTGAATCCCTGTTTGCGATGATTAAATTCCCAGGTTTTTCGGGCCTTAGTTGTCCAAAGTGCCTTCATACACTCTGCCAATAAACCTATGATTGTGATGTCGAATCCCTGTTTGCGATGATTAAATTCCTAGGTTTTTCAACATCATCACACATGCTCCTGGGTTTCACCAAAGCAGTAAATGTTTCACATCATTGTGGAGTTATACAAAAAACAATGACCCACATGAAGGATTTAAAGCCTCATTATAAAATAATGAGCCTTTTCTGTCCACTTGGAACTACTTGTGATTAGAGAGGAAATAAGGAAGGTCATTGCAGCTCCATAGTGGAAAATAGAGTTGATCAAAGAAGATACATCAATGGTGCACAATGACATGCAATCAGTTTTATGCATGCAGTGCTTTCAAATCAAGCATCTTTCATAAGCCGGACAACACTCGTCACAATGAAATGTCACAATGACACCTCAGACCACAAGGCCAATAACATTATGTTAAGAAATCAATGAAATATCATCGATTCATGAAAGGCAAAGCTGAATTTCTGAAACACTTTATATCTATTTTTCTCCTCAAATGTCCAGGGTTCTGAAAAAACATTTTGGTCAACCAAAAAACAGAAAAGTCTTGTATATATAACAGCCCACACAGTATATCGTTACACAATATTAATGTGTTGGATACAGTGGTATCCATACTGTAGGAGCCTCTTACAATATATTCCTGTAAACAATACCTGCAAATGTCTGAGGCACTAACCATGGAAACGCAAATTAATCAATTTCATGAAAGAATCGCTATGTGCTGTAAATAGTTTAGTCCTTCACAAGCAAGAAATTCATTGGTTGTAAGTTGAAAGACAGTGGAAGCTGTCTAAACGGGCACTAATCAGGACTGAAGAAATAATCCAGTTTAGGCAGCGTGCCGGACTGCAGAGCTGACACTGTTACCTATGACTAGAACTGAACTAGTTTTGTCACTTTTCATGATATACCTTTTTGTATCATATGCTTCTCTCAGTTACTGCATGCACACATTGGCTCAACTCACTAACTGCATGTGCAAGTCTACCAATACTGAACTAAGATTAAATTGTCTTTATGTTAGTTGGCCGCCATGTAGTTTCAACGCAGGATTAATTGGTGATCATAAAGATCTGGCTGTCTCGGCTGGAGTAGACAGCTTTAATTACTATAAAAACACATATTCGAGCAACTCATTTCATGTTGAGATATAGAATTTACAGCTGCCGGATTGTAGAGCTTTTAAATGATGATAAATGTACAGGGCATGGACGAGCTTGAGATTTTATGTTGGTGTTGACATTTTGCTGGATTGGACAGCAGTCAGTTTGGACAGCATCAACTGTAAGTGTGTGAGTGCTTTATGTAAGCTTTTGCTTCCCTTCTTGGCATTTCAAGCCTGGTTATTTTGGCTCAGTCATGCTAATGCCAATATAGAAAAGGAGTTGTATGCCTTGTAACAAAAACATGATATGCAATCAGTATTCCTTGTAACAAAAACATGATATCCAATCAGATCACTGTTCTTATTCCGAATGAGTTCACAAAGATGACTACCATAGCAAACAACCTAGCCAAGCAGAGACAGAAAAGGATTTGAGATACCATCCCTTACAGACAAAGAATACCATAATAAAAATAATTGTAACTGCATCATTTCACTCTTACAGTGATATAGGCATGCAAAAAACACACAGCATCTAGTAACACTCACTCTAGTATGAAATGCTATGTGGGGTCATCTCAACAGCATTTGCATCTCAGTCACTGTGATAATCGTTCAGCCTTTCAAGCTGAAAAACAATGAAGTTTGCAGGCAGTATACATGTATGGCAGTGCTCAAGTAGGCCTCTTCATTATTAATGTGTTTTGGAGGGTGAGGGGGGATTTCAAAGAGAGACAACAATTTGTTTGGTGAGGTAGAGGGATCATCATTGATTTTGTACATGGCATGCAGAGAGGGTAGGTGGGGGTCACTTGCCATGTACATAAAAGTAAGGGGGGTAATTCATATTGTACATGCTTCCCGCTAAAAATCATCCTCATTCCCCTTAGCCATAAATTTTGAATGGTCCCCAAGTTGACTCAACAAATGGAACCATATTGAAAAAAGTGTCTTTGCATGCTTCATTGTTTTAATAACAGTATTCTAAAAGCAGTGACTGTGACCATATCGGTTAGCACATCATCAGGATCTAGAGTTGGATATTGTGGCATATACCTTTCACACTTTACCTCAGAAACGTAGCGCTCAGATGGCACTGGTGAAAATTCAGCTTTGATAAGATTTAGTGGACGCTATGTTTTGAACTGAATGCATTTAAATTACAAATTTCAGAGAGATTCTGGTGATTCCTCAGTTGAATCCATTCGTGAAAGTGCTGGTTAGAATATTGGTCTTTAGTTATCCATGCTTGTTGTAAGAGCCAACTAATGGGATTGACAGGTCAGACTTGCTGACTTGGTTGACACATGTCTTCAGTTCCCAACTGCACAGATCGTTGCTCATGCTGTTGATCACTGGGTTGTCTGGTCCAGACTCATTATTTACAGACTGACGTCATGCAGCTGGACTATTGCTGAGTGTGGCATAAAATTAAACTTACTCCACTGAGTCATTAGTACATGGTAATGATAATGAGGATAATGACTTGCTTGACATTAAAACCTAGAAGATTTTTGAACTTTCCAGATGACCTACATATAATAGATGAGACAAAATAATTATCAGGTATTAAGAGAGTAAGTAGTAGTGCTACTTTGGTTTGGTAACTGTCTGCAGTATGTGGTATAAATATTCTGGGATTAATTTCTCATTTTGACTTGTTAGATGAGAATAGCCCAGACTGATCCTTTCCTTTGGGTATCATTATGTGGAAATAGCAGTCGGTAAAGCACCAAGACAGGTCAGCCTCCCCATAAGTGATTTGTATTTGTACTGGACTTTACCCAAGTACTGGACACAAACAGTGACATAGACTTCAATCAAAGACTGTGCTTAGCAATGAGGACTATTAGTCAAACAAACACTTCACAAATGGCAAAATAGATTGGGGCTACCTGATATATAATGTCCTGTGGGTGTATAGGGTGAGGTAAAATGGAGTTGGTGTTCAAGATATGTGGGTATGTATGTATAAATTTACTAACGTTCATGGGTAACACACAACAGGAGTACCCATAATGAGATATTTTTGATCATGTGAGTGTTTTGATAAAATAGAAAGTGTCTTCGCAGATTCCAAATATCTATCAGTATCTAAATGTTTTTCCTTGTCTTTGTGAGAAAGAATACTTCTTTCAATTGATATGTAAATGTCCTAGATACAGTCAGTTTAAGTTAAACATTGTCCTTCAACTTGACCTAAGGTCTCATTAATCCTGAACAACCATCTAAACCTGACTGTATACCTAGCATGTGACAATATCATGTAAGTAGCAAAAGGAAAATGGACAAAATTGTTTGTTTTATTGTATAGATGTTTAATGCATAGATGGTAGTTGTATTCCTTGTAAAGAGGTGAGTTATCCTTTTAAAAAAGTAATCAGGCATTCATTTCCAGAAATGGTGACTTTTGTTTAGCATCGCCCAAATTTGACTAGATATAGACATATACTCTTCCAAAAAAAGTAGGGGAACCTGAACTTTGAAGTCTGGTAGAAAGAAAACCCATTGAGGAACGTTACATTGACATTCATCTTGTGTATGCAGCATCATTTCACGTTATCACCACACGCAAACACAATGCATGGGAAGCACGTGTACAACATGGGAGGCTCCTACATGTGTATGGGGTGTCATTATGAATCTTGACGTTTTTTAGGCAGGTCGGTAAATCACTATAGACCATTTTTTGGGATAATTTTCTTGCATCTGTGCTTGGTCAGGGTTTTCAAGGTCAAATCACACACTACTGACTGAAAATCGTAAACCTGAAATTTTCATGTCATACAAGTCACCTAACAAGGGGGATAACTGAACGAACGGCTTTGCTTTGAATAAAATCCAAGTGGTGATGCATTCTCAAAACATCCATTATTATTGTATCAGCATTGATTCAATCCCGTATTTCTCCCAATTTCGACAATCGTACATTGAAAGTACAGTTCCCCTACTTTTTTGAAGAGTGTAGAAAATACAAATGCTTGGTATTGTGGTAGAAAGCTAATGTTCTCCCTCCAGTTGTCTTCAGTAACTGACACATATGTAGTCAGTATGTTCTTCTGCTTACAGTATCAGACATCAAATTAGGACACAAACTTTTTCATTTGTTGTAGAGATTTTTACTAGGAAAATACTTGTCAGTTGGTAAATTAGAAAGATATGTGAACAAAATACAGATTATGTTGTAGACAGGTGTACGAAAAGAGACTTTTATGCATCACAAGAATCTTGTGAAATATAGCTGCAAAGTCATTAATGTTTTATACTTCTGAAGAAGACATCTTTTGGGGATGCAGTAAGCTCACAGCTTATTAGAAGGGAAGGCCATAGGGAAATTGAGAAGTGTTTTTTTCCTTGCTTAAGCAAAATTCAGCAGATCTGTAAACAAGTAAAGCAAATGTGTAGGCCTATTAGGGAATTGGTGGTTCGTAAAGGTTACAGATGCGACCTTATTTTGACATGTTGGCACACTTAGGTAACCTCTTCTCTCTAGTTCACCAAGGGCTGTTTGAGCAGCATAAACTAACCTGCATGTGACATGTCTGTTAATGCCAGAAAACAGGCTGAGTACAAGTTTAAGAGGGATTACTGAAGTTTATGATGAAGGTCATGTGTTGTCATTTAGGTCTGTGGCATCTGTATTTTACCAATACATGTTATCCAAGTTTAGGTAAGCATCAACAGTTAGCGTCAAATCTGGTAATGTAACATGATAAATTGGTCTTGTAAGAAATGATCTAACCCAGATGTAGATTTTATGTCCAATACATATGTGGTGGAGAGCCATGGTTTTACCAGTGTAAGATATCTCCATGCAAAATCATAGCTAGACAAGTGAACTTGGACATATTTTACATAGTATGTCTGTAAAAGGTATGAACACCATTTTGACAACTAAATATGATAATCTGATTAATGATATACATGTAGTTGGGATGACATTATTTAATTATTATGCAGTTACAAGTATTGCTTCTCAGCCATTGAACATTTATATAAGATATCACTCATATTGGTTAATGAAAGTTTTCTTTAGTCATTGATTATACTTTAATTCCCATGGGATAGGTCAGGTATGTTTATGCTTAATAAGTAGACATATGTATATAATTAAAACGTTCAATGCTTTTTCCGATAATTTGTTTCTGTTTGTGTGCTATCTAAACCATGTATCATGTATCATAAACAAATAATATTGATACACTTGTCTGATTAGAAGGGGTGATGTATTTTGCATGGTGATTTGCAGCTGATTTGCAATTGTGGGTCGACTTGATCATAAACCTGTGTCTTCATTGCTGAGATTTTTTCACAGAACTACAATGAACAATCAATGGCCATAATGCACAGAGCAGTGACAGTAGCAATATCCATTATAATATTGACATTCCTGAGCACAAAGTTCTACAATAACGTGACAAGGTCATACCTTCAGCCAATATGTGAATAGCAAGATATGGCTCTTTACCCCCCAAAACTCAACCATTGTTCCCCTGTCATGGCCCATGGATGCAGACTGTACGAAGGGACTATGTATGCCCCAACATTTAACGATTGACCTGTCCGTATCTTGTCAGGGAAAGAAAGGCTGCGCTTTGAAGGGACTCAGTAGTGAAGTGAGATCGCCTGCTGGTTGGAATGTCGCCAGTGGTTGGCCTACCTCAGTTTACGATGAGCTCTCTCTCCCTCCCTCCCTCCCTCCTCATGTAACACCTGAAAGGGTCCCAGTGTATGAATGAATGTGGGTGCTGGAGTGGTTCGCTTGACACAGGTTATCATACAGTAGGCAAGGGAAGGCAGTGTGCCAAAACGCTATCTCTGTGTCATATGCACTTGTGGATATATGTTGTGGCTGGATGTAAACCAGTTCAGGGAGAACATGTGGGATTTTCATATTTAAAAATGTTTGAGGTAGGTGTTTGTTTTTGTTCTGAATTTGTTATTTGTGTGATTAGTGATTATATTTATCGTGGACAGTGTGGTGCTGTGTTTTTGTTGAATGAAGTTATATATCCAAAGGGCAGTCACCCTACCTGGAGATATCATGTTGACTGAAGACAAACGAATCAGTGTTGTTTATGCTATTGTTATCTTATAGTTTATTGATATAACATGACTTATGCATGTGGGAAAGGAATGTGTGTGTGCGTTTACACTTATCAATTTCTAAAATCAGGTACAATTATCATAGCCTTTTGTGCTTGTCTATCTTATTCTCTTTGTTATGCGTAAGGAAAAAAAATAAATTAGAAATTTACATGTAATTTATCACCTAGGGGGAGGTCATGAAATCAGATCTGAAAGATGGGAACACTGACTGGTATTGTAGGAAGTATTTCTATCTAATTACTCATTCTGTTTGACTGTTATTCACAGATTTAAGTATGAAATATAAAGCCATATTCCATCAACTGACAGTTGATGAAGGTGAAAAAGAGAAAGGTTTTGATGTCAAAATCTATACTGTTGGAACATCTAGAGTAAGTTAATTGCCCATGAGGCTGATACACGTTGCCCTGTCACATTGCCTTGGGACATGCTGGTGAGTAACAAAATGTTTATGTAGAAACACAAGGATCTTGACAGAAGGTGACATGTGTGGATGGAAGGTCATGCATATAGCTGTGTAAAACATTTCTGTTTGCTGTGAATGTGTAAGGTATAGTTTCATTTGACTTTTATTCTTGGGAACAGAATGAAAAAAAACCCAACAACTTTTTTGTTGAAAAGTACCTTTTGGCCCTTTTCCTCAAAACAATGTTAGCACAGTCATTGTTGTAAGTTAGTGTTATAATGACAGAGTTACACACATCAAAGCACTAACAGTTCTACATGAAACAGATCAGATTCCTTTGTCATTTGCCTTAAGACAAGCATAGGGGTAAATTTGACTATACTTTGGGGACTGAAAATACTACATTTTGAAGTTACATATGGTTTCAAGGCAAACTACTACAGGTGCTCAGAAATTCTATGTAGTCATGGAAACAAATAAGGGAACACATGAAATTACCAGTGTTCCTTTAATTATCTCCGGAATTTCACCCACAGTGCAAAAAAAAAAAAATACATACCTTGTAAAGAAACCAGGAAGAGAATATAGGCACACTGGTACTTTCATGTGTTCACTTATTTATTTCCATGAGTATATAGTTCAGATAAGGACACTATTGGTTCCACAAAGTTAATCATCTTAAATCATGCAACACATTAATTGTTTTTCTTCCATGTTATATTTCCAGAATATATAGTACCATGATAGCTTTTGTGATGTTTACTTTTCACACATTTTCACAGCGACTTCTTTTCCAATCGTTAATGACGTGGTGTTATTAACATGTATATCACTGAGAGACAGGCTTTATTGCACCACATCCTTCTGATATTGACAGTCTTCCTGGGTATTGACCTACAACCACTATATATGGATATTGCAGTGGGCAGAGAAACAGGATACACAAGGCTGGGATGCACAGGTGTTCAGGCACATAATGATAGAACACATTTGAAATCAGCTGCAGCTGCTGACTAAGGATACTTCAATATAATCAGAGAACCTGGGGCTAGATTTAAAAATACTGCACAGCAGCCTGTACGAACAATTGCTCAGAGCTATTGATTTCAGGGTAATTTACAATTCAGATCATAGATCATAGTTTGATATTTTTAAATTTGTACATGTTGACAAATTCTTGTTGGTGTTGTTTAGATGATATAAAGCAATCTTCATTAAATGTCTTTTCTGTTTAAAAAATATTATTTCATGTATTGCATATATTATGATTAACAGTCATTTTCTCTCAAATTCAGTTGTGGTGCTATTAGATGTCAGACTAATCCTATCTTTGTAGCCAACACTGAACATTTAATGATTTAATGTTATGTTGACTTTGTTCTGAAACATTGTAATATTTTAGAAATATGTGTAAGTAGGAATAAATACCTCGTAAGTGACATGCCTTAGAGGAGTATTGTTGAGTTGCTTTAACCTTACTTTACGTTTAGCAGTTGGAGATGATTGTTTATGTTGATTTTGTTAAGTTCTGACAGTGATATCTACTTTTCCTTTCAAAAGGAAAGCCTCTTGTGACATGTTTTTACATGCTTACGGTGAAAATTCTTCAGTTGACTTATTTGATTAACATTACTATTATGTATACCAGAAGGACACTTGTCGTATCACAAGCTTATTCTTCTGCTATATAAATTAGTAATACTCTAATAAGAATAGACCCTGATCAGGCAGTTTCAGACCAGACAATAAACAAATAGAGAGCTGCATATTTCATCACTTGAGCTGTATGCAGCCCCTTGAGTGTAGTGTTGCTGAGGAGAAGCCATAATAAAGCTGGGTGTTCGTGTAGTTGTCGTTCATATGAAACCTGGTCTTTGATATCACAGATACGGAAATAAGATCAAGCATGCTTTGTGGTGTAATCGCATCAAGGTAAACTGGGCCATACAGGTGGCACTAGTGATACACGTATCAGCTGTCACACTTTATACCGCTTCTATTGATCAATTACCAGGAACTTCTGGCAAGACAGAAATACATACCAACTGGTTGATATGGTCAATAGTAACAGTTGTATATAGCATACTGAATAAGGCTTGGTTTGGTAAGAGATGCAAAGTAAAATTTTTTGTAGTTTCATTATGCTAATAAATGGGCTGAAAATGTGTACCTGGAGGAATAAGTCATGTGACTCCTAACCTAGCACTTCACAGGTAGCATGGGTTATGTGGGGTTATAATAATGAGGTTGTTATCACTATGAGCACTGACGAAGTGACTAGTTTAGCATGTTGTAAATGCACTTATTAGAATTATTAGTTCACATGAATGTGGAAGCACATTTAGGACTGGGTTAATTTTATTGTAGGAATATCTTATATTCCAAACATTGGTTCACTGAACACATATGCATCACATTATACTTACAGATGAGACATAACTGTGTGTAGGAGTTCTGAATGGAAATAAAGCATCCTTCACTGTTTATTAATTAATGCAGTGTAGGACACTACAGGTTGGTGCCTCATATTAACAGTGAATAAACAGCTATAGTATATGAATTTATATTACCTTATAGACAGTGATATAGACATGGATGTGGAATAAATCTTTTAACCTGGAACAGTTTTAAAATGTCTGGCATAATACTTCCATCTGCATGGTCAATATATATGTTTCAGACAGTAGGTATTATCACCCATAGTACATTATCATTTGGTTTACTATTTTATAAACTCACACAACTGTTGTTATTCCACGTTCCCTTCATAATCATGTAATTCAAAATTTGCCCAGCTGGAATAACAAGGGTACAAAGATGGCAGCACCGAGTGAGGAAATTGTTGTAAAGAGATGTTGGATGCTACGATACAAGGATAGTGCACACAATGCATACATGGTGAAATTAATGTGAAATAGAAGGAAATTGCAGTCCACTCCCTGTTTGGCAACCTGAGGCTGGTGTGCTTTGATCATGAACAACAGAAATGTACACACCAGGTTTTGTTGGTGAAGTGGAACATGCACGTGACCATTTCTCTGTGAAATATGGCTTGGTGGCGCTGGCAGTTTACACCAGTTTACAATGCTCTAGGTGACAATGATATTACTTTGATGCTTTGTAGGTTGTTGGCATAGGTTTAGTTCTTTTTTCTTTTTTTTTTCTTTCACAGGGAAATATTTCAAAAGACCCCAGGGTCTCTGTTGCTTTTTTGAAAATATAAATGTCAGTGTGACTGTAATGATCAATATCTGTAATAATCCCTTGTGCATCAATATATACTGAACAAAAAAGTGCCATATGTTTTACAGGGAAGAGTGTGCGAAAATGATGATATTGATCCTAATCTTTTTTAAATATGGCCGTTATACAATGCACTCTCGTTGTATTAAGTAAAACCATCATGAATTTTACATATAAACTTGGGTACGACTCTACAGCATTATCAAGGTAATTACTTCCTATTGTATGTTTTGCCTTTTAAGTAAATTTATGTTAAAAGCTCTGAATTTTCCATTTGTTGTTAAATGTAGCATTAAAACTCTACAAAATGTTAAATTTGTCAGCTTCTTACATAGTTAAAATGCCAGCTTCCTTCCACATCATCATAGGACTTCCTGCCTATTCATGACTCCTGGTTCTTTTCATAATTAAACAGCTTTTATGTTAGGAATTTGTTATAGCTTTGCCATATTATAATACCAATGACCAATTACAATGTTGCAGAGTAATCCTAAAATGAGATCAGTCCATTTATTATTTGATAAAAATCAATACTGCATCTTCATTAGTTGCCTGTATCCCAGCACACATATCATTCATCTGTCATTGCATGGTTATTGCTCCAAGAAAATTGCACTGCATGTGGTTTCTATATCTAATGCAATGTTGACTGCATTGCAGCAGGGTCCTAACTAACCATTGATCCAGAGGGCATTAACTAAGTGAAGGATTGTTTTTAATGTCCACCTTCCATTTGTAACTTTTAGCCATCCCTGCTGACTCATAAATGGCAAGCATTTACAGTCCTTTTGGAAAATGATTGTTATTAATGAGTACACTAATGACTACTCATTGTTGAAGTTCATCTCTCCCATATTGGCTAGGCAATAGTCTGTGTAGAACAAATGTAATTACAATTCTATTCTCTAACAGTCCAGATTCTCAAGACCGGAGATAAAAATAAAACTTGTTAGCAATCAAGTTACATGTTCTTCTTTTGTAGTAGCAGGTCTGTACGCTTGCAGGATTCCAGCATAATTTGATCAGAGCGTTCATGGTTAGCCTCAGGGTGAGACTACTACAGCATAACATCAATCTCCAATCTGGAAAATATAAACCAGATTTTAACATACAGTCAAGACAATGGTATACAGTTTATAAGAAGGGGAATTACATGCATATATTATTGGTCATAAATAACAAGGATATATAGATTCTGAATTTGCAAAATATACAGTTGTGACATCTTTTGAAGGAAATATTATGTATGAAAATTCCATTAGGGCCTCTCGCTTCCTGAACATAATATAGATCCACTCAGAAACTAAATCTTTCTATCAAGGGACTGCAGCAGTGGTTCTAAAACATCTTTCACTGTGTTGGAAGTTGAATGCTGTAAACATCATTGATTTTCTGTTCATCAGCCTGGATGATATTGACTTATATCAGCATGGCTATAGAGTTGAGCAGTGTACAGTGTGATTTCTGTTATTTCACTTGCGCCCAACTCTCCATGTGCAATATAACCTTGTATACTCTGCTCGTAGCTTCACTTGGCCATGGCTTTGAACTCAGTGTCTGGGGATATGTGGACTCAAAGAAACAGTGGAAAGTGGCGTTTTAGTGCTGTTTATTTCAACAGTTCTGCTTGATACACTGAAGAGTGAGTATGGCTACATTATACTTTTACGAAGGGACAGAAGTAAGTTTATTACATTTCTCAGGTATTTGATATTTTATTTATACAAAGGGATTGCAAACTACAGCCTTAGTCAAAAGAAGATACAGTATGAGCTTTTGTGAACATTACTGAGACAAATGCCTGGAATTTTGCAGTGATGCATCAAGAGGGTGATGTAAGATCAAAACAAAATGGAATAACTTTTCGTGGGGTTATGCTGTATTTGTTATTTATACGAGGGCAGTGGTGTAGTCATTTAGAGACCCAGATACAATTACCATGTGTTTACAATGTGTGAAGCCCATTTCAGGTGTCTCCCCCCCCACCATGATATTGCTGAAATAACGACAACAATAGCGTAAAACTCACTCACTCAGTGTTATTCATTCACATTCTAAGCATATGTTTAGGGCACCATGATTGCAATGTGATTGATTTCACAATCATAAGAAACACTTCAGAATGCCTCATAAATTAGGTTGAAATTTTAGGCTTACAGTAAACCAACATTTAGTCATATTGTTGAAGTGTGTAGAGGTATAACTGGTATCAACTGAAAATGCAGGTTCATGAGACTTTTTAGGGCTAAGAAGGATGTGCCTTTAAAAAGGGTTATGATTCCTTTTGCTTCAGGATCTTTCCTGTCATAAAAAAAATGCAATTTGGCATGCTCAAAATAGCTGTTAATGCACTGGCATCAGTCTTTAAAGCTCTGATATCAGTCTTTAAAGTCAGCAGAGTATTTTGGAGGACATATGCTATATATAGCATGGCAAAGAGAAAGCAGCTGTGACATTGTTGAAATAGAGCCTGACAATGCATCACATGATCTGCACATGCATAACAAATGATCGGTAACATGAGAACGGTAAAATACAGACTGCATCAATTACGTTAATAAAATACACCACACACGTATGAGGCTCATAACTATTTATTATGACTATAAAATGTGCCTTCCAGGCCATCATTTTGAAGAAGTGTGCAATCACTAATGAATCTCGTTCATGAAATGTCATGGGAAAAGGTTATATGCACAAAGAAGATGAAGATGTAAATATTATTGTTGCGGATCTTCTCTATCCCTGTGAAGAGATAATTGAAGGGTAGACTTGTTAATAACATGTCAGTTACATCTGTCCTTCTGCTTTTATCCCTCTCAACCTGCCCCAGATGAAAGTCATTGACACGCTACTTGCACGAACTCAATGCTATTATGTTCAAGGTTTCTGTCATGTTGAACAGTTGTCAGTCACTGTGGTCAGGGATATGTTTGAACTGTGCATCAACATCTATGTATCCTGTGGGCATGTTTGTACAATAGGTTAAACATCCCTTTTGGTTACGATATCTAACATGTTCAAGGATGGTTTCCAGATGTTTGGTTTTGCTTGAAAGATCCAGTATATTATAATGTTCAAGGATGTTTGCAGATGTTTTGTTGCTCACCTGATGATCTAATGTGGTCAAGGATTATTTGTAGACTTTTGTTCATCTAAATGATATCATGTGTACAATGATGGTTTGTAGAAAGGTGTTAGTTCCTAACTGATTGAGCTAATATGTTCAAGGATGGCTGAAGATCCTGATTTGCATTCTCATTAGATGCTCTCTGAATAATGGTCTGATATATGTATAGGATAGTTTGTTCACTCATTAAGATGTACAAATTTGTTTGTTGTTCAATGCCACACTCTGCAGTGTTCCAGCTATATGGGAGCAGTTTGTAAATAATCAAGTTTGGACCAGACAATCCAGTTATCAACAGCATAAGCATTGATCTGCGCAAATTGAGATAGGACGAAGTGTCAACCAAGTCAGCGAGCCTGACCACCTGATTCCGTTAGTGTTACATCAAGTATGGAAACCAATTTTAACCTTCATGGGAATGATGTACAAGAATCCTAAGAGTGTGATCAGTCCTGTCAGTGTATTGGTATGTTTTCACACCCAGTATGCTGGGCAGTCTTCACCTTTGTCCTTGGATTACAGTTTTATCTTTGTGACAGCTAAGATGATTTTGACACTTTTTCAGCAAACAGTGAAGTCTCATTGTGTCTGTTTGAGAACCTGATTTGTATGTTTAGCCTGTGCAGTACAGATATTGTAATTGCCAGCTGAAATTCTGCGAGAGAATGTACCTATGATGCTGTGTCCTGTATACAAACAGCTGTTGTCGATGCTTGGAAGTATGTATGAATGATTACTTTATGGAAATATGTGTAACATTCATGCAGCAAAGAACATTCCTTTAAACAGCATGTATTAATCTCATCCACATGTTTTGTTTTAAATACTGATGTTGAAGGTCAAAACTGTATAATTTATGCATTCTTAGACCATTCGCAATAGTTGTATCTATAAGAAATCTCTCAATTTCTTTATGCTTTCTCCTGCATTAAACAAACTGACACCCTGTATTCTAATAACATTGAGTCAATATGAGAAGCACAAATGTGTCACTCGGAAATCAATAGCCATATAGAGCACAATAACCCCTATGATGGTAGTCATTTCAGTATGTAATTTGAAAAAAAATGCATCTTTCTGTGTCAAATATTACTACTTAAAATCTAATTTACTGGTATATGATAAAGGTTTTAACTGGTTGTACCCAAGGTTTCCAACTGTGCTGCATGCTGTCAAAGACGATATATATGTCAGTAAACATGCTTTGTGTCACACACCGCTTAAAGAGTTCAAAGTGTACATATTTAGAATGTTGATGTTAGGACAGAATAGCAAAACTGATGGGCTCCCTGCCATGGCATTGTAATCAAGATTCTTTGTGGCCTTGTTCTTTTAGTAAGTCTATGATATATGCTTTTTGAGTTTTGAAATAGGCAAACATTGTCAAGAATTCATACAGTGTGTAATATGTTCTGCATGAATGACCCCTCTCTCTTCAGTTTTCAGTTGGCTTGGCCTCTTTTAGAAGAATGAATGGCTATCCATTATGAAAATGAAAACCAAGATATGCCTGTTTCGTGGGATTCTTATCCAAGTCCTTCACTTTTCAGGGTTTCCATTGGTTGCCAGTTAATTCCTATCTTCATATTCCTTAGACTAGGGTGACTTCTTTCATTCTTCTTTATGTGGATTTTGTATGTTTCCTCAAGTGAATTATATGGAATGTTTGGTGTTGTCAGTTAACTTAAATCATGTGGGAGGAATGAACTGGTTCATTGAATGTTTTATTCTGATAAGTATTTCATCTTTAGTCACTGTGGTAGTACATAAGAAGGTTAAACTAATATAAAATAGTAGTTTGTTCATCTTGTTTGGATTTGTCCTACAAGTCTTGCTTTCAGTAAATAACAAAAAGTTTTTTCTTTAACTTTACTCTTCCTGTTGATTTGAGTCTATGTCTGTGAGAGATGCATTAGAGAAAACTGCAACACCTTTTTTCCTTGAAGGGAATGCTCTGTGCAGGCAAATCATAAAATATTTGTGTAATTAAGAACTGAGATCAAAGGAACGTATCTAAAGCCCAAAAATTCACTATGAGGGGGTAGAGATGATTCATTGATCCCCTCTTTTATTTCTTTTAATACATGTGGAAATACTGGCCCTATTTTTCTGAAACCTGGCTCTGAAATGTCAATCAGTGATGAAATAGTGCAGTTATTTAAATATATTGTGACTGAGCTTCATAGCAAATGCAGAGTAACTGGCAGTGATGGAACAGCCAGACACCAATCCTGATTACAGGAACCAAAGACAGAGATTTGGGCAAATTTGAAAACATGCCTCATGGCACACGATCCAGGTCAATGTTCATCCTGGGCCAAAATTGTGTTTGCACGACCAAGAACGTGCCCTAGTAGGGAGGTCAAAAGTCAACATGGCGACTGCGATTACAAAGTTTCTGGCTTGATTGCATATCAAACATAGGCGATAGTTGGCAAGGGTCATACAGAGACTCAAACAAATCTCCTGGTTTGTGGTTAAAGCACCTTGTGTCGCAGTGTAGTGATATTACTCAGTGTCAATACCTGGATTCCCTTATGTATTTGTCTCAGATTAAAGTGAATTTTGTCTTCAAGGGTTTATTATGGGTGAAAAACAGAACTGCATATTTGACAGAAATACTGAACTCAGTGCTCAAAAGCTGCATAAAATGAACAATTTTGTCATACTGGAATGTAGCAATGCCTTTTTGATAAACAGTCCATCAGAAGTTATTTGTACTGGAGAAAACATTGATGAAACTTCAGTAAGTGGCATATTAGAAGTTGGTATGATGAGGATGAAAACGTTTATGGATATACGTCTTTCTTGCAGTGTATGCAATGTTTTGGTGTAGATTCTAACACCATTATCAAGCAAACTTTAACGTTTACATTTCGGTGTAGATTCTAACACTTTTATCAAGCAAACTTTAGCTTGATAACGGTGTTAGAATGTACACTGAATCGTCGTATTCACTGCAAGAAAGAAGTTGTGTGTCCATAAAAGTCTTCATCCACATTGAGAAAAGGTTGATATATTTGTAGTGTGGTCAAGGTCAGAATTGTACTTAGTAATGTTGTTAGAAAATGTGTGAGTAGGTTTCTTTTATTATCCCTTCTAATTTTCTGATTATTTAAATGGGGATCAACCAGAGTACTAGCACCATTCCTTTCATATGTCCTTCCTGTCATGTTACATATCATTCTAGTAATCAACACCCATTTCAGGTGTCCTCCCGTGATATTGCTGGAATATTGTTAAAAACTAAACTCACTCACTCCAGTGATCAACATCATGTGAGACTGAAAGCCATGTGCCTTTCAGTGGTGTCACAATCTGCTGTAAATATTGAATGGTCCTCTTTGTAGTAGCATGCAGAGAACTTATATGGTTTTGTCACTTTGCTGATCTAAAAATCTAACTTGTAACTTGTGAGAGTGATTTTTTAAAATGCCTCAAAATAAAAACATCAAACTTTGACATAGGGCAGGTCATTATGACCAGATCTACAGAGTGGGATTTTGTTTTGACAAAAAGGGATAAAAAAAAGAGATATCCATGTAGATT
The DNA here is from genome assembly GCF_037392515.1 of Haliotis asinina. Taxonomy (NCBI): domain Eukaryota; kingdom Metazoa; phylum Mollusca; class Gastropoda; order Lepetellida; family Haliotidae; genus Haliotis; species Haliotis asinina. The sequence goes on along the minus strand of NC_090287.1, from coordinate 19,591,225 downwards.
TGAAGTGTGAGGTAGCACCAAGTGTATATGCATGACACTTGCGAAACATGCTCATTATTTAGACATTACAACATTGAAGTGTGGGTGTCATTTCTGGCAGCGGACCAACTGTGTGGATAATACAGTACGAGGAATATCCATTCCGCAAATATATGGGTATATTACTACTGAGCCCTATTATGAAATGTCAGTATTGTAGTCAGTTCTATTTACACTCATGTCAAATGGATATCCAGCACCTTACCACATTATCATGATTGATGATAAATGAGCACATCATAAATACTTCCTCTGTATTACCACTGTGTTAGCCCTGAATTACTGGTCCCTATCCACAAAGCATTACAGTCTATCTATCGTAACTCTGTACTATATCACTGGCTTACGAATGAGGTTGTGCTATGAACACTTTGTGAAAAGGGTCAGTGGTCATCAAAACAGATTTGGATTAGGACCGCATACTTTGCAACCTTGAATGACTTTGTATGTACATCTGCCATGGTACAATTTGGTTTGAGGGTAACAAGCTTCATAAAGACCTTTTTAGCAGTTCTTAATGTCTGTGGTTTGCACCATATTGTACAAGTTGGTTCTAGATAATAAATACACATAAGATCAGGGATTTACCTAGAGTCCTGTATTTGAGGGTCCCTGGGACTCGTAATCTTAATTTTGAGGTGTCCACGACTACAACAGGGGTGTCCCAGATACGTGTATATATAAATACTGTTATTGTATTGTGTATCATAATGATCACATTAATTGTTACAGTAATTAGGTTGCAAATGGTACCATAACCCAGGTAGTGGCAAACTCAGTGATAACTTACTGTTACTTGATTGAAATTTTTACAAAAAGTACTAGGGTTTTTTCTACGCTATAAGCAACACTTTTTCCCTTCCACTAAAAGAGGTCCAGGGTGCCATTTGACAAGGTGATCTTAGCACTAAGGTGTTTGTAAGTCCTGTACTTTAACATATGACCGGCATAGCACTAAGGTTGTTTTGTACAACAGCACCTAGTTGTCTGCACATCTTATGATACATGTACTTGCCATTTCAGTTATCACTATTGTGTAAAAACTGTCTTGATTGGGGTATATTTTCATGATGTCATTGCTGCCAAATTAGCTTTTCTGCAATCTTAGATGACAATACAAGTCAATGTATTTCTCTTGGGATACTAAGGGAGAAGAGTAGAATATCCAGTACATGATATTAGAATAGTTGTTGTTTAGTATCTGGCTGATTGAGGTCCTGCAGAGCCCACTGGCACAGAAAAGACAGACTGGTCCTTTCAACAGTGCTGAGATAATTGTAATTTCTGTATTTGAAAATTCACCGTAGCAGATGCAGCTCAAAGGTTCTTTCCTGGAACTGTATTCTGACAGTTGCTTAAAATGACATTCATTTACTTCCTGAATGCATCAGTCTCTAGCAAAGTGTTGTACATGAAACACACTGCCTTTTTGTCTCATTACTTACTGAATCATCTCTGAAGAGCCAGGTGAGAATTGGTCTTGAGCAACTCATGCTTGTTGTAAGAAGTGACTAACAGGATCAGGTGGTCAGGCTTACTGCCCTGAGAATGAAGATTTTTATGGAAGTCAACTTCTTATATGAGAACACAACGTTTCGGAGTTAATGCTTACTCCTTCATCATTATCAGGTGATGAAGGAGTAAGCGTTAACTCCGAAACGTTGTGTTCTCATATAAGAAGTTGATATCCATAAAAATCTTCATTCTTATGTATTTCACTTCTAAATGCCCTTCAAAGGCTTAGTGCCCTGGGTGACACATTATATCCTAACCCAACTGCGTATGATGTTCATGCTGTGGATCTCTGGAATCTCTGGTCAGATTTGATTATTTACAGGACATATAGCTGGAATATTGTTGTATCCAACTTTAAACACAAACCAAACCAAACCACACTTACAGACTCAGATCTGAGGGTTCATATACAGCTTTACCTTTAAGGATGACAAAATTCAAAATTTTTAAGCAAACTATTGAGAGACTTCTGCTACAAGTTGTGCTACAGCCACTGCTAACACAGAGTAAAATGTCTTGAATTATATATATGCATTAATATTATATATTTAAAGATGATGTTTTCTGAATTTCTTTCATGAGTAAAGACATGTCATCTTTTATCCTGGAGGATCATCAACAGATGTGATGTGATTCTTAAAACATTTTCTGTGAAGGAAATCAATTTATTGAGTGATCAGGTGATATATGGTAGTTGTCTAGGGTATTCTGACTCGCTTGCAGTGCTGGAACATATCAAGAGAGTTGACAAGTCATGTTTGCTTTTATTTATGTCTACTCTTAAAAGGGACTGAGAAATATCTTATGCTGGAGCAGAACTGACATGCACTTTGAGTAATCGAACCTCTGCAGATGTGAGGACATAAATGTGCTCACAGGGCCATATCTTCAGATAAAAGATATCATCAAAGAAAGGACTTATCCTGCATTGCTTATTAAGAAAGCATCCTTAATGCTAATACCATTGAAATCTGCTGATGGGTGGTATTTCTGCAGAGTAAGTCGTTAGGAAGGCAGCATAATGTTCTTTGTTTTATGTGCATGATATGCCTACATGGTAGTGGTTGGTAGTCTAGAGGTTAAAGCTGTCGCTCATCATACCAAAGGCAAGGCTTCAATTCACCACATGGGTACAATTTGTAAAGCCCATTTCTGGTGTCCCCAGCCATGATATTACAGGAATATCGCTCAAATTGGCATAAAACTAAACTCACTCACTCACTCACTCTTTGCCTACATAGGCAACAGAAACATACACAAGAAACATTATTTTGTCTGACCTGCAGATGCTTTTTTCTGAAATATCTGAAAAAAAATGAATTATATAAGAGAAACTGTGCAGAAACTCACAAAAAGCATTTTATGCATATAGTGGCAATCTTATGAAATCAGAATTCCAATGAGACAGAAACATTTTTGCAAACATCTGCTGTCATCAGTGATAATTTGAATCCATTTCATTCTTAGTTCAGAAATGGCCAGTTTAGGTTTATGCTTATGTGTTTGCCCAGTCTGTTCCATTTTGGCTCCTCATATCCTTTTTTATTGAATATGTTATGACTACATTTTATTCCACAAGACTACAAAAGTGCCAAACATGCTGCATTTGTACTTTCTTGTATAGTTGTTTTTTACATCCAGGTCAAAGAGGTCAGTTCATTTCATTGTATATATTATGAAGGGAAACTGAATTGACACAAAGAGTAAGGTGTTGACTTAGTAGGGGAAAGTGTTCTGTTTGTATTCCTGCAGGAAGATTAGTCTCTTGCAAAATTATTTGATCTCAATTAGTTTTGATCAGTAGGGAAACCTTGGATCTCATGTTTCAGGCCTTGTTGTATATTGCATGCTGGGACTGCAACGAATGTGATTGGAGGAGGTATATTTGTCCCTTCTCATCAGTTGTGAGACATGGATGTCGTGTTTTTGCAAATGCCTTTGTTAGAAAATAGAGATTACTTCAAATAACCATGTACAGAGAAGGCGATTTCCAATTGCACTTCAATCAATATGTCTGCATGGAGATTTGTTTAAGAAAAAAAGTTAATTGTTCTTGTTAGATACCATTATCATGACAAATCTTCAAATACTCTTTTTTATGGGACTTTCAACCCACTTCATTGCAGCACACATTTGTCAAGATTTCTTTAAAACCCTCTAGTTATGCTCTTTTTTCTGTGAAGGTAGGAATGAATGTAGAACGTTTTTCATTCTGCTGATCAGCACATGCAATGAATCCAGCTTTTGATTATGCTTTTTAACAGAGTACTTTAGAATTTTTGCTCTTATCAATAAGATTATCAAATCAATTGTAAAACATCTATATTTCTAAGACAAGTTCAGGGCAGAGTGCTAACCACAACATTTTGCCTGTAAAATTTAGTATATATATATGGGCTATTCATCACCAATTTGCTTAAATTTGCCTTTAATTTGGCTGATCTGAGTCATCTGTCAAAGCTGTGATGAATCTGGCTGAACAAAATCAATTTTTCATGTGACTGAATGATTAAGATCAAAGAATTTCAGAGGCAGCTACGGCAGTGTTTATCATTGATTACTGAGATGTCAACAAACAAATCACTGCAAGGGCGTCACTTTGTCATAAACATTTGCATTGAATGAGCTGAAAAATACAGTTCAAACGTTGGCGTAAGCATTATCTGGTCCACAAATTATCTCACGCAACTGTGAGATCTCATATTAAGAAAACATTTTTTCTGAGATAACTCTTAAATTAGGAATGCAATTAACATGTCAAGGCACTGACAACTTGCACGTAATCATCAACCATGTAAAAAACCTCTGTTGAGGCATCCTTTGTATGAAACCCCTTTTTGAAACATAAAGCAATCGATTTTGGTTGCAGGAGCACAGCAAGTGCAGGAGATGTCAGGGGGAGTGAGGTACTTCTCAGAATCAGGATGTGTTAGATCCGAATAAGATTACAAGAAACCTTTGGGAGACATAGTCCTCGTTGCCAAGTAATAGGGAAAGGATTAGAGGAAAGTAATGATTCTATTTTGATGACATCTCCAGTGAGATCAAATGATTTTAATGTCACCATGGATTTAGGAACCAATATCTGTTAAATTCCATGGAGATCTAGGTTTGATAATATGTTAAGTCAACATTATAAACTGGGAGAATGTAGATTTACAAAGCAAGTGTCTTAATTCATGTAATTTTATTGATGGGTTAAATAAAACTTGTGTTAACTTATTTTTGATAAATATATCCAAGTATACTATACTTCGAAAGTTTAGACTCACTTAAAACACTCACTATATGTTATGCACTAACTTAAGGGAACCAACTGCAGACCTTATGCAGATATATCATGTGAAAATCATGCATCAAATTGCTGCAGAGTATGTGCAAATATCATGCCTGTGAACAGTTGCAGTTTGATGAAAAGGTTTTTGAAGCATTTGCCAATTTTCACTCAGTTTCATCATTTATTGAACACATAACAATAACATAATACATCAGTTCATGTTTATACATGGGCAGTATAAATCCTAAATTTAAA